>NC_072006.2:20650000-21275000 GCF_028885655.2 Pongo abelii
AGTGCTACCTCCCTCCCCTTCAGGGTTCCGAAAGGAACAAGAGCAGAAAGATTTCGTCCAGTTCATAGGTTGGGAGGGAGCTTCCAGCCTTTTCAAGATAAATATCCTAAAGGAGATGAAAACACTTCCCATTGAGGCATCTGCTGCTTTAAAAACAGTTCCCTCCTCACCCACTCATCCTCCTGTTATGGGTAGTTTTCCATGGAAGGGTGGGCTTGTAGGTACTGATATGATCGTCGCCGTGTCTGGGCCGTGTTTGTCAGCATGGGAGAGGTTGCCTGTGGGAAGGAAGCACCGTTCTTCACTGGGATATTGGCTCCTTATTGCCTGCTCCTGTCTCGTAGCCAGCGGCCTAGTGAACAGCTCATTTAATTGGCTGCACCTGACCATCCCCTTTCTTTCAAATGAATTCAGTGGGTGGAGGAGAATTTTCTAGAAAGACCAGCAGGAAGCATAGTTACCCTCGTTCTTCTCCAGGGCACCCTGCAGGGCTCCCCACCCGGCTACCTGACGGCACTGCGGATGTTTAACAGGACCTACAAGCTCTATTCCTACAGGTCTGCTTTCGGGAACGGGCATAGGGAGGCGCCATGGGGTGGGTATGCAGCTCCCGGGGCCTCGCATGGCCCTCTTGAGGTCATGTATGGCAGATCTGGGAATCCCTGTGCTGGGAATCCACCCAGACCTCTCTCTCCTCCTCCTCCTGCCGCCTCTGTCCTCCTCCTTCATCCTTTAATGTGTCTACAGTATACGCACATTAACCCAGACCTCTCTCTCCTCCTCCCGCCTCCTCTGTCCTCTTCTTTCATCCTTTAATGTGTCTACAGTATACGCACATTAACCCAGACCTCTCTCTCCTCCTCCCGCCTCCTCTGTCCTCTTCCTTCATCCTTTAATGTGTCTACAGTATACCCACATTTCTCCTTGTGCACATTCCTCCATGTGTGCTTATTCTGCTCTACTTTGGAGAAGGTTTGAGAAGTGGGAGGAACCATGGGCCACACAGGAGTGTTCCGGGCCACCGATTGCCACGTGCAGGCTTCAGTCGATTCTTGTTATAAAGCAGGAGCATCCCAGACTGGTGTCGAGTTGGTCCCACTCACCACAGTGTCTGCAGCTCTTGGATGAGCTCCTCCCGTATGATAGGCCCTCATGTGTTGAATTAATTAGCTAAGTTTCCTCAACTCTACAGAAAGAGGCTTTTAGAAGGAGCAGAGAAGCTCACTAACTGCCTTGCTGCAAGCTCCCCCTTCCCCACTCGGGCTGGGTCTCAGAGGTGAGCCTGCCATGCCCTGTACCTGCCATGGCAGCCGCCCTCACTGAGGTGTCGTTCCCACAGCTACCTTGGGCTCGGGCTGATGTCGGCACGCCTGGCGATCCTGGGCGGCGTGGAGGGGCAGCCTGGTGAGTGGACGTGTTGCCCCGGGCCCGCTCTCACAGCCTCTGCCCTCCATTCTCAGTGGGAACGAAGAGCCCCTTGGGAGGGCAGCAGCTTGTCCCTGCGGGAGAGGTCCCTCCACCCCTCCCACCCCACTGCTGTCCCGCTGCATGCTGGGCACCCAGCCAGGCCAGGGCACGCGAGTGGAGGGGTGTGCTGCAGATCTTGTTGGTGGCACCCTGATGGGGCAGGAACCCAGGGTGGTGTTGTACCTGTCCACCTTCCAAGGTATTTCTTTCTTTATTTTGAGACGGTGTCTCACTCGCTCTGTCACCCAGGCTGGAGTGCAGTAGCATGATCCCAGCTCACTGCAGCCTCTGCCTCCGGGGTTCCAGCAATTTTCATGCCTTCGCCTCCCCAGTAGCTGGGACTACAGATGTGTACCACCACGCCCAGCTAATTTTTGTATTTTTAGTAGAGATGGGGTTTCACCATGTTGGCCAGGATGGTCTCGAAATCCTGCTTTCAAATGATTGCCTGCCTTGGCCTTCCATAGTGCTGGGATTACAGGCGTGAGCCACGACACTGAGCCCCAAGTTACTTTTTAAAAGATGCTGATGAAATCCCTTCTGAAGCACTGAGCTGAAACTGAGGGAACCAGGGAACTGCACACTCATCCCCTACGTTGGGAGCTGGCTTTAGGGATGTGAAGACAGGACCTTGTACAGACAGCACAGGAGGGCCGTGGTGGGTGCTGGGCTCTTGCCGTCAGGGAAAGGTTTTCTCTCTCGCTCATGATTCCAGCCTTGCAAGAACATCCCTCCTCCCTTGCTCAGCGAAGGGTCACGAAATGTGGGCTTGGTCCTTCCTGAGACATGGAGTTGACCTGGGGACGCAGCCTGAATCAGGGCCAGGGCCTCTGCTCCTTATAATGGGCATCACAGCAGGCATGGACTCTTAGGAGATCTCAGGATTGCCATGGTCTGCTTCAGGGGCGGGAGCACGGCCCTGAGGCTGGTGGTGCCTCTCTTCCCTGATGGAACTGGCCGGGCCACAGAGGCCTTCCCAAGGCCTTAGTGTCTGATGCGTGTATGAGGCGCTCACCAGCACCCACGTGTGCTCCAGCCAAATGCCCTTACCTCAGCCCCCAGTGCCCCATTGGCCCAGCACCCCTGCCCACCTCTTCCAAGGGCCTGCTATCTGACAGGGTAGGATGTTCAACCGGAATTTTCATTCTCCCGTGCACGCCCTACTTCAATTTTTTCTTTCAAATCCTGGTGTTTATCTTCATAATGGGATTTCTTTTGTTGCAAACAAAAACCATGTCGATGTCTCAGAAACACCTGCAGCCCTTATTCTGGGGCCAAAAAACACCTATTATTTAGCCAATGAGAAAAGGCAGGTACCTCTTTGCCCCTTGTGGTTCCCAGGGAGTCGTGGCTCAGACCTGAGTCCTCTCACACCCAGCAGAGCAGCAAGAAGGTCTCATGGTCTCCTCGTCAGGCTGTACAAAGTGCCTGTTTTGGACATTTCGGGGCGGTGAGGACCCAGGAGAATGAGTCTCTGTTTTGTTACCGGTTATTGCATAACAGACCCCCCCAAGTAGAGTGAAAGAACAGCAAACAGCAGTCACGGCTGGAATCTCACGGCAGACCGCACAGGCTCATCTGGGCAGCACCTCCACTGGGGTCCTGGGGATCCATGCACGTGCCTGTGGCTGTGCACAGACCCCCCCGCTGGGGTCCTGGGGTTCTGTGCACGTGCCTGTTGCTGGGCAGCTGTCTAGACCTGGGCGCTCTTCCACATGGCCTCGCCCCAGCAGAGCAGCCTGGGATGCTTTTGTGGTGGCTTCAAAAAAGGAAGGCTACCCTGAGGCCACCATTTCCTGCCCATTCCATCAAGGAAAGCAGGTCCAGGCCAGAGTCCAGGGATGGGACCAGCACCTTTCGATGGGACAGCAGCCTGCCATCCTCGAAGGGTGATACTGGGGCCAGCCCTGGGACCAATACGCTTCCTTTGCTTGTTTTGAGCCCCCGGCTTGTGTGTATTGGAGCAGCAGATTCCATTCAAGGCATGGTGGCACCTGGTGGCACTTGTCCTGGCCCTGCCACCAACCTACCAGTTACTCACAGCCTCAGTCACCTGTAAAACTGGGTAATGATGGCTCCCCTCCTAGGAGGACTGTCGTCACACTTCACTGAACAGCCCTTGGCCCAGTGCCTGGCACCCGGCGTGCCCAGGGCCGTGAGCTGGGCATGGTCCTGATAGCGGTGTGCTTCCTGGCCAACGAGGCTTTGCTGCCGCTTCCCAGGGAGGTGTTGCCTTCCCAGTGGACCTGGAAGCCACTCAGGTTCCCCCATCCTGTGTCAAGCCAGGGCCTCTGCGACTCCTAGCTCAGCCCTAGACCATGGCGTTGATATACCTTCCTTTCTCTTTCCTTTTTCATCTCTGTTTCAGCTAAGGATGGAAAGGAGTTGGTCAGCCCTTGCTTGTCTCCCAGTTTCAAAGGAGAGTGGGAACACGCAGAAGTCACGTACAGGGTTTCAGGGCAGAAAGCAGGTACGGGGAGGGTTGCTGCTTGTTGGGTTCTGCGGGTGAGGGTGGCGGCCTCCTCTCCCCCTTGCCTTTCCCACATCCCATGGGACATTCCACAGGGGGCTCCTGACATCTCTTTGAAGAGCCTGTGCCTGCCCTGGAAGTGAAGGTGGTTTGGCTGCAAGGGCCTGTGTCTGTGCTGAGAGCCAGCTCCTTCCCTCTGCCTCTGTTCAACATTCCCCTGACTATCACCAGAAGCTTCCTCCTGAGGGCTCATTTCCTAACAGGCCTGCAGGGAGGAAGGACTGGACCAGCTTGGGGCTGAGATGCAGGGCTGGGGCTGGGAGCCCAGGCACTCTGTGTTGTGCCGGGCAGGAATAGAGGGAGGGTCTGCTTCCACCCATCCTGCTCGAGGCCATGGAGCCCGCTGGCCCTGGGCAGGCTCTGGTGCTCTGCGCCCTTGCAGTTTCTTCTGAGAGAAATGTTCAAACGCCACTCCCAGACTGGGCACTCGGCATGAGGGGTGCGTGCCTTCAGGAACCGTTCAGATCCTTCCAACTCAGTCACCCACTGGTGCATGTACCGGGGGGCCGCATCAGGCACAGCAGGACTGCACAGCTGTGTCCCACAGGCGGAGCCAGACAGTGAAGCTCATCGGAAAAGCCTTCCAAGGGAAATAACACGAGGCGGGGGTCTGAGAGGGCAATTGCAGCTGTAACTAGGACAGCCAAGGACGGCCTCGTGGGGTAACATGGGATCTAAGACAGGAGGAGGTTTCAAGAAACTGCGCAGATCTGAAGCAGCAGCACCCCAGGCCGCACAAGCAGCACACACCGGGGCCCTCTGGCAGCTGCTGTGTTTAATGAATGAGGAGGAGGTGGTGTGGCTTGGTGAGGGACACCAGGAGGAAATGAGATCGAAGGGTCGGAGCGTGGATCTGTGGACCATGGGAACCCTGGAAGCACTCGGAAGGATGGGGCCTGGTGGAGCAGGACTGGGAAAGCTGGGAAGCCGGGTCGAGGTGTGGGGCATAGAGGCACCCTCAGACGTCCACACGGTCCATTGGCCTCCGGGGTCCTCTGTTCCTGCTCTCCCTCAAGCCATGGGAGCTTGGCAAGTGAGCTGGGCCTCCACTTCCTTATCTATGACATAGGGAGGGTGCAGGCCCCCCTGAGGAGGTGGGACTTGGGGCTGGCGGAGGGGGAATGTAGGGCAGATGGTTCCAACAGGCCAGAGGCCGGCTGGTGTCAGGCATCAGCAGCCTCCTCCTCAGAGTCCAGGTCTGCTGCTGCCTTTGTGCCCACGGTCTTCACGCCCTGCGCGGGGACCAACAATGCCCTGGCTCCTGAGGGCTGCTTTTGACCTGTGCGGGGAGCAGCCCCAACTTGGGATGGGGTCTTAGGGGCTTCTGGACCTGCCTTTTCCTGACAATTCAGGTCAGAGTCTCAAGTCCCCTGGGAGGGGCCCCAAGCAGCTGTGAGGCCTGGGTGCTCAGAGCCCACTGACCGCTAGCCTTGTGCTTGTCCCCAGCGGCAAGCCTGCACGAGCTGTGTGCTGCCAGAGTGTCAGAGGTCCTTCAAAACAGAGTACACAGGACGGAGGAAGTGAAGCATGTGGACTTCTATGCTTTCTCCTACTATTACGACCTTGCAGCTGGTGTGGGACTCATAGGTAAGGGGCCCCGGATGGGCTGAGCAGGAAGGTCAGGGCGGTGGGGGGGCGGGGGTGGAGGGCGTGTGCTCCCTGAGGCTGGTGGCAGGCAAGCAACCCTGTTGTCACATCCCTGCAGGAGGCCAGAAGCAGATTTGAGAAGGCGTCTCATCCTAAGGAAAAGATCAGTTCTTTGAGCCCTTCAGTAAAACCTCGTGGCTGGTGACTTGCTGTTGATTCTAGTTCCTGCTGGAAGGCAGGTCCTGCCCTGCACTGGCCCACGTTGTCTCAGACTCAGCCGCTCTGCCCTACCCTGCAGCCCTGGCTACAGGCCTCCTGTGACCTGCGGGTGGCTGCCCTGTCCCCGTGGGAGGGATCAGCTCACTGAATGTGGAGTCTCTGACTCACCCTGCACAGCCCAGGAAGCCAGATTAGGGCGGAAAAGGGTATTCAGTTTGCTGAGGCTAGTGGTGGTCAGGCTGTGTGGGAACTCTGGAGGGGGTTGCAGAGTCACTATCATGGTGAGAACATCAGAATGTATGGCCTGTGGTAAGGATAAGAACACTACTGTTTTAAATAGGCTGACACGGTGCCGGCTCTCCGGGCCCTGCGGCCTCCGGCGGGTCTCTGTGCTGACAAAGCTGCCGCTGACTGGGCCTGGGTGGAAGGGGGTGGTCAAGGCGGAAGGCCACCAATAAACCACCCCTCACTTTAGTTTTCAAGAACTTTTTTTTTTTTTTACATTTGGGAAACTGATACCAGAATACTGTTGCTGAGCTCAGTGCTATGGCTTCAGGAAACATTTCAATTTCTCTACTTTTATTTTTCTTAACTTAAAATTTTACTCAATTTGGGGTCCTGGGTTCCTGGTGAGCTTTCGCGGGGGACATTGCAGGGTTGGGTTGTGGGGTGACCCTCTCAGCCTCCAAGCCCACCCCACGCCACATCACCCAGAAGCCGCCCTCAGAGCATGTGAGTGCCGCCTACAGCTGGAGGGCCTGCCTCAGAAGCCAGTTAGTGCCTTGGGGCTCTTGGGCTGGCACTCCCCGTGCCAGCCTCACATCTCAGTGGCATCACCAACCTCACGGTGCTCCTGCAGACTGGGTGTTGTGTCTCCCACAGATGCGGAGAAGGGAGGCAGCCTGGTGGTGGGGGACTTCGAGATCGCAGCCAAGTACGGTGAGTGATGCTGTGGGGGCCATCTCAGCAGGGGTAGGCGCCCCGTGATGCTCGTGACGCAGGCGCTGGCCCTGACTCTCCTGGGTGTAGCCCCTCCTAAACAATGGCCACAGGCAGGGGCCTCGGCCCCAGCTAAGAAAGGACCACCGTCCTCATCCCACCCTCATGGAGTCATGAGGAACTGGGTCCCTCGATTCCACTTCCTCTGATGCCATTTTACTGCTACTAGGGTAACCCCAAGAGTGATTTCCCTTGGGATGTCCCAGTAAGTTCATGATTGTCACACAACCCTTAAGAAGCCGAGGCCCTACAGAGTGGAGCCTGGGATGTGGGGTGGAGGGCTGTCCCCAGGGTTGCAGATGACTAGCCCAGCAGACCCTGTGCCACACACTATGCCTTTCCACTGTCTCCTTCACGCCTGGCTCAGCAGCTAAGCCTTGGTGAACATCTCCTGCTCTTGGTTGCCCTTCCCAACGTGTGGATCCAAAGAGCTCAACTTTGTACATCTTTCCAGAAAAAGTACTACCCTTCCCCTCCCCCAAAAGTGGCTTTTTTAAAGCTTTTGTGTCATTTTCCCATTTGTGCCCATGGACACTGGGTATCCACAACTACAGCAGGAAAAGGCTTTGAGCAGAATCCCAGGACAGCTCTTGGTGGATTTGTCCTTCCTCAAGAGCAGGAGTGGATTGTTCTGAGCTGGCTTTGGTGTTTTCTTTCCCCAGAAAGCTTAGGTTTTATGCAGCTTGACACCTGGGAGAGGTGTCCAGGGTCTTAGATGTAGAAATGTGGCTTGGGAGACATTGGCCCATGACCCTAACACCAGGCGTGCAAATCCCCTTGGAGCCCAGACCCAGTGGCAGCCGGGGTTGCTGCCCACCTGCCTGTGCTGTGCACTGGGTGCCTTCTGCACTCAGCTGCGGCCTTGCCTGTGAATCCAAAGTGCGGAGCCAGCGGGTGCCTGTAGTGGGTGGAACTGGGGTCTGCACTTGCCCCTCCGCCCCCGGGTGGGAGTCACCTGGAGCGTGAAGGAACATGTCTCATCCCCAGTGTGTCGGACCCTGGAGACACAGCCACAGAGCGGCCCCTTCGCGTGCATGGACCTCACCTACGTCAGCCTGCTACTCCAGGAGTTCGGCTTTCCCAGGAGCAAAGTGCTGAAGGTAAGGGTGCCCTCAGGTCACGCCCCAGCCCCTTTATGGAGTGAGGGTCCTGGAACCACTTCTCCAGTTGCTGGGGTCGTGTCCCCCTGCGCATCCCTGGCTTCCAAGGAGCCACAGCCTCCTGATGCACAAGCCTTTCCTGTTTGTGTGATGGTCCCCTCTCCCTCTCTGTCTTTTCAAGCTCACTCGGAAAATTGACAATGTTGAGACCAGCTGGGCTCTGGGGGCCATTTTTCATTACATCGACTCCCTGAACAGACAGAAGAGTCCAGCCTCATAGTGGCCGAGCCATCCCTGTCCCCGTCAGCAGTGTCTGTGTGTCTGCATAAACCCTCCTGTCCTGGACGTGACTTCATCCTGAGGAGCCACAGCACAGGCCGTGGTGGCACTTTCTGCACACTGGCTGTGGGACTTGCACAAGGCCTGGTGCTGCCCTGGCATCATCCTCTTCCAGTCACATCTGGCCAGAGGGCTGTCTGGACCTGGGGCCTGCTCAATGCCACCTGTCTGCCTGGGCTCCAAGTGGGCAGGACCAGGACAGAACCACAGGCACACACTGAGGGGGCAGTGTGGCTCCCTGCCTGTCCCATCCCCATGCCCCGTCCGCGGGGCTGTGGCTGCTGCTGTGCGTGTCCCTGCGATGGGAGTCTTGTCTCCCAGCCTGTCAGTTTCCTCCCCAGGGCAGAGCTCCCCTTCCTGCGAGAGTCTGGGAGGCGGTGCAGGCTGTCCTGGCTGCTCTGCGGAAGCCGAGGGACAGTCATCACACTCCCAGGACAGTAGGTCTGGGCGGCACCACTGGGAACTCTGGACTTGAGTGTGTTTGCCTCTTCCTTGGGTATGAATGTGTGAGTTCACCCAGAGGCCTGCTCTCCTCACACGTTGTGTGGTTTGGGGTTAATGATGGAGGGAGACACCTCCTCATGGACGGCAGGTGCCCACCCTTCAGGGAGTCTCCCAGCATGGGCAGATGCCGGGCATGAGCTGCTGTAAACTATTTGTGGCTGTGCTGCTTGAGTGAAGTCTCTGTCGTGTGGGTGCCAAGTGCTTGTGTAGAAACTGTGTTCTGAGCCCCCTTTTCTGGACACTGACTGTGTCCTGTGAATGTATCGCTACTGTGAGCCGTTCCCGCCTAGCCAGGGCCATGTCTTAGATGCAGCTGTGCCGCGGGTCAGCTGAGCCACAGTCCCAGAACCAAGCTCTTGGTGTCTCGGGCCACAATCCGCCCACCTCGGGCTGACCCCACCTCCTCCATGGACAGTGTGAGCCCTGGGCCGTGCATCCTGCTCAGTGTGGTGTGGGTGCCGGGGCCAAGCCCATTGAGCTGCTTCAGTGAATGTACAGTGCCCAGCACGAGCTGAACCTCATGTGTTCCACTCCCAATAAAAGGTTGACAGGGGCTTCCCCTTCTCTGGGATTCCTCTGGTTGAGTGACAGTAGCATTTGCCCACCTGGCACCTGAGATCCCTGTTTACTAAACCTTAGAAAAACTGCCAAAGAGGGTGGCATATTTCCAGTCCTGTTGGGGCTGGTGAAGGGTCTGGCTGGTGGCCCTGGCCCTCCCAGCATCTGTTGAGCACAGAGCTCCTCCTGTGCCAGGCCAGCAGCCCACAGCATGGCCAGGTGAGGCCTGGGCACATAACCTTGAGTGAGCTGCAAGTCCCCACGTCATTGTGTTCAGCAAGGATCTGGTTTTGGTCTGGAAGCGTCCCAAAGGTGTCGCATGCCAGGGAAACTGCAGACCAGCCCACACCCTGAGGGCTTGTGCCTGAAGCCCCCCCCCCGCCAACCAACTGTCACAGGAGGACAGGGTCTGGCCCTAGGGCCTCCCAGGGCTGCAGCGAATGCTGATGGAGCCACATGGTAGAGGCCTGCACAGAGCAGGAAAGGACAAAAGACAAAAAGAGGAACAGTTTCCTCCCTCCCACCTGGGCTGGGTCCCCGCCAGCGCCTTTACTTCCATAATATCCACCAGCTTAAATATTTAAAGAACTCCGGAGGCTGAGAATCAGATGCATGAAGGTAAAGCCAAAATCAATTTGGTCCATTTAAAGAAGGTCGGTGACCTCATGCCTGAAAAAGGCGAACAACTGGAAGTTTTCCAAAAGTGCACCAAATAAGTCATGGAATATTTCTGGGCCCGGCAAAGTATGCAAGTCATTTCTCTCGAGTGTCTTTTGTGATAATGAAGTAGGCTCTCATTTGTCAAAAATAGCTACACATGCACATCGTAAAAGAAGCAAACTAGGGTTGCTTGAAAATTCTGTTCCCTCAGGATGTGTGCATTGACGAGCTCAGACAGGTCTCACACGCCCCACATGCCACCCCAGCCCACGTACCCCACATCACTTAGCACCCACAGCTGCCCACTGAGCTGCCTCAGTCCTGCAGTCCCCGTGTCTGGATGTCAGGATCCCAGGGCAGTGAGTTTCAGGGCATAAGCAGACGTTGCCACGTTGCCTTCAATCCTACTGGACAAGCATCGGTGCTGGCCTCCCCCACGTCCTAACAGCTACAGCCAGCTTAATCTTTGCCATTCTGGCAGATTTAAAAAAATGATAACTGGTAGTTTTAATGTGCATGGATCTAATTCATCTGGTATATCTAAGTTGTATTTCTGTGAAACATCTGTTCATATCCCTTGCCAATTTTCTATAAGATTGTCATCATTTTTTTGTTAATTGTAGATCTTTATTTATTAAGGAAATTAGCCCATTGTGATAGAATGTGTCCAAAAATTTATCTTTTTGTGACTTCTAGGTTTCATGTCATAATTAGGAAGGCTTCTCCACAGAGATAGTTTTAAAAGTTAACCAAAAGGTAATTTTATATTTTAGTTTCTTAACTTTTGTTAAGAAACTAAACGTGCCCGGCCTTGTTTTTTAATTAATTAATTACTTTATTTATTTTTGAGATAGAATCTCCCTTTGTCACCCAGGCTGGAGTGCAGTGGTGCAATCTGGGCTCACTGCAGCCTCTACCTCCCAGGTTCAAGCAATTGTCCTGCCTCATCCTCCTGAGTAGCTGGGATTACAGGCACCCGCTACTGTGCCCGGCCGATTTTTGTATCTTTAGTAGAGATGGGGTTTCACCATCTTGGCCAGGCTGGTTTTGAACTCGTGACCAGGTGATCTGCCCATCTGGGCCTCCCAAAGTGCTGGGATTACAGGCATGAGCCACCATGCCCTACCTTAACATTTTTAAATATGTTCAGGCACAACAAATCATTGTTGCAGGGTGAATTTGATTTTTAGAACCATTTCAGAGTCATCAGAAGGCAAGTGTGGCCAGGCATGGTGGCTCATGCCTGTAATCCCAACACTTTAGAGACCGAGGCAGGTGGATCACTTGAGGTCAGGAGTACAAGACCACCCTGGCCAACATGGTGAAACCCCGTCTCTACTAAACATACCAAAAAAAGAAAAAAAAAAAAGCCAGGCATGGTGCGCTTCTGTAATCCCAGCTACTAGGGAGGCTGAGGTACGAGAATTGCTTGAACCCAGGAGGCAGAGGTTGCAGTGAGCCGAGATTGCGCCACTGCACTCCAGCCTGGGCAACAGTGAGACTGTCTCATAAAAAAAAAAAAAGGTAAATGTGATATTCAGACTAGGGTAATACCATTTTTGGATAAAATCAAGGATGATGGCCGGGTGTGGTGGCACATGCCTGTAATCCCAGCACTTTGGGAGGCTGAGGCGGGTGGATCACGAGGTCAGGAGTTTGAGACCAGCCTGACCAACATGGTGAAACCCCGTCTCTACTAAAAATACAAAAAATTAGCCGGGCCTGGTAGTGCACGCCTGTAGTCCCAGCTACTCCAGAGGCTGAGGCAGGAGAGTCGCTTGAACCCGGGAGGTGAAGGTTGCCGTGAGCAGAGATCGCACCACTGCACTCCAGCCTGGGTGACAGAGCGAGACTGGGACTCCATCTCAAAAAATCATGGATGATGAGAGAAATGAGGCAGTTCCAGGAAGGAGCTCTCAGGAGTGTGCGGGTCGCAGCCGTCAGTGGCAGAGTCCCCAGGCAAGGTCTTTGAGGAGCCACACTTGGCGTGCAGTCTCTGGTAGAGGTGTTTAATACGACCTGTGTGGAGGCCATGAGATGTGGGGCATGTTTGAAACAACGGGGGCTGTTCATCCTGCAACAAGGAGCTTTTGGCTGGACAGCCATATAACAGGTGTCTTCACTATTACCAAAGGATTGTCAGACGCTGGCTTTTGCCGTGTGGCTCCAGAGGCGGCAGAAGTTATGGGGACACCGCTGTCAGGTTTCTCACTCAAGCATTGCTCACTCACACGATGAACGATGTCCAGAGCTAAGGCGGGCTTGTCCTTGGCATGTGCCCCTTCACCTGCGGGCATCGGGGTGCTTGAGAAAGGAGCCTGCGTGGTGTCAGGTTCTTCCAGTGTCTTCACACTCATCAGATTCTTGGATTTGCCTTGAAAATGATTTTGAAAATCATGGTCAGGTAAGCATACTTACCTCTTTCTTCTTTAATTGTAAATGAATGATGGTAGTCGTGTTTATGGAGTGCTTGTTGTGTGTCAGGCATGATGCATACTGGACTGTGCGTTGTGTGGTCAGAGATTGAATCCTCAGCCTCAAGGCAGGTACCCTGCATCTCCGCCCTGCCGCCGAGAGAGAAGCAGGCCTGCAGGAGCTTGGGGACTTACCTGGACCCACTCAGACCCGGTTCTGCAGGCTTCCTACACCCAAAACAGTGGGCTGCCTTGCCTCCCAAAGTGGCAAGTGTTTCCAGAGGAATGTTTACTGATCACATCAGGCCGTGTGCTCATTATCAAAGGCAGGTCTCTGCACTGAAGAATCAGCCGTCTCCATAACAGTGTGCTTGTAATGCTTACAAAAATAGTTACACAGTTGAGAGAAATAATAACTCCCTCTAGGCTTTATCATTTTGACAACCTCTGATTATTTTCCTGTTATTGATTCAGTGGATAAAGGTTTCCGTTTAAGAGCTTAAGTGCAGCCTTGTGAATCTTAGTACCTGCCACATGATTTACATAGTTCAGAAGCAGACATCCCCCTATAAGGCCTCCTGTTTCAAGAAGCCTCTCTAGAGGTCAGAAGAGCCCACAGCCAAGTTTTATGGCACCGCACAGGGTGGTAGGATGGCTCTAAATACGGCTTCCGAGAGGGTCAAGTGCTCAGCTGGAGCACAGAGATGTGGTTCCTCCAGACCTACCAGGGAGGACAGCCAGGGATCGCATGGTTTTGTAAATTAAAATGCCCAAGCTCAGAGGCCTGCAAGGACTTACCTTAAAGCAACAAGCAGGCTGGGTGCGGTGGCTCACAACTATAATCCCAGCACTTTGGAAGGCTGAGGTGGGCAGATCACAAGGTCAGGAGTTCGAGACCAGCCTGGCCAATATGGTGAAACCCCATCTCTACTAAAAATACAAATATTAGCCAGGCATGGTGGCGGGCGCCTGTAGTCTCAGCTACCTGGGAGGCTGAGGCAGGAAAATGGCTTGAACCCAGGAGGTGGAGGTTGCAGTGAGCCAAGATCACGCCACTGCACTCCAGCCTGGGCAACAGAGCGAGACTGCGTCTCAAATAAATAAATAAAGCAACAGGGAGAGTCTGGATGCAGTGGCTCATGCCTGTAATCCCAGCACTTTAGGAGGCCAAGGCAGGCAGATCACAAGGTCAGGAGTTCAAGACCAACCTGGCCAACATAGTGAAACCACGTCTCCATTAAAAATATAAAAATTAGCCAGGCATGATGGCCCATGCCTGTAATCCCAGCTACTTGAGAGGCTGAGGCACAAGAATCACTTGAACCTGGGAGGCGGAGGTTGCAGTGAGCTGAGATTGTGCCGCTGCACTCCAACCTAGGGGGCAAAGCAAGACTCTCAAAAAAACAAAAACGAAAAAACAGGGAGAGTTTTCCTGTTGATAGTCACCTGGGCTGTTTCCTGTTTGGGGCTTTATGAATAAGGCTTCTGTGAACATTCTTGTGCAAGTCTTTTTATAGGCATAGGTTTTTATTTCATTTGGATGAATATCTAAAGGCAGAATGGCTGGGTCATATGGCATGTGAATGTTTAACTTTATAAGAACCTACTGGGCTCGGCGCGGTGGCTCACGCCTGTAATCCCAGCACTTTGGGAGGCCGAGGCAAGCAGATCACGAGTGTCAGGCCTCTGAGCCCAAGCCAAGCCATCGCATCCCCTGTGACTTGCACGTATACATCCAGATGGCCTGAAGTAACTGAAGATCCACAAAAGAAGTAAAAATAACCTTAACTGATGACATTCCACCATTGTGATTTGTTTCTGCCCCACCCTCACTGATCAATGTACTTTGTAATCTCCACCACCCTTAAGAAGTTTCTTTATAATTTCCCCCACCCTTAAGAAGGTTCTTTGTAATTCTCCCCACCCTTGAGAATGTACTTTGTGAGATCCACCCCTGCCCGCAAAACATTGCTCTTAACTTCACCGCCTATCCCAAAACCTATAAGAACTAAGATAATCCACCACCCTTTGCTGACTCTCTTTTCAGACTCAGCCCGCCAGCACCCAGGTGAAATAAACAGCCATGTTGCTCACACAAAGCCTGTTTGATGGTCTCTTCACACAGACGTGCATGAAAACAAGGTAAAGAGATCAAGACCATCCTGGCCAACATGGTGAAACCCTGTCTCTACTAAAAATACAAAAATTAGCTGGGTGTGGTGACGTGTGCCTGTAGTCCCAGCTACTCAGGAGGCTGAGGCAGGAGAATCGCTTGAACCTGGGAGGCGGAGGTTGCAGTGAGCCAAGATTGTGCCACCTACTCCAGCCTGGCAACAGAGTGAGACTCCGTCTCAAAAAAAAAAAAAAAAAAAAGAACCTACCAAACCATTTTCCAACACGGCTGTAACATTTTACACTCCCATTAGCAGTGTGTAAGAGTTCCTGTATAATATAAACCAGGGTTTTCAGCTTTCTATAAATTAAGAGATTTCAAAGGACTTTTTTTACTGACTCTCCAGACATTGGCATAGTATTCAGCCTTAAAAAGAAATGAATTTCTAGCCGGGTGCCATGGCTCACGCCTGTAATCCCAGCACTTTGGGAGGCTGAGGCGGGTGGATCACAAGGTCAGGAGTTCAAGACCAGCCTGGCCAACATGGTGAAACCACGTTTCTACTAAAAATACAAAAATAAAATTAGCTGGGTATGGTGGTGAGCACCTGTAATCCTAGCTACTCTGGAAACTAAGAAGAATCGCTTGAACCCGGGATGCGGACGTTGCAGTGAACTGAGATTGCGCCATTGCACTCCAGCCTGGACAACAGGGTGAGACTCCGTCATAAAAAAAAAAAAAAAAAAAATTAGCTGGGCGTGGTGGCACACACCTGTAGTCCCAGCTACTTGGGAGGCTGAGGCAGGAGAATCGCTTGAACCCAGTAGGCGGAGGTTGTGGTGAGCTGAGATTGCGCCACCACACTCCAGCCTGGGCGACAGAGCGAGACTCAAAAAAAAAAGAATTGAGTTTCTGACCCATGCTGCGACATGGCGAGCCTTGGAAACATTATGCTAAAGTGAAAAAAGCTAGACACAAAGGACTCCTAGTGTATGATTCCATTTATGTGAAATGGCCCGTCCACAGAGACAGATTGGTGGTTACCAGGAGCTGGGGTGGGGAGAAGGAAGAGTAACTGACTGACTGGTGCACAGGGCTTTTGGGGTGGGGGGTGATGAAAAGGTTTAACACTTAGATTATGGTGATGCTCACACAACTCCGTAAATATACTGTAAACCATGGACTTGTGCACTTAAACAGGCAGCTTTCTGGTCTAAAAATTATTATCTCAGTAAAGCAGTTTGAAAAATGAAGACTCGAACTCTAGAAGGCAACAGTCTGAAAACAATAGGTTTCCTCCAGAAAGTTCCCCTGAGATAAAGCTCATTCTAGTCTGAGAGCAGATGACCTTCTCTTGTCTTTTCAAACCTTAGACTTTTTTCAGTCTTGTCCTTGTCTCACCTTAGACCCTGAGAGGAGCATCAGACCTGCTCTTTCGCTGGTGAACCCAAGTCCAGCAGGTGCTGCCCTGGTGCGGGGGTCCCTCAGCCACCTGTTGAGTGACGGGAGGTTGCCTGTAAAAAGGAGAGGAATTGAAATCCCCACACTGGGGATATTGGTCCTCCTCCACACCCCCACCCTGGCATTTCCTAGTGCAGCCAGCGATCCTCTTCTGTTTTCTCAGTGGGTGCGCCTGGCCTGGACTCCACCCAAGCCAAACAGCCGAGGTGAAATGGTTGGGCAGAGCAAACAGGCTTTGGCCAGGAGCCTTCCTTTACTTCCCCTTGGACAAATCACACTGGGCACAAAGCCTCCGCTGGAATTCCTCCTGCTGCTGCGAGGCCCAGAGTGGCCATATCCCCTGCCTGATGGGGTCATGAGTCACTAGCTCTCTGGGTTTTAGCTTGACCTAGTGAATGTTTTTCTAAGAATATTTTATTATTGAGGTATCATTTTCATATAATAGTGAAGGGGTGGGTTGCCCCTCCACACTTGTGGGTGTTTCTCGTTAGGTGGAACAAGAGACTTGGAAAAGAAAGACACAGAGACAAAGTATAGAGAAAGAAAAAAGGGGTCCCAGGGGACCAGCGTTGAGCATACAGAGGATCCTGCCAGCCTCTGAGTTCCCTTAGTATTTATTGATCATTATTGGGTGTTTCTCAGAGAGGGGGATGTGGCAGGGTCATAGGATAATAGTAGAGAGAAGGTCAGCAGGTAAGCACGTGAACAAAGGTCTCTGCATCATAAACAAGGTAAAGAATTAAATGCTGTGCTTTAGATATGTATACACATAAACATCTCAATGCCTTAAAGAGCAGTATTGCTGCCCTCATGTCCCACCTCCAGCCCTAAGGCGGTTTTCCCGCTATCTCAGTAGATGGAATATGCAATCGGGTTTTACACGGAGACATTCCATTGCCCAGGGACGAGCAGGAGACAGATGCCTTCCTCTTCTCTCAGCTGCAAAGAGGCGTTCCTTCCTCTTTTACTAATCCTCAGCACAGAACCTTTACGGGTGTCGGGCTGGGGGACGGTCAGGTCTTTCCTTCCCATGAGGCCATATCTCAGGCTATAATATGGGGAGAAACCTTGGACAATACCTGGTTTTCCTAGGCAGAGGTCCCTGCGGCCTTCCGGCCTTCCGCAGTGTTTTGTGTCCCTGGGTACTTGAGATTAGGGAGTGGTGATGACTCTTAAGGAGCATGCTGCCTTCAAGCATCTGTTTAACAAAGCACATCTTGCACAGCCCTTAATCCATTTAACCCTGAGTTGACACAGCACATGTTTCAGGGAGCACAGGGTTGGGGGTAAGGTTACAGATTAACAGCATCTCAAGGCAGAAGAATTTTTCTTAGTACAGAACAAAATGGAGTCTCCTATGCCTACTTCTTTCTACACAGACACAGTAACAATCTGATCTCTCTTTCTTTTCCCCACATAACAGGACACACTGATCTTAGATGTACAGTTCAAATCATTTCGGCAAATGCATGCACTCATGTGGCTCACACCCCCATCAAAATAGAGAACATTGCTATTACCCCAGAAAACTCTGAGAGTACCCTGCCCCTGGACTCTGGCAGCCCCTGTCTGATGTCCATCATGATGTATTACTGTCACCCGTTCTGGAACATTATGTAAATGGCATCATCCAGTGTCTGCTCTTGTGTGTCTGGTCTTCAGCTAAGCACGACGTTTGTGAGATTCATGCAGGTGGATGCGTGCAGCTCATTCCTTTTCATTGTTGAATAGTAATCAATTATTTCAACATACCACACTTTGTTTCTTCATTTGCCTGTTGATAGTCCCCTGGGCTGTTTCCTCTTTGGAGCTTTAATGAATAAGGCTTCTGTGACCATTCTTGTGCAAGTCTTTTATAAGCATACGTTTTTATTTCTTTTGGATGAATATCTAAAGGCAGAATGGCTGGGTCATATGGCATGTGAATGTTTAACTTTATAAGAACCTACCAACCAGTTATAACCGGTTATAAGAACCTACCAATGGCCGGGCACAGTGGCTCACACCTGTAATCCCAGCACTTTGGGAGGCTGAGGTGGGCAGATCATGAGGTCAGCATATCGAGACCATCCTGGCTAACACAGTGAAACCCCGTCTCTACTAAAAATACAAAATTAGCTGGGCATGGTGGTGGGCGCCTGTAGTTCCAGCTGCTCGGAAGGCTGAGGCAGGAGAATGGCGTGAACCCGGGAGGCGGAGCTTGCAGTGAGCTGAGATGGTGCCACTGCACTCCAGCATAGGCGACAGAGCAAAACTCTGTCTCAAAAAAAAAAAAAAAAAAAACCTACCAACACGGCTGTAACATTTTACTCTCCCATTAGCAGTGTGTGAGAATTCCAGTTGCTCCACATCCATGCTAGCACTTGGTACTGTCCGTAATTTTAACATTAACTGTTCTGGGGGGAGTACTGCTGTCCTATTATGCTGTTGTCATTTTTTGAACAGATAGGGTCTCACTAAGTTGCCCAGGCTGGACTCAAACTCCTGAGCTCAAGTGATTCTCCCACCTCAGCTTCGGAGTAGCTGGAACTACAGGTGCATGCCACCACACCCGGCTCCATTGAGTTTTAATGTGCATCACCCTGAGTGAGGCAGTGAATTTTAAAGGAGCCTCCAAGAATCCTCCTGCCCAGGCCGGCCTGCCCCCCCTCCGAAGCACCCTGTTGCCTGGCATGCTGCATAGAGAACCAACGGGACGCCTTCCTGAGGACTCACCTGTGAGCCTGGACGTGCGAGGCAGCGCTACGGACACGGGTTCCTCGCCCAGAGGTCCACACTCCAGGGTAGTGAACGGCCAACTCTTTCTGTAAAGAGCAGCTGGTAAATATCTCAGGCTTTGCAGGCCATGCAGGCTCTGTTTTGGCTGCTCACCTCTGCTGTCGAAGGGTGACAGAAACTTAGACAACTGTAAATGAATGAGAGAAGCTGTGTCCCAACTTGATTTATGGACACTGAAATTCAAATTTCATATCATTTTAACACCGCGATTACTTTGATTTTTTTTCAATCATTTAAAAATGTAAAAGGTATTCCCAGCTTGAGAGCCGTACAAAAACAGGCGGGGGACCAGATCCAGAGGCTCCTGTGCTCAGTGCCCTATTTTAGGCAGGCAGAGCAGCCAGCTCGGGGCACTTCTGCACTAGGCAGGCTCTCAGGAGCGGCTTCGCAGAGAACCAGGCCGGCCACACGGAGCTCCAGCATCCTGCCTGCTCCAGGAGGCAGCTTCCTCAGGATGAGTCCAGGTAGGGACCCACACCACTCCCTAGGGAAACACCAATGGGCCAGAGGAGGGCGAGAGCCAGGCTGGGAAGGGCTTGAGAGTGCCCGATTGGTGTCCACAGCCCCTCCCTGCCCAGCAGGCAGCTCCCAAGCTCCCTGATTATGGGCTTCCTCTGTCTCCCTCCGGCCTCGCTGACCTCAGTACTGCTCCCTGCTCGCCTGGTCCCTTTGGAATCCACACATCAGGATGCCCACTGGTTTTGGCCCAGTGTTCGCCTTCACCCTGGCCACCTCCTCAAGTCTGTCTTTGCCCTGCCAATGCCCAGCCTGAGGACCTGCCAGGAAGGGGTCTGGGTTGGGGGTGTAGGATTCTTGTCTTTCTTGTGAGATAGTGGTTTGCAGGAAGGATGCTGGGCTCAGACCTCCATCTGGGGAGTGGAGTCTGCAGCCTGTGGCTGTGGAGGGTCTGAGGAGGGCCCAGGAGGCAGGAGGACCTGTGTGGAGTCTACTGCAGGGCCCCTAGCAACAGGACCCCAAGAGCAGTAGCCACAGGTTGGAAGAGGGATGTGCATCCCCACAAGGAACAAAACACAATGGCTGGGCACGGTGGCTCATGCCTGTAATCCCTGCACTTTGGGAGGCCGAGGTGGGTGGATCACCTGAGGTCAGGAGTTTGAGACCTGCCTGGCCAACATGATGAAACCCCGTCTCTACTAAAAATACAAAAAATTAGCTGGGCGTGGTGGTGGGCGCCTGTAATTCCAGCTACTTAGGAAGCTGAGGCAGGAGAACCGCTTGAACCAGGGAGGTGGAGGTCGCAATGAGCCTAGATCACGCCAAAAAAAAAAAAAAAAAAAAAAAAAAAATGCAAGGCAAGTCCTGAGCCGGTGGCCCCCGGCCTCCTCCTGGGAAGACTGGCTGCTGGGCAGATTCCTTGTAGCTTGTGGAGAAGGCCCGGGTGTCGCTGGTACCACTGGCCTTAATGAAGGACCTAGAGCCCTGTTGGGTGTGGGGAGGGACAGGAGGCGTTGGATAAGGTAGGGAGGAAGATGGTGCAAGGCCCATGACCGTGGGATGTGGGACCCCGCAGGCCCATGGCCCAGGTCCAGGGTGGTCTGCCACACCCACAGATGCTGCCCACAGGTGGTGGTTGCTAAGTGTGCCCATAGTGCACTGTCACACTTGTATACACCAGACTGCAATGAAGAGCTTCTCCAGACCCCACTCCTCACAGCCCCTCCAGTTGCATGCAGCGGGAGGTTCAGCCACTGTCCTTCCTAACAGGGTAGAGGTCTGACACCTCAGGGCTTCGGGGAACAGGATGTGCTCTTTTGGGCTGGTCCCTCACACAGCATTACTCATCCATGTGGGAGAGCGAAGTCGTAGGTGACTCATCCTTGTGTTGCTGTGAATATGCCACAGTGTATTTATCCATTCCAGTGATGACAGACGTTTGCATCGTTTCCAGTTTGGGACTGTTCTGAATAGGGCTGTTCTGAACATTCTTGTACTTGCCTTGGGGTGAGCATAAGTATTCATTTCTGTTGGGTGTTTTCTTTGGAGTAGAATTGCTGGGTCATTTGTTTAGTGAACACTGCCAGTTTTTCAAAGGGATTCTATAAGGAGTTGTGTTGATGTGGAAACTGAAGGCTCTGAGAAGCACATTAGGGTCAGCGGGTGACATCAGGGACACTCCCAAACTGATATTGAGGGGGTCTAACTTGAGGTGTTCAGTACCATTTCACAGGTGTCCCAAAGGACAGGGGCTCCAGCTGACACTGTCAGTCCTGACAAGAGAGGACTGAAATAGAATCTCCGGCATTTGCTGTAGGATTTGGATTTGAGGGGCTGTGAAAGGGGAGAATATTGGAAATGCCAGGCTGGGAGTCTGGAGACGGAGAGCAGCATACTTTGATGCAACTGTGGGCCATGGAGACACAGGCTGAGGAAGGAGTCAGAGCCCAGGCAGTCTGGCAGTCTGGGCAAGTCCCACGGGTTCAGAGAAGGGGCAAGGGTTTGAATGCCTTCCCCTCTAGAACTCTTGTTGAATTTCAATTGCTGGTGTAATGGTATTGGGAGGTGGGGCCTTTAAGAGGCGATTAAGCCATGAGGGCTGCACCCTTATGGTGGGTTTAATGCCTTACTGAGAGGGCTTTGGGAGTGGGTTCCCTCTTGGCTTTTCACCTTCTGCCATGTGAGCATGCAGCCTTCCTCCCCTCCGGAGGACACACCGCGCAAAAGACACCATGGAAAAAGCGAAGAGCCTCACCAGGCCCCAAACCTGCCGGCATCTTGACTGCGCACTGAGAAGGACACTCCATCCTTAGACTTTTCAGCCTCCAGAACCGTGAGGTTGTATTAGTCCATTTTTGCATTGCTCTAAATACTTGAGACTGGGTAATTTATAAAGAAAAGAGGTTTAATTGGCTCATAGTTCTGCAGGCTGTATAGGAAGCGTAGTATTGGTATCTGCTCAGCCTCTGGGGAGGCCTCAGGAATCTTACAATCATGGTGGAAGGCGAAGGGGGAGGCAGGCAGATCACATGGCCAGAGCAGAAGCAAGGGGTGAGGTGCACACTTTTAAACAACCAGATTTCGTGAAAACTCACTATCTTGAGAACAGCGTCAAGGAGATTGTGCTAAACCATTCATGAGAAATCCACCCCATCATCGAGTCACCTCTCACCAGACCCCACCTCCAAAACAACTCAACATGATTACAATTCACCATGAGGTTTAGGTGGGAACACAGACCCGAACCGTATCAGAGGTCTTTGTGTTTTGTGCGGATGTGAAGCTCAGTGCCTGGCTGGCAGTAGGTGCAGTGCAGATGGAGCCAGTGTCTGATGAATGAAGGAAGGGTCATTTGCTGGTGGGGTCCGGGTCTCACTGACCTGCTGTCCCCTCGGGGCCTAACGGGTGGGAAGTGGCCAGATGGAGGACTCCTCCTGGGTTGTCTGAGGACGCAGGCCAGTGCACTTGGGTGGCGCAGAGGCAGTTCCTAGGGACACTTGTTTTCCAGCGCCATTTCCACAGGTGCTGTGCTCTTCCTTTTCATGTTAATTCAGGCCAGCTGGAGAGAGCCAGGCTTTCTCAGTGTGACCTTAACCTGTCCTCTGGAGTGGCCGGACATTTTAACAGCCAGGCCTGTGGGTGCACTGGAACCTTCCACTCAGTGCTATGCTGGCAGGTTTGTGTTGGCCAGACGGGTGGGAGGACCGCTGAGCGTCTAAGTGCCGATTTCATCCCGGCCCTGATACAGACTGAGCAGGAAGTGGTGGGGTGCAGACATGCATATCGGTGGCTCAGCCTGGCCTTCTGAGCCCTGCCTTTTGGATGAAACCACCCGCCTGGTCACTCTGGGGCAGCGGGGAGTGCAGTCCAGTGCTCAGCTCCACAGTGACCACTACAGCTCCCAAGGTGGGCCCGTTTAACATATACCCTTTCCCCCAAAGTCAGGACATGTTTCTGACTTGGAAGACAGAAGGGTGGTGGCCCTAGGGTGTGACCAGCTTGCTGTCTCTTTAGCATGCTCACCTGTCCCTTACTAACTCCTGTCAGGGGAGGGCTGGGGCAGGGTACCATCCCAGCTCTGGAACTCATCTTGCAGTCATTCAGTAGCGGTGGTTAGGCCTAGCTCACAGATGCCTTGAAGCCCCCCCGAGAGCCCCTGTGCCCCCATCCACATACTGGGGAAGTCCTGCTAGAACTGGGCCACTGGGTTAGAAAGGCAGCCCACCCTGTGGCAGAGATTCCCACATTGCACAGTAAAAAATATGCCCTGGAGATGGCAGAGCGCGGTGGCTCATGCCTGTAATCCTAGCACTTTGGGAAGCCAAGGCAGGTGGATCACCTGAGGTTGGGAGTTCAAGACCAGCCGGGCCAACATGGTGAAACTCCATCTCTACTAAAAATACAAAAATTAGGTGGGTGCCTGTAATCCCAGCTGCTCAGGAGGCTGAGGCACGAGAATCGTTTGAACCTGGGAGGTGGAGGTTGCAGTGAGCCGAGATTGTGCCATTGCACTCCAGCCTGGGCAACAAGAGCAAAACTCCGTCTCAAAAAAAAAAAAAAAAAAAAAAAAAAAAATGCTCTGGAGGTGCTCACTAAGCGGGTGGAATTCTGGGTTTGGGGCTTTGGGAATGTGCTAGTCACAAGCCCTGTGGAGAGTTTTTATTTGCAAGTTTGGGAAACTGCCTCAAGTATTATCTGCACTTCTATAAACTGTGTCCTAGAAGCCTGTACTATGTTATTATGTAATGTAATATACTACATATGTTAGTGTATAATATACTGCGTTATGTTACAGCACAGTAAGTGATGTTTGTCCTTCTTGGTGCACTGAATCGGACTCATAGTGTGGGTTTGTCTCCTGGGTGACAATGCTAAGTTGCATCACTTCATGAGGCTGGAGTCTGCCATACCTCTCCATTGCAAATCCCTTTTCCCTTTTATAGCTAATAAAGGTAATGTGTAGGATGAGGCTTTGAGATGGAATGAATCCCCTGTTCCCCTGTGGCCGTTGTCCAGTAGTTCTCAAAATCTCCTCCTGCATTGATTTGGCATCCTGTAGAGAGGAGTGGCTTCCTTCTTCCCCATCTCCATTTCATTTCTTCTCAGTATCACTCTGGTCTCATAGATTGTGGGGAAAAGAAAGAGAGATCAGATTGTTACTGTGTCTGTATAGAAAAAAGTAGACATAGGAGACTCCATTTTGTTCTGTACTAAGAAAAATTCTTCTGCCTTGAGATGCTGTTAATCTATAACCTTACCCCCAACCCCGTGCTCTCTGAAACATGTGCTGTGTCAACTCAGGGTTAAATGGATTAAGGGCTGTGCAAGATGTGCTTTGTTAAACAGATGCTTGAAGGCAGCATGCTCCTTAAGAGTCATCACCACTCCCTAACCTCAAGTACCCAGGGACACAAACACTGCGGAAGGCTGCAAGGACCTCTGCCTAGGAAAGCCAGGTATTGTCCAAGGTTTCTCCCCATGTGATAGTCTGAAATATGGCCTCGTGGGAAGGGAAAGACCTGACCGTCCCCCAGCCCCACACCCGTAAAGGGTCTGTGCTGAGGAGGATTAGTATAAGAGGAAGGAATGCCTCTTTGCAGTTGAGACAAGAGGAAGGCATCTGTCTCCTGCCCCTCCCTGGGCAATGGAATGTCTCGGTATAAAACCCGATTGTATGTTCCATCTACTGAGATAGGGGAAAACCGCCTTAGGGCTGGAGGTGGGACATGAGGGCAGCAATACTGCTCTTTAAGGCATTGAGATGTTTATGTGTATACATATCTAAAGCACAGCACTTAATTCTTTACCTTGTCTATGATGCAGAGACCTTTGTTCACGTGTTTATCTGCTGACCTTCTCTCCACTATTATCCTATGACCATACCACATCCCCCTCTCCAAGAAACACCCAAGAATGATCAATAAATACTAAGGGAACTCAGAGACTGGCAGGATCCTCGGTATGCTGAATGCTGGTCCCCGGGCCCCCTTATTTCTTTCTCTATATTTTGTCTCTGTGTCTTTTTCTTTTCCAAGTCTCTTGTTCCACCTAACAAGAAACACCCAAAGGTGTGGAGGGGCAACCCACCCCTTCAATAGATTCTTTTTCCTTTAATGTCAGTGTGTTAAAATCATTAATGTCACTAAGAATATCTGTTGACACACCCCAGTGGAGGGAGGGCATCAGTTCTACAGTGTCATTCCAGCTGGTGGGCTCTTTATTCCCTCGAGCTTTATAATTACCAGCCTCTCGAAAATAATGCATTTGTTATTTATCTCTGTTTCCTGAAAGCCTGGGTCTGTGTTCATTTGCAAACACGAAATTGACCAGCACAGATCTGCCAGTGGCGTTGCTGGGATCCCAGAGAGATTTTCCCTCTGCACCTGCGGTCTCAAGGGCCGGCGGTGCTTCTGAGTCACTCATTTCACCAGCGATCAATGAGACACTCTTCAGGTCCTCAAGAAGCTTAAGCCTAGCAGACCAAAAATGTCTGTTTTCCACACCCTGCTTCTAAGTCCCACAGCATCTTCTTCCATTCACAAGACATCTTTCATTTCTTTTTCTGAGGCAGATGACAGGGGGCTTGCTACAGACAGAATCTTAAATACCTATTTAAAAGAACTTTAGGCTGGGCACAGTGGCTCATGCCTGTAATCCCGACACTTAGGGAGACCGAGTTGGGTGGATGGCTTGAGCCCATGAGTTCAAGACCAGCCTAGGCAACATAGCGAAACCTCATCTCTATAATAAATACAAAAATTAGCTGGGCGTGGTGGCATGCACCTGTAGTTCCAACTACTTGGGAGGCTGAGGTGGGAGGATAACCTGAGCCTGGGAGATTGAGGCTGCAGTGAGCCGTGATCATACCATGGCATTCCAGCCTGGGCAACACCATGAGACCCTGTCTCAAAAAACAAAAAGATAAAAGAACTTTAAAGGTAATGTATTATCTCCAACAACACAGAATAGCTCTCTACAACAGTAACGAAACCAGAACCAGCATCCATCCCTTCTTAGTGATTTTTAAAAAATTACCTCCCAAAAAGAGAAGACAGAGACGTAGAGGACAGTCTAAAACAGGGATTCCCTGATGCTGAGGTTAGCAGATGCTCTGGCCTGATCGCTGCTCTGATCCAGGCTGCCAGAACAATCCTTTCTCTTAGAAGGGCAAACCTGCTTTTCAGCTTTATATAAAATAAAAGCATAGCCCAATTTCTTTCCATTTTGCCTGTTCTGAAGCCTGGCAGTTTTGTTGCTAAAATGGAAGATGAAGCTGAATCCAACTCTTGGTTATTTACAGAAGGAAAAAAATCTTTTCCCCGGCCCATGTTAGGGTCTCCAGCTAGGGGGCCTCTAATTACACCAGCCAAAGACAATTCAATCAGGCAAGAAAGAAACAAGTTTATTGGCATGTGCATTGCACTTACATGTGGCAGTACCTGGCAATGAATAACCCAAAGTGTGGTCAGAACTTGGGTTCATCTATCATCTTAGGCTGTCATAAAGGAAAAGGCCTGGAGCTTCTGGGCAGGGGAGGCATGTAGTGGGAAGGTGTCTTGGTCTATTTGTGCTGCTGTAACAGAATGCCATGGACTGTGTAATTTATAAAGAAAAGTGGCTTCTCTGGCTCATGGTTCTGAAGACTGGGAAGTCCAAGAGCATGGCACTGGCATCTGGTGAGGGTGGAAGGAGGGTGGAAGTGCAAGAGAGGGTGAAAGAGACAGAACAAGAGAGGGCCGAACTCATTTTTATAACAACCCACTCCCACAATGGCATTAATCTATCCTTGAGGGTGGAGGCCTCATGGCCTAATCACCTCTGAACAGTCCTACCTCTTACACAATGGCAATTAAATTTCAACATGAGTTTTGGAGGGTATTTTCAAACCTCAGCAGAAGGTGCCCAGGAAAAGTATGGTAAACAAGGGTTGTTTAGGAAGGTTTGTTATGCAGACTTAAGTCAGTAACTTCTTCCAATGATAAGAGTTGTTACAAGATATCCTCTTCCTTGCATGGAAGAGGGAGACGTGGAAATTTCCTTTATAATAAATGTGAATTTTTTTTACAAATGAAATGGTTTTTAGAGCCTTTCCTGTGGTCTGCTGGTTCTTAATGGCCTTTAACTCAAAATAATCCACATGCGAAGAGGCATATTTTGGGGTGGCATATCCCAATGCCCCTCAGATGCCTCTTTTGTGAACTGTCCAAGTGGATGCCCACCTCAGGACCTTTGCATTTGCTATTCCCCCAGATTCATTCATGCCTTTTTTTTAGATGGAGTCTTGCCCTGTCGCCCAGACTGCAATCTCAGCTGACTGCAACCTCCACCTCCGGGTTCCAGCGATTCTCATACCTCGGACTCCCAAGTGCTGGGATTACAGGCATGCGCCACCACGCCCAGCTAACTTTTGTAGTTTTGGTAGAGACGGGGTTTCATCATGTTGACCAGGCTGGTCTTGAACTCCTGACTTCAAGTGATCCACCCACCTTGGCCTCCCAAAGTGCTGAGATTACAGGCATGAGCCACTGCACCTGGTCCATTCTTTCATTTTTTTTTTTTTTTTTTTAGTCTCAGCTCAAATATCACCTCCTGTAACTAACAGCTCAACCTGCTTTTCTTCACAACACTTAAAACTATCTAAAAGTTATTTATTTGAAAATGATGGCCAGATGTGGTGGCTCACGCCTGTAATCCCAGCACTTTGGGGGGCTGAGGCGGGCGGATCACCTGAGGTCAGGAGTTAAAGACCAGCCTGGAAACATGGTGAAATCCTGTCTCCACTAAAAATACAAAAATTAGCTGGGCATGGTGGCGAGTGCCTATAATCCCAGCTACATGGGAGGCTGAGGCAGGAGAATTGCTTGAACCCAGGAGGCAGAGGTTGCAGTGAGCGGAGATTGCACCACTGCACTCCAGCCTGAGTGACAGAGCAAGACTCCATCTCAAAAACATTATTAATAAATAAATAAATAAATTACCTGAAATGGCTGAGATAATTAATACTGGGACTCATTTAGCCACTTCAGCAATATTAGCAGCCAGAGGAGGTGAGGAGACATGATGGTGACAGGGCTCCTTCCTGCATCAACCATGCACATTATGAAGAGTCACATCATGAAGATTCAGTATTGGACTAAGTGCTGCAGGAGAAGGGAAGGACCATGGCGGCTCCCAGGAAGAGGAAATGACATCTGAGTAAGATAACTGTTAAAGAAAAAAAAAATCAATAGCATTTGTTAAAGCATGGTACCAAAGACTTTATTCACGACCATCATGATAGGTACAGGGACCACTGCAACGGGGTCTTGCAGCAGGGGAGAGAGATTGGGCTCAACTCCAAAAACAGCATGGGCAAATGGGCATTTATAGCCAAGGACTGGGGGAGGGGTCAGTGGATGGACAGTTACTAAGAGGACACTTCAGGGGTCCAGGTGATTGTGTCTAAACCACCTCATAGGATTCCTCTGAAGGCAGGCCAGGGTGATTGGACATCATGGGGGATGGTGGAGCATGGGGAGCCTGATCAGATGTCACCAAGGGGGATCAGATATTAGGGGCAGGGAATCCTTGCTAAATTGACAAAGCAGGGATTGCTAAAACAGATGTCACAGGGAAGTGTACGATGGCCCTAGGAGAAGGCTCAGAAGCCTGACTAGAGTTTGGTCAAAGAATTTTTGTCAGGATCATGGAAAATTTCATAAAGTGTAGCTATGAAAGAAAGGACTTAAAATTTATTTAACCAGAGTAACAAAGAATTAAAAGTCAATCCAGTAAGAGAATATATAGGCCTTAAATCAGCAACCATTAGTGAAGTCTGTGGCCTCTAGTTTTTCTTACTAAAACTTACTCCAATTATAAAATAAATATTGTGGAAAAAAACAGGAAATACAAAATGTATGGAGAAAATAAGGAAACCCCCCTGATAATTCTTCCATTCAGAAATAACCAGTGTTTAGGTTTGGATATACACCTGTGTTTCTAACACAGTAATCCCTAGCCACATGTGGTTATTTAATTTAAATTTAAATTGACTAAATGAAAGTAATATTTAAATCATTACCGTCATTTCTGCATTACATCCTTATTTTTGTCTTTCATTTATCAGTATTGTGTCATCAATCACACCTTCCTAGCTAGCTATTAAAATAGTCATTCCTTTTATTAGCACAATGGTTTATGATATTAACTTTGAGCATAGTACATTGTTCTGGGCTTGTGTAGTGAAGCAGGGCTTGGCTGGGGTGAACCTTGGCTGTTTCCCTTATTAGCTGTGTGGGCTTAGGGAAGAGTTAACTTATCTGTGGCTCACCTTCTCCATTGTCAAGCGGGGGTAATAGCAGGCTATTTGCAGGGATCAGGAGTTAATATGTGTACACTGCAAGTAATGATCAATAAGTGTCAGCACCTCCATTCTTTGCCAGGTGTGCACCACAGCTGGGGGATTAACCTTTACCACACCACAGAAGAAAACATATTTGCATAACTTACTTTTTGTCTTTTGAAGCTTTCCTTGAACTCTATTCCCCAGAGTGGTAGAAGTGGTCATAGGGCACCATGATTTTTATGACTTCTGAATTGCCAGATCACCCTCAGAGAGATTACATCAGTGTTCAGAGCTTGCAGCCAAGCTCGACCCCACAGCTCTGCCATCTGTGCCCGAAGTTCGATCTTGTTGGCTCCAGAATCCCTAGGATATAGTGCAGGAGTGAATCCCCAGCTGGAGATGGGTGGGCTGTGGGGTCATTCCAGATTGATTAACCTCCGACCTCTGAAGTCTGCAGCTGGAAGGGGCTCCAGGTAAGAAGATAACTTTGAAGCATCACACCAGGAAACCTACTGCACCTGGACTTTTATGACATCTCCTGCGGGCAATTTTTACCTCCATGAAATTCAGTAACCTTTGCAGCCCCTTCAGCCCAAGACCACCAGGAGCAAACCTGTGGTCCCACAAAATCGGGTGTACTGACCCACTGGAATGAGGGAGAGCCTCCCAAGAACGAAGGGAAAGGCACAGTTCTTATGGGATTGGGGGAAGGCAGAGTTTAGGTGACCTTTACGTGAAGCAGGGTTCCCACAGGCTGAGGCCAGCAGGACTGTGTTCCGCGGGGCCAAGTGTGGGAAGCTGTGTGCAGACGCCCCCTATCTGGAGCTGCAGCCTGGATTGGGATGACAGAGGCTAAGTCTGGTTAGTGGCTGAGCTCCCCGGCCAGACGGGCACGTTTCTTTCTCCCTGCTGTAATCTCAAAGCGGACAGCGTCTGCCGGGTGGTTTCGGGAACAGGGTTTCTCCGAGGGCTAGGGGGCTGCGGTCCCTCCGAGGCGGGGTCGTGGCGGCACTTGGCTGTGGCTGCCTCGCGCCCTCGGGAACGGGCGTCTCCAGCTCGCTGGCAGCTGGTTTTCTCCACGTCTGTCATCGGCCTGGAGTGGCAAGCAAATAGCTGGCATTTTCAGAGCCGCCCTGTCCCCGACAGAGAAGACCGGGCCCAGCAGGCGTTGGTGGATGCCTTTCAAGCTGTAATCAGTTTCCCCGAACGTGTACCAGGTCTCGGCCACAGCCCGGGCCCAGCGCGCTCCCGCGGGGCACCTGGTGACCCGGTGCAGGGCGGGAGGGCCGGTCCCAGGAACCCCAGAGGGCCGGAGGGCAGGGCCCCCTTCCCGCACCGCCCCCGGGCTGGCAGGAGCGGCCAGGACGGCACGCTCCGAGGCCCCGGGTCCCTTGCCCCCTCCAGTCGCTCCCACTTTCTGCGGGGCTTGCCCAACAAGGGTGCAAACCCCACTCTCAGGTGGCGTGGACAGGTTGCTGCCGCCTCGGACTACACCAGCGATCTCAGCTATGAGCCCGGAGGCCCCGCCCCGCCCTCCGGAGGCCCCGCCCCGCCCTCCGGAGGCCCCGCCCCGCCCTCCGGAGGCCCCGCCCCGCCCTCCGGAGGCCCCGCCCCGCCCTCCGGAGGCCCCGCCCCGCCCTCCGGAGGCCCCGCCCCGCCCTCCGGAGGCCCCGCCCCGCCCTCCGGAGGCCCGGCCCCGCCCCGGCGCAGCGCGCAGGCGCGGCCCATGCGTCCCGCAGAGCCGCAGTGCCGGGCGCCAGAGCAGCTGCACAATCCCGGCGCTCGCGTGTCCCGCCGCTTTCCTCCTCCATCTCTTTTCCTCCGCCTTGGCCGGCGCGATGGCGAAGCCGCTGACGGACAGCGAGAAGCGGAAGCAGATCAGCGTGCGCGGCCTGGCGGGGCTAGGCGACATGGCCGAGGTGCGGAAGAGCTTCAACCGGCACTTGCACTTCACGCTGGTCAAGGACCGCAATGTGGCCACGCCCCGCGACTACTTCTTCGCGCTGGCGCACACCGTGCGCGACCACCTGGTGGGCCGCTGGATCCGCACGCAGCAGCACTACTACGAGCGCGACCCCAAGGTGAGGCGCTGCCCCGCCCTGTGCGCCCGGGCCCGCTGAGAGGGCGCCCGTCCCAGAACTGCGCCAGCGGGGGTCTCTCTGCGGGGCGGTCCGCCGGGCGTTACCCGCGCCCCTCCCTGGCCGGCGGCCAGGCACAGCCGACTGGGGAGTCGCCTGGAAGCCGCGGTCGGCGGGGGCCGGGCGTCTCCTGCGCAGGGCAGCGGCCACAGGTCCGCTCCACTGGGAGCCCGCGCCTGGCGGGGTCCGCTGTCCCCAGCAGATGATGCTGAGCCCTGGAGCCTGGCGGACGTTCCCGGTCTCTTTCTGGCCGTGCGCTTCCGCGCTGGCTGCGGAGCCGGTGCTCCTCGCCCATGCCTCCAGCCACCCTTTGTTTTCCTGCAGCAGCCTGTGGGAGAAAATGGGACTGGAACCAGGCCTGGGCAGCCTTGTGGGTTGGAAGGGGGTGAGCTCGGTAATCTGCAGGGAATTGTGAGACTTTTTGTGTACGCTGCTTAGAAGAAAATCACTGAAGATGCCTGCTTCACGCAGGAGTGGTACGAAGCTCAGAGATGGAGATAGAGCCCTCGAAGAAGGCTCTGTCTTAGAGGTTCCCACACCTCCCTTGGAGAAATTTGCTTGGGTTAAAGTTGACAGAGATCGTCTTACTTTTTATATCTTGCAAAAATTTGTTTGAGTAGTGAAACGTTAAAGTCACTGATTGTCCCCGTTACTCTTAACCATGTTTACTATGGGCCTGTGTTCTTGATGTTTTTTTGGTATTCCTAAATATACATACACATTTTTAAAAAGTATATTGCACATACAGTTTTTTAGATTTTCTGTTTCATTCGTAAACATTTGTAACTTTTTCACTGATAAACAGCTTTGCAGGTCAGTGGATAGGATGGTAGTTTTCAGTTTGATAGGTACACGGTAGTCTTGCACAGCCCCCTGTTGCCAGTTTTTTGTTGTTGTCGTTTGCTTTTAAACTCTTAACCATGGAGAATTGTCTTTCTGCTACACTAACGTAGAGGGAGAACTGATGAGGAAAAGACACAGTTCCAGACCTGAAGCCACTTGGCAAAGATTTTACTTTTGCAGTGTACACCTAGGCACTGAGCACTTGCTTTATGGATGGTATTTTAGCATATTTTTGTAGGGCATTAAGATATGTTTAATACAGTAATTGCTAAGAGATTGACTGCTTTTCCAAACTTATTCTGGGACATTCTTTTTTCTAAAGTAGAGATGGTAAAAGGGACAGATTTGTTAGAATACCAGCTGGCGCTCTTCATATTTGGTATGCAAAACATGGAAAGAAGTGGCAACGAATGGCCAAAACAGGTTATAGCAAGGGCTTGGGATGACTTTGCCAGGAAAAGCAGCCAAGAAGCAGTGGCTCCCCCAGAATTCCCTGCTGTTGGGAGAGTTTTGATGCACAGCACCATTTTTTTTTTTTTTTTTTTTTAATTCTGAGTCTTGCCCTGTAGCCTGGAGCTAGAGTGCAGTGGCGCTCACTGCAACCTCCGCCTCCCGGGTTCAAGCAATTCTCCTGCCTTAGCCTCCGGAGTAGCTGGGATTACAGGCGCCTACCACCACCCCTGGCTAATTTTTTGTATCTTTAGTAGAGACGGGGTTTCACCATGTTGGCCAGGCTGGTCTCAAACTCCTGACCTCGTGATCCGCCCGCCTCGGCCTCCCAAAGTGCAGGAGTTACAGGCGTGAGCCAACGCACCCGACCTGCAACATCATTTTTATTGTCTAAGTGGCGGATGGCAAAGACGTAGTTCTGCCTTCACATTCAAGGGCATTTCCTTGGAGCTGGACCAGGACTTAGCTCTACACCTTAGGGTGCCCATTGGCGTATGTATGTATAATCAGATCCTGGAGAGGCCAGCGATGGGCTCAGGGATTACGGAAATGACCTTCATGAACAAGATAGTCCCTGCAACAAAACAGGTTTTCTGATCCTCTGTGAGATCTCTTTTGATTGTCTACTGTGGTGGCTCTGGGTGGAAACCTTTCTCGTAAACCACACAGTCTGTAAGTCGTGAAGTTGTAAACTTTTAGCTCTCACAGTCTGTAAATAAGCTGTGTGCCTATTCTGAATAGGAAGGACATGGAAAATTGGGATTTAAGTGCTTCTTTCGCTAATTCATGATGAAAATAAGCTTGCCATCCTTTCTCTGGAAAAGTTACATGCTTGCTGGTGATGGACCAGCAACCAGTCCCACCAGAGCCAATGAGAGGAGGTGTGCTCCCAAGAAAATAACTGCTGTGCCTCCCCCTCAGCCAGAAATGACCTCAGACATTCACCGGCACACTGCAGACTGTGGTAATGTGACACTCTAGAGCTCCTAAATAGAATGCTTTTATTGTTATTTTTGTCTTTTTAAAAATTATGCAAGTCCTGAAGGAAAAATTATTACTGGAGGAAAAATTAGAAAATATAGATAAGCCAGAAGGAAAAAAATTAACTGTAATCCTGTAACCCACTTCTATCACCCACTTTGTAAATGCTATAAATATTTTGTGTTCTACATTGTTTTTTCTGTATTGGCAGAAACTTGTTTTTAATATATAAAATAGCATTATGCTGAACCTATTGTTTCATAACTCTTAGCACTTTATTTGTGGTACATAGCAGAAAAAGTAGAAGTTGGGGTGTTCAGAGGAAGATTTGTCAAGCTTTGCCATGCTTGGCAAATCAGCACGTCAAAACATCTGGCTAACGTGGAGAGCTTTGTGCTTGGCAAGAGGTGGCGGTTGGTCATGAAGACGTTTAATGGATTCTCTGAAGTGGTGGCAAGGTGGCGAGAGGAGTCCAGCCTGAAACTGCAGAGCCTGGGATTGCGCTGCATGGAGAAGAAAGGGTGTGCGTGATTCCACGCCCCTTTTCATCCTGGCCTTTCCATTCGGTCTGTGCAACTGTGGGCTTGGGTGGATTTCTTTGCCATTCTTGGCCTCAGTTTTCTCATCTTTAAAATGAGGGAAATCAAGCTGGTGATGTGTTTCCGAAGTCTGTTGCCATTCTGAAATGTTAGAGTTTAAACGTTTCCATTTCATATTGAATTGACATTCCATCTCCATCCAGAGAGAATTTGAGGATGCTTATGCTAGATGCAGCACAAAAGGTTCACATTAGAAGGCCTCAGAGTGAGGGTTGGGGTAGGACAGTGAGGGTCAGGACACAAAACACAGACCAGGATCCTGGCAATGAAAGCAGCCCATGCCCAGTTATGAGAGTCACGGGATCCCTTCTATGACATCCTGAAAGGACAGGTGCACGGTTTATTCCGTGGGCTTTTGTGAAGCAGTGTTGTCGATGTCCTGAGCCACTGACCTGCAGCACCCCTGCAGTGGATGTAACAATCAGTTTTTGAGACTCTTCCCGTAAGCTCCTGGCATGATTACAGCACAGATTAAGGAAAAGCAGCTCTACCTTGGGGCCCACACTGCTGTCCTAAATATTCGTAATAAGATAAACACAATGAAATACGATTAATCTTTTGGTTTGGCTGGACCCAGGAGTTAAAGAAAGATGATCTAGAGAAGTGTTTTGCAGACCCTGCTGCTCTGTGATCCCCACTTCTGGGATTTGTTTTAATTAGTCATTTGTGGTACCAGCCTGTGGAATCCTAACACTCCCAATTTTTCTGATGTATTTCCACTTTTATGTGTGAAGTTGAGCTTGCATCTCCTGGGCAGGCTTCCCTGACAGCAGATTGCTCAAAGTCATTTTTCTGGCCAGTAGCTGATGGTGGGTGCTGTTCTGTGTTGCTGACAGCTAGCCACTTGGAAGGTAGGCCCCAGCTGTCATTTTAGCAGATAGAGAAGCCTACAGTGTGTGCCTTCATTTTCTGCAGAAGACAGCCTGGCCTCTGCCCTTGCAGGCTGTAGTGGCTGGTTTTATGTGTCAACTTGGCCGTTTTGCCTAGATAGTAACGTGGATGTCCCTCTGGGGGGGCGGGGGGGTGGTGTTTCCCACACTGACTGAGCATCTTACAATTCAGTTCCATTCTGATGCTGCCTACCTGGATGTAGCCTCAGATCCCACAGGCTAAAGGCTCAGTCCCACAAGACTTCTCCACCCCAGATGTCAGTTGCACATCAGGGCCTCCCTTCTGACCTCTGACCGACAGCCTCCTCGGGTTTGATGATTTGCCAGAGTGGCTCATGAAACTCAGGGAAACACTTCACTTGCGTTTACCAATTAATTATAAAGAATACAACCCAGGAACAGCCAGATAGAAGATATGCAGAGGGCAGGTCTGAGGGAGGGTGCAGGGGCTTCCATTCCCTCTGCAGGTGCCACTGTCCCAGCACCTCCAGGATTCACTGAACTGGAAGGAAGCTCTTCTATCCCCTTCAGTTGGGGATTTTATGGAGGCCCCAGTTACCTAGTGTGATCATTGGCCACTGGTGATGAGCTCAGCCTTTAGCCCCTCGCCCTTCACTGGAGTTTGGGGGTGGCGGGAGGGGTGGGCCTGAAACTTCCAACCCTCTAACTACAGAGCTGGTTCCCCTGGCAGCCAGCCTCTGCCCTTAGGGGCTTGCTGAAAGTCACCTTTTGGTGACCACGTCAGGTGTGGTTGAAAGGGACTTGTTATGAATAACAAAAGGCAATTCTTTCATTTTTATTGCTCTTATCACTTAGGAAATTACAAGGGTGTTAGGAGCACTGGCCAGGAAGAACAAATAAGTATATCTCATTACATCACGGTTTCACAGCCTCCCATGGGGGAAGGCCTTGCAGAACAAACCCTGCCACCAGCTACCTTGCACCAGAGCTGCAGCTTGCCTGGGTCTCCAGCCTGCTGGCCCACCCCACCCTGCAGGTTGTGGCCTTGCACTTCCAGAATCACTTGAGCCAGTTTCTTAAATCTGTCTCTCTCTACACATACCTTACTGTTAGTTCTGTGTCTCTGGAGAACCCTGACTAATCCACAGGGGCCGTGGTGTCTTTATAAAATATGGCTGGGCGTGGTGACTCACACCTGTAATCCCAGCACTTTGGGAGGCCGAGGTGGGTGGATCACCTGAGGTCAAAAGTTCGAGACCAGCCTGACCAATATGGTGAAACCTGGTCTCTACTAAAAATACAAAAATTAGCCAGGCATGGTGGTGGACGTCTGTAGTCCCAGCTACTTGGGAGGCTGAGACAGGAGAATTGCTTGAACCAGGGAGGCGGAGGTGGCAGTGAGCCAAGACTGCGCCATTGCACTCTAGCCTGGGCAACTCTGCCTAAATAAAGTAAAATAAAATAAAATAAGGTAACCGACCTCACCTCCACATCTCAGCCATATTTCCTTTTAAACTTTATGTGATTTCAGACCCTTAAAAAGTTGCAAGAATAATACAAAGATTTCTTGTTAATTCCTGTATACCCTTCATCCGGATTCCCCAGATGTTAAACATTATAACACACTTGTTAGGTCATTTTGTCGCTGTAAGTTCATTTTTCTCCGAATCATTTGAAAGTAAGTACCAGCCTGACCAACAAGGTGAAACCCCATCTTTACTAAAAATACAAAAATTAGCCAGGCGTGGTGCTGGGCGCCTGTAGTCCCAGGTACTTGGGGGACTGAGGCAGGAGGATTGCTTGAACCTGGGAGGAGGAGGTTGCAGTGAGCCGAGATCACGCCACTGCATTCCAGCCTGGGCAACGGAGCGAGACTCTGTCTCAAAAAAAAAAACCAAAAAACGGAGTCGTAGCCTTGTTGCCCCTTCACCCCCAAAAACGGCAGTGAGTAGTCCAGAAAAACAGGGAAGTTCTCCTACACACCCACAGTAGAGCAGTTAAACTCTGGACATTTTCATCAACACAGTGCTGTCGTCTGCAAATCTTTTCAGTGTCACCAGCTGTCCTGCTTAATAAATACAAATAAAATGCAATAATACAATTGTTAAAAATACAAATAAATAATTGGGAGAACTTTAGAAGTCTTTTCAGATTATATCTTTTTTATTATTATTATTAAACAGATCAAAGCTTTAAGCCATTTGGAAATTCACAGCATCCTAAGACATGCAGCAAATAACCACAGGAGATAGGAGCTGGCTTTTTCTCACCCATGCAGAATGGCGTTCTTAGGATACGGTGAAGGGAAGCGAAATGAACACAGATTTAGAAAGGTAATTGGACAGTAAGAGAAGTTTGGTTAACAGTGTCTTCAACAGTATCTTGAGTAGGAATGACATGTAATTTTAGGTATAGCTAAGTGGCATTTCTCGGCCTGCAAACAGTTAAAATGAAAGATTAAAGTAGTGTTTAAAAACGATGACTGGTAGCTCACTAGTTATAAATATAGTTTGACACGGTCCAGATCACTTAGTGTAACTTGATTAGGCTCTGTCAGTGATAAGGAGAAGGCTCCCATCGCTTTCTGGCTCTGGATTAGTACTGAGTAGACTTTTTGTGGAGCTTAATTGCATAGAAGGCAGGAGACAGTGACTTGTGGCAATGTGTGTCATGGAGTGTAGAAGGAATTTGTTTACTGCAGAACCAAGTGATCTCTTAAGATCCCCATGAGTTCTAAAGTTCTATAATTCTTTTACATTTGGCATTTTCAAAATTGAGCAAACAGACCTGTGTTCGAGTCCTAGGTACTGGAGTGAGAAGGAGATCCACGATCCATGTTGAGAAGCCTGCCCACTCTTCATGGGAAGCCAAGTTTTCCTGGCACTTAATTCATTAAGAAAGTGCTGTGTGACTTCACAGGCTGGGAGCTTGAGAGATGTGCTAGCTAATCCTCACGTCCTTACAGCAGATACAGTAGTGGATTATCAGATTGCTCTGTGAACAACTTCCCAGAAGCCTCGTCAGACACGGTGGAGTGGACACTGTGACACTGTCAAGGAAACGGAAGACCAACCTCAGTGTCTGGCGGGTGGGAGGCCCCTCAACATCTCTCCTCCCACGGGACCTTGGTTTTCCTGGATGGTATCTGAGACTGCTCAGCTCACCAGCAGGAGCCAGCAGGTCCAGCCCAGGGAGGTGGCCCCTTTGTGTCTGGAGGGGCTGGGAGCCCCCGCTCCAAGGCCTGGCTGGTGGAACGTGGTGCCCACTGGCCTCTGGCTAGCTCAGTGGCCCGTGTTCCTGTGTCTTATCAGGGCCAGCTCTGTCCACAGTGCCTGGGTGGCAGGGAGGGACAGTCTGCCCTGTGAGTCACTCTGTGCCCATGTAGGAACCAGTAGAGGGCGGCTGGTCTGAGGCATGCTGGTACCGACAGAATCGAATACACAAAAGGAGAGTTGCTGTGCTTTCTTGGGGACAGGAGGACCAGTTTCAGACCAGATCTGCCTGCAGAATTAGGCTCTTCATCTTGGTGAAAGCAGCCGCCCAACTCTTTTTTTTTTCTTTTTTGAGGTGGAGTTTCACTCTTGTTGCCCAGGCTGGAGTGCAGTGGCACGATCTCTACTCACTGCAACCTCTGCCTCCTGGGTTCAGGCGATTCTCCTGCCTCAGCCTTCTGAATAGCTGGGATTGAAGGCATGCACCACCACGCCCAGCTAGTTTTGTATTTTTGGTAGAGACAGGGTTTCACCATGTTGGCCAGGCTGGTCTTGAGCTCCTGACCTCAAGTGATGTACCTGCCTCAGCCTCCTAAAGTGCTGGGATTATAGGCGTGAGCCACCACACCTGGCTCCAACTCTTTCTTTTGTTTCCCTGAATGTTGGGAAAGTTCTTTCTTTTTCCACCAGAGTATTCAGACATTAATGTTAAACGAAGACTGTAGTTAAAAATCCCTTCAGAAAAGGGAGAAAAAATTGGTGGTCTCCACAGGCCCGATTCTGTGAATCTCTGTCTGTAAAGAGCAAAATGAGGCTCTGCGGGTTAGTGTTACACTCTCTTTTCAGCGTCTGTTAACTCCTGAGGTGTCTTTAGATGATTGGTATGTTGTGTACTGTTTGTGTTGATCATATTTTCATCTATTTTTGAGCTTTATGTTTTTCTATTATTTGCCTGGTTGTGTAGGCTTTGCGTGTAATAAATAAACTCTGTTAAAAAAAAGCGGGGGGCCTGGCTTGAACCCAGGAGGCGGAGGTTGCAGTGATCCAAGATTGCACCATTGCATTCCAGCCTGGGCAACAGAGCGAAACTCTGTCTCAAAAAAAAAAAACAAAAAACAAAAACAAAAAACAGGCTGGCTTTAGGCTACTTAACACTTGTTATGTCATATTGCAAGAAGGGACCATGGTAGAAAAATCAATGGCCCAGTTCAATCCCAGGCGGCAGGGCCTCCTTAGAGCAGAGCTGCTGAGCAGGGAGGTTAAGGGATCCTGTTGGCATTTTCAGGCTGAAGCAGGTGAGTCCAGTTCTCCAACCAGCGCTCCCTGAGCAGGGAAGCCCTGTTCACGGTTGCACAGGAGGAGCCAGAGGGGAGAGAGTGGAAAGAGGCTGTCCTGCAGCAGCAGTATTTGGGGTCATGGAAGAGCTAGGTCCCTAGGCTGTTGCTTGGACAAAGCCTATGCCTTTACATGGTTTTTTTCGGAACTGCCACCTGCCAACTTACTAGGCTCTGCATTTCTCCTTGAAAAGTCTGGTATAGTGAGGGGAACTGGCGTTGCCTGAGTCCAAGCCTAGCCCTGTGCGAGCCCACAGGTGAATGTGGTCCTCTCAGAGGCTGAGTGACTTGCCCAGGTCACCCAGCTAACCAGGGCAGGGAGCTGGGAAGGGACCCCAGCCTGTACCATTCAAGTCTGCATTTTCTTGGCCAGCTCCTCCAGCAAGCCTCTTTCAGTTTCATGGTTTTCACTCTGAACCATCTTAAGGTAAAAGCAAAATAGACACATCTCAGCAAATGATGAAAGTTCTTAAATTGAAACAAGTTGCAGAAAACCTTAAAGCAACAAAACACATTGCAGTCCCCAAGGACAGAGCCTGTGGCACGGCAGGCCCTGGGCAGTGCCATGGGGGCTGTGCTTCCGCAGGAGGCTGCAGAACCCTCGATGTCTGCATGCAACCTGGACAATTGGAGACGCACAGGCTTCGAGTCTAGGCCCAGCACTTCCCGCGTCAGTCCTGCCCCTTACAAACAGAGATAATCAAGCTCTTGGGACATAACTGGTAAACTTTTTCCCCACAGTAGAAAAGTTCTAAGTAGAAGTTAGGAATTTTTGCAGAGAGAGCAAACTACAACCTAAAAATCCACATTTTAGCCAGGTGTGGTGGCGTGCACCTGTAGTGCCAGCTGCTTGGGAGGCTGAGACGCGAGGATCACTTGAGGCCAGGAGTTTGCAGCCAGCCTGGGCAACATAGTGAGACCGTCATCTCTTAAAAAAAAAATACACATTTTTAGTTAAAGGCAAAGTAAAAACATTCTGATTATGTTCCTGGCCTGTCAGCTTTTTATAAAACCTCTTATTAATACTTGACCCACAGTATTTTCTCAGACAGCCAGGGTCTAGTTGGGCTCAGTATGATTTCACACTGGTTAATAAACCCTGCCTGGACAGTGCCTGTGGCTTCCTCTGCCGGGGGGGGAGGCAGGTGCTATGGAAACCGCATAGAATATTAAGTTCATTCAAATGTAGTCTAAATAAAGTCCAGCATGATGAAAGTCCGCTAGAGGCCTGGCTGTGAGTGACAGCAGCAGTAGTTGTACTTACAGCGGCTCTGAGGACTCATTAATTATGCTGCTGTAATTTCTTGTGACGTAAAGGACTTTAGAATTTGTACAGTAATTGTAGAAGCCTATACTCAAATGATCGAAAAAGTAAAAACAGGCCATCAAAGACAGAGCTATGATTTGTGTGTGTGTGTTCTTTCAATTTGTAGATTTAGATATTTATAGAGTATTCTTAAATTATGTATTAAAAACTTTATGGGCCAGGAGTGGTGGCTCACGCCTGTAATCCCAGCACTGTGGGAGGGAGTAGATCACCTGAGATCAGGAGATTGAGACCAGCCTGGCTAACATGGTGAAACCCTGTCTCTACTAAAAATACAAAAATAGCTGGCATGGTGGTGCATGTGCCTTTGTTCCCAGCTACTTGGGAGGCTGAGGCAGGAGAATCACTTGAATCTGGGAGGCAGAGGTTGCAGTGAGCCAGAATTGCACCCCTGCACTCCATCCTGGGCAACAGAGTGAGACCGTGTCTCCAAACAAAACAAACAAAAAAACTCTTTATATATATATTTTTTCCTTTTTGTAGTGACAGGGTCTTGCTATGTTGCCCAGGCTGGTCTTTCACTGCTGGGCTCATGTGATCCTTCCACCTCGGCCTCCCAAAGGGTTGCGATTACAGGCCACCACACCTGGCCAAAAATAACTTTAAACGTTTTATTCAGCCTCTTTTCAGTGAGCCTGGTGATGCAGACGTTAGGTGTCCTCGGTCTTCCACACCAGTATCTTTCTCCCCAGTCCCTCTCATGCTTTCCCCACTGTGGTTCACTTTTTTCTCAGCCAGGTTTTGTTTTCAGCTTTGCTTTTGTTTTGCGTTCAGTGGTACCCTTAGTTCTGTGGTAGTTTTATTTACTTATTTATTTTACTTTCCCGTGCTGTCATCCAGGCTGGAGGAGTGCAGTGGTGTGATCGCAGCTCACAGTAACCTCTGCCTCCTAGGCTCAAGCGATCCTTCTGCCCCAGCCCCCCGAGTAGCTGTGACTACAGGCTGCACCACCATGCCTGGCCTTTTTTTTTTTTTTTTTTTTTTTTTGGAGACTGAGTGTTGCTCTGTAGCCCAGGCTGGAGTGCAGTGGCACGATCTTGGCTCACTGCAACCTCCACCTCCCGGGTTCAAGCGATTCTCCTGCCTCAGCCTCCCGAGTAGTAGCTAGGATTACACATGCCTGGCTAATTTTTGTATTATTATTATTATTATTATTATTTTTGAGACAGAGTCTCGCTGTGTTGCCCAGGCTGGAGTGCAGTGGCACGGTCTCAGCTCACTGCAACCTCTGCCTCCCGGGTTCAAGCAATTCTCCTGCCTCAGCCTCCTGATTAGCTGGGATTACAGGTGCCTGCCACCACCCCTGGCTAATTTTTTGTATTTTTAGTAGAGATGGCATTTCCCCATGTTGGCAAGGCTGGTCTCAAACTCCTGACCTCATGATCTGCCCACCTCGGCTTTCCAAAGCACTGGGATTACAGGCATGAGCCACTGTGCCTGGCCAATTTTTGTATTTTTAATAGAGATGGGGTTTCACCGTGTTGGACAGGCTGGACTCAAACTCCATGATCCACCCACCTGGGCCTCCCAAAGTGCTGGGATTACAGGCGTGAGCCACTGTGCCTGGCCAATTTTTGTATTTTTAATAGAGATGGGGTTTCACCGTGTTGGACAGGCTGGACTCAAACTCCATGATCCACCCACCTGGGCCTCCCAAAGTGCTGGGATTACAGGCGTGAGCCACTGTGCCTGGCCAATTTTTGTATTTTTAATAGAGATGGGGTTTCACCATGTTGGACAGGCTGGACTCAAACTCCTGACTTCAAGTGATCCACCCACCTTGGCCTCCCAAAGTGCTGGGATTACAGGCGTGAGCCACTGCGCCTGGCCTTTTTTTTTTTTTTTTTTTTTTGTAGAGATGGCCTTGAACTCCTTGACTCAAGAGATCCTCCCGCTTCAGCCTCCCAAAGTGCTGGAATTACAGGCGCGAGCCACCATGCCTGGCCTCATCTATTACTTTGTTTGACAAGAGGTATATTGACATAAAATTCAGATACTGTACAGTTCACCCCTTTAAAGCATACAGTTGGATATACTGGTTTCAGGATATTCACAGAGTTGTGCTTCCATCACCACAATCAATTTAAAAACATTTTTCACCTCGAACAGAAACTCCAAGCCTTTTGTTATCACCCACCCAAACCCCTAATCCCCTACCCTTAGGCAATTACCAGTCCCCTTTTGGTTTCTTTAGATATGCCTGTTTTAGACATTTCATATAAATGGATTCATAGAATGTGTGGTCTGTTGTGATTGGCTTCTTCCATTGAGCGTGGTGTTTTTGAGGTTCCTTCATGCTGTAGGACATGAAGGATTGACATTTGGGTTGTTTCCACCTTTTGGCTATTATGTACAAGTGTTGGAGGGGACATAGGCTTTCATTTCTCTTGGGCGCATATATACCTGGGAGTGGAATTGCTGGGTCAAATAGTAACTCTATGTTTAACTTTTTGAGAAACTGCCAAACTCAGAAAGTGCTGGAATTGGAGATGTAAACCACTGCGCCTGGCTTATTGCAGCCTTGACCTCCCAGGCTCAAGCAGTCTTCCCACCTCAGCCTCCCTTGTAGCTGGGACCACAGGCATGCCTGGCTAATTTTTAAATTTTTTGTAGAGAGAGGGGGTCTCATTTTGCTGCCCAGGTTGGTCTCAAACTCCTGGCCTCAAGCAGTTCCCCCGCGTTGGCCTCCTAAAGTGTATGAGCTGTAGTAATTGTTTTATTAGTTTTATTTTTGGAATGTTCATTGCTAATGAACATTGGATAGTTATATTAATCATGAATAATTAATTAAAAACAATAAAGATAATTGATTTTGTGTTAATCTTATATTCTGCTACCTTGCTGAATTCATTTATTAGTTCCAAAAGCCTGAATGTGGCTTAGATTCGTGACAGTTTGTTGATCACTCCTTGTCTTTTATGACCTTACAAATTTGATGACTACTGGTCAGGCATTTTATAGAAAATTCCTCAGTTTGGGTTTGTCCGCTACTTTCTCATGATTACACTGGGGTTATGGGTTTTGGGAAGAACACACAGAGGGAAGTGTCCTCATCACAGCACACCGGGGTGCCGGTCAGCATGGTCAGCTATCTCCACTGTCAAGTTGCTGCCGTTTCCTTTCTGTGCTCCTCAGCAGGGCGTCGCTACATCCAGCCCACCCTCAAGGTGGCAGACAGGGATGTAAGCTCCTCCTCCTGGAGTGAAGAATATCAGAAAGTGTTCGGCCCCTGGTTAAAACCACCACAGCAATTAGTAAATATTTCAGGGGAGATGTTGGCTGTGCAGATACCCTGTTAGTCCTTGGAGTTGCGCCCACTGATCTTAGCATTCAGCCCTGGCTGCTGCAGGCCCATGGATGGCCATGAGAAGTACTCGGTAGAGAAAGTAGGGCACCTAGAACCCTGATCGGGGCCCAGGAGGCATTGCATGGGTGGCCATCCTTGCTACAGCACCTCACTGGCATAGAGCTGGCTCATGTGGCAACCCCAAGCCAGCCAGCCAGCAGGCATCGGCCAAGAGACTTCTGCTGGGGAACATGGATGCATCCATTCAGCTGTCTGTGCTGTGTTCATTGATGCTTCACGTGGGTGCTAGAAGTTGTGCTCAGGGCTCTACATTGAGTACTTGGAAGACATGGCCTGTGTTACATCTGTGTTAGAGATGTGAAGTAACTTGCCCAAGGGCACATGGCTGGTAAGAGGCTGAGCTAAGTGTAGACCTGGGTCTGTCCAGTTCTGGGTGCCTTGGCCCCAACCTGCCCTGCCTCCCCACGCATCATGGAAAGTTAGTGTGTGTTCATCCAGGGACTTTTGAGGGTCAGGGAAGAGAAGGCCATGTTGAGGAGGGGTCTCCTGGGTGGGCTGCTATGGGGGGCTGCGGTCAGCAAGCTGCCTGACAGAGCAAGCCCAGTTTTTATGCGTGGGGTTGACATAAATGAAATCCCGAGTGGGGGCTTCATGGGTCCTGTCATCTCTGTAACCTTCCTAAAGTGTAGAATGGAATGAGAAATCTTATTCTTTCTTCTGCTTCCTCAGCGCATTTATTATCTTTCCCTGGAATTCTACATGGGTCGCACGCTGCAGAACACGATGGTGAACCTGGGCCTTCAGAATGCCTGCGATGAAGCCATCTATCAGGTACAGGGCCTCGTGGCCGAGCTTCTGGGTGGTGCCTCGTGGTGCTTTGAGGTCTGAATCCATTTTCCCACAGAGGTGAGCCCTGATGTTAAGACTAGCAGCTATCTGGGAATCAGGAGATTTACAGCCTGTTCTCCCCTCCTGGAAGGAATGGGTTGGTGGGGCTGCTGTCTGTTATTGAGAGTAGAAAGTAAGAATTGAATGGACCGCAAGCATGGGGTTGAATTGGGATGCAAAGGCATGGAGGTTCTAGAGGCCATCCCACACCCCACCCCACCTCCGGGGCGGATTTAGAGTACTGCACCAGTGGTTGGTATTATTCCATTTTGACTTCATCAAACTGCTGACCCATGTCTGGTTTCCCTCCCTCCACCCGTGAGATGACCTCCAGAGCTTACCCTAGTTGTCTAGTTGTAAAAGCGGTGTTTCTCCCCTAAAAACAGAACCTGCCTTTCCTTGGGAGTTCTTCATTAGCACTTGTTCACTTTGAACTTAATCCTTTCACAGTTCCTTTGTGGTTTTAGAGCAGAGCAGCCATCGGCTTCCTGGTCTGTCTTCGCTTCCCTTCACAGCTGAGTCTCTCTAGAGTATAACCTTTTACCTGCGTATAGATGGGTGTCTTCATGGCGGGCCCCCTCCACCTCAGCGCCCTGCCACCGCCTTTGCTTTGCTTGGGTTTGGATGTGTGTGGGAGGAGCGGGGGTGTTTTGTTGGGGCAAATGTCTTGCATGGCTGGGAGTCGGCTCAACATTGCCTGGGGCTCCGTCTCCCCCTGCAGGATGTCATAGCTGTGTCTGTGTACAACAAAATGCAACAAAAACTTCACTCCGCATGTTTGAAATAAGCTAATGGCGCTAAAGGTTACCCTGGCAGGTGGCTTGGCATTTACATCTGTTTACTGAGTGTTAACATTCTTACAGAAGAAGTGCAGAACATGAAATATCTTAGTCTTGTCTTTGGATTTTACCATTATAGAATGCATTTTAGTTTTTGAAACATTTTATGCAGTTCTTACATACAGTAAAAATTTTAGGGAATAGTTTGCATCGTAAATATGCAATATGTTTATAATTTTTCTTCACGAAAAATGAATGTTTATTATGGAAATTTAGAAATTGCAGGCAAGCATGTATCCTTTTAAACTTTGTATACTTGATGGGAAGTTCCAATATGGCCGAATAGGAACAGCTCCAATCTATACCTCTCAGCGTGAGTGACGCAGAAGATGGGTGATGTCTGCATTTCCAACTGAGGTACTGGGTTCATCTCACTGGGGCTTGTCGGACAGTGGGTGCAGGACAGTGGGTGTAGTCCACCGAGCTTGAGAGCGTGAGCTAAAGCAGGGCAAGGCATTGGCTCACCCGGGAAGCGCAAGGGATCAGGGAATTCCCTTTCCTAGCCAAGGGACGCTGTGACCAATGGCACCTGGAAAATTGGGTCACTCCCACCCTAATACTCCGCTTTTCCAACGGTCTTAGCAAACGGCACACCAGGAAATTATATCCTGCGCCAGGCTCGGAGGGTCCCACGCCCACGGAGCCTCACTCATTGCTAGCACAACAGTCAGATTGAACTGCAAGGCGGCAGCGAGACTTCGGGAGGGGCGTCCGCCATTGCTGAGGCTTGAGTACATAAACAGAGCAGCCGGGAAGCTCAAACTGGGTGGAGCCCACCACAGCTCAAGGAGGCCTGCCTGCCTGTGTAGACTCCGCCTCTGGGGGCAGGGCATAGCTGAACAAAAGGCAGCAGAAACTTCTGCAGACATAAATGTCTCTGTGTGACAGCTTTGAAGAGAGTAGTGTTTCTCCCAGTACGGAGTTTGAGATCTGAGAACGGACAGACTGCCTCCTCAATTGGGTCCCTGACCCCTGAGTAGCCAACCTGACTGGGAGGCACCTCCCAGTAGGGGCCGACTGACACCTCACACAGCCGGGTGCCCCTCTGAGACGAAGCTTCAGAGGAACGATCAGGCAGCAACATTTGTTGTTCTGCAATATTCGCTGTTCTGCAGCCTCCGCTGGTGATACCTAGGCAAACAGGGTCTGGAGTGGACCTCCAGCAAACGCCAACAGACCTGCAGCTAAAGGTTAGAAGGAAAACTAACAAACAGAAAGGACATCCACACCAAAACCCAGTCTGTACGTCACCATCATCAAAGACCAAAGGTAGATAAAACCACAAAGATGGGGAGAAACCAGAGCAGACAAGCTAAAAATTCTAAAAATCAGAGCACCTCTTCTCCTCCAAAGGAACGCAGCTCCTCGCCAGCAATGGAACAAAGCTGGACGGAGGATGACTTTGATGAGTTGAGAGAAGAAGGCTTCAGACGATCAGACTTCTCTGAGCTAAAGGAGGATGATCGAACCCATCACAAAGAAGCTAAAAACCTTGAAAAAAGGTTAGATGAATGGCTAACTCGAATAACCAGTGTAGAAAAGTCCTTAAATGACCTGATGGAGCTGAAAACCATGGCATGAGAACTACATGATGCATGCACAAGCTTCAGTAGCCAATTTGATCAGCTGGAAGAAAGGGTATCAGTGATTGAAGATCAAATGAACGAAATGAAGTGAGAAGAGAAGTTTAGAGAAAAAAGAGTAAAAAGAAATGAACAAAGCGTCCAAGAAATATGGGACTATGTGAAAAGACCAAATCTATGGCTGATTGGTGTACCTGAAAGTGACAGGGAGAATGGCACCAAGTTGGAAAACACTCTTCAGGATATTATCCAGGAGAACTTCTCCAACCTAGCAAGGCAGGCCAACATTCAAATACAGGAAATACAGAAAACGCCACAAAGATACTCCTCAAGAAGAACAACTCCAAGACACATAATTGTCAGATTCACCAAAGTTGAAATGAAGGAAAAATGTTAAGGGCAGCCAGAGAGAAAGGTCGGGTTACCCACAAAGGGAAGCCCATCAGACTAACAGTGGATCTCTTTGCAGAAACTCTACAAGCCAGAAGAGAGTGGGGGCCGATATTCAACATTCTTAAAGAAAAGAATTTTTAACCCAGAATTTCATATCCAGCCAAACTAAGCTTCATAAGTGAAGGAGAAATAAAATCCTTTACAGACCAGCCAATGCTGAGAGATTTTGTCACCACCAGGCCTGCCCTAACAGAGCTCCTGAAGGAAGCACTAAACATGGAAAGGAACAATTGATACCAGCCACTGCAAAAACATGCCAAATTGTAAAGACCATTGATGCTAGGAAGAAACTGAATCAACTAACGGGCAAAATAACCAGCTAACATCATAATGATGGGATCAAAGTCACATATAACAATATTAACCTTAAATGTAAATGGGCTAAATGCCCCAATTAAAAGACACAGACTGGCAAATTGGATAAAGAGTCAAGACCCATCGTTGTGCTGTATTCAGGAGACCCATCTCATGTGCAGACACACATAGGCTCAAAATAAAGGCATGGAGGAAGATCTACGAAGCAAATGGAAAACAAAAAAAAGCAGGAGTTGCAATCCTAGTCTCTGATAAAACAGACTTTAAGCCAACAAAGATCAAAAGAGACAAGGCCATTACATAATGCTAAAGGGATCAGTTCAACAAGAAGAGCTAACTATTCTAAATATATATGCACCCAATACAGGAGCACCCAGATTGATAAAGCAAGTCTTTAGAGACCTACAAAGAGACTTAGACTCCCACACAATAATAATGGGAGACTTTAATACCCCACTGTCAACATTAGACGATCAACAAGACAGAAAGTTAACAAGGATATCCAGGACTTGAACTCAGCTCTGCACCAAGCAGACCTAATAGACATCTACAGAACTCTCCACCCCAAATCAACAGAATATACATTCTTCTCAGCACCACATAGCACTTATTCCAAAATTGACCACATAGTTGGAAGTAAAGCACTCCTCAGCAAATGTAAAATAACAGAAATTATAACAAACTGTCTCTCAGACTACAGTGCAATCAAACTAGAACTCAGGATTAAGAAACTCACTCAAAACTGCACAACTACATGGAAACTGAACAACCTGCTCCTGAATGACTACTGGGTAAATAAAGAAATGAAGGCAGAAATAAAGATGTTCTTTGAAACCAATGAGAACAAAGGCACAACATACCAGAACCTCTGGGACATATTTAAAGCAGTGCGTAGAGGGAAATTTATAGCGCTAAATGCCCACAAAAGAAAGCAGGAAAGATCTAAAATTGACACCCTAACATCACAGTTAAAAGAACTAGAGAAGCAAGAGCAAACACGTTCAAAAGCTAGCAGAAGGCAAGAAATAACTAAGATCAGAGCAGAACTGAAGGAGATAGACACAAAAAACTCTTCAAAAAATCAATGAATCCAGGAGCTGATTTTTTGAAAAGATCAACAAAATTGATAGACTGCGAGCAAGACTAATAAAGAGGAAAAGAGAGAAGAATCAAATAGGCACAATAAAAAATGATAAAGGGGATGTCACCACCGAACCCACAGAAATACAAACTACCATCAGAGAATACTGTAAACACCTCTGTGCAAATAAACTAGAAAATCTAGAGGAAATGGATAAATTCGTGGACACATACACACTCCCAAGACTAAACCAGGAAGAAGTTGAATCCCTGAATAGACCAATAACACGCTTTGAAATTGAGGCAATAATTAATAGCCTACCAACCAAAAAAAGCCCAGGACCAGATGGATTCACAGCCGAATTCTACCAGAGGTACAAGGAGGAGCTGGTACCATTCCTTCTGAAACTATTCCAATCAATAGAAAAAGAGGGAATCCTCCCTAACTCATTTTGAGGCCAGCATCATCCTGATACCAAAGCCTGGCAGACACACAACAAAAAAAGAGAATTTTAGACCAATATCCCTGATGAACATCGATGCAAAAATCCTCAATAAAATACTGGCAAACCGAATCCAGCAGCACATCAAAAAGCTTATCCACCATGATCAAGTGGGCTCCATCCCTGGGATGCAAGGCTGGTTCAACATATGCAAGTCAACAAATGTAATCCAGCATATAAACAGAATCAAAGACAAAAACCATATGATTATCTCAATAGATGCAGAAAAGGCCTTCAACAAAATTCAACAGCACTTCATGCCAAAAACTCTCAATAAACTAGGTATTGATGGAACGTATCTCAAAATAATAAGAGCTATTTATGACATACCTACAGCCAATATCGTAGTGAATGGGCAAAAACTGCAAGCATCCCCTTTGAAAACTGGCAGAAGACAGGGATGCCCTCTCACTACTCCTTTTCAACATAGTGTTGGAAGTTTGGGCTAGGGCAATCGGGCAGGAGAAAGAAATAAAGGGTATTCAGTGAGGAAAAGAGGAAGTCAAATTGTCCCTGTTTGCAGATGACATATTTGTATATTTAGAAAATCCCATCGTCTCAGCCCCAAATCTCCTTAAGCTGATAAGCAACTTCAGCAAAGTCTCAGGATACAAAATCGATGTGCAAAAATCACAAGCATGCCTATACACCAATAAACTGTTTAAACAGAGAGCCAAATCATGAGTGAACTCCCATTCACAATTGCTTCAAAGAGAATAAAATACCTAGGAATCCAACTTACAAGGGACGTGAAGGACCTCTTCAAGGAGAACTACAAACCACTGCTCAGGGAAATAAAAGAGGACACAAACAAATGGAAGAACATTCCATGCTCATGGATAGGAAGAATCAATATCTTGAAAATGCCCATACTGCCCAAGGTAATTTATAGATTCAATGCCATCCCCATCAAGCTACCAATGACTTTCTTAACAGAATTGGAAAAAAAACTACTTTAAAGTTCATATGGAACCAAAAAAGAGCCCGCATTGCCAAGACAATCCTAAGCCAAAAGAACAAAGCTGGAGGCATCATGCTACCTGACTTCAAACTATACTACAAGGCTACAGTAATCAAAACAGCATGGTACAGATACCAAAACAGAGATATAGACCAATGGAACAGAATAGAGCCCTCAGAAATAATACCACATATCTACAACCATCTGATCTATAACAAACCTGACAAAAACAAGCAATGGGGAAAGGAGTCCCTATTTAATAAATGGTGCTGGGAAAACTGGCTAGCCATGTGTAGAAAGCTGAAACTGGATCCCTTCCTTACACCTGATACAAAAATTCAAGATGGATTAAAGACTTAAACGTTAGACCTAAAACCATAAAAACCCTAGAAGAAAACCTAGGCAATACCATTCAGGACATAGGCATGGGCAAGGACTTTGTGTCTAAAACACCAAAAGCAATGGCAACAAAAGCCAGAATTGACAAATGGGATCTAATTAAACTAAAGAGCTTCTGCACAGGAAAAGAAACTACCATCAGAGTGAACAGGCAACCTACAGAATGGGAGAAAATTTTTGCAATCTACCTATCTGACAAAGGGCTAATATCCAGAATCTACAAAGAACTTACACAGATTTACAAGAGAAAAATCAAACAACCCCATCAAAAAGTGGGCAAAGGATATGAACAGACACTTATCAAAAGAAGACATTCATGCAGCCAACAGAGACATGAAAAAATGCTCATCATCACTGGTCATCAGAGAAATGCAAATCAAAACCACTATGAGATATCATCTCACACCAGTTAGAATGGCAGTCATCAAAAAGTCAGGAAACAACAGGTACTGGAGACAATGTGGAGAAATAGGAACACTTTTACACTGTTGATTGGACTGTAAACTAGTTCGACCATTGGGGAAGACAGTGTGGCGATTCCCCAGTGATCTAGAACTAGAAATACCATTTAACCCAGCTATCCCATTACTGGGTATATACCCAAAGGATTATAAATCATGCTACTGTAAAGACACATGCACACGTATGTTTATTGTGACACTATTCACAATAGCAAAGACTTGGAACCAACCCAAATGTCCATCAATGGATTAAGAAAATGTGGCACATAGACACCATGGAATACTATGCAGCCATAAAAAAGGATGAGTTCATGCTCTTTGTAGGGACATGGATGAAGCTGGAAACCATCATTTTCAGCAAACTATCACAAGGATAGAAAACCAAAGACTGTGTGTTTTCACTCATAGGTGGGAATTGAACAATGAGAGACCTTGGACACAGGAAGGGGAACATCATACACCGGGGCCTGTCGTGGGGTAGAGGGAGCGGGAAGGGATAGCATTAGGAGAAATACCTAATGTAAATGATGAGTTAATGGGTGCAGCACACCAACGTGGCACATGGATACATATGTAACAAACCTGCACGTTGTGCACATGTACCCTAGAACTTAAAGTATAATAATAATAAATAAATAAAATAGAAAATAAAAATAAAAAAAGAAACTTTGTATACTTTTTTCTTAAAAGTGATATTTTACTTGCAGTTTAGCTTTTATTTAATCTTGTGTTTGAAATATTTTCATGATGACTGGGCTTTCAGTGTCTCCAGGTCCCTGTGCTGGGTGTGTCTACGTGTGAGACAGGCTGCCAGATGCTTCAGGTGGGAAGAAAACAGTGATGCTTCCACTTCTAATGAAACATGAAAAAGAAAACATGGCGCAAACGCATTGTCAGACCTGAGTCGTCCAGAGGAGCGGTTTATACTTAAAACTAGTGCTTCAAAAGTAGCAGCCCGCTCTTGATTGAGCTATTAAGGATGCATTAAAAATGATCTTCATTATGAAAAATTTTACACATGCATGAAGATTGAGTGACTATTACAGTGAACCTGTGCCACACACCCACCTTTTGGCTTCTCCACCTCACGGCCAGTAATGTGTTCGTCATACCCCACCACATCCAGGTTATTTAAGCCAACCTGAAGCAGCATAATATTCACTTGTAAATATTTCAGTAGGTGGCCAGGCGCGGTGGCTCACGCCTGTAATCCTAGCACTTTGGGAGGCCGAGGTGGAACTGAGCTCAGGAGTTCAAGACCAGCCTGGGCAACAATGGTGAAACCCCGTCTCTACTAAAATACAAAAAAAAGAAAAATTAGCTGGGCATGATGGCACGCGCCTGTATACCCAGCTACTCGAGAGGCTGAGGAAGGAGAATTGCTCAAACCCGGGAGGGGGAGGTTGCAGTGAGCTGAGATTGCGCCACTGCACTCCAGCCTGGGCAACAGAGCAAGACTCCCTCTACAAAAAAAAAAAAAAAAAAAAGTATGTATATATATATATATATATATATATATTTCTGTAGGTATTTCAAGAAGATAAGGACTCCTAAAAATAGTTATATCATTATTCCTAAAATACTGACAGTAATTCTTTTTTTTTTTTTTTTTTTTTTTTTTTTTGAGATGGAGTCTCGCTCCGTCACCCAGGCTGGAGTACAATGGTGCGCTCTTCGCTCACTGCAACCTCTGCCTCCTGGGTTCAAATGATTCTCCTGCCTCAGCCTCCTGAGTAGCTGGAATTATAGGTGTGTGCCACCACTCCCAGCTAATTTCTGGGTTTTTAGTAGAGACGGGGTTTTACCATGTTGGTCAGGCTGTTCTTGAACTCCTGACCTCGTGATCCACCCACCTTGGCCTCCCAAGACAATAATTTTTTAATGTCAGCTTTTCAGGCAGCATATAAGTTTTTCTGATTACTTTATAACTTTTTAACAGCATGTTCAGAAACTAAATTGCATTTAGTTGATACGTTTTTTAAACCTTTCTTTTCTTTTTTTTTCTGGAGACGGAGTCTCATTATCACCCAGGCTGGAGTGCAGTGACACTATCTCAGCTCACTGTAACCTCTGTCTCCCGGGTTCAAGCAATTCTTCTGCCTCACCCTCCCTAGTAACTGGGATTACAGGTGCATGCCACCTCGCCTGGCTAATTTTTGTATTTTTAGTAGAGACGGGGTTTTACCATGTTGGCCAGGCTGGTCTCAAACTCCTGATCTCAAGTGATCCACCCGCCTTGGCCTCCCAAAGTGCTGGGATTACAGGCGTGAGCCACCGTGCCTGGCCACGTCTTTCTTAATCTATAAGTGTCTCCTCTTTTTTATTTTCTGCCTTGCAATTAATTTGTTGGAACTGGGTTTGTCCTGTAGAGTTTTCACAGGATTTACATTTGACAGACTGGGTCCCCATCTTGTGTTTAACCTACCACTGTGTCCCAAGGACGTCTGCTCTCACAACTTCTTTTTATTTTTTGGAGACAGAGTCTTGCTCTGTTGCCCAGGCTGGAGTGCGGTGACTTGGTCTCGGCTCACTGCAACCTCCGCCTCCCGGTTTCAAGTGATTTCTGGCTAGTTTCTGCATTTTTAGTAGAGACGGGGTTTCACCGTGTTGGCCAGGCTGGTCTCAAACTCCTGACCTTAAGTAATCTGCCCGCCTTGGCCTCCCAAACTGCTAGGATTACAGGCACAGCACCACCACACCTGGCCTGCTCTCACAACTCTTACTCAACATTGTAATCAGAGTCTTGGCCAGGGTATTTGTCAAGAAAATGAAATAAGAAGCATCCAGATTGGAAAGGCAGAAGTAAAACTAACTCTATTTGCAGATTACATGATCTAGAAAACTCTAAGGAATCGACTAAAGACCATTAGAACTAATAAATGAGACCAGCAAGGTTGCAGGATATAGGATCAATCTACAAAAACCAACTGTATTTCTATACATCTGCAATCCAAATGGAACATTTCATTAATTCAGTCCAGATGGAATAAATCCAAAATGAAATTAAGAAAATAGTTTTATACCATTTACAATAGCATCAAAAAGAATAAAATACTTAGGTGTAAATTTATCCAAAAAAATGCAAAACCTATACCCTGAAAACAAAGACATTGAGGAAGAGCTAAATATGGAAAGGGATCTCATGTTAACACCTCGGAAGACTCAGTGTTGTTAAGATAGCAGCACTCCCCAAATTGATCTACAGATTTGCAGAGTTTGACAGACTGGTTCTAAAACCTTGATAGAAATGCAAGGGAAGGCTGGGTGTGGTGGCGGGCACCTGTAATCCCTGCACTTTGGGAGGTTGAGGCAGGTGAATCGCTTGAGCCCTGAAAGCAGAGGTTGCAGTAAGCCAAGATTGCACCACTGCACTCCAGCCTAGGTGATAGAGCAAGACAGACCCTGCCTTAGGAGAAAAAAAAAAAAAGTCAGGCATGGTGGCTCATGCCTGTAATCCCAGCACTTTGGGGGCCAAGGCGGGCAGATCACCTGAGCTCAGGAGTTCGAGACCAGCCTGACCAACATGGAGAAACCCCGTCTCTACTAAAAATACCAAATTAGCCAGGCATAGTGATGCATACCTGTAATCCTAGCTACTTGGGAGGCTGAGGCAGGAGAATTGCTTGACGGGGAGGTTGCGGTGAGCTGAGATCACGCCATTGCACTCCAGCCTGGACAAGAAGAGTGAAACTCCATCTCAAACAAAAAAGAACGAAAGAAAAAATAAAAAGCAAGGGACCAGGAATAGTCAAAATAACCTTGAAAAAGAAAAGAATCGGAAGACTCACACTTGACAATTTCAAAATTTACTGCAAAGCAGCAGTCATCAAGACTGTGTGTTAGAAGCATAAGGATAGACCAATGGAATTAGAATTAAGAGTCCCAGAAGTAGGCTGGGCATGGTGGCTCACACCTGTAATCCCAGCACTTTGGGAGGCTGAGACAGGTGGATTGCATGAGCTCAGGCGTTTGAGACCAGCCTGGGCAGCATGGGGAAACCATGTCTCTACAAGAAAAAAAAAAAAAGAAAATTAGTCAGGTGTGGTGGTTCTCACCTGTGGTCCCAGCTACTCTGGAGGCTGAGGAGGAGGATTGCTTTAGCCTAGGAGGTTGAGGCTGCAGTGAGCTGAGATTGTGCCACTGCACTCCAGCCTGGGTGACAGAGCAAGACCCTGTCTCCAAAAAAAGAAAAAAAACAAAGTCCAGACATAAGGTCTCATATGTATGGTCTGTTGTTTTTCTGCCAATTAAAAAAATTATAGTGAAATATATATAACATAAAATTTACCATGGTAACCATTTTTAACTGTAGAGTTCAATTGCATTAAGTACCTTTACCTAGTTCTTTATCCATCACCGCCATCCATCTCTAGAACCTTTTCATCTTTCCTAACTGAAACTCTATACCCATTAAAAAATAACTCCTCCTTTCCTCTTTGCCTAGCCCCTGAAAACCTCTGTTGCTTTTTGTCTCTATGAATTTGGCTACTCTAGGTACTCATGTAAGTGGAATCATACGTTATTTGTCCTTTTGTGGCTGACTTATCTCACTTAGCAGAATGTCCTGAAGGTTCATCCATGTTGTAGCATGTGCCAGTACTTCATTCCTTGTAAAGGCTGAATAAATTTTTATTATGTGTATGTACCATATATTGTTTATCCATTTGTCTGTCAGTGGACATTGGGGACCTTCTGCCTTTGGCTATTGTGAATAATGCTGCTGTGAGCATGGGTGTACAAATATCTCTTTAAGATCCTGCTTTCAGTGCTTTTGAGTATATACCTAGAAATGGAATTGCTGGATCATATGGCAGTTCCATTCTTAATTTTTTTTGGGACCACCAAAATGTTTTCCACAGCAGTAGCACCATTTTACATTCCTACCAAAAGTACACAAGTTCCAGTTTCTCTACATCCTCACCAATGCTTCTTTTCCATTTTTTGATAGTAGTCATTCTAAATGGGTATAAAATGGTATGTTATAGTTTTTATTTGCATATTCCTGATAACTAATGATGCTGAGCATCTTTTTACATTTGTATATCTTGTTTGAAGAAAGGCCTGTTCAAGTCGTTTACTCATTTTAAATCAGGTTGTTTTTTTGTTGTCGAATTTTTTTTTTTTTTTTTTGAGATGGAGTCTTGCTCTGTCGCCTAGGCTGGAAGGCAGTGGCGTGATCTTGGCTCACTGCAAGCTCCACCTCCCGGGTTCACACCATTCTCTTTACCTCAGCCTCCCGAGTAGCTGGGACTACAGGCACCCGCCATCATGCCCGGCTAATATTTTTGTATTTTTAGTAGAGATGGGGTTTCACCATGTTAGCCAGGATGGTCTTGATCTCCTGACCTCGTGATCCACCTGCTTCGGCCTCCCAAAGTGCTGGGATTACAGGCATGAGCCACCGTGCCCGGCCGACTTTTGTTGTTGAATCTTAAGAATTCTCTATTTGTCCTAGATATTAGTAGCTTATCAGATATGTGAATTGTGGATATTTTCTCCTATTCTATGGCTTTTTACTGTGTTGATAGTATATATTGTATTACTCTATATATAAAGACGAGGTTTCACCATGTTGGTCAGGCTGTTCTCAAACTCCTGACCTCAAGTGATCTGCCCGCCTTGGCCTCCCAAAGTGCCGGGATTTCAGGCGTGTGCCACCGCGCCTGGCCGATAGTATCTTTTGATTCACAAAAGTTTTTAATTTTTATGAAGTCTAGTTTGTCTATTTTTTCTTTTGTTGCCTGTAAGTTTGGTGTCATATAGATCAATTGATTTTTTTTTAAAGGAAGTAGGTACCAAAACAATTCAATGGAGAAAGATGTCTTTTCAACAAATGGTATTGGGATATTTGGATATCTACATGCAAATAAATGAAATTGAACCCCTACCTCACACTACATACAAAAATTAGCTCAAAATGGCTCAAAGACCTAAATGTAAGAGCTAAAAGAATACAACTTTTTTAGAAAAATATATAGGGATCAAGCTTCATGACCTTGGATTAGAATGATTTCTTAGATATGACACCAAAAACCCAAGCAACAAAAGAAAAAATAGATACATTGGACTTCATCAAAATTAAAAACTTTTGTGCATTAAATAAAGATAACCTACAAAACGAGAGAAAATATTTGTAAATCCTAAATCTGATAAGAGTCTAGTATCCAGAATATATGTAAAGAACTCTGACAACCACTAAAAGACAACCCAATTGAAAAATGGACAAAAAGACTTGGATGTTTCTCCAAAGATGATATCCACATAGCACAAAAAGATGCTAAATGTGATTAGCTATGAGGGAAATGCAAATCAAAACCACAATGAGATGCCGCTGTATTCCCACAAGAATGGCTATAATCATAAACACAGAGAACAAGTGTTGGTGAGGATATAGAGCAGTTGGTGTGATTGTCAAATCTTGCAGTCACTTTGGAAAATAGTCTGGCAGTTACTAAAAAAGTTAAACATAGAATTCTCATGTAGCCTAGCAATTCCATTCCACGGTACAGGCCTCAGAGAAATGAAAACATATGTCTACATGAAAAACTGTATATGAATTTCATAGCAGCATTATTCATAACAGCCAAAAGTGGAAACATCTAAATGTTTATCAATTGATAGGTAGGTAAACAAAATGAGGGCTAGCCAACAATGGAATAGTACACAGCAGTACAAAGACGGTAGGGCTGACACATGGCACAACATGGATGAAGCTTGAAAACATGCTCATTGGAAGAAGCCGTGAAATATCCAAAATAGGTAGGTCCATAGAGATGGAGAGTAGATCAGTGATTGACAGAGGTGGGTGAAATAGGTTATGACTGCTGATGGACACGGGGCTGCTTTTTGGTATGATGGTTTGGAATTAGTGGTGATGGTTGCACAACTTTGTGAACATACACTTTTAAAAGGTGAATTTTACAGTTAATAAATTATATCTCAATAAAGAGATAAAGGTTATTGGGTGTACTGCAGTGCTCTTTTTCTGTCTTCAGTTCAGAAGCCCACTGCAGCAGAGTTTTGGACTTTCTGTCAGCTACTTTTTGTGTCGTTGTTGTTGTTGAGACAGGGTCTTGCTCTGTCACCCAGGCTGGAGTGCAATGATTTGATCACGGCTCACTGTAGCCTCAACCTCCCGGGCTCAAGCCATCCTTCCACCTCAGCCTCCCGAGTAGCTGGGACTAGGCGTGCACCACCACACCCAGCTAATTTATTTTTTATTTTTAGTAGAGACATCTCATTATGTTGCCCAGGCTGGTCTTGAACTTCTAAGCTCAAATGATCCTCCCACCTTGGCCTCCTAAAGTGTTGGGATGACGGGCTTGAGCCACCGCACCCAGCCTTTTTATGTCTTTCTCAAATGCTCACAAAATCAAGGTGACATTTGCCCTCCTAGGTAGGATGAGTGTGCTGTAGGCACTCAATTTAAAAACAGGAAGGAACTAAATATCTTTGCCTATGTTGACTCGTAGCCTGTCTTAGGAAAATATGTAGAGATTTTTAAAAAATTTAATGGACTTTTGAATTTAATAGATTTTTTATGAACGAGAGATTTTATGGTCGGTTAAGTTTAGACCATAAACTTAGAAGTTTTCTGGTCTGTTATGTTGTAGTTAAACTTATTTCTTAACTTTGAGCCAGTAATGCATTATTGAGTAAATCCTAGCACCCCCCTCCCTATATCCAAAATATTGTTGGTGGAATGTACCCTTTGAAATTACTTTAAGAATTAAGTTCAAGTCACAGTATTTTGAAATTTTACCCTGAATCAAATTACTGTGTATGTCAATATCATTCAGTTGACTTAGTGTATATATAATAAATCATTTGTAACTTTGCTGCTGTTATTTAAAACACTACCACTCTTCTCAATGGATATTTTTTTGGTTTCAAAAATGTGCTTTTTTTTTTTTAATTAAACTTTGTTGTTTATGTTAACAGGTATTGGGTTTATTATTTTTAAATGAATTCATATGTATACTTTAAAAAGTTCTGCATTTGCTCTCTCCCTCTCCCTCTCCCTCTCCCTCTCCCTCCCAATCTGGACTTCATAGTACTGAAACTAATGCTTGTCAGAAAAAAAACTACCTTTTTTCTTTCTTTCTTTCTTTCTTTCTCCTTCCTTCCTTCCTTCCTCCCTTCCTTTTCTTTTTATTCTTTTCTTCTTTTTTCTTTTCTTTGCTGAGCTTCTCAAAGGCAATAAGCAATAAATACTTCATAAATCAAAAAATAAAAATAAAAAAATTAAAAGTTCTGCATTTTAATTTGTAATTTGATAAATATCAATATATGTAATTCAAATAAACAAAAGCTCTTTGGATCCTTCTGAGACCGAAAAGTTTAAAGTCTACCAATCCAGATAATGTGAGCAATTTGTCAAGTTCGTGCACTAAAGCCAGATTAATGGAATATTTATCCATATGCCATAATGAGAGTACTGAGTTCGGCTTCTGGAATGGCTTTAAGTGTCAATCGTGATTTTTTTTTTTCTCTCTAATTTTTAGCATGACATATCTATTTCACAACATTGTTTGAATACAGTTGGAATCACCACAGGAAAAGTGCTTTTAGGTTTTAGTTTAAAAATATGTCACGTAAATATCTTTAGCCAATGTGAAATTAGAGAATGACAGAACCGTTGGTTTCATTTTTAGGATACATGTTATAATTTGTTCACTGTTAATAGGTTAATTACCTGGCAATAAATGTTTTTGAAATATTTGGAAACTTTCATTTCCATGCATTGATTTAACATCAAATTTTAACATTGGATTTTCAAGTCTAACAGAACCCAGACTCTAACTTTTAGGGTAAGCTCACAAGACTTACATATCTTTCAGCCTGTCATTCAAGGGAAAATATTGAGTAACATTAAAATGCTGCCTGTGTTTTTGTTTGCAGTTGGGGTTAGACTTGGAGGAACTCGAGGAGATAGAAGAAGATGCTGGCCTTGGGAATGGAGGCCTGGGGAGGCTGGCAGGTAAGTTGCCCCATACAGGAGGAGCTCTCTCCGACCCGTTGGCTTGGTTGGTGGCCACGTGGTGAGGCCAGGGTCAGGTAAATTGGCCTCAGGGTAAATTGGCTTTGAGTGGATGGGCCAGTGTGTTCTTGAGATTGAAATCTTGCCACTATTGGGGGGAAAGGGGGAAAATGCATGTTTTCTTTCACACAAGGGGCATGTCATCATTATCATGAAGACCAATCTTGCCAGCATGGAGTAAGCTGGTGCTGGGAGGGGTTCCTGATATGCTGACCACTTTCCAGGGCACATGAGCCAGTGATTGCAGACAGCCCAAAGGATGGAAAGATGATTTCTGAACATGGCCCTGCTTGCAGCAGGCAGTTTCAACTCCGATACAGTCAGCAGATTGCCTTGAAATAACAGGGCTTTGAGGGTCTTCAGCCCTCTCCATGCCCTGGCCTTCGTGACATGTGATGGGTCACCACTGTCTTCCTGTGAGGTCCCTTTTCATCAAATGCAAAACTGGGCTTCCTGTGCTCAAGGGAAGCTCCAGCCTCTTTTGTCCCCATCTTCCGACAGCCCCAGGGGTGGCCATTCACTGCACGTCTCACCTCCAAGCTGGAGACTGGACTGCTCCCTTCCCGGCCCCGAGACCTGCTTCCTTTTGGGGTGTTCCGGGTCCTTGGGCTTTCCCAGTCACCTTGCCTGCCCCTCGCCTCCTCCCTCCATCCTCCATGGCCAGATATGAGTAGAGCCTTTGCCTTCTGCCCACAGGGCCCCGTACCCACAGACCCAGGCAGCACTGAGCCTGCCATGGCTTGATGTGCTTCCCTCCTGCAGGCAAGTCCCCAGAACAAGAGTCCATGAGGCTCCCTCATCCCTCTCACTCAGCAGAGGGCCTGACAGGCATCTGTGTGTTCCATGGATTGGGCATTTTATTTTAGTTAACTAGCGTTCCATGTGGGTGTTTTTTTGATTTTTTTAATCCTGAAGTGTTTTTTTTTTTTTTTTTTTTTTTGAGATGGCGTCTTGCTCTGTTGCCCAGGCTGGAGTGCAGTGGCGCGATCTCGGCTCACTGCAAGCTCCGCCTCCCAGGTTCACGCCATTCTCCTGCTTCAGCCTTCTGAGTAGCTGGGACTACAGGTGCCCGCCACCACGCCCGGCTAATTTTTTGTATTTTTAGTAGAGATGGGGTTTCACCGTGTTAGCCAGGGTGGTCTTGGTCTCCTAACCTCGTGATCTGCCCGCCTCGGCCTCCTAAAGTGTTGGGATTACAGGTGTGAGCCACCGCGCCCAGCCAATCCTGAAGTTTTAATAAGGTTGCATCTCACTCTTGCCCAGGCTGGAGTGCACTGGCACAATCTTGGCTCACTGCAGCCTCAATTTCTTGGTCTCAAGCAATCCCCCAACGCCAGCCTCCCGAGTAGCTGGGACCACAGGCATGCGTCACTATGCATGGCTAATTGTATTTTTTTAGAGACAGGGTCTCACTATGTTGCCCAGGCTGGTCTCAAACTCCTGGACTCAAGCGATCCTCCCACCTCAGCTTCCCAAAGTGCTGGAATCACAAGTGTGAGCCACCACTCCTGGCCTCTAAATCTTTGTTCAAAACATTGTTTTGTTTTTCTTTAAAGAAGTTTTGATTGGAACAAGGGCTGGATTTAATGACACGTGCTATAGCGCCTTGGGGCCCCTGGTACTGCGGTGTTTGCACAGGTGGACATTGATTTGTACGTGGCCAGCTGCCACTGCTGTGCCGGCTTCACTTAGGAGTAGGGTGAGGTTTGATGTGTTGATGTGTCCCTGCTGTCAGAACAGCCTGGGTTTCAGTGGAACATGCAAGGGATTAGCAAGGCCTCAGCCTCAACTGGGATGTTTGAGAGTGGGGCAGTAGGGGGCTTCGTGCTTGGAGAGGTTCCAGGCCTGGCCGAGTTCTCTAGGATTCTTCATCACCCCCCCATCCTCCCGCGCCCTTCGAGTAGCCACCACGTTGATGTCTTCTGTGTGTGGCCCCAGGCTCTCATGGGGAGGGTGAGGGCTCCAGTTTTCCTCTCAGTGAAGCCTGAAGTCAGTGTGATCCCCTCTGAATTTCTGCCTTGTGCCCTGTGGGCTGCCTCCGCATGGGACCTTGGTGCCGTGCCTTCAATTCTGACTGATCTGTGATTGATTTTTTCAGCGTGTTTCCTTGACTCAATGGCTACCTTGGGCCTGGCAGCGTACGGCTATGGAATCCGCTATGAATTTGGGATTTTTAACCAGAAGATTGTCAATGGCTGGCAGGTGGGTGAGATTTCATTTCTTCACTGGTTTCCAGCTCTCGTTCACACAATAAAATGGTAGCACTTGCAGTTTGTCATTTTATACTTCCCACGCCCCCGCCAGGGGACTGCAGGCCGGCCAGGGCAACGTGGACCAGGTCAGGGTAGCTTCCTTGCTCCAGCTCCTTGGTCCACATGTCCTGGGAGAGCCTGGGCCCTGTGTGAGCTTTTTGCCAGCTGCCTCTGCCTGGTGACAGGGAAGTTGGGGGCGTGCAGGACACAGTAGCCTGGCCGAGCCTTATAGCAGCTCCCAAACAGGGCCAATAGCAGCCAGGCAGTGAGGGTCACTCTGGTGACCCTCTGCATCAAAATGCAGAGTGCAGGGTGGTGCTTTTGGGGTCAGCCTCAGTGGGATGTTGGCCCTAAGTAGTTAGAAGAGCAATTGTAGCTTTTGCTCCCACCTTCTGCCTTCACTCCCTGACCCCAGTGAGGGGACAGTGTCCTTGGGGTTAGAGGCTGGGCTCTGCATAGTACAGTGGCCCTTGGAAGGAGTGAGCCTCGATCTTGAAGCCTCACACTTACAGCTAAGTGAGGTGGTTGAGACCATGGCCGGGAGGAGGGCATGGTCTTAAAATGCAGCCTCCTCCTCCCCAGCGAGCAGCTCCCTTCCCATGTGCCTCAGAATGAAAGTCACCACTATTCCATTCGGTTGGAGAATGGTTTATTTAATATCATTTGGGGCCTACAAGTCACAAATAAAGCTGGTCTGGGGTTAGAATCAAAAGATTTGTAGCATCCGAGTGTACAGCCCCAATGAATGTGTGCGTGATGGGTGGTAGAGATGTCCTTGGGGCAGGGGTGGCAAGAGGGGTTGGGCCTCACGGCAGGTGCAGCCTCCAGGGCTCATCCATGGCATCTGTAGGACTCATGCATCTCACCGTAGAGAAATTAACCCAAAACATAAACGCAAGGAGCTGCTGTCCATGACACGCACAGCGATGTGTTTAGTGGGAATGTGGACTCATGTCTGTAGCTTGCTTTAAATGCACCCCAAAATCAATGGATTGGCAGACGGAGAAACAACAGACCATTTACAGCACCTAGGTGTGGGTGCATAACGTTTCTGCATGTTTGAAAACGCTCGTAATAAAATGTTGGTAAAGAAAAGAAATGGCTAAAAGTAAACTGGACTCGGATGCATTGCTTGATTTGTGGAGATGCCCTCTGCAACCTTAGAAAGGCACCTTTCTCCACCGCCTCCAGACAGCTGTGCCCCAGCCCTCCGCGTGCCTGAGCGCCAGGGCAGTCCAGTCCATGCATGTGTTGATGCTCTGACTCATTTGGGCCCCCAGCAGTCCCCATGTCACGTGTGGGTTTATAAGGCAGAAGCTCAGAGGCTCCCCTTCACCTAGCTGGTGTTAGGGTTTCCAGCAGGAAGACATTGGTAGTGTTTTTTGTTTTACCACGGAGACATTTTTCCTTCTGGTGGTCCTCGTTCCTGTAACTCTTGCCACTTTGTGTGATAGTTTAGGATGATCAGTAAGTGAAGCTAACCCCTCCTCCCATCCCCTTTTCATGGGAACTGGTCAGATTCAGTGGGTTTTTAGTTGGCTTTAGCCGTGGAAGAAGTAAATACAGGCAGGGTTGGCCAGCAGCGTGTGGCCAGAGGGGCTGCAGGCCAGCCTGCTTGGCACCCTGGCCGAGGGGGCAGGGAGGCCCTGCAAGGGAGACTCAGGCTGCCTTTGTATGTGGGAAGCTGTTGCTTCTGCCGACGACTCCTGGACTAACTGCAGATGGCCAGGCCCTGGTGTTGGGGAATCTCACAGCGGACAAGGAGATGCCACCAGAAAGGTCTTGCTGGGAGTACCATGGGGAGGTGCCTGCTGTGGGGAGGGGCCTGCTGTGCGGAGGGGCCTGCTGTGGGGAGGGGCCTCCCGAAGAGCTCAGCCCGGACAGTCTTGCTCCTGACTCTTTGCGTCTGTGTAGGAACCATGAAGAGGAAATCCCTCAGTGTAGCATACTAGGGCTGCCTGTTCATTCTGAAGAGAAGAGACTTGATCTCATTTCAGTTTTAGTAATTGAGACTTCAGAATCTGCCCTTGCTGCTGTACCAGATGGAGTTACCCTGTCACTTGGTGGTAAAGCAGCCCCCTAGTGCTTCTGTGCAAGGGTGTCTCGAGTCTGCAGGGCCGCTTTTAGTGTGGGAATTGGTTTTATGTAGTTATTGGTCTCGAGTGCCACTGGGCACAGATTCTGGGAATAAGCTTCTTCTTGGAAGCCCTCCCGGAACAGCTTGTCTTCCTGGGTGCATCCAGGGCGTCCTCACTGCCAGCTGCCAACTTGGCCCCAGCACTTGTGGATTTGCAGCATCACTTTTTTTATTTTTTAAATTTAATTTAATAATTTTTTTTTTAGAGATAGGGTCCTACCCTGTCGCCCAGGCTGGAGTGCAGTGGTGCAGTCATAGCTCACTGCAGCTTTGACCTTGTGGACTCAAGCGATCCTCCCACGTTGGCTTCCCAGAATGCTGGGACTGTAGGTGTGAGCCTCCGCCTGGCCAGTGTGTCCCCGTCAAAGCAATGTCTTCTAGTGATTCTTCTATAACAGCTTTATTGAAAGAGAGTCTATTTCAGTATATTCAGAGTTGGGTAGCCATCCCCACTGTCTATCTTGAGAACATTTTCATCACTCCAGAAAGAAGCCCTGCACCAATTTGCAGTCACACCTAGCCCCTGACAGCCTCTCACCCGCTTTCTGTCTCTGTGCAGGTGCTTGTTCTGAACATTTCCTGTAAATAGCCTCATGTGATGCGTGGTGTTTTTGTCTGGCCTCTTTCACTGAGTGTAGGTTTTTCAAGCTCCATCCAGATCGGAGCACGTGTCAGTCAGTGGTTCTTAGTGTCTTTTTTTGGGCACGTTTATAAATTTTGAGTTTGTTACTTTAGTGTCCACTGTGTTCATTTTACCCACGTGGGCTTCGCCAGAAGTGGGAATCCCAACGTGGTAAGTGGCTGTAGGTAAGTTTCAGTGCCAGGCACCGTGTGATCTCGACCACACGGTCTGCTGGGTCCAGGACAGGGCGGTGGCCTGGGACATCTGCGCTGAGGGTGCCCTCACAGCTGGCCCCTTTCCAGGTAGAGGAGGCCGATGACTGGCTGCGCTACGGCAACCCCTGGGAGAAAGCGCGGCCCGAGTATATGCTTCCTGTGCACTTCTACGGACGCGTGGAGCACACCCCTGACGGCGTGAAGTGGCTGGACACACAGGTACCTGGGCTGAAATGTCTGCGGGCAAGGCTAGGCCGGGTGAGGGGGCTGCTGCGGCTCATTCGTAGTCAGCTCAGCTTCTTTTGGCTTGGGGGGCTTGCTGCCTCCCTGGAGGACTTAAGGTAAAAGCCGGGGGAGGTTTATTCTCCTCATCTCCCCAGTCTCTTATACTTTGATGGGAGCTTCCCAAACGGTGGAAGCGCTGAGCACAGCAGCGAGACTGTGGGGGATCCCCGCTGGGCAGGAGCTGTGTGTTGGGGCTAAGAATGCAGCTGGACGTGTCCACTCACAGCCAGATGCTCACGAGAACCCCGCTGCTTAAGGGCAGGCAGGAGGGTGTTCTGATGGGATGGGGGCACGGACCCCCGGGGTGGGCAAAAACAGCTCCCGCTATCTCTGTGGAGCACGCGACAAGCTCGCTTGGCCTCCTGGCGCCATACGTGGCCCACGGCTCTCAAAGCATTAGCTGTCAGAGCCCCTGAAGTGTGTGCAAGGCCTGGGCGACGTCCGGCGATGGGGCCAGGCCCTCCTGCCCAGCAGGGTGCTGATGGGGGAACCAGGGCAAGAGCCTAGAGTGCTCGGCAGCGATGGGTGCCAGGCACGCAGAGGCCACGTGAGGGAGCACCCAGTCCAGGCTCAGGGCAGCTGGGAGCCAGGGTGACTGGGGCGGGGCAGGGCAGGGGCCGGCAGGAGAGGCTGCAGGAGAACCTGGGGGCATCGGTGAGACTCGGCCACCTGTGATAGAGAAGGAGGGGTGATAACAGGAGAGCCTGGAGGCTGGGTGGTCACTGGTGTGCAGAGGGAGTTGTCCTGACTTTGTAGGACACAGCTTTAAATCAAATACATGGGCTTAGAGTGGCTGGGGCCATGCCATGGAGGCTGAAAATGCCCTGAAAAGTTGTATTTAACTTGCAAAAGCAGGGCAGGGGACCGGCGTTGTAGATGTGTTTGTGGATGAGTGTGTCAGTGTGAGTGGGGATGCTGGAGAACCGGGACATTCTAGGCAGGCTGTGAAGATGGGCTTAGCCCCGAGGGCTGGCCAGGATGGAAGGGGCTGGAATGCCTTGCCGGGGACTTGTCGCTCATTTGGATGTCGCCTTGTGGGGCAGGGGCAAGGGTTGACAAGAGAGAGGAAGGGAAAGGGATACTGGGGTTTTAGTCTTGGTGGCCCCGGTGTGCCGCCTGTGTGGCTGTCAGAGCTGACTGGCAATGCCACAGGCACGCGCGTGCCGGGATGAACCCAAGCATCCCTGTGTGCCCCTGCTGGGGAGCTGGGACTGCGGGTGAGCCTCAGCTTTGTGAGCCTCCTCCTGCCCTTGGTGGGAGCGGAGCTGATGTCTCTGGATGCAAGGGAACCCTGGGGGCTTGTCAAGGAGAGAGGGAGCCAGGCTGGGGCGGAGGGAGCACGGCTGGGCTTGTGCCGGGGGGCTGGGAACATCGAGGGTAGTAGGCAAGGCAGCTGCAGGAGCAACCTTCCCACAGGTGGAGCTGAGAGAGGTGATCTGCGGGGTGAGCATCTGCGTGTTGGAGTTGCTAGAGCAGAGTTGACTGAGGAGGGGAGGCGCGGAGGGCAGAGGGTAAGGAGGGAGGTGGGGGTTGGTGCTGCAGCACCTCAGGGAGTCCGGATGGGGATGATTCTGCAGTCAAAGCCATTCCTGAGGAAGGTGAAGTGAGAAGATAGGTCTGGTCTGGGGAGGGTGGTGGGGCGGGGTGGTCCTTTTAGGATGACAATGTGGGCAGGATGACAGGGGCGGGCATGGACGGGGACTGTGGTACCGAGCATGGGCTAGGTGGATGTGTTTGGGCAGAAGGGGGAGACCGTGAGGGGCCAGCAGGGCGCCAGGTGCCCAGGAGGAGGCTGGGCTGGGGAGAGGCGCAGGGGCCGGCGGGGGCCCTTGCCACTGCGTCCTGAGCACCTGTTTTGTGGCCAGGTGGTGCTGGCCATGCCCTACGACACCCCGGTGCCCGGCTACAAGAACAACACCGTCAACACCATGCGGCTGTGGTCCGCCAAGGCTCCCAACGACTTCAAGCTGCAAGACTGTACGTTCCGTGGTTCTTGGCGCCCTTGTGTCCATGTGGGTGGCTGGTCCCGGACACCCTAGCCCACAGCCTTTACCGCGCCCTGTGGCTCATTGTCCTGGAGGCCGCTCAGCCCTCCTCTAGGGTGTCCCTGCGTCCCGGTGAAGAGCGAGGCTGGTGCAGCTTACCTGTGTGTGGGGCCTGCCCGGGAAGGGCCTACAGGCAGAGCGACTGAGACACCTGGGCCCTGGGCACCCAGGGTCAGCTTGTGCAGATCCTGTGCCCCTGGGGAGGAGTGAGGGGGATGGAGTTGTGTGCGGTGCATAGGGGAGCTGCAGGAGGGATCACGTTTACCTCCAGGGGTGGGGGTGAGGGGAAGTAATGCAGCGGCTGGGGGAGTCCTGTGCTCGAGCGAGTTTCCTTGGCCTTTGCAAGTGGGCCCCTGAGCGGTTGCGGTGCTGGTGCCAGGAGGCATGTGTATGTTGACCCCGCTCCGTTTCTTCTTAGTCAACGTGGGAGACTACATCGAGGCGGTCCTGGACCGGAACTTGGCTGAGAACATCTCCAGGGTCCTGTATCCAAACGATAACGTGAGTAGCTGGCCTGGGCACTTTTGCTCAGGCCGTGTCGCTTTCTGGCGTGGTGAGGTGGGCTGGCGGGCCGGGCTCCCCAGTGGGGCCTGCTGTTGGCCTTGGCAAGCAGCCACCTGGTGGCCCTCTTGCCTTAGGTGCACACACGATGCCCTTGGGGAGGAGAGGGGTGCACTGTTCTCTATAAAGCCCAAGCGGGTCTTCGTGTGCCTCTTGGCAGCTCTGTGGTCCTCTCTCTGAGGACGCTCTCTGCCACCTTCACCTCTTATCCACTCCCCTCATAAACACACAGCCGCTCCTTGGGGCCAGCTGGAGCCCGTCAGCCCTCCAGTCTGTGTGCTGTTCTAGCCCGCGGTGCCACTTCCCCAAGTAGGTGATCTGTCTGTCCGGGGGACCGTAGCGCCCACTTGGCATTGATGCCTGGGGACATTTGAAAGGTCCTTGGCACATGCCCTTCCCATGCCAGGTGATGGTGTCACAGCCATGTTCCCCACTGCCACCTGCATTTAGTGCCCAGTGGCTTTCTTTTTGTTGTTGTTGCCTGACAAGTCCTTAGAAGATGCCCTAGTGGGCAGAGCATGTTTAAAAGTTAGCTTTTTGTTTTATGAAAGTAACCTGTGCACACAGGAGCAAAGGCCTGGGTGCCAGAAGGCTCATCAAAGAGTGCAATCTCCTGTGCCCATGAGACTGTTGGCAGACCCCAAGCCCCAGGTACAGAATGTTCTAGAAGGCCTGTGCTTGGACAGTGCAGCTCCTGAGCAGCGCTGGTGCTATACTTCTCCTGACGGATGGACACTGTGTCCTGGGGTGTGTCCTACAGGCAGGGTGACCTTCCTCAGTGACCTGAGGGCACACAGGCAGGTCCCAGTGTCAGGCAGCTGGGCTGGGCTCCTCTCAGCCTTCTGCCTGCGCCCTTGAGCCAGGTCGCTGACCTGGGCTTCCTGGGGGAGGAGAATGGCCCTGGGACTGGGTCATGGGGCATGTGTCCCCAGCCTGCACCCTCCAGCTTGCTCTGCTGTGTGCAGTTCTTTGAGGGGAAGGAGCTGCGGCTGAAGCAGGAGTACTTCGTGGTGGCCGCCACGCTCCAGGACATCATCCGCCGCTTCAAGTCGTCCAAGTTCGGCTGCCGGGACCCTGTGAGAACCTGTTTCGAGACGTTCCCAGACAAGGTGCATGGTGGCCCTGGGAGGGATCTCAGTGCCAGGGGATGGGCGCCTTCAGGCTCTTGAGGTTGCTTTCTCGTGTCCCAAAAGGGGCTAGAGTGGAATGGCACATGCCCCTTGTCTTGGTGTCTCGTCATCCTGGGCCAGGATCCCACCTGGGCCCTCCCTCCTAGAATAAGGGCCACCGGCCTTGTTAGGAGTCAAGTCAGCGAGGGACATGGTGAAAGGCTCCTGTGCAAAGTCAGATGTGCTTGGCAGGGCTAAGTGCAGTTATTTCAAACAAAGCCCTCATAGTTCCAATGAGAGAGCCCCCAGCCCCGGTGGCCATGGTTCCTCCCCTCCGGCTGCAGCGCACACCGCTGTAGGGCACTCACCAGCAGGCACATCGGGCACAGCGCACACCTGCCACAGTGTGAGTCCGACTGTCCTCCCTGCTCCCTCCGCAGAACCCCTCCCTGTTCTCCAGGCTTCTTGGGGGTGGGGTGGGCTGGGCTGGCTCCTTCACTTGGGGAGCTTCATATGCCAACAACTGTGGGTGCCCACGCGGGATGAAATGACTGAATGGCACCCCTTGTGCGACCTGCAGGTGGCCATTCAGCTGAACGACACCCACCCCGCCCTCTCCATCCCCGAGCTCATGCGGATCCTGGTGGACGTGGAGAAGGTGGACTGGGACAAGGTGAGCGTGGAGGAAAAGGGCGGCACCTCCCCAGAGCCCGGAGCCCGTGCAGACCAGGGCTACAAGGAGCTGAGTTGGGGGGCTTCTCCCCGGGCCTTGGGGGAGCTGTGTGGTCATCATACCTGGGAGAGACGTGAGCTGTGGGAGGGGTCTGGTTCCAGGAGACGGAGGTTCTGTGGGCCAGGGTGCGGGGGCCAGAGTGTGGGGTCAGGGTGCGGGGACCAGGGTGCCGGGGAGAGGATAAGGATAGGGCCCTGACACTTCTCAGGGTTTCCCGTTGGTGCATTCTCATCTTGAAATTTGGTGACAGCTCCCCAAAGCGTTAAGTGTTTAGAGCTCTGTGCTCTATTCATGCACCTGCTCTCGCGACTCAGCGTATTTTGGACTTAAATACATTTGTGTAGTAGGATTTTCTTAATCTAACCGTTACCAAATCAACATGTGGAACCATAAAACAGGCCAGTGTGGTGACTGACACCTGTAATCCTAGTGCTTTGGGAAGCTGAGGCAGGAGGGTCGCTTGAGGCGGGAAGTTAGAGACCAGCCTGGGCAATACAGCAAGACCCCACCTCTAAAAAAAAAAAATAGCTGGGTGTGGCAGCACACACCCAGAAAAATAAAAACAAAAGAAACTATAAAACGATTTTTTTTAACTCCGTTTTGTAGAAACCCAAGCCCCTCTCTGGTCTTGGGGTGTGTGCACTCCAGGTGAGGCTGTACCTGTTGCGGGTACCCCAGTTCTGGCCAGCATGGGGCAGGTCCTCATAGTAACCAGTATCCTCCCCACCATGTCTGGCCACTTCAGTGGAAATAAATAGAAAACTGCTCAGCGGTCCGTCCGTTTACCAGTGACGGCAGAGTGTGAAGGTGACCCCAGGTAGCAGGCGAGTGTGTCTTATTTGTGTGTGTGTCACGCACTGGACCATAATGTCACACTTCAATGGGTTGCGTCAGCAGAGTGAGGGCTCTGGGCTGTGTGTCAGGCTTTCAGAGGGCTCCAGATCCACCTTGGAGAGCAGAGGGGACGGTGGCCCTTCCTGGGGTATCCAGCATCTGCCTGGGATCCTGGACGCTCACCCTGCCTAGGCAGCTGGCTAGAGAGCTGCTTGTTTCTAAACAAACACACGGGAACATTCTCGAATGGCCTAGGCCTGGGAAATCACGAAGAAGACCTGTGCGTACACCAACCACACTGTGCTGCCTGAGGCCTTGGAGCGCTGGCCCGTGTCCATGTTTGAGAAGCTGCTGCCGCGGCACCTGGAGATCATCTATGCCATCAACCAGCGGCACCTGGACGTGAGTGTGGGCCCAGCTGGCCGTGTGTGGTGGCAATTACACCCATGCCAACGGCTCCCCACCTGGCCTGGGAGAGGAGGTGCTTTACTCCTTGAACGAGGCACCCTCCGTTCAGCAGAGGATGCTTGGGGCTGGGGGCTGTCCATTGGCAGAGCTGTTGGCTGATCCCCACGCCTGGCCCACAACTGTCTCAGGTTCCTCTTTGTAAATTAAATTGCACGTCCTCTCTCTCAGACCCGTCTTCCTCAGACAGCAGCCCTGTGGATCCCTGGGGCGGGCTGGGCCCTTTCTTGGGCTGGGGAGTGGGGTGAGCGAGAGCCTCCTCCTCTGGCTGGGCCCGGGCCCTTGTGAGATGCCTCGGAGGTGCCTGCTGGGGCTGGGAGCACTTGAGGGAGGTCTGGCTGTCGCAGCCCCAGGACTTCCCTGGAGGCAGCAGAGCTTCCCATGGGTGGTCATGGAGTGTCCCCTGGTCATGGGGAGTGCTGGGTCTCCGTGGGGCCTCCTGTGCCTACCCACCTGCCTCTGTGTTTTGGCACCAGCACGTTGCCGCGCTGTTTCCCGGGGATGTGGACCGCCTGCGCAGGATGTCTGTGATCGAGGAGGGGGACTGCAAGCGGATCAACATGGCCCACCTGTGTGTGATTGGGTCCCATGCTGTCAACGGTGTGGCGAGGATCCACTCGGAGATCGTGAAACAGTCGGTGTGAGTAGGGTGCTTGCCCGAGTGGGGCCAGCTCTGTGTGACACCCAGGCCTGCGTCTAGGACCATCCGCCAAACACATGGACCCAGCTGTACAGCATACACCCCGTGCCACTAGGCCCCTGTCTCCATGGGAATGACAGAGCTGCCCAGAACACCCTTTCAGGGTCACACCTTGTTGTGCGTTCACCGACCAGCACACGGGCCTCTGGAGGGATCTGGCTCTGTGGGCAACGGGGAGACGGCTTTGTCTCCTGTTGCTCTCCTGCGCCCCTGCCTTCCTGGGGGTCCAGTCGGAGGCTCTGCACCACTGGTCCGCCTGCCGCTGGCAGGGCTTGGACAGGGCTTGAAGGTGGGATTCTTAGGTCAGATCTTGTCCTTGCCCCTCTTAGGTGGGGCGTGATCTAGGAATTATCCCGCTCTTTCACGTACCATGTGCTGAGCACCTACTGTGAGTGCTGAGCAGACAGCAGCCGGCGGGAGCGGAGGCTTCTGTGTCCGGGGCTGGGCTGCAGGCTCTGTGCGTGGCGCCCACAGCAAGCTTCTGTGTCGGGCCCCTCCCCAGTAGCAATGAGGAAACTGAGCGCAGCTTCTCAAGTCCTGAAGTCCTGCGGTCTCGGCTGTCATGACTTGGACACCTGTTTCCGCACGGACCGCTCTGGAGAACGGCCAGGCTCTGATGCCTGCGAGGTTGTAGTTGGGCAAACCGCACAGCCAGCCACAGATGCCCCGAGGTGCAGGCGCTGCCTTCGTACGGCTCCCAGAACCTGCAGCGGCCGCGGTCACTGTTCTCCTCAGAAAACAGAACAGAAACACTGAGCTTGAGGGCTCCTGGGACCTCCTTTAAAGGGCCTTGAAGTCTCTTGCTCACCTGGTTCAAGGCACAGCATTTGTGACAGTTCCCTGTTCTCTGTATTTGCAGCTTTAAGGATTTTTATGAACTGGAGCCAGAGAAGTTCCAGAATAAGACCAACGGCATCACTCCCCGCCGGTGGCTGTTGCTGTGCAACCCGGGGCTGGCCGATACCATCGTGGAGGTGAGCCCCAGGCCCTGCCCGTGCCTGTGGAGATGCCTGGGCTGAGAACCGTGGGCCGTGTCATCAGCCGCTGCTGAGTGGTTGCTGAGTAGGCAGGAGTCTGTCCCTCACGTGTTGACCTGCAGGCTTCTGGACATGAGAGCTGAGCCCCTGAACATGGGCGCTGAGCTGGGCAGTCACCCAGTGGGGCCTGGCGGTCCTGTGTGCGAGTTCAGAAGCCGAGCTTTAGGGAGGACTGGGGTGTGGCTGAGTGCAGCCACGGGGCCACTGCAAAAGAGGCAAGAGGCAGCTGACTGTCAGCCAGGCTGGGCACCTATTTCCTGTTTGTATGTCTGCTCCTATGCGAGCTCCCCAAGGAAATGAGTGCTGAGGTGTCAGGCCCTGCGCTACAGGCAAGGACCAGCCGCTGGGAGGGTGGGACCACCCACCTGGGGCTATGGTCAGGGAAGGCTTCCCAGGAAAGCTGAGGTCTGAAGAGGGAATGAAGAGAGAGGGAGCAGCGCTCTGGGGCGGCAAACTGGTCCAATGCCCTGTGCTGGGGGACGAGCCCCTGGGACATGGAAAGCAGTGTGGCTCCTGTGCAGTCTGAGATGGGCCTGGGCACAGTGAGGAGAGGTGGCCGAGTGTTTGCGGGCAGCACCTGGGTGAGGTGCTGGCTTTGAGGGGGCAGCCTGCTGCAGGCAGGGAAGGTGCTGGTGGAGGGCAGCGGGAGGATGGCTTTGGGCTTTGGGTGGTGATGGGATGTTCAACGTCAGAGAACCCTGGGATCAGTGGCTGAGGGAGGCTCATGTGTTTCTTGTGGACATTTGAACTGGTGGGACTGGGCCACCTCGCAGAGCCCTTTTAGAAGAGGTAAGAGGGGCTGCTGGGGTGACCCTGTGGCCTGAGAGGTGGGATGCCCGGAGGGGCCGGACAAGCAGATCCCAGGGGAAAGCAGGGGCGTGGGTGACAACGGGAGGAGGGCAGGTGGCTGGGGGGCCCAGCCTCAGGAGGCTGAGGCCCACAGTGAGCGGAACCTTTATGTTCTCCAGAAAATTGGGGAGGAGTTCCTGACTGACCTGAGCCAGCTGAAGAAGCTGCTGCCGCTGGTCAATGACGAGGTGTTCATCAGGGACGTGGCCAAGGTCAAACAGGTAGGCATGGCCCTGGCCCCAGCCCCGACCCCAGCCCTCCCACAACCAGGCAGGTAGGCCCTGGCCCCAGCCCTCCTGCAGGCCCAACACAGGTCCTGGGGTACCCACTGGGGCTTTAGTGGGGACTCGGAACAGGACTGAGGGTGAGGCTGTTAGGGTCGCCTGAGGTCTCTCCACCCCACTCAGCCTTTCAGATGAGGGCCCTGAGGAGGACAGGTCACGTGGCAGATAGGTGAGTGCAGACCCCAGGCCAGCCCTGCCCGTGCCTCGACCCTCCGCCACGGGTCAGTTCTTTATGGAAGCCTCTAGAAGCCGATTCCAGCGTGGTGCCCTCTTTGCCCCTGGAGAGCCGTGCAGGTGCACGAGCTGTCTGCACCGGCAGCAGCCCCTCGGCTAGACCAGGGCCAGTCACGGCAGCCTTCAAACCTCAGCGGTCTGGAGGCCCATCTACACAGCCTGTCAAGCTTGCCCTCCTCCTAGAGGCCAGAACTAGTTCTCCTTGTAGTCCTTTCAGCCGTCCCGCTCCCGCACTGCTCCCCCGCCTGCACGCCTGGCTCTGCAGTGTCTTCTGCTTGGCTCCAGGCGTGCTCCTGGACCGGCTCCTCACTTATCCCCTATTCCTGGTGTGGACCCACCTTCAGCATCGCCCTCTCCCCTTTTCCCATGAGAAGACCCCTGGTGCAATCTCTGCCCCTCAGCTCCAGCCTGTATACCCCTGCCCCCTCCCTGCGGCACTCCTCACAGGGCACTCAAAGCAGGAAGCCGCAGGGTCAGTGGGTGGAGTCCTGGTGAAGTTTCCAGCCGTCTTTCCCCTTCACCCTCCCAGGAGAACAAGCTCAAGTTCTCGGCCTTCCTGGAGAAGGAGTACAAGGTGAAGATCAACCCCTCCTCCATGTTCGACGTGCATGTGAAGAGGATCCACGAGTACAAGCGGCAGCTGCTCAACTGCCTGCACGTCGTCACCCTGTACAACCGTGAGTGCCGGCATCACCTGCACGACCGCGCTGCGGGGCCCAAGGCTTGCCCTTGCCCACCAGCTGTGCCTCTGTCATGGTGGGGGCTGTGCGTGTGTAGGCATGTGCATGTGTGATGTGGCACGTTTATTTTAAGCAAAAGCCATGTTTTTCTGTGTGCCCCATGCCAGGCCTCACGTGAGCAGGTGAACAGTTAGACACCCGAAAGGCCCAGGCTGGAGTGCAGTGGCGCCATCACGGCTCACTGCAGCCTCGACCTCCAAGGGCCCAGGAAATCCTCCCCACCTCAGTCCCCCAGGTAGCTGGGACTACAGGCGCACGCCACTATGTCCTTGTATTTTTTGTAGAGACAGGGTTTCACCATGTTGCCAAGGCTGGTCTCGAACTCCTGGCCTCAAGTGATCTACCCACTTCTGCCTCCCAAAGGGCTGGGGTTATAGGCATGAGCCACTGTACCGGGCCTTCAGTTTTTATTTTAAATTTAGTTATTATCTCTGTGAGACTAATCTTATTTAGAAAGATTATGCTTATTAGAGGCATTTAAAGTATACTTATAAAAATTAAGATAGTATGTGTTAAATTTACACATGCATCTTATATGTCTAAGGACATTTAATTATGAGAACAAACATGAATCAGAGACCCCCAAAGGTCAATGTGAATATTTGCTAGGTTTAATAGATAATAAAACCTTACGGAAAAACTAGGTTTCTAAAATTTTGTAATTTAATAAAGTAGGTATTTTAAAAACCAAAGGAACCACACATCCTCCTTTCCGACACAAAGCTCCTCCCAGGAATAGATCTCCTATTCCCAGTGAGTAAGCCTCGATGGGGTGGAGGATCTGGGTGCGTTTGAGACACACGTGGTAGGACAGAGGCTAGAGGCCACCTCCGCTGAGGACCCCTCTGCCGTGTGGGCACCACGGGAGGTGCTTCCCAGGGCTGTGGCTTCCCGGCTCCGAGGTGGTGCATGGGAACTTTGCATCATCTTTCTTTGCCCCATTTTCCTCCTGCAGTTGTGACGCTCTGCGTTTCCCTGGTGGTGACCCGGAGTCCTCTGCTTGCACAACACTTGGTCCCATTTATGAGCAGCAGTGAGAGTCGCGGGTCACCCTCTCCCTTCCTCCTGCTCCACCGTCCCCAGTCAGTTGTTGCATCGTCTTCTGTTGTTGGCCTTCAGGCTTTCCAGACCCTCCGCTTCTGCTTGGTTGGTTCGTTCTCTTTGAATGACGCGCTGTGATTTCCAGCCATTCACAGGAGGCAGCCAACAGGCTGGTGCTCGCTCCCACTGGTCTTCCCCCTTGCCCCATGTTTGTGTGTGCGCGCATAAATGTATGTGTGTGCATGCATGTAAACACGTGTGCTTGTGTGTGTGCATGTACGTGTGGACCTGCATCTCCTTTCCCCTCGCTGTATTGAGCTCACAGCATCAATACTCTGCCCTTCCTTCTGTCCCCAGCGGTATCAGTTTGAGTCTGCAGGTGAGTATGTTCACTGCTCCTCACGGTCCTCCTGCAAAGTGCTGCCCACCCCTGCCGGCTGCTTTGAGTCTAGTTCATGACTGGCTCGTGGGAACAACCTTCCCGAGTTCTTGCTTGTTCAAAACGGCCTGGACCCTTCACCACGAAGGTCGGTTTGGCTGAAGATGTCAGTCTTGACTCCACTTCCTTCCCCCAGTGCTTTTTAGGGCCCTATCGGGCACTGTCTGGAGAGTGTGTGTGTGTGCAGAAGTCTGGCGAGTTCTGAGTTCTTGATCTCATGAGTGACTCACTGTTATTGCTGTGTCTTGGTGTTGGCCGTTAACGGGGCATTTTTGCCAGTACTCCAGGTGCTTGTTGAACATGTTGCTGGACTTCAGGGAAGTTGTCTGTTTGAAACGTGTGTTTGGTTCTGTTTGGTTTTCTGCTTCTGGGCTGCAGTGTGGCGTGAGGTGGCTTTCTCTGGCCTGCCTCCTTGGTGCCTACTTCTCTCAGGACTTGGTTTGTCCTTGTCCTGTGGAGTGGCATTGCTCTCTGGAGTCTCTCTTGGCTGCACTTTCCTCTGGTCTCTGCCCCCCTCCCTGAGGACTTGCGTTTGGCTCCATGTCTTTCCAAGTTGGTGGTCACCAAGGGTATGTGATTCGCGAAGGAGTTCACTCCCCTCCTGCGGCCTGTGGCGGGGCTGGGTGCTGACTTCCATTGCTATGTTGGGGTGAGCTGGATCACCTGGGGCTATTCAGAATAGGCTTCTCAGCCCTCCAAGGCAGCTCATCTGCTGGGCCAAGGCCGTGCTTCCCCAGCCTGTGGCACCTCCCTGTGGCTGCGTCTCCGCTGTCTCTCCAGGTCTCATCTGGGCGGGAGGCTCCCCTGGATGCCAGGACCTGCCTTGTGAGGGTGCCCTTGTGGGAGAGGCGCTCGTCTGAACCTGCTGTTCCCCGGGGGCTCCTTGGTGGCCCCCAGGACCGGAGCTCTGCCCAGAGTGCCCCTCCCCAGAGGTTAGGACTCCCAGGACGCTGTCCCCTGCCCACTGTGACCTGGGATTTGCATGGTTTCCTTCTTTCCTAGTTGTGGTGAAATCGTCACTTGTGTGTTTCGTTTTTCCTGTTCTCTGCTGATTTCCAGAAGTGACAAAATCCAGCACTAAGGGGCAGCTGCGTTCCTCCTGGAGCCTGGGGTCGGGTGGTACACATCAGCCCGACTCCCTGCTGCCCCACCCAGGCCCAGCTCGCTGGTGAAAGCCTGTCCAGGGTGGCCGCTCATCCCCTTTTTGTAGGAACCTCCCGTGAAATCTGCAAACCCATGACCTGGCGAGGACAGCCTGTTTGCTGGGCTGGCAGTGAGCCGGCCGTCATGGCTTGACCCTCCATCCACTTCTGTGAAGAACTTCGGGGGCCCTCACCCGCTGTCCCAGTGAGGCAGAGGGGAGACACGAGGTCTCACCCAGCGCCCCTGCAGGCTGATGGCACCACAGCCACAAGGCTGAGGTTGCTACTTTTTCTTTGTGTCATTCAAACAATGTGTTTAAAACACAATCTAAGGCCAGGGTGGTGGCTCAGCCCTGTGATCCCAGTGATGTGGGAGGCTGAGGCCTGACGACTGTTTGATGCCAGGAGTTTGAGACCGGTCTGGGCAAAAAAGCGAGACCCCATCTGTACTGAAAGTGAAAAAATTAGCTGCATGTGGTAACCTGTCGGTGCCTGTAGTCCCATCTACTTGGGAGGCTAAGGAGGGGAAGATCACTTGAGCCCAGGAGTCCGTGGCTGCTGTGAACCCTGATTACACCACAGTACTCCGGCCTGGGTGGCAGAGCTAAACCTTAACTCTTAAAAACAACAACAACAAAAAAACACAAGAGTGGTAGAGTGCGAGGCGCGGTAGCTCACGTCTATAATCCCTGCGCTTTGGGAGGCTGAGGTGGAAGGATTGCTTGAGCATGGGAGTTTGAAACCAGCCTGGGCAATGTAGAGAAACCTTCATCTCTACAAAAAATTAAAAAATTAGCTGGGCACGGTGGCATGTGCCTAGGATCCCAGCTACTCAGTAGGCTGAGGTGGGAGGATTGCTTGAACCTGGAAGGTAGAGGCAGCAGTGAGCTACGCTCACGCCACCGCACTCCAGCCTGGGCAAGAGAGTGAGCTGCTGTCTCAAGAAACAAAACCAAACAAAACCCACAAGTGTGCCCTTCATGTACAGGGGCCTTGAACACTGGTGACCAGACCCAAGGAGGCTCCTGTGTTGGGCTTTTCTGGAAACTGAGGTGCAGCTTTTCCTCTGAGCCCCGGGGAACAGCATCTTTGCTCGGGTCAGCTGCCGGGTTCGTCCATGGTCCTGGCTGGCCTTCCTCACCAGCTGGGAACCTAAGTGCAGACCTCAGGGTGGCCTCGCTCCCTTGTAAGTGGCAGGTTCCTGGTGGGTGGGCAGGTGGGTGGCCAGTGGCCCTGCGCCGCTGCCACCCGTGTCTCTGGGGCTTGAAGTACATGGCGTAGCGTGCCTGTCCTGCCTCAGGGTCAGCCTCTGATGCTGCTGGGTCCCGGCAGGGGCTCGTCTGGTTCCCGGTGCCTTGTGTGAGTCTCTTCCGTGTGTCCTGCAGGAATCAAGAGAGACCCGGCCAAGGCCTTTGTACCCAGGACTGTTATGATTGGGGGCAAGGTGAGTGACTTCCTCTGCAGTCCTCTCTGTGGTGTTTGGTCCGGGGATGGTGGGTGGGCAGCCTGCACGCTTCTCGTGGTGCCACCACATCCATACTCGGGAACCGGGTGCCCAGCGGTCACCGGCCCCTCTGGTGTGCCTGTGGGGGTGGGGACCCTGTAGAGAGTCAGAATGGGATGGAAGCCTCCTGCCTGCCCAGCTCACTGGAGGGGTCCCCAGCCTAGAAAGCCAGTCCCCAGTGGGCTTGCTGGTGCCCACCTCAGAGGGGGCAGTGTCCTTTCTCTTTGTGCTCAGTGGGCACAGGGCCTTGTGGCTGCTTCATCACCTGCACATGCCCTGAGCATTGCCTGGTTTCAGTTCACTTTATTTACTATGACACATACTTTCAGAGTCCTAGATGTGCTGTCATCGAGTCCCAGGTCACATCGTCATACTCATCAGCCCTCTGCGGCCAGTGTCCCCACCTCCTGCCATGTTTCCCTGGTAGCTTGGTCTTTATCCAGAACTGTGGGGCTGCCGTGGGGTGCAGCGTCCTTAGGAGGGTCCTGCTGGAGCAGTGGCCCTAAGTGAGTCTGGACTGTGTGAGGCACCCCAGCCCTCCATGGCAAGGCCGGGGCCTGGGGGTGCTGGTGCCTGTGTGCAGCCTGAAGGCTGCCCTCTTGCTGCCTTCAGCGAGTGGGAAGCTGGTCAGAGGGGGTGGGCACTCCTCTGGGCTCCGCCACCACCTCGCACACCCCATTTGGTCTCTGTCCACTCCTGTCACCTGCTGTTTTTGAAGCAAATTTTGGAATTGTGTCGTTTTATTTGTCAGTATTTCAGTATGTAAAGTCCATAGAGATATGGAGTTCGAAAAAGTTTTAAATGTTATGAAAATTTTAGGCTGGGCACAGTGTCTCACGTCTGTAATCCCAGCACTTTGGGAGCCAAGGCGGGTGGATCGCATGAGCCCAGGAGTTCGAGACCAGCCTGAGCAATGTGTTGAAACCCCATCTCTACACAAAAACGCAAAAATTAGCTGGGCGTGGTGGTGCATGTCTGTAGTCCCAGTTACTTCGGAGGCTGAGTAGGAGGATCGATTGTCCTGGGTGATTGAGGCTCTAGTGAGCTGTGATTGCACTACTGCACTCCAGTCTGGGCAGCAGAGCCAGACCCTGTCTCAGCAAAAAAAAAAAAAAAAAAAAAAAAAAAGAAGAAGGAAACATTTGAACCAGGAAGAACTGTAGCAAAACCATAAACCTATCACCCAGACTAGCTGAAGCATTTCACAGTAAACTGCAGACACTCTAGCTCTTCACTCTTACACACGTCAGCATTCCTCTTCATAAAGTGATGTTTTCCACCAGAACCACAATGGCAATAGACCGAAACATCACCACACAGTACCACCCTCCGTCACACCTAAAGCGCTGGACAGGAGTCCTCCGTGTCATGAAATGTTCACTCGGGTACCTCATGGGTCCCCGGCCCAGTTGCCTTTGTAAAGTAACAGACATTTCTAAAAGTTGGTCTGAGTGAGGGAGGGCCCAGTGAGTCCTCAAGTTGGACTGGCCGTGGTGTCTCAGTTCTCTGTAGGTTTTCCCCACAGTTTGTCTGTTACAGACATCAGGTTGTCTGTACGCCGTAGCCTGGCTTTTTCCGAATGTGTCCCTCCAGTGTGTCCCAGTATGTCCCTAGGGACAGTTCTCTGTTTCCTGTCAGTCAGCAGCTCTAGAAATCCTGGTCTCTTTAACCTTGTAATTTCTGAAAACCTAAGAACAACCAGAAAACCAGACTTGAGGCGGACACGTTTCTGGATGTGGCGAGGTGGCCACCATTGTGAGCGCTCACCAGAAGCCGAGGCCTTGGGGCTGGGGGGGCCTCCCTAGCTCCTCTACTGACCGTCCCAACGGCAGGCTCCTGTGGCTCTGGCCTCACCCTCCTACAGACCCCAGGAACCAGGAGCGCCTCCGAGGGCCTGAACAAGGCGTTTTCATGCTAAAAACCTTCACCCCCCCCCATTCCAGGCAGCGCCCGGTTACCACATGGCCAAGCTGATCATCAAGTTGGTCACGTCCATTGGCGACGTCGTCAATCATGACCCAGTTGTGGGTGACAGGTTGAAAGTGATCTTCCTGGAGAACTACCGTGTGTCCTTGGCTGAGAAAGGTAACCCTGGAAGCCTGTGTTGGACAGAAAACTCACTCCTGCCCGGGAACGGGCACTGTACTGGCCCCGGGCCTTTCATCCTCAGCCAGTTCAGCTCTGCCTGGACACCCAGACCTAGGCAGCCGGGCTGCAGGCGAGCAGGGAATGGCTTTGGGGAGTGCTCCCTGTGCAGTGCGGAGGACTCACAGTGCGTCCGGGGGCGCCTTGCATGTCACAGGCAGTGTCATCCCCCAACAGGACACCCTTACTGCCGCGCCTGCCTGGCCTGCCCTGTGTACCCTCCCTCGCCTGCCCTCTCTTCCTGCCCCTCAGCTGTGCCTTCTGTCCTGAGCCCCTCTGCTGGCAGGACGTGCACCAGGCCAGTGGGGTTGTGGGCCCCCAGCTTCCCCCAACCCCACTGCCCCTTCTCCGCCCACGTCCTTGCTCCTCACGGCCTGCCTACTCTTGGGCCCACCACTGATCTCAGGTGGCAGCACCTGCCTCATCTGTGCTTCCTGAGGGCAGCCTGGGCCGGTCCTGGGGAGACCCTGGAATGTGCTGCCATGTGCCCTGGAGCCCATCGGTTCCCACCCCTGTGGGCCCTACTGGGCAGGAAAGGGATTTGCCCACCAGATGGTGGGAGATCTGAGCCTGGCCTTCTCGTGCTCCCCTCCTGCCGCTGAGGGCCAAGGGCCCCCCCTAGTTCAGGCCACCTGGGCTTCCCAGGCTGCCGCAGGTGAGAGAGCTGATCCGCCGTTGTCCTGCAAGCTCGGTGGTGCGGGGGCGGCGGGGAGTGGGGGGGGTCCCTGGGCACCGTCCCTGTGGCCTGGCTGCTGCCTTGGTGTCCATGTCGCTCCCCCTCTTTAGTGGTTCCTGGCAGGCGAGGTCCCTTGAGGCACTCATGGGCCAGCTTGCCTCCGGCTTGGCCAGGAACTTTAGTGGTGTGGCTCGTCCTTCCCTGCTCCTCTGACCGAAGCATCTCCTCTCCCCCGTGCTGCCTGAGGCTCCCCTCCTCATGTGTCTTTTGGGGCCAGCTGACTCCTGCTCATCTTTAGAGCAGGCCTTCAGGCACCTGGTCTGGAGTCTCGGTGCTGGCATCAGGGTCCCGTTCTCCCCGGCAGTGTTGCTGTGGCTGACTGGGCTTGCAGCCCGAGTTGAGGGTGGAGAGCAGGTTGTATAGTCACTGTGTGCAGTCACAGCGTGTCTGGGAGCGGTGACCAGTCCCGAGGGGCAGGCACAGAGAAAGCGCAGGGCCGTGGCATCTGACAGCTGCTGGTGCCCACGAGGTCGCCACCCCTCAGCCTCTCCAGCCTTCTGGCTCTATGCCAGTCTACATTCCTCCTGAAAGGATCCAGGGAGCCACTGGGGCTGATCACGGTCGCGGGGATCCAGGGAACGACATTGTCAGCGAGCCAGGACTGGCAAGGAGCCCTTTTGGGAAGGTTTTGGTGCAGAGATCCTTTGCCACCTGGGGGGCTCCTCAGGAGCCTCCATCTTGGACCCTCTGCCTCAAGGCTGCCCCAGTCACGAAGGGGAGCCCTGCAGAGGCGGGTGGCCGTGTCCAGCCTGGGCCCCTGTGGGAGCGGGAGTGGGAGCAGGAGCGGGGGCGGGAGCGGGGGCGGGGGCGGGGGCGGGAGCGGGAGCGGGGGCGGGAGCGGGGGCAGGGGCGGGGCGGGGGCGGGAGTGGGGGCCAGAGCGGGGCCACAGCACTGGTCCCTCGGTGACCCAGCCCTGGGTGGATGGGCCGGCTCGTCCTGCAGTGAGCCTTGCGGCTGAGGACATTGGGGTCCTGTTCCTGTGCTCCCCTCTGCAGTGATCCCGGCCGCTGATCTGTCACAGCAGATCTCCACAGCAGGCACTGAGGCCTCGGGCACAGGCAACATGAAGTTCATGCTCAACGGGGCCCTCACCATCGGCACCATGGATGGCGCCAACGTGGAGATGGCCGAGGAGGCCGGGGCCGAGAACCTCTTCATCTTCGGCCTGCAGGTGGAGGATGTCGAGGCCTTGGACCGGAAAGGGTGCGAGCCTGTGCCCCTGGGCACCTGGCAGCGTGAGGATGGAGAATGAAGGGTGTTGGTCTGGGGGCATTGGGTGGACTGGGCTCTTGGGGCCAGGCCACTGGGTGCCAGGGTCAGTGCCCGCCCAGGGCTGTGTGCCTGCCTGCAGGGGTGACCATTTCCAGGTGCATGGAATGGACGGGGTCCGGGCTGCGGGCGAGGCCCACGTCGGGGTGCTGGGCTGCTCCTGTCTTGGCTCTGAGGCTGAGTCTGTGGAGTCCAGACCAGGGGCTCCTCCTCCAGGAAAGGCCTTTTCCCCTGGGGAGGGTCTCCTAGAGGGACACCCCCTGGGGTACAGTCTGGACGCAGCCCCACAGAAATGGGCTGGGGCTGGGCAGGACCCCACTGCCAGAGGCACTCTGCTGGGAGCACTCTGCTGATTTGAGGCTTACCTGCTGTTGAGGTTCCCTGGTCTAAGTTGTAACTGTTACAAATAGTTTAAAAATAGTATTTTGGAAACATTTTAAATGTGTGAGCCAGGGTGGGGGGGTGGGGGGGATGGAGGGGGTTGGCAGAGGGGAGGAGGGAATCCTGAAGACAGCACCCAGAGCTTCGTCCACCTTCTCCCCGCGCCCCTCCGTTGGCTGCACTGAGCTCAGAGCACTGGCCCTCCTGCAGCCCACACTCCATTCCAACTCCACCGGGGTTCTGTTACTTTCTCATCCCAGGATCCCATCAGGGCATTCCACTGTGTGTGGCCGTCAGGTCTCCCCAGTGTCATTTGGTCTGTGACAGCTTCTCAGTTTTTCCTTGTTCTTCATGACCTGGACGTTCATGAGGAATCCAGCACGGGCCTGATTCCAAGCGATAATTACAAAGAAAAGGCAGTGTTGCCTGATTGCCTTGAAGCGCTGGGGAGCCCGTGAGGCCTTAGGTAGGGTCAGGTGTAACCACACATGCCATCTGAAGTCAGAGCTGTGCCTTGCCGGCCCGAGCACACAGGCCTGTGCTCCCTTTCTGCGCCCTCACACAGCTTCTTCCGCCCGGGTCCCGTCCTGGGATGCCCATGTCTGCCCGTCCCTCCCTCTCCCACTTAGCTCTGCCTTGTCCTGTCTGGTCTTGCTTGCATTTTTCCTTTTCCATCTTTGAGGTCCCAGCCAAGGTGCTCCACTTCACTTCCTGCCCCTCTGGCCGTCTGTTTTTCAAAAGCTCTGCCCAGGATTTCACAGTGAGCCAAGTTCTGAGTGGCCCTCTCCACTAGGCATGTGGCATGAGCCACTATGTTCTAGCAGATCTGCTAGTGATGACATTTCTTTAACAGTCAAAGGAGCAGGTGGGATTGGCTTTAGACTGACTTCACATCTCTGCTCGAGCGGGTCCCTGCTCAAGGGCCTCGTAGCCACCCATGGCCACGGGCTGCTGCCCTGGACCGTGCAGGCCTTGAGCTCCCAGGGCCATCCTGGGGCAGGGGCTGTGCCAGGCACCAACATGGCTTGTTCCCCAAGGTGGCCCACCTGGGGCGCTGGCTGCTGACTCCTGGCCCGTCGCCTCACAGGTACAATGCCAGGGAGTACTACGACCACCTGCCCGAGCTGAAGCAGGCCGTGGACCAGATCAGCAGTGGCTTTTTTTCTCCCAAGGAGCCAAACTGCTTCAAGGACATTGTGAACATGCTGATGCACCATGACAGGTGGGACCGACTGCCCTGGTTGGCTGGCTGGGAGGGAGGGAGGGGGTCCTCTTTGTGGGTTGGATATTCCACCTCGTTTGGAGAGCAAAACCTGTGCTTTCAGAATGTCTTCTCCACTGTACCCGTGAGACCTTACTGGGCAGAGCCTTAGACCCCAGCCGGGAGTTTGCGATGGCCTCTGGCAATGCCAGGGGGCCCTAGGCAGTGAGACACAACAGCACAGTCCAGCCCCCAGGCCTTGTGGACCAATGTGCTGAGCAGGAGAGGGTGTCCTCTGCTGGTTGGAGGTCCCAGGGGCAGCCGTGTCCCAGCAGGCCAGTAGAGGGAGCATGGGCCCAAAACTCCCTGGGGTGGGGTAGGGGGCGCACAAGGGCTGCGGAATCACGGCAGGCATCAGTGCCAGTGACAGGCAGTGGTGAAAATGGATTTCACCTGCAACGATGTAACATTATAATGTAGTTAGTGTTTTATTTCAGTGCAGTTAGCACATGATATGGTTTATCTAGAGTTACGGACTTCATAAAGTTTGCAGCTCAGGGCAGTTCTTCACTGTTGGCAAAAGTTGAATCTGGCAAGGGCTGGGAATTCACCTGCCCTCCACTTTCAGCTGCCTTTGGGTTAGTTTTGTCTGCTGCTCTTTGATGACTGTGTCACCTGTTGGCTTCAGTCACACCAGCTCTAACCACATGCTGGGATCTGGGCTGGAACCTGGGCCTTGCTGAGGTCTGTGATAAAGGAAGTGCTTTTAAAATTGTGAACTGTGCATTTCGTGAAGTGTGCTTCTGACTCGATAGTGAACAGAAATGCATTGTAGATTCATAAATCTGGCATTTTTGTTCAGCACATCAGGAACTGCAAGTCGGCATTTCCTGTGTAGGCAAATCCCAGTTAGACTTAAGAAAGCAAATGGAGATGCCGTTCCCCAGCGAGTGCCCCCTGCCCCGAGGAGGCACCGTGGGCTCTCCACTGTCTGCCCAGGAGGCCTCTCCCATGTGCAGCTCTAACTGCCCTGCGTGTGGAAGACACATTTTAAACGCCAGTTTATTTAAAGGAGTGTTGGGTTGAAATAAGGTTTTTCTAAAATATTGTCCCAGGACGTAAGTGTTGCTCACAGAGAAGCCCTTTGGCCAAATGGGCCTGGTGCAGCCTGGCTCTGACCAGCTGCGTGGGCCCCTTCGCTCCAGACAGGACCAGGTGGATGGTGCCTGGCCTCCTGCCCTGGGACTCTCCCCTCGGGACAGTGTGGGCAGGGCTCCCTGCTGCCCTGGCCCAGCCTCCTTTCTCCCATTCCAGGTTCAAGGTGTTTGCAGACTATGAAGCCTACATGCAGTGCCAGGCACAGGTGGACCAGCTGTACCGGGTGAGGCTGCTGGGTCCAGAGGCTGGGGGAGCAGCTAGGTGGGTCCATGTAGACGTGTTGGGTCAGATTGTTTATTTCCCAAGCTGAGTAGATCCTTGGCCCAGGCCAGAGGGGTTTGTGATTCTGATCTGTCATCAGTCGGCTGTGCCTGCCTTTAGGGAAGCTGTCACTGTCACTGTCACTCCGTTGAAAAAACAGCTTCTAACGGCCAAGAAAGGAATGTGGGGCCTGGAAACTGAGTGACAGGCAGGGCCCTGGGAGGGACCTTCTCTTCCCTCAGTCAGGGCTGGCCTCGAGGAAAGGCTGGCCTGGTGTGAGCTGCACCTTGTGGCAGCTGTGAGGCTCCCTGGTGGAAGGAGAGTGCCTGGCCATGTGCCCTGGCATTGGATCTGCCTGGGCAGTTCTTAACCTGGTGCTATCCCTATCGTCGTCCTGGGGGCCATGCCCTAGCAGGAATTTTCGAGGCTGGGACCTCCTCTCCAGCTCCTTGCTCCCTAGATCTAGAATGTGGTAGCTTTCCTGGTCCGTGGGGTCCCCTTTTCAATGAACAAGTGATTGTAATGTCCTCCTTTTCCAGCGGATGGCCCCAAGGCTCGGAGCTCATTTGGAAACAGTCCTAAAGTTCTGGAATCCCATGCTTTTAGCAGCCTCTAGCCCTGTGACGCCAGAGACTAATTTCATCTCCTTCCCTGCAGAACCCCAAGGAGTGGACCAAGAAGGTCATCAGGAACATCGCCTGCTCGGGCAAGTTCTCCAGTGACCGGACCATCACGGAGTATGCACGGGAGATCTGGGGCGTGGAGCCCTCCGACCTGCAGATCCCGCCCCCCAACATCCCCCGGGACTAGGCACACCCTGCCTTGGCGGGACCAGCCGGCATTTGTTTTCTTGCTGACTTTGCACCTCCTTTTTTCCCCAAACACTTTGCCAGCCGCTGGTGGTCCCTGCTTTTCTGAGTACCATGTTTCCAGGAGGGGCCATGGGGGTCAGGGTGGTTTTGAGAGAGCAGGGCAAGGAAGGAATGTGCTAGAAGTGCTGCTAGTTTCTTGTAAAGGAAGCCAGAGTTAACAGTACAAAGGGCCGTGGCCAGCCCTGCAGCTTCAGCACCTGCCCCACCCAGAATGGGAGGCAGGTGGAGCCACCTGCTGGGCTTCCCCAGAACTTTGCATGCATCTTGCTATGTATTAGCCGATGTCTTTAGTGTTGAGCCTCTGGAGGTCTGGGCCAGTGGCCATAGTGAAGCCTGGGGACGTGTGTTACTGCAGCATCTGGGCTGCCAGCCACAGGGAAGGGCCAAGCCCCATGTAGCCCCAGTCATCCTGCCCAGCCCTGCCTCCTGGCCATGCTGGGAGGGGTCGGATCCTCCAGGCATCGCCTTCACAGCCCCCTGCCCCCTGCCCCCTGCCCTCTGTCCTGGCTCTGCACCTGGTATATGGGTCATGGACCTAGATGGGGCTTTCCCTTTGTAGCCATCCAATGGGCATTGTGTGGGTGCTTGGAACCCGGGATGACTGAGGGGGACATTGGAGTGGGTGCCTGTGTCTGCTGTCTCAGAGGCCTTGGTCAGGATGAAGTTGGCTGATGCAGCTTAGCTTGGTTTTGCTTATTCAAAAGAGAAAATAACTACACATGGAAATGAAACTAGCTGAAGCCTTTTCTTGTTTTAGCAATTGAAAATTGTACTTGGTCACTTTTGTGCTTGAGGAGGCCCATTTTCTGCCTGGCAGGGGGCAGGTCTGTGCCCTCCCGCTGACTCCCGCTGTGTCCTGAGGTGCATTTCCTGTGGTACACACAAGGGCCAGGCTCCATTCTCCCTCCCTTTCCACCAGTGCTACAGCCTCATCTGGAAAAAGGACCAGGGGTCCCGGAGGAACCTGTTTGTGCTCTGCTTGGACAGCAGGCCTGGCAGTGGGAGGCGGGGGTGAGCCCCTCACAGCCTTGCCCTTCCCCAAGGCTGGCAACCTGCCTCCCATTGCCCAAGAGAGAGGGCAGGGAACAGGCTACTGTCCTTCCCTGTGGAATTGCCGAGAAATCTAGCACCTTGCATGCTGGGTCTGGGCTGCGGGGAGCCTCTTTTTCGCCCTGGCCTCCAGTGCCCACCAGGAGGATCTGCGCACGGTGCACAGCCCACCAGAGCACTACAGCCTTTTATTGAGTGGGGCAAGTGCTGGGCTGTGGTCGTGCCCCGACAACAACTGCCCCAGGCAGCGGCTCTGTGGAGGAGGCCATACTCCCCGAGTTGGCCACTGTGCCCCTCATTGTTACTGCCTTGTGAGATAAACTGATTAAACCTTTGTGGCTGTGGTTGGCTGACGTGGAGTCTGTGTTTCACTAAGTGCAGGTGGTGGTGTGAGGCTGTGGGAAGCGGAGAACACAGGCCTGAGGCCCAGGGTGGTGCCAGTGCAGGGATGAGACCTGCAAGTGGGCCACAGGTCCCCCCTCTGGCCACAAGTCCCCCCTCTGAAACTAGAGCCGGGGCTGAATTATACCCCATCATTCTGGGATTGAGGGCAGAAAAGTTTGCATCTCCACTAGGTGTGGGACCTGGGGCCATGTGTGCTTGAACGGCTATTTTTGTTTTGTTTTTTTTTTTTTGAGATGGAGTTTTGCTTTTGTTGCCCAGGCTGGAGTGCAGTGGAGCGGTCTTGGCTCACTGCAACGTTCGCCTCCCGGGTTCAAGCAATTCTCCTGCCTCAGCCTCCCGAGTAGCTGGGACTACAGGCGCCCGCCACCACACCTGGCTAATTTGTGTATTATTTTTAGTTCTGCCATGTTGGCCAGGCTGGTCTCAAACTCCTGACCTCAGGTGATCCGCCCGCCTCAGCCTTCGAAAGTGCTGAGATTACAGTTGTGAACCACTGTTCCTAGCCAAGCTAGCTATTTTCTAAAAATCCTATCAAATCCAGCCATTACTAAACATGCTATCTGGTGTGACTTGTGCTGGTCCCTTTGCACCTGCGACTTTTGTCTCCCACTCCTGGCCCTGGGGACCAAAACATCGCCCCTCAATTGGACAGTTGCAGATTAAGAAATCAGGAGAAACGAGCCTAGGGCTCTGTGCTACCCTGAAGACCCAGGAACTGGGATGCTGGAGTGCCATGGTCCTCCTTGGCCTCAGACCTGGTCGTGCAGGGGTTGGTGCTGCCAGGTTGTCCTCATCCCCACACCCACCGTGCACCTGGGTGGGTGGCACCAAGATGGTGCCCTGGGAGTCTCTGCCTCCCCAGGTCTGTGGGGTTCTTTCCCAGGGATTAGTTGCTTGGACAACTGAGCTCAGCACCCTGGGTAGGGCACTTGGATGTAATGAGCTGACTGGTGATGGCGGAGCAGCTGCCACACAGTGCACCCTTCTCGCTCTTATCTGTATCTGTCAGTCAGTTTTGTAAAAAAGACACTAGTAGCTTGGCTGAGTGCAATGGCTCATGCCTATAATCCCAGCACTTTGAGAGGCCAAGGCAGGATTGCTCAGGAGTTCGAGACCAGCCTGGGCAACATGGCAAAACCCCATCTTTACAAAACATACAAGAATTAGCTGGGCGTGGTGGCACGTGCCTGTAGTCCCACCTACTTGGGAGGCTGAGGTAGGAGAACTGCTTGAGCCCACCCAGGAGGTGAAGTTGCTGTGAGCTATGATTGTGCCACTGCACTCCAGCCTGGGCAACAGAGTGAGACTGTCTCAAAAAACAAAAAACCCACCAGGAGCTTGTATTTTTAGTTTGTATCTTGCCTCAGTCCCCCAGCCAAGTATCCAAAGTAGCTTACATAGACAAAAAAAAAAAAAAAGAGGAAAGCCCAGGTAGAGCAGGTCGCGTCTGCTTCGTGGTCAGGAGCCGCAGTGTTCGAGGAGGCCAGGAGAGCAGCCTCAGGCTCGGTGCTGGAGGAAACCTGCGTCCTAAAGAAGGGCTGCTTGGCTCCCCTCGGGGTTCCTATAGCCTCACAAAGACACTCTGGGATGCCACGTGGGTCCCCAGCTCAGATGGCCGTGCAAGGAGATCCCAACCCTGGGGCACGTGGTGTCTCTGGGGCCATGGGTGGGCGGAACAGAAATGACACCCTAATAAGGGACCAGGAGCCAGGGCAGACCCTGGCCAGGAGGGGGGCCAGAGTTCTCATGAACTGACCTCAGAAGTAATGTCTACTCAGCTACTCCCCTGCGTAGGAAAAGTGTTCTGTAGATCTGAGAACCGCTGTAGGTAGCTCAGGGTACCCCAGCGAAGAAGGAGTGTAACCGCAAGGACCTGTGGGCTCCCTGCCAGCCCACAGCTGCTGATGCTGGGACTGCAAGTTGGAGAAAGGGGCGAGCAGGTGAACAGAACTTCCTACTCTTGGCAAATTTCTGAGCTGCTGGGACTAGAAAATTTCATAGTCTGAGAGTCATGGAGTGGCTCCAAAGCGGCTAGAGGCTGGGCTGTGGGCGGCTCTGGGGCTTTGAGAGTATGCGGGGCGCCTGGCATGGCAGGAGGCAACACTGCACTGCAGAGAGACAAAAAGACCACCACCACGATTTTATTCTTAAATAAAGCTCAGTCTAAGGCCAGGTTAGGCGTACAGGTAGGTGAAAGGGGAGGAAGTGCAGATCCCGGGCACCTCCACTGTGGGTGAGTGGGCCAGCCCAGGGGAGGCGGGGCAGCTGAGAAAGGCAAGCAGGTACACAGGGCAGGAAGGGATGATGGAACCACTGGAGTCATTCTGCATGTGCTGGGAAGGCGCAGAAAGAACCTGGACCCCACGTTCTCTGTGGGTGGTGCCAGAAAGCTCAGCATGGTCCCGAGCCCCAAGAGTCCCCTGCCCGGACTACCCCTGCCCAGCTCAGTGCAGCATCAACCAGGCAGTGATGGCTACCTGCTGCCAATAAGTCTCCCAACAAGATCTCAGGTTGAGGGGTGGCAAGGAGAGCCACATGCCAGCCACCCACGCTTTCCACACAGCCATGCTCAGGCCTCTGGGCACTGCAGGCCTGCAGGGGCCTCCCCACCTGGGATCTGAGTCCTCTTCAGGTGCGAGCTGGGCTCCTGAGTATTGCAGGTGCTGGCCCCCCGGGGCTCCAGGATGCCGGGCTGCTGACTGGAGGAAAACAGGAGGAGGGCAGAGGTCTTCATGCTTCCTTTCCACGGCCAGGCTCAGTGCTGGTGCTCAGGCTCCGACTTCCCCAGGAATTCCCTAGACCACAGGACAATCAGGAGCCAATCATTTGAGCTCAGACCAAAGATCCTTCTCCACAGTCCTCACATTGCTATCTAAGGAAGCAGAGGCTGTGCAGAGAGGAGGCAGCCAAGAGCCCCGTGAGGATGCGCTGTAGCCCAGAGCAGCACTCAGTGAGTTAGGCAGGGCACAAGCAGCGTGGTGCCAAGTCAAAGCCCAACAGACAGGCACGGAGACAAGGCCTCCGATTCTTGACCCTCAACTTCAGAGCTATTCTCTGGTATAAATTTTCTATAAATATCTTCCTTTTATAATGGGGAAAATTATAACCCCAAAGCAAACCCATACTCTGAGCCCACTGTCCCCTCAGCAACCCAGGTCCCTGTGCTAAAGGGATACAGCTTTGCCTCTGGAACAACTGGAGAAAAGCAGAAGTTTGCAGTAGAATTACTCACGGGATATACAGCACTGGGAGGCAATTCAGGCCACCAATTTCAGTCCCCTGCAGGGAGAAACTGGCACCTTGACCTACTTTTTGGAGCTGACTGGCACAACACAACAAAAAACTCTATCACCATTAGCAGCAGCCCCTCCATGGGTCCAGTGCTCAGGGTCGAAGTACCACATGCCCTCCTGGGCTCGGAAGTCTTGTCCCATGCATAGGGAGGGTTAGCATCTTGCCCAAGGCCACACAGCCAGGCAGTGGGGTGGGGGCCTGTGTCCTCTGACAGGCAGGTAGGCAAGTCTGGGCAGCAACCTGCATAGGGCCCAGGGCAGTACAGAGGAGGCCGGGGGTTGGTCTGTTCCACACACTGCCCTTGTCACTACTGCCAAGGCCTCACCCTCAGGCTTGGGCTCTGCACTCAGGCCCAGGTGAGTACTCATGGCTCTCTGGGCTGGCGCCCATGTCCTGCCAGTGCAGGGCAGTCAGGAGCACAGCATCCCTTCAAGAAGCAGCTGGGAACAAAGAGGCTTTTGAGGAGCTGGCCCAGGGGCAGCATGTACATCTGAGAGGTGTGTGGAAGAGATCCGAGGCCTGCGAGCAGCTGGGGTGTCTGTGTCTGAGTGCTCCCAAACATGTGGCCACCTGTGAGCGTGTGTGCGCCCCTCTGTGTGGGTCTGTACATCCTGTACAACATGGAGGCGGCTCACCCTGCATGATCATGTGAACAGTCCTGGACCGGGAGAGAGGCACTACCTCAAACCCCTCTGCCAAGGAAATGGAAGGCTCCCAAATCACTGTGACTCTTGGCCCCCCTGAGGCCCCCTGAGCAGCTTCAGCAGCTGCCACCTGCTGCATGTTAGGTGTGAGCCAGTGCTGCCCAGACGAAGCCCCTGGGTGGGAAGAGAATGTCTCACCTCAGTATCCGTGGCAGCTCAGGGCTCTTGTAAATGTATTTGTGCCTGTAGCCAAGGTCTGAATGAAAGGGCACAAACTGAACTTTGAAGTCTCGGAAGCTTCGAGCTGGTGCAGCGATGCTATAGAGCTGGGGAGAGAGAGGGGTCAGAGGCTGAGGCAGTGGCCTGGCATGGGGGTCCCAGCCTGAGGAACACCAGCTTGGCAGCCTCCCCTTCAATAGAAACTAGTCCAGAGTCCCACATACAGTGCTTGTTGCTACAGCCGGTCACAATCAAGAGGCCCTGGGGGGGGTGGGCTGGCAGGAGCCAGGCCCCAGGCTTGGCTCCTGGACACACACCACTCAAGATACTGTCCTCACACCTTACAGACTGCCCTTCCTCTGGGGAGTGGCTAGGTGGATGAGCCAGACCAGGTGCCTGGGAGGCTCTGATGGCAGGGATGGCACAGTCTTGGCGAGCTGGGACAAAGGGTATGTGCCTCAGGCTTAGCTAAGATGGGCTGGATGTGCCCATCTCAGCCCCCTCCCTCTCATTTCAGCAAGGGTAGGTGGGCCTGAGCTGTGCGCTGCCGGGCGGCTCTGCATCCTGCCCTCCCGTGTGGCTCCGTCATCTGTGTGCCTCATGGAGCCTGACTGCATGGGGGCTGTCAGAGCAGGAAGTGCTCCCAGCCCTGGGCTGAATCCACGGACGAGGCCTGCACACACCCCACTAGTTTGCCCTGCCCTGCCATTACCAAGACCCAGGCTGCATTCTCTTACCCTACTCTGAGCCACAAATCCAATCCAACTTGCTGACAGTCAAAGCAAATTCAGCAAAAGCAAACACTGAGGCCCCACAGACAGCATGGTCTGGTTCTGATATCAGCGCAATTCCAAAGGCAGGGAAACAGGCTAGAAGTTTCTGTATCAATTTTGACTGTGACCCCTGCAACGGGCTTGGGAGATCCTCATCAAGGGGTTCTTTGCCTTCAGCCCATAACTGATGAGCCCTTCCAGCTGAGTCCCAGGTTGGCCTGGGCTCTGATAACATAGGCAGCCCACTCTGAGAACCCCTGTGTGAGGACTGGAACTATCTGCTTATTTTTCATAGTTCTTCTTGGAGACAGCATCAGTGGGCCCCTGCCCCAATCTTTACATCAGACCTCCCATGTCCTTCCGAAGCAGCCTGGAGGTGACGCAGGGAGGATGAGGCGGCCTCCTGAGCCTGACGTGGCTGGTGCACAGCCCGTGATGCGCATGCAGGGGCTGCCTTCCCGCCTGCCCACTCCCAGCCTGGTCCACCCACACTGGCTGAGTGTGCAAGATGCCAGCTATACCAGAGGCAGAGGCCAGGACCCACCTTTCTGCCAAGCTGGAAGGGCACCACCGGGTCGTCCTCAGCGTGCAGGATGAGCAGGGGACAGGAGATGTGCTTCACACTGTGGGAGGGAGAAGGGGCTAGACCAAGACCAGGGAAAGGGCAGAGTTGCCCAGACCCTCTGTCCGTAGCAGGGATCCGGGTTCAGGGTGTGTTTCGTGAAATAGCTCGATTTCTGCTGGATATCTTTTTACTAGACAACTGAAAGGTAACTCTTCATTATCTCTATGAACATCTATTCCAGCTAGATGACAGGTGTCAATCACAGCTATATAACTGGCCCCGGCAATGTCTTCTGAAAATTGAAAATGATTATTTTTCCACCAGATATATATTTTTTAAGCGGAATAATTCAGGTGGGCCAAGAAACTTAGTGTAAATGAATGTTACTACGAATCTGTTGGTAAAAAAAGTCAATGTCCTCTAATTTATCTGTGTAAGTGACATTTATGGTCACTCCAACTCTGAACATTTAGAAGTGATTTAGGATTTTCACTAGGTTTGATAGATCCAAATCCTTCAGCAAACCACATAACAGAAGCATGGGCTGCCAGGACCGGCGGAGCCTGGGCTCTCCTGTGCGGCCCTCACTGAGGTGGCACCTGACCCAAGTCTCCTTTATCCCCAACAGGGCTGTGTGCTCCGTGAGGGCAGCGCTGGCGCACTGCTGGCACCTGGAGCAGGACCCGGTGGGGAGCCCCTGCCCCGTCTCTGCTGCTGGCAGGAGGCATACACTCTTGCTTCCCAGTAAAGCTTTTCTGATGTGCGAGTCCCTCTGACCAGAGGCTCTGGAGGAAGCGGCAGTACTTGGGATTTCCCAGACCACGGCCCACCTGAGCTCAGGAAAGCCCCTCTTGCCCTCAGAGCTGTGCCCCTGACTTCCAATGAGCTGAGGGTGGGGGTCTCACCCAGGGTCACCTGTACTCCATCTGGCTCAGCTGGAAGGGTCAAGGCCAAAGGCAGCTTCAGGGGCACGGTACTCAAACTTGCTTTGTTTATTTTTTATTTTGAGATGAGTCTTGCTCTTTTGCCAGGCTGGAGTGCAGTGGTGCGATCTCAGCTCACTGCAACCCCTGCCTCCTGGGTTCAAGCGATTCTCCTGCTTCAGCCTCCTGAGTAGCTGGGACTACAGGCATGCACCACCACGCCCGGCTAATTGTTTTGTATCTTAGTAGAGACAGGGTTTCACCATATTGGCCAGGATAGTCTCAAACTCCTGACCTTGTGATCTGCCTGCCTCGGCCTCCCAAAATTTTGGGATTACAGTGGTGAGCCACCGCACCCAGTCACAACCTTGCTTTTTAAGAAGGAATTCAGTTCATTCAGATAATTCTTTTTTTTTCTTTTCTTTGTTGCCCAGGCTGGAGTGCAATGGCATGATCTTGGCTCACTGCAACCTCCGCCTCCTGCCTCAGCCTCCCGAGTAGCTGGGATTACAGGCATGTGCCACCACACCTGGCTAATTTTGTATTTTCAGTTGAGGTGGGGTTCACCATGTTAGGGTGATCTTGAACTCCTGACCTCAGGTAATCCACCCGCCTCAGCCTCTCAAAGTGCTGGGATTACAGGCGTGAGCCACCACACCCAGCCCAGATAATTCTTTTTCAAGTTCCAAAACAGTAATATTTACAAACAAGCAGGGTTTGTTGCTTAAAATATTTGCTCAACTTTTAATTTGTTCTATTTTTATTTTTAGAACCAAAACATACTTGACAGGAAAAAAATACTCCATTTTTTTTCATATTCTGTTTCAAATTAAATTAAATATTTATAGGGTGTTTTACTTTCCCTCTTTTTTTTTTGAGACAGAGTCTCGCTCTGTTGCCCAGGCTGGAGTGCAGTGGCGCGATCTCGGCTCACTACAACCTCTGCCTCCCGGGTTCAAGCGATTCTCCTGCCTCAGCCTCCTGATTAGCTGGGACTACAGGCACGAGCCACCACACCCGGCTAATTTGTGTTAGCCAGGATGGTCTCGATCTCCTGACCACGTGATCTGCCTCCTGACCACCTCAGCCTCCCAAAGTGCTGGGATTACAGGCATGAGCCACCACGCCCGGCCTTTCCCTCTTTTTTAAAGAAATCAAAATTCATGATATAAAAATGTCACAAAGACAATATCAATACAATCTGAAAAAGGTTTAAAAAAAGAACCCTTAACTAGAATACTTAACTTTTGGTTTACCTAATAGATTTTTAACAATAAACTTTGTAATATTTTTCTATAACCAAACACAAATCAAATAGCTGAGGCAAAGTCATTTTCTGATTAAGTTAGTATCAGCCGGGCGCAGTGGCTCACACCTGTAATCCCAGCACTTTGGGAGGCCAAGGCGAGCAGATCACCTGAGATCAGGAGTTCGAGACCAGCCTGGCCAACATGGTGAAACTCCGTCTCTACAAAAATACAAAAAATTAGTGGGGCATGATGGCGGGTGCCTGTAATCCCAGCTACTCGGGAGGCTGAGGTGGGATAATCACTTGAATCCAGGAGGCAGAGGCTGCAGTGAGCCGAGATCGCACCATTGCACTACAGCCTGGGAGACAGAGCAAGACTCCGTCTCAAAAAAACAAAACAAAACAAAAAAAAAAAAAAAGAAAGAAAAATCAACCAGTTAATATCACTGTTTTAATATGTGTTTTGGTTTTCACAAACCATTTTGAAATAAAACAACTATATGGACAAAAACTGTTATTTTAATATTGCTTTACTTCTATCTTTTCAGATTTCTTATTTCTTTCTGTTACAGTTCTTTACTTGTCCCCTGGCCCACAATTTTTGTTTTTGTTTTTTTTTGTTTTGAGACAAGATCTCACTCTGTCACCCAGGCTGGAGTGCAGGGGTGCAATCACGGTTCACTGCAGTCTTGACCTCCCCAGGCTCAGGTGATCCTCCTAACTCAGCCTCCCATGTAGCTGGGACCACAGGTACACGATGCCACCATACCTGGCCATTTTTGGATTTTTTGTAGAGACAGGGCCCTGCTATGTTGCCCAGTCTGGTCTCAAACTCCTAGGCTCAAGCGATCTGCCTTCCTCAGCTTCCCAAAGTGCTAGGATTACAGGTGTGAACCACGGTCCCTGGCAGGCTTTCCCTTTTTAAAGACCTGTTTGCTAGAGAACGACCCTAAATACTCTGAATTCCATCCTATTTGATTACTGTGACTAAAGAGGCTCATCCAGGGGTTCTCAGAGTTTTTCTAAACAGGAAAATTAGTTCCTATCCCATAATACTCACTTTTCATCATTTGCAAATTTAATTCCACTGCTTGTAATAGGATCAAGGAAGAACCAGTCAAACCCAGGGAAGTATCGATATATCTGGAGACAAGATGGAAACCATTTTCAGAAGCGTTGGTTAAGATATCCAGGCATAGGTCAAGGGTGCAGACAGTTTAAGTTCAGGAATCTACAAGGCGTTGCCCATAACTACCCTACCTAAGGGAGCAGGGGTGACATTGCCAAGGGGCCATCAGAGCTGTGCCCTGGTACCTTCTGCCCTGGCTGTGTCCTGGCTAGAGACAGAAGAATCACCCGCCAGGCCCCACAGACTGGCACGGCAGGGGCTGCCCTGCAAATGGGGCTCCTGCACCTCCCAGTCCGGCCAGAATCCACCCCAGAAACCAGTCTTCCCGCAGACACCAGGGCCGCCACCCCTGAGAAAATGGGGTCTATGGACAGTTTCCTCACACAATTTAAGAAAAGCAGCACCAAAAAGTAAGATAAGATAAAAGGCTCTTCTGGTCGGTAACAGAACAGCATGAGGCCAGGATGGGCTGACACAGGCCCGAGAATCCATGGCCAGTGGGGAGCATGGGGATCATGAACCAGAGTGAGAAGGAGGGGAAAATAACTGGCTAGGTTTTAAGGGAAGGTCCAAGGTTCCATTCCCAGCTGGGGAGGGCACAGGTTGGGTGGGGCCTGGCTTACCCAGAATTCCCACTGGGGTTCACCTGGGCCTTTCCCCAAGATACAACTGGGAGGCCAGACTCCCTGGTCCACAGAGTCCAGTCCCCCAAGCACTGCCCTCATACACAGAGAGGGGGGCACCCCCAGCTCCACTCCTGAGCAGGAAGGCAGGGCTGTCAATACAATGCAGTCGATGACACCACGTGCGCCCGGCCTCCACTGGGTCCAGTTGCCCTCAAATGACCCAATTATGACCTGTCATTTCACCTGGCTGCAGGTTATAAACTTCTCGGGCAGCTCTGTGGCCAAAACTAGTATTAATTTTTAATGAAATCTGTATTCATTAGAATATTTAAATAATAATTTTTAATAATTATTATAACCTATCCTGTAATTCGTTATTTCTATACTTAGTAACGAAAAGTTAATTTTTAGTAAAATCTGTACTTGCCACTGAAAATGGATGGCTCTTAGCTTCTTCGCGGATATTAGTGAATGGAGATTCCAATATAAGGGCATCTGGAGGCGTCTCTAGATAAACAAACAGGGAACTGAGAGGTAGGCAGGAAGCCAGAGACATACACGTGGCCTGTGGGGCTCTGAGGGCCCCCAGAAAGCACAAGGAGACCGCAGCGCCTCCCCCAAGACATCCACCTCGGCAGGCCTCAGATAGCCCCAGGGGTGCCCGCCAGGGGACCGGAGATGGCTCTGGTGACTCCTAAAAAGCAGACTTGCTGATGCGGCTCTGAGGCCAGGCCTGTGTGAGGCTCCCCAGCTCCTCAGGTGTATCATGGGAAGGGTGGCTGGTCAGCCCCGGGCCCCCCAGAATGTGCAGCTCATGCTGCTCCGTGAGGACGCTGAGCACTTGCAGCAGGGCTGGGACTGGGGAGCACCCTGAATGCTCACTGCCACGGCTGGGGCCCAACAAGGCACTCACCCCGCTCACAGAGGCGCCGCACCAGATTTGTCGCCACACTAGGGAAAAAGAAAAACAGCTTAGTTGAGTTATGATAAAATTGTTTGAGATGATATGGGCCTTATGCTGGAAAGTGCTCAGAGGAGCCATGGGGTCTGTGAAGCTACTGAAGTTTCAGGACAGAGTGGCGGAAATGGAGATCCCTCTAGCACTGGGGGTGACCTGGCTGCCCCACCATCAGCTGACCCCTGCAATGAGGGCTGTACCCACAGCCAGTCAGCTTGTCCCCAAGGTGTGTCCTGCTGCCTCTCACTGCCCGTGCCCTCCCATTGGCCGGGGCTGCCTGTCGGCTGGGGGTGGCCAGCGTCTGCCTGCACCTCTCCTGGAGCCCACCACACCCAGAGCCTCTCGCCATCCCAGGACCACACCTGGTGGACCATGCAGACGGCCAAAGGGATGGCCGGTGCCCCCCACCCACTCCTCTCCTGGATGCTTCCCAGCCTGCAAGAGGCCATTCAGGTGCTGGGAGAAGGGCTGCCCCAAAGGGAAAGGCGGCAGAAAGGGAATGGCAGTGAAGGTCTGGGGATTGGGACCCTGAGAGCAGTGGTTCCCGCAGAGACTGGACCTCGCATCAGCAGAGATGACTCAGGCTGCCCATAAAGGGAATGTGGAAGTACCTCTTGTCCTGGCCTCTGTGAGAAGCAAACCACCCACTGTGCCCTCCCCCAGCTCTGAAGACGCTTCTTCCTCAGGGCCAAGTCTCCCTGCGGAGACGCCTCGACCTCCACTGCCTATGTCTGTCCTGAGCCACTTCCTGGACGAGGAGCTCAGATCCTTTGGAGTCTCTTTGGAACTTCCCCTCCTGCCTCTGCCGTGGGGATGGGAGCAAGGCTGGTCAGGACTAATGGTGCCACGGGTTTTCAGGGATGGTGGACTCTCTAGATCCAGGCATGGGAATCACCAGGAGTACTGACTCCCACTAAAGGCTGCCTCCTGCTGGGGTCCCTTACCCAGTGCCCAGAGAGTGGCCCCAGATGTACACAGGGTTGTCACCACTTCTTGCTTTGATCCAGTCAAAAACGTGGAGTGCATCATAGGTCATGCCCCGCTCAGATGGAGTTCCCATCGAGTCACCCCAACCTGGGAGGGAGAAACGGCAGGCCGAGGAGGTCAAAGGCAGCTCACAAAACCTGGACAAACACACCTCCCCAAGGGGGCCCAGGGCCAGAAGGAGACAGGGAGGGCCCGCTCGGCCTGCCCTTCCAGAGTCCACAGACCCACCCAGGACACTGGGCAGAGCAAGCAGTGGGGAGAACGGACACACCCCCACATCCCCACCAGCCCTGGGGAAGGCAGCCCGGCAGCAACCCTGCCCTGCCCCTGCTGACTGCACAAACCAGACGCCCCCTCACAGGGTCACTCTAAGTTGGTGAGCTGCAAATTTGAATGGCAACTAACAGCAAGCTGAGTCAACAGAACAGATCACAGAGCTTCAGAGCTGGCACTGGCATCCTCAGGCCAGGGCTGGGGCTTGCCCCATCCTCTAGGGCAGGGGAGTGAGCTTTCTCCCTCTCTCTTAACAGGCAGGCTAGTGAGGTCTAAGGCAGTGAAAGCCTCTGCCACCACCATCCTCAGCTCTACACTTCTCCCCCATCCCCCAGCAGCATCCATGTGTCCCACTCCGAGCCCCGACGAGCAGCAGTGCAGATGGCGTGGTCAGATGAGCAGCCCCCAGGGCCGCTGGCTGGACACCAACCTCCTCAACGCCGAAGGCTTGGTCAGGGGCAGGACAGGGAGTGGAGTTCGGAGGCTCCCAGAACAGGGAGAGCATTTCTGGGTTCAAGGCAATTCTGACCCAGAAGGGGAAAGGAGCTGTTTCCCCTTAGGGTCTAATTAGCATCTTGTTTGCATAACAGAACACACTACCATCTCTGCCCCTAAAATTACAACCTCCCAAGGGTCCCTCCCCCAGTCTCCAGCAAAGGTGGAGTGCAATTATCTTTCCAGCAGCCCAGCAGTGAGTCATCATCAGATGATCTGAAAGCACCACAAAGGTCAGAAAGAGCAGGTTGTGCAGTGTAAGCAAACCCCACAGTTAGTGCAGAACTTGCTGTTTCCCAACTCAGACACTAGAGAAGGGAGGTGGCCATGCAGAGGGCTAGGGCCAGGCTGGGAGGCAGGGGTATGGGGACATGAGACAGAAAGAAAAGAACAGACAGGGACAGGAGACAGAGACAGGAAGACAGAGACAGGGACAGAGAGGCACAGAGACAGGCAAGACTGACAGGGACAGACAGGCACAGAGACAGGGACAGGAGGCAGAGGGATGCAGATAAAGAGGCAGATGCAGTGAGAGACAGGGACAGTCGGAGATGGAGCTGACAGTCTTGGTGCCAATTAGAAACGTAGACTCCACGAGAACTGAAACAGAAAGTGCTGCGTGGGATTTCATTTCCTGACAGAAGTGCGGGAAGATGAATGGGAAGAAGCCACCCCTTCTCCCTCTCCTAAGGTCTCTAGCATGCAGCAGAAGAGAACCCATGTCAACATGGAGAGAAGGAGAGGGCAAACCACTTCCTTGCTCCTCATTCTGGAGTTTTTCCCAGCCCACAACTGTCATCCTGATGGAACTTTCTTCCCTGTGGTTGGCAGCATAGTGGCCCCCAAAAGTGTCCACGACCTAATCCCTGGAACTTGTGAACGTGTTGGGTCACATGGTTGGCGAATGAAGGGTATGGAAGGAATGAAAGCTGCTAACTGCTTGCCTTGAGATGAGGGTGATCCTGGACAAGCTGGGTAGGCCCAAAATAACCACAAGGGTCCTCATCAGAGACAAAGGGAGAGAGGAGTCAGGGTCAGAGCCAGATGACCTGGGACTCAATCACCGAAGGGCTGTGAGCCAAGGAACACAGATGGCTGGAAACGGCAGCCAGGCATTCTCCCTGAGAGCCCTGCTCCCACCCTGATTCCAGCCTGGGGGCTGCAGATTCTGAATTTCTGACCTCCAGAACTGCAAGACGCTACATGTGTGCTGGTTTAAAGCACTGTTTGTGGTAACATGTTATGGCAGCAAGAGAGAATTAACACAACCCCCACATCCAGGTGACAGCCTCTCTCCTTTGTCCCTCCCATATCTCCTCTTGGTCTGAGGATAGACATGCCACCTGCCCCCCCGGAAGGTGAAGGCAGCCAGCCATGCTGCCATCAACTCTTTAATCTCTCCAGCTGAGGACTACATGGTGGAATACACTTTTTGAAATTTTTGAGACAGGGTCTCGCTCTGTCACCCAGGCTGGAGCGTGGTGGCATGATCCTGGCTCACTGCAACCTCCGCCTCCTGGGCTCAAGCTTTCCTCCCACCTCAGCCTCCTGAGTAGCTAAGATTACAGGCACCTGCCACCACGCTCAGCTACTTTTTTTGTATTTTTAGTAGAGGCGAGGTTTTGCCATGCTGCCCAGGCTGATCTTGAACTCCTGGTTTCAAGCAATCTGCCCACCTCAGCCTTCCAAAGTGCTGGGATTACAGGTGTGAACCACCATGCCCAGCCAGAATACACTTTAAAACAGTCTCTCAGCCAGGTGCAATGGCTCACTCACACCTGTAATCCCAACACTTTGGGAGGCCAAGGTGGGCAGACTGCTTGAACCCAGTAGTTCGAGACCAGCCTGGGCAACATGGCGAAACCCTCTCTTAAAAAAAATAAAATAACATTAGCCAGGTGTAGTGGTGTGTACCTGTGGTCCCAGCTACTAGGGAGGCTGAGTTGGGAAGATCACTTGAACCGGGGAGGCAGAGGTTGCAGTGAGCTGAGATCACATCACTGCAATCCAGCTGGGTGACAGAGTGAGACCCTGTCTCAAAGCAAAACCAAAACCAAAACCAAAACAAACCAGTCGCTCACTGTTAACATCAAGTATTTCTGTTGCCCATTAAGACACAGTGTCCTTGGTATATATCATATTGTGGATTCTTGATTTGTTCAGTGGCAAGCCCTGATTCATTCAAAAAAGCAGAAATACTGAGGTGCAGAAGAATCTATCTTCTCTCTTAACAGTTCTTTTTTTTTTTTTTTTTGACATGGAGTCTTGCTCTGTCGCCAAAGCTGGAGTGCAGTGGTGCAGTCTCGGCTCACTGCAAGCTCTGCCTCCTAGGTTCAAGCGCTTCTCCTGCCTCAGCCTCTCCAATAGCTGGGACTACAGGTACGAGCCACTACGCCCAGTTAATTTTTGTATTTTCAGTAGAGATGGGGTTTCACCACATTGGCCAGGCTGGTCACGAACTCCTGACCTCAAGTGATCCGCCTGCCTCAGCCTCCCAAAGTGCTGGGATTACAGGTGTGAACCACCATGCTCAGCCTCTCTTAACAGTTCTTACTGTCTTCATAACTTTAACAAGACAAGCTTTGATGAGCACAAACCGTGTCTGACGTCCAGCTCTGCAGTCTAAAAAAGACAGTATCTTCTAATTTAAAATGCTGCAGGTTGGGTGCAGTGACTCCTGCCTGTAATCCCAACACTCTGGAAGGCTGAGGCAGGAGGATCGCTTGAGGCCAGGAGTCTGAGACTAGCCTAGGCAACACAGCAATACCCCATTTCTACTAAAAACAAACAAAACAGCGGGTGTGGTGTCGCATTCCTGTAGTCCCATCTACTCGAGAGCCTAAGGCAGAAGGATCCCTTGAGCCAAGGAGTTCAAGGCTGCGGTGAGCTACGATCATGCTACTGCACTCCAGGTTGGGTGACAAAGTGAGATCCTATCTCAAAAAAAAAAAAAAAAGTTGCTGACAGGGCATCTGCTGGGGGCTCCAGGTGCTGAGCCTCCCCTACCAGAAGGGGCTCTCCTGACAGCTCCATCAGGGGCTTTGTCAGGACCCAGGACACCATCACAGCACGGCCAAAGCAGGCGCTGGCCTTGCTCCGAGCCTCTTCAAGTGAGGGCTGCCCGTGGGATACCGCCAGCAAGCAGTGGAATTGTGCTCAGATGCACTTGCAAAAGAAATCTCACCTCTGTAGTCAAAGGTGAACACATGGTAACCAAGGGAACTCAGCACCTGTAAAGTGAAAAATAAACATCTTTGGCAACAAATCCAAGCATCTGTATTGAGGGCAGCTTGCCGCTACTAAACTCATCCAACTCTCTCTCCTGTGCCTTGTACGTAGTGGCAGCTTCATAAAGACTGTGACATGCTGCCCGACTCCTGGCTGGGTTTTATGAAACCCAGATGCCAACTGCCACTGCAGGACCTGCTGACATCCCTGCCTGGGAGCGCAGGAAGGCTCTCCCTTCCTCCTGCTCAGACGCTAGGGGGCCAGGCACAGACTCCTGCAGGTCCCAGGCCGCAGCTCCACTCGTGCTGCAGGGCAGCCTCTGGGGCGGCCTCCTCTGGGGGCAGACAGCTCTGGGTGCTGCAGTGTGATGGCGGATCCCCAGGAGGAGGGCTACACTGTGCAGAGACCCCATCTGGGGACTCTTGCTGCAACCCAGTATTTCTTGGATTTTAAGCTCTTGTCAATTTTTTTTCTTACTGTTATTTTTTTTTAATCCCTACAGACTAGCTGACCTCCCTCGTTTAGATCACTCCTCAAACACCCGCCCCCGTGCCCTTGCTGGGGTGTGCCCAGAGCAACATGGAAGGCTGCTGCACCATCACGTCACCCAGAATCACAGCTCCCTTCTTTAGGGGGGGTGTTGGGTGCTTCCCCAGGGCAGCCTGCACTTCCCTGCCAGCTCCTAGCCACCGCAGAGCCTATAACCAGAGCCAACCTGCTCCAGCCCTGTTGACCTCAGCAGGGTGAATCATTTCTTTTAACAGAAACCTGAAAAAAGGACCAATCACTTCTCAAACTCTCCCCACCTTTCCTGACTTAATGCCAATTTACTCCAGGGGTAAAATCCTCCAATAGCTCAGAGCTGGGTGTGCCCCCACCTCTGTCTGTGCCCCTGCCTCTGTCTGTGTCCCCTTCTGCCCTGTGGGCCAGTGCAGATGGCCCTCTGAGGGGAGGAGAGTGAGGCTGTTCCAACAGTATCTCTTAGGCTCCAAGACCCAGACAACCAGATGAAGACCACCACCAAGCAACCAAGCACAAGTGAAGGTCTGCATGCCCTGCCCTAGGCACCCCCTGCACGTGGGGAGACCTGCAGGCGCTCCCACTGTGTGCCTGGAAGCTGATTCAAGTCCTGCCTGCACCCCCTGCTGGGGTGAGCCTACGACCTGGCAGTCAGTGTAGCACCTGGAGCACCTGGTTTCTCTTTTCTTTTGTTTTTTTGAGACGGAGTCTCGCTCTGTTGCCCAGGCTAGAGTGCAGTGCTGCCATCTTGGCTCACTGCAACCTCCACCTCCCAGGTTCAAGCAATTCTCTGCCTTAGCCTCCTGAGTAGCTGGGATTACAGGCGCCCGCCGCCACGCTAATTTTTTTTGTATTTTTAGTAGAGACGGGGTTTCACCATCCTGGCCAGGCTGGTCTTGAACTCCTGACCTTGAGATCCACCCACCTTGGCCTCCCAAAGTGCTGGGATTACAGGCGTGAGCCACCACACCCGGCCCTCTCTTTTCATTTTATACACAAGTAATGTAACATTGAAAAACAATTTCCAATGCTGCTTATGTAGTCTGCCAATATCTGCACTTGGTCTACCAAGCCCACACATTCTGATTTTGGGGCCCAGGCCTAGAAGCGGTGTGATGGGCAGTCACAGCAGAGGCAGCCAAGGCCCTACCTTCCAACACGCCCATCCAAAGGCAGTGTTAAAAAGCCCAACACGCCTGTCATCCCAACACTTTGGGAGGCCAAGGTGGGAGGCCCAGGAGTTCGAGACCAGCCTGAGCAACACAGGGAGACCTCATTTCTACAAAAAACAAACAAAAATTAGCTGGGTGTGGTAGCGGCATGCACCTGCAGTCTCAGGAGGCTGAAGCGGGAGGACAGTTTGAGCCCAGGAGGTTGAGGCTGCAGTGAGCTGTGACTGCACCACTGCACTCCAGCCTGGGCAACAGAGCAGGAGGACCCTGTCTCACACACCCAAACAGCCCAGCAATAGTTAACTCTCAAGCTGTGAGTCTGGTGACTCCCTTCGCTTCCTGCCCTGGAAAGAACAGCCCAGGGAACAGGTGTAGGTGCTGCCTGCACTCACCTTGTAAAGCTCCACGCGGTGGTCGCCTCCTCTGGAGAAGAAAATAGGACATGGTGTGAGCACATCTTCTCAGAGTTGGGCCCCAGGTCAACTTGTCCTCCATACCCCAAACCAGGGAGAGGCCAATGAAAGAGGGCAGAACCTCCTCCTTGGGTCCTCCTAAGTAGCCCCACACTCGCCTCTGGCAGTGCTGTGCCAAGGGGGAGATGATCTTAGCACTTTGGGGGAGATTTCTTAATGACTGCTTTTATTTTTCAGTAGGTAATGCACACCTACAGCCCCAAACTAGAAAGACACTAAAGGAAACACAGCAAGGCCTCATCCACCACACCCCAGCCCCTCCCAGCTTCCCTGTGCCAGGGACACCCTGTGTGGACAGAGGCTGTGCTCCAACAGGACCTGTGTGGGCAACTTCTGCCCTCACTTCTTGCTCCGCACGTCTCAGCCGACCTTCAGAACTCTGCTTAGCCACACTGCCCTGGCCTCTCATGGTCATCTTGGCTGTTTCCCACTTGGCACTAACTTCTATTTGCTGCCACGGCCACCCTGCCTTACAGCCCTTCACATGTGTGTGCTCTGCACATGGGATATGCTCCTAGAATCTCCTCAGGGAGACCCTGAAGTGCTGGAACGGCTGCCTCCTGGCCCTCACAGCCAACTATAGCTTCACAGTGCATGTCGCTACTGAGACTAAGTGGGCTCGGCACACACCCTCCCATTTGTACTTCCTTGTCTGAGGCCTGTCTAGGCTTCCTTCCCTCTTTCTTTCCAGTTGTTGGCCAGCTGTTAACCTGGACCGACCCCACAGCAGGGACATGGGCCACCTGGAGGAGGGCGGGTCTCCACACTCCACACTCCCTAGCCGTGCTCCTCCTTCCTCAGGAGCGGTCTCAACATTTCAGGTACGGGGGCGGGAGTGTTGCTGGTTGGAGACCAGGATGAGATGGAGGAGGAAGCCAATAAAGTACAGAAACAAAAATATAAAGGGTCAGGTGCGGTGGCTCACACCTGTAATCCCAGCACTTTGGGAGGCTGAGGTGGGCGGATCACTTGAGCTCAGGAGTTTAAGACCAGCCTGGTCAAATGGTGAAACCCGTCTCTACTAACAATACAAAAATTAGCTGGCCGTGGTGGTGGGTGACTGTAATCCCAGCTACTCGGGAGGCTGAGGCAGGAGAGTCACTTGAACCCAGGAGGCTGAGGTTGCAGTGAGCCAGGATTGCGCCACTGCACTCCAGCCTGGGCAACAGAGTGAGACTCTGTCTCAAAAATTAAAATAAAAAATAAAGGAATGAGTTTCAAGACAAGGAGGAAACACTGCAAAATATTTTCAGTTATCATTGTAAGAGTTCACAGTGGCTCTAAGTTTCTAAAATTTCCTACATTAAGCAAAAAAGGAACAGTTGCTGGGAATCCAGGGGGTCTGGACCTCAGGGAGACCCGGGTGGTAGATCCCGCAGACCCGCGAAACCCCAGTGGGATGCACAGGACAAAGAAAGCAGGCAACGCGGGGGTGTCGAGACCTGCAGCCAGGCAGTCTCTGCAGGAGTGGGAGGGGGCAGCAAACACTGAAAGTCACGGCATCCCTTTCTAACCTAAAGTTATAGGCAGGTTCTTTTTTTTTTTTTAACCATGTGATGGGCACTGCAGAAATGAACCTTATTCACAGCCAACCACAGTTCTGTCATTTATAAAAAGATGCTGCAAGAGCTGTTTGTAGCCGCTTGCTCTTTGAAAAACAGAAGAGAAACCCGCCGCAGCTTGTCCCAGACAAAGAAGAAAGGAAACTGCAGCACGTGCATGATTCAATAGCTAGACACGCCGTCCCTGGCACAGAAACCACCTCATGGGCCATGCCGCCGGGCTCTTTCAGCAATGCCCTCTGCAGGGCTCCACCATGCAGACCCCACCTAGGCCTGCTTTCCCCTCCAGAAGGGTCCAGCACGGCTTTCCTTGCTGGCTCTGCCTATAAAATGTTTGCCCCCAGCCCTGACAAACCGTGGTGCCACACGGGACCTCGGCCCTGGCCCTGCAGCAGCCCTGTCTCCGTGCTGGGTCTGCCTCTGCGCTGGCTCCTGGCTGCCTCTCTCACACACGAAGACCTTGGTGGTTTTCAAACAATGCTTTGTTCAGAAAATGTATCCCCTCCGCACCCACCCTGGGCTCTCCCACAGAGGCTCTTCTGAACAGCAATCACATGGTGTGGAAGGAGCACCCTTTAAGGCAGGGAGGCCAACTCTAGGGCAGCCAGTGGAAAGGACAAGCCATTAGACCCACTCAGGAAAAGCATCTGAGATAAAACTGGGCAGGGCTGATCAACCAAAGAGTGCATGACCTTCACCAACAGCCCGTTAGGGTGAGCAGAGAGCTCACACTGTAGGGCGGCCTGCGAAGACCCCAGCACCTGGTGCCTTCAGCCTCTCCCTCCTGCCCCTTCTCAGCACCCGCCACTTTTTTCCAGGAAGTGTGCCACCTCCTCCAGGGCTGCCCTGGCTCTGGCTTCACCTGTCTGCCACCTGGAGCTATCTTACAGGTAACAAAGATCTGCCTGCCACTTCAGGCCGCGTGACAGATACGGAGAAAACCAGCTGCCAGTAAGCTGGAGCCGCCCATTCCCAAGAGCGTGAGGCACCCACAGCCAAGTGCCACTATGACCCCTCCTTGGAGGGACCCCAAAGCCCTCACTCTCCAAGAAACCCTGCTCCCCAAATCACATACCAGCAGATGCTGTGCCCTTTGAGATTACAACAAGGAGAAAAAAACATGCCCCTCTGGCCGGGGAGCTCAGCTCTTGACTGAGACTCAGCCTCCTTCATCCCAATCCAGGCTGCAGCTCCAGATAGGGGACGGTCTGCACACAGCTTCCCACACTTGGTCCCCACGGAATACAGCCGTGCTGGCCTCAGCCTGTGGGAACCCTGCTTCATGTAAAGTTCACCTAAACTCCGCCTTCCCTCAACCCCTTCAGAACTCTGCCTTTCCCTTTGTTCTTGGGAGGCTCTCCCTCATTGCAGTGGGTCAGTACACCTGCTTTTGTGGGACCGCAGGTTGCTCCTGCTGGTTTCCGGCAGACTGGGCCAGGACATTCCCACTCCAAAAAGGAGCCGTGCTCCACAGCAAAGATGATGGGCTCCTCTCCCTCACCTGGTACCTGCGTTCCCATGCAGGTACAGAATGATAGGGTGGCTGGAAGCCAAGGCATCCTCATACCACATCTGGTCTTTGCCTTGGGCGTTCTTCCACCAGACTGCAGGGACGGTGTGCCTGCAGACAGAAGCAGAGGGGAGCGCAGGATCAGATGCTCCTTCCGTCCTCATCCCGGCGACTGCACGTGGTGTTACTTAATCAGCTCAAGTCCAGACAGCAGGGAGCTGCAGACCCCATCTAACTACAGGGGAATAGATGGGGGTGGGTGGTAGAAAACTATCCCCATCACTAGAATCAATAACCATGGAACTGCAGGCTGTGTGGATGGCGCTGACAGCTTCAGCAGGAGCATTCCCTGACTGCCAGGCCAGCCTCCTCTGGGCCACAAAGGCTTGCAATGTGCCAGTTACCACTGGGGCCTGGCAGAGAAGCAGCACTTAGTCCATCTTGAGTAACAGCATTTTCCTCATACGTGCCCCACATCCCAGTTAACCCCATGCTTAAATTGTCCACAGTTTAACTCACAATGGATTTTAAACATTACATGCTGTCACACTTGCTAATTCAGCAACACCAATGTTTGTGAGCCAGACTAGAAACCGGGCCATCGCTGACGCCATTTCTAATGTCAAGTATGCACCACCTTCCCAGCCTGCTCATGGTCCACGCCTGGCTGGGCACTCTGAAGCTGCTGGTCTATCTAGCCAAACCCTCCTTCAGAGAGATACTAAGTTAATTTTAACTCAGGCCAAATCGAATACTGTTAATCACTGGGTGGGGTCCAAATTAATCACTTTTCTGAAAAGCTTATTCAAATTCCTTCTGGATACCAGTGACAAGAATCTTTAAAAAAATTTAATGGCCAACTTCTTATTTTCTAGATCTTAAGCTTCAGCATCTCATTTCTAACGTCTCTCTCTGATCCATTCAAAAGGATCACATTTTGGGGTGGTTCTAGTCACTATGATCATCACTCCCACACAGTTATAAACTTAAGGGATAGGATGGCACATTTTGAAGGTGCTGGGAGCAGATGTGCTTCCAGTAGCCAGCCGCCCCAAACCTGGGCTCCTGACAAAGAGCCAGGGAACTCCTAGCCAGCAGAGAAACCCATACCTGGGCCTCTCCTCTCAGCAGACAGGTGATGGCCAGGCATGGCCAGGAATGGCCCCCAGGCTTCACTCTAGGCCTTGAGGGTCTGATGAAGCGATGGTGGGGGCAGTTGGTGAGCTGGGCCTGCTGCTGCCTGAGGGCCCAATGGCACTGTGACTGCCTAGGGCATGAGAGTGGGCATAAGCCGCACTCACCAACACGCACCCACCAACACACAGCAACACACAGCATGGCTGTCATTGCCTTGACACTTGCCACTGGCATCACTAAACAAAACCTTTTCTGGTAGCTGATAATGTATGCAGGAGTTGTTAGTACTTCCAGCCTAAGTCTCACCATCATAAACACCCTCCTGCAATAGGACAGACCCGTGTTAACCAAGAAGGGGGCTGACCAAGTCCCACTCAGCAGCTCTGTGCAAAACAGGTCATGCTTCAGACAGAAACCTGAAGAGTCCCACAGACACATATTGGTCAGTAAATGCTAGATTAAATCAAATCAGGAAGTGACAAGAGACTTTAATCCCAGCACCAACTACTAAGAACAAAAATCTCCCTTCTTGTTTTATGTTCTTTACCAAGGACCACTGTTAGAAATGTCTGAATGTTCTCTCATCCACACTGGGAAGCTACTCACAGCATTTCATTTAGAAGCTTCTCACATACACAGTGGTTTTCCGAGACAGCGGAAAGGGACGTTATGGCTACTGAAAAATAAATTCAGCTAGATAAAAGGGCTGTGATTCAGGCTCACTTCTCAGAGAAAAAGGGAAATGCCACAGTGAGGCTGGTCAATTTTAATTCAGTTGTTCAGAAGCACCACTTGTGTACAGAAGGAAACATTAAAATGTATTCCAAGGAGACACAGAGAAGTCACAAGGCTTATGTCCAACATAAATTTATGGCTTAAAAAAGTAAATACTTAGAAGACAGCCAACACCATCTTCATCAGCTGGTGTGAAGCTATATGTAAAAAGAAATCAAGCTGTTTTCAGTATCTAGATGTTTACTTCTTGGAAAAGATATATATATATATATATATATATTTTTTTTGAGACGGAGTCTCGCTTTGTTGCCCAGGCTGGAATGCAGGGGCACAATCTCAGCTCACTGCAGCCTCTGCCTCCTGTGTTCAAGCAATTCTCTTGCCTCAAACTCCTGGGTAGCTGGGACTACAGGCGCGTGCCACCACGCGCGGCTAACTTTTGTTTTTTTTTTTTCAGTAGAGACAGGGTTTCACCATGTTGTTTAGGCTGGTCTCGAACTCCTGATCTCAAGTGATCCACCCGTCTCGGCCTCCCAAAGTGATGGGATTATAGGCGTGGGCCACCGCGCCTGGATAGAACATATATTCAAACCAATGTTTGCGATTCTTGCCTTATATTCTCTCTTCTTCTTTTTGAGACAGAGTCTTGCTCTGTCATCCAGGCTGGAGTGCAGTGGCATGAACTCAGCTCACTGCAGCTTCTGTCTTCTGGGCTCAAGTGATCCTCCTGCCTCAGCCTCCCAAGTAGCTGGGATTACAGGCGTGCACCACCATGCCTGGCTAATTTTTGTATTTTTAGTAGAGACAGGGTTTCACCTTGTTGCCAAGGCTGGTCTCAAACTCCTGGACTCAAGTGATCCACCCGCCTCGGCCTCCAAAAGTGCTGGGATTACAGGTGTGAGCCACTGTGCCGGCCACGTATATCCTGTTTCTAGCTTCTTTGTTTGCTTTTCGTTTTTCCTAGAAACAAGTCTCTCTAAAAATAATAATCTGTTCACAAAGCCTTTGCTGTTTTGAATGCCTGGGAATAGAGTTTAAAGCCATTGAATCCCTCAACATTAGGACGGATCAAATGTACTGAGATCTTTCCTTTAGGAAAGGAAGAGGTGAAGATAAAAATGAACAACATTTCAGAGGCCAATGTCAAAGACAGAACCAGCTCAGCCATGTAGGGTCCTTTCCTGCTGCTTGAGGGGCTGCAGAGCTCACTGGCACTCACCAGACTCCAATGGTCACGTCTTCCTCTGGCTGCAGGTAGTAGTTACACGTGTGATTCAAACCTTGATCCTGTGGTTTTTTCAAATCAATGAAATAGGGAACCCTTACTGTAGGAAATAAAGAGATGGAAATTAGGATTACTGGTGGATGAATATACACATGTACACACAAACATGCATACTCACACACGTGCACATATATGAATTCACACGTGCACACACACACATGCACACCCACATGCACACACTGCAGAAGCTCTCAGAAAGCACCAAGTCCTTTTCCTGTGCAATCTTACAATGGTGCCAGACCTGCAGGCCCAGCCTCAGGGCTGAGGCCAGCCAGCATGGGCAGGGACAGATACTGCAGTGAGGGCAAGGTCTGTGTAGAGACTAGAACGCCAAGGTCTAAGATCATTCAAGGTGTGAGAAGATGCAAATGAGGGAAGGAAAGATCCCCAACAGGTCTGAAGGATGGGCCAGCCAGGAGGGAGGCTGGGGAGGCTGAGCCTGCGAATAACTCAGGTGCCTGGTGGAGTGGGAAGGACAGCAGGAAAGGGGATGGCGCTGCAGGACCTGATGACCAACGGAACGTTGGGTGGCAAACAAGGTAAAGGGGATTCCAAAGTTTCTAGGACTGCTGCCTGACACAGAAAAGACAGCAGAAGGTGAGGTGTGGGGCAGCGAGGGGGATGAATCCATAGGACTCATGCAGAGCAGAGTGAAGTCAGTGCAATGGCCCAGCAGAAGTCCTGCATTTACCAGGTCATCTGCCAGCAGGACAGCCAGTGAATTAACCAGCACCCCACACTGTGGAAGACCATGGGGCCCTTAGACCTGGAGGAACCTCCAGGACCTGCGGGCAGATGAGAGAAGCAAGGTGACTGTGGGTGTGGGTGCGGTAGTCCCACTTTGTTATTGTAAAAACATGCAAATGAAACACGACCCCCACATGTGGCTGGGAGGAAATACAGAAAGACAGAAGCCAGGCTGCTCACACAGCTTCAAAGTGTGTGTGTGGGGAGAATGGGGGCAATTTTTTCCTTATGTATCATTGTAGTCTTACTGCTTTTGGTGAACACAACTTTAAAATAAGTTTAACTGAAAAATAAAAAATTTAAAATAAACGCATGAACCCTGAGGTGGGATTTGCCTGCTTTATAAAATGGCAACTCCCAAAAGAGGCAATGACAGAAAGCAGTGTGGGCCTGGCTTCCCTCTGGCAGGTCCTGCCCCCGGGGAAGTTCTGCTGCTGACAGCTGTCTCTGGTGAAGACAGGGGTTGCGTGACTCCCACGTCCATGTGGCACATTGCACATCTAGCCTCACTTCCTCAAATGTCACCAGGCTGGACTCACGAGGACATGGGGACATACACATTCCTTCCCAGAAACTCCCTGAGCGTCTGTCCCAGACCATGTGGGGAGACAGTTCCTCCCACCAGGGCTGCTGTTCATACCCCACCTTCTTAATCCATCTCTTCCCCAGGATGCAGATACGTCTTCAAAATTTTAATAAGAAGTTTCTCTCAAATAAAAAATGGCAAAGGAGGTGATCCACATCCCCATTAGCTCCAGCTGAGCCAGGCCGCACAGTCTCTGAGGCAAGCCACCACCATCACCATCTGACGGCTCCTATTAGATTGCCAGCTCACATGACAGAGCTGGATTTTTTGATACCAGCCTGGGCAACATGGCAAAACCCCATCTCTACAAAAAATACAAAAATTACCCAGGCAAGGTGACATGCACCTGTGATCCCAGCCACTTGTGAGGCTGAGGAGGGAGAATCACTTGAGCCCAGGAGGTCAAGGCTGCAGTAAGCCAAGATTGTACCACTGCACTCCAGCCTGAGTGACAGAGAGACCCTGTTTCAAAAAAAAAAAAAAAAAGAACTGGCTTTGAACCCGGCAGCCTGGCTGTACAGCCCTGCCTCCTGGCTGCCTGGACAGAAGTCAGGGAGGTAATGAGCCTGGACCCTGAGAGGCCTGGAAGGCCTGCCTGCCCTGTTATGGGCTGAGTTGTGCTCCCCAAGAAAGACTATGTTCAATGCCTCACCCCCAGTACCTAAGAGTACGACCTTACTTGGAAACAGGGCTTTATGGAGGTAATCAAACTCAAATGAGGTCACTGGGTAGATACTAACCCAATATGGCTGGTATCCTTATAAAATGGGGACATTTAGACACAAAGACAGAGGCAAGACCATGAGAAGACGACCAAGAAGATGGAGAAGATGGAGGCAGAGATTTGAGGGAAGCTTCTCCAAGCCAGGAATGCTGCCAGACAGACAGGCAAGAAGGGTCCACCCCAGCATCTCAGGAGGAGCTGGGCCCACCCATACCTCGACCTTGGACTCCTGGCCTCCACGACCATGAGAGGATACATTTGTTTTAAGCCACCCAGTTTGCACGTTTGTTAGAGCGGCCCTAAGAAATAAATGCAGCCAGCCAGGCGTGGTGACTCACACCTGTAATCCTAGCACTTTGGGAGGCCGAGGGGGGGTGGATCACCTGAGGTCAGGAGTTCGAGACCAGCCTGGCCAACATGGCAAAACCCGTCTCTACTAAAAATATAAAAATTAGCCGGGCATGGTGGTGTGCACCTGTAATCCCAGCTACTTGGGAGCCTAAGGCAGGAGAATGGCTTGAACCCGGGAAGCGGAGGTTGTAGTGAGCTGAGATCATGCCACTTCACTCTAGCCTTGATGAAAGAGTGAGACTCTGTCCAAAGAAAAAAAAAAAGGAAAAGAAAAAAGAAAGGAAAGAAGTGAAGGGGAGGGGAGGGGAGGGGAGGGGAGGGGGGAGGGGGGAGAGGAGGGCAGGGGAGGGGAGGGGAGGGGAGGGCAGGGCAGGAGAGAGGAGGGGAGGGGAGGGGAGGGGAGGGCAGGGCAGGAGAGGGGAGGGGAGGGGAGGGGAGGGGAGGGGAGGGGAGGGAAAGGAAGGGAAGAAAAAGAAAAGAAAGGAAAGCAAGGAAGGCTCTTCTGCAACAGGAAACAATTGAAGAAACTGGTTATTTTACCAAGGCTTTGACTGGAATGGCCTGCTTTCCTTTAAGGATTCAAAGGACTTACAGAGCCAATAAAAGTCCCGTGGGTAAAACTGGCCTCATACCTTGTCTATACAGTCCCCATACAGGGTTCCTGACCTGTGGTAAAGAATGTCACTTTCTAATAGGCCTAGGAGGCCCAGGTTATTTTAGGACTGCAAGAGGAGAGGAATTTACCAAACTCATAGGTATTTGAGGATACAAACCCACGGCTGGACTCAGCTTTTAAAAAGTCGTATCTGAGATTCCTTATAGAACAGAGTTCTATCAAAGCCAATTCTAAAAGCCTATGTAAAAAATAATTACTTGTGTTGCACTTTATGCCAATAATCAGGCCAAGTATATAATAAGACTAAAGTTTATTTTGCAAACAAATCAGTCCTATAATGATTTGTTTTTTAATAAAAATGGGGACTGGAGAGAGAAAAATTATGCTTCAAAAAAAAAAAAAAACAACTATAGTATACCTTTTGTTAGCTGTTCTTGTATTTTTCCTGCAGTTTGGAAGGACTAAATCTTAAATTATTTGTGGGCTACAAGTCACCAAACTAATGCATTCAAATCTTTACTTTTAAAACTGGGAATTGCACTCCTTACCCTAGTCCTCATTATTAACCTTGGCACACCGTTCCCTTAAATGCAGTGCTAAAACTATAGATGACAATAGTAATGCCTTTGCCATGCAAGCCGTGGATCCCCAGCCATGCCTGTGTTCGTATGCCCAGAATGTTGCAAAGTGGTTCCATTCCTTTCACCTTGGGGTAAACACCTACCCCCACTACACCCCTGGCCATCAGGAAGAAGTTAGAGCTGTCTTTGCCTTTTCTCCATCTTCATTAGCTAACGCCTTAAGATTAAGGTGTTATGAAACCCAAAGGGGTGCCAGGCGCGGTGGCGCATGCCTATAATCCCAGCACTTTGGGAGGCCGAGGCGGGCAGATCACGAGGTCAGGAGTTCGAGACCAGCCTGGCCAACATAGTGAAACCCTGTCTCTATTAAAAATACAAAAATTAGCCAGGCATGGTGGTGCATGCCTGTAGTCCCAGCTACTCGGGAGCCTGAGGCAAGAGAATTGCTTGAACCCGGGAGTCAGAGATTGCAGTGAGCTGAGATCACGCCGCTGCACTCCAGTCTGGGCGACAGAACAAGACTCCGTCTCAAAAAAAAAAAAAAAAAAAAAAAAAGAAAGGGAGGGATTGAAACTACCATTGCAAAACTATAACTGAGACAGTGAAAGAGATCTGACCTAACTAACTCCATCTAGCTTCTAACCTCCACGCTGTCCTTGTTCACTCCTGGGCATAGGCTAAACTAATTTTGGGAGGAACTTAGTTTATAGTTTAAAGCAAAGATGATACCCCTTTCTGGAAACAAGCCTCCTTGCCTGGGGACTAGACTGCCTTTATAGGACGAACATTTTGGCCACAAGATTGGAAATTGTTGTGGTTTAGGAGTCATGCAGCTGGAGGCTACAAGACTCTGACCCTCCCAAATTGCTCCTGGTGATAAAATCACTATTGTAAAACCTACGATCAGTGCTTGAAATATTTTGCAGACCCTGAACTTGATGGATCAGCTGGCACCAGCCAGATCGATAAACTAGCTCATCTGATCTTGTGGCCCCCACCCAAGTACTGACTCAGCGCAAGAAGACAGCTTTGACTCCCTATGATTTCATCTCTGACCTGACCATCAGCACTTCCAGCTCACTGGCTTCCCCACACCCACCAAGTTGTCCTTAAAAACTCTGATCCCTGAATGCTACGGGAGAGTGATTTGAGTAATAACAAAACTCCAATCTCCTGGAAAAAAAAAAAGAACACAGCCATACAAGAGTTTAGATTTTAACCTGGCAATGGGACCCGGAGAAGGCTCCCGACCAGAGGAGTGCCTGGAAAGTGGGTCCACTTCAGGCTCTGGAGTGGGAAAAGTGAGTCCACTTCAGACTCTAGGGCCCACTCCTGCCGCCTCTTCCTGGGAATTCACCACACACTTTGGGAGCCTGAGAGCTGCAGCCCAGGGTGCAAGTCTATAATCTGACAGCCGGAAGCGGGGGTGGCCTCCTCAATACAACTCTGAATATCCACACCTGGGGCCCACTGCCCATCCCACATCTAGACCCACTCAGCCAAATCCTGCCTCTGACGCTGGAACCAGCCCTGACTCTGCCAGATGGGGAGTGGGCACCATTGAGGGCCGAGGACACTGGGCTTCCACTGGCTCCGCTTCAGGCGTCACTCAGTTCTGTGTCTGGAGAAGAATGCCAAGCTCTTGGGACACAAACTGTCCAAGAGTTCTGAGAGCATTCCCTGGCCACTGAAAAGTATTTTACAAGGATTAGCAGCTAATCCAGAAAACTTCCAAGCCCAAGAAATCTAAGAACTAGGAAGCCAAATTCTACTCTAGGATGGCCTCATTCCAGAAAGCTGGTCTTCCAGCTCACTTTTACTCATTTTAGAAACAACCATGAAAAGGAGGCACAGTAACTGCTCTCCATGAAAAGCATTCCCCAGATGCTGCCTGGCACCTTCTCTTCCGCAGCAGCACCTCCAACCAGCGTCAAGTGGCATGGGAGGCATGGAGCTTGGTTGGTCCCAGGGATCACACAGCCCCAGAGCGGGTGGCTGTAGGAACCCCCTGGCCAGTATTACTCTAAATGAGCAGAAATGCCTCAAAGTGAGATGAGTGGTGAGACAGGTTGGCGTGCGCAGGGTCACAGGATCCACCCAGGGCCAGAAGCACTGCTGGCTCACTCCTGCAGGCCAGTGCCAGGTGAGTGCCAAGACCCTCTGGCCTCCCACGTGGTCAGATCACCCTTGGCCACTGACTCTTTGTGGCCCCCATGACTCCGGCATGCTGGCTGGGAGTCCACCCTGCCCAGGCCCCTGCTTCATCCACAGGCCTGGGGTGGGGACAGAGTGCTAAGCCCCGTGGCAGCCCCACAGGAGTGGCCCGGGCGGTGCGCCCCTTCATGCTCCACCATTGAGGTCCAGCTCTCTCATGGCTCCCTCTCACAGGCTCTTCTGAACCGGGAGCTCCTCATACAGGCCCCCGCACCATGGGCAAACAAGGCCCACAGGGCTGCTGGGACTGAGGCCTCTGGCTGCTCCTGCTTCCCCTAGTTTTCACTGTCCACCCCCAAGTTTTCATTGTCCACCCTCCAGTCACGTCATCATGTACCAGCAACCACAAACATCAACGGGCAGGATGGAGAGTGGATCCTGCACGCATGGGTGCCATGGAGGGTGAAGGAGTGAGAATGGGAGTGAATGGAAAACGACCTGCTCTGTCATACTTCTCTTAGCTCACGTGCAAAATATTTGTTGGGGGAAAGGCTGAAACTACTGAGCTGTGATGGTCTCTGAGTGCTGAGGGTCTGAACACGGGGCTAAGTCTCATTCCAATCACTGTGAGTAACAGAGCAGCCTTGATACCGGCAGCCATAAGAGGTATGGTGTCAAGGGAAAGGCTGGGCTGGTTATTTGGGTTTTATCAAATTCCAATTACCTGATGCAGGCTTACAGGACCTTCCGTATGAAAAAAGGGGATAAGAAAAGAAAGGTAACAGGAGTTAACAGGGACTGCTCAGGGGAAGGAAAAAGAGGAAGCTGGCCCTTTGCTTTAAAAACAAATGCATGATGATAGATCTGACCTATTTCCAAAAAAGCCCTCCCTAGCCTCTGAACCAAGACATGACTTTCACTAAGAGATGCCTTCTTGATCTGAACACAAATAACAGCTGGGAAGATATTCTAGGCTTCATAAATGCTGGGTCTCATCCAAACATCTTTTGGATGGAATCAGACTGTGAATACAAGTATTGAAAAGCACACATATTTATGTGCATGTAAACAGACACATATAAAAAAGGCCAGTAGGAAATAAACTACAGTGTTAACAAGGATTTTCTCAGAGTAATGTTCATTTTCTTATTTATACTATTCAGGGTTCTTTTTTTAGCTAATTCTTTGTTTTTAGAATAATCATGATGTTTTGCTTATGAAAATGTATTTAAAGTAGAATAATGCCTTAAATTGTAGGTGCTGTTTCTTTAAAAGCTTATTTATCTAATTTATAAATTTGGTTTCAGATAGATTTGCTGTGAAGAATATTTTAACCACATTCTGGGGCCCAAGAGATTGCTACTCTTCCTGTAATGCTGAATGGATGCCCAGGTCATGCTTCTTGTCTGGAGACAAGAGCAGAGGCACCTCCCCAACAAAACTCCAAATCACTGCAGGGCCACGCCACAGACCCCACCTCCTCGGCGACGCAGACAGGCACAGACCTGTAAACCTTGGATGCACATTACAACTGGAAAACCAACAAGCTCCATGCTGCTCCTCTGAAGACTGCCCTTCCTCCCAAAGGGGGAGACAGAGACCCACACTTGGAAGTGACTCATGTGCTGATAAAACACTGTGGCTTCCTGGGGAGGACAGTGGGGCCTGGAGATGAGGGTCACTCATCATGGAGAGGTGGGAGGAGTGGGGTGTGAGGGCCAGGCAGATGCCCAGGGGGGTGAGGCAGAAGGAATGTCCAATCGCTGCTCCCAGGGACACTGTTTCTTGGTGCTAGACCTTTGGCAACTAAAAATCTCTTTCAAAAACACCACAGGGCTGGGTGCAGTGGCTCACGCCTGTAATCCCAGCACTTTGGGAGGCCAAGGCAGGAGGATCGTTTGAGCCCAGGAGTTTAAGGCCAGCCTGGGCAACATGGCAAAATCCCATCTCTACTAAAAATATAAAAAATTAGCCAGATGTTGTGGTGGTGGGTGCCTGGAGTCCCAGCAACTCAGGAGGCTAAGGTGGGAGGATCACCTGAACCTGGGAGGTCGAGGCTGCAGTGAGCCGTGATCATACTCCTGCAGTCCAGCTGGGGCAACAGAGCCACGCGCTGTCTCAGAACAAAACAAAACAACAAAACAAAATGCCACTGTAGGCTCTTCTCCTCCAGTGTGGCAAACAGGTGGAAGGAAATCATTAATGATGGGCAACACCTTGGGAGGCTCAGCCTCCCCTGCCCAAGCCCAGCCCTCCTCTCCCATGCCATGGGGCTGGACCAGTAGAACCCAAAGTTCTCCTCCCTCAGAGCAGTCTACCACCTCCTTAGGAAACCCACAGAACAAAATCTGTAGGCTGTGTGTCTACAGTAGCCCAAACAATCAAGCTAAAGAAAATCTATTCAATTCAAACATTTGCTGGGAGCCCACAATGTACCAGGCCACGCAGGGCAAGGCACCCCACACACCCTCCCTTCAAGAACCAGCTCACGTGCCTGGCAGCAAAGGCACCTGCCCAAGGGGGCCGGCAAAGGTGGAAAAGCCATGAGGGTCAAGTCTGAGGTCTGCTGAGGGTGAATCTGCAGCCCTTGTAGCTTCGTGTTTATATCTAAGCTCCAAATCCTTTCTGGGCTGTACTGTGTACATTTAAGTACATTAAAGTCAGAAAAACAAAACTCCCATCATTTTGGTATACTGTTAGTTTCTTTTTGAGTTTGTGCTTCTCACAAGTGGCAAAACTTAGAGATGAAAAATTCCTAGAAGTTCTACTTTTCCATTAGAAAAATCAAATGCCTCTTAGTACACTACATGTGTTTTACAGTTATTTTAAGACACCCAAATAAAAAACTCAGATTTACAAAGTATTAAATAGCCTTATAATTTCTGTTCTTCTTACCAGCATTAAAAAAAAAAAACAAAAACAAAGAAACAGAAATTCCTTTTCTAGCCAGTCATTTCCTAAGTTTCTGTGAGTAAGTCTATTATAGACTGAACACCCAAACTCATAAGCCCAGATGCCTGCAGAGGGAGTCTGGCACCTCTCAGTACCTCCTGTGTTCCTCTGTGGCCTCCTCCTTTCCTCCTCCCCCCACCCCACTAGCTCACCTGCTGCCTCAGCAATATCAGGCACAGCTTTCCAAGCCTCAAACTCCCAAACACCTAAGGCCAGACTCACTATGTGCAAACCAATCTAGCCACAGAGTGACCCTAGAGCCCCTGCCTCATCCTGTTCTAATGCTGTCAGCACCTGCCTCTCAGGCTGTCCTTCACAGAACACCCGCTGTGTGCGAGCCCCGTTGTTCTCAAACCTCGAACCCACAGATGCGGCCCTTTCCTTGGAGCCTCGCTTGTAGGACTGTTCCCAGGGCCACGTGCCCAGAGCCTCTGCCTTCGACCTCATGGGCTTGATACTTCTGCACCTTTCTCCTCCCACATCTCCAAAAGTAAATACACAGCGTGAAAAAACAGACAAGGTCCAAGTTCACTCAAGGAGACTACAATACCTACAAGGCCAGCACAAAATTCCACAGAAACCAAAGTACTATATATCTGGATTTTTTAAGGGTATAAAAAACTAATTTGTTTTAAAAAAGAAAAGAGGCCTCATTTTTTTTTTAAAGGCACTATATTTTTCAGTGGTCATCTTTTCCAAGGGCAGCTAGGCTCCTGGAATGCACAACTGACAAGGCATCTCCAACATGATGGCTTCAGCTGACTTCTCATGTTGTCAACATTTTTACTCACCTCAGCTGAAGACAGACACGCTGGTCCCCCAGTGCAGTGTAGTCTTCTGTGGACACAAATCCAGTGCAGGGGAGCAACACTAGCACAGAAAGTCCTCCAGCTGGGAAGGGGCACAGGGACCTTTCTGGGTAATAAAAGCATTCTAGTTCTCAATCTGGGTGGTAGCTCTACCTATCTATCTCTAAAGACATAGGTATATAAACTGTACACTTAAGATACGTACCCTTCACTCTATGTAAACTAAATCTCCATTAAAGTAAAAAGACTCCCCCTAAAATCAGACATCATCATGAAAATGAACCCTTACTAAAATTAAAGGAAAATTGGACACATACCACTTACCGAAATTCAAGAAAATCAGTTTGGCCTGTATTCCGGGACATAGTTTGATGAGAAATGGAATGGCAATGTACAACCCCAAAACACAGAAAAGTATCTTCCTCAGGCGCAACCACAGGCCCTTTCGCCTGCAAGAGAAAAGCAATGAATAGGTCAGAAGGCAGTAGGTGCCATTTTGCTGTAGTTTGTTAATAGTGTTATCAAAATCCCTAAACAAGAGCCACACGTATTCTTTTTATCCACAAGGATACTGCCAATAATAAAAGTAGCTTCCCACCTGCCTTCACTCAAGTAATTATTTTACATAGTCTTTTAATTTGAGCTTAGAACTCTACTGGGGGTAAGCGGAACTTTTTTTCTTGAAAGACAAAGAAATAGCTAATGATTTCTTACATTCGCCCTTGCAGAAGAATCCAGCAGAGAAGGCAGACCCCACCATGCCCCCCACCTGACATCAGACCCCAGCTGTAACCTCATATCAGGAAAGAGCGGCCTCCTCAGGCCTCCCGATCAGTCTTCTGTGAGGCAACTGCAGGCAAGCATAGGTTACTCATTAGCTCCTGGTAGGAAGCACGTAGACCAAGGACATCAACAGAACCTGCCTGACCAGGTCCTCAGATAGCAGGAGGCTAAGAACTGGCACGGTACGTCCTTGCATTTACGCGTGGGCGAGTCCCTCTGTACCCACTCAACAGAGGACCCTTTTCCAGGCCCGTCAAGCCAGGTCGCCAACCCAGGGTCTCATGATCCTCTTCTAATTCCTCTCCAGCTCCAGAGTTCTCATCTTGTTCTCAAAGCCCCTTTCAAAACTATCTCTAACCCGGTGATTCTCAAATTCCTTGGTCTCAGGACTTCTCTACAGTACAAAATTGAGGACCCTACAGAGCTTCTGCTCAAAGAGCTTCTTTACTTCTCATTTGACAGACAGTCATAAACAGTTTATATTTATGATGATCTGTCATGAGAAATTAAAGGTAAGACATTTAAAAATGTCTATTAATTCATCTAGTAATAACAATCCATTACATGTTGCTATAAACAATATTTGTTATGAAAAATAATTTTCCAATACAAAAAACTTTAGTGAGAAGAAAAACAAAAAATTTTAGTGAGAAGAGTGACATTAACATTTTTATAAATTTCTCTAAGCCAGACAGCTTAACGGAAAGATGGACTCTCCTACCTGCTTCTGCATGCAATCTGCTGTGAATCCACGTATCACGTATCATCTGGAAAACCTCACTGCACACCCATGAGAGGAGGGTGAAAAAAGGCAAATCACACCTTGGCATTATTATGGAAATCAGTCTGACCTTACTGACCCTCTGCAAGGATCTGGGAACAGAAAGAGTGCCAGGGGCACACCTGTAGGACCACTGCTCTAACTTACCATATGACTCTAAACCTCGTGGGACAAGCTATCTCTGGACTATTTCCCAACAGTCTTAAAACCACATATTGAACTGCTGATACAAGCAACAATACAAATGAATCTCAAAAGGATTGTTATGTTAAATAAGACATCCACAAAAGACTGTATACTATATAATTCCATGTCTAAAATTCTAGAAAAGGTAAAACTCTAAGGACAGAAAAACAGAATAGAGAGAGGTTGCTGGGGCTGGGGGTGGAGCAGGAGATTGACTGCAAGGGCCAGGAGAGGGTCTTGGAGTGATGGAACATACTTTACCTTGATGTGGCTGTGGTCACACAATGGCATACATTTATCAAGACTCACTGAATTGTATACTTAGAATCCATGAACTTTGTTATATGTAAATAATCTCAATAAAACTGATGTAAATAAGTTAATAAAGCTGACAAACACCCAATAAAGCTGATGACAAATATGCACATCCGATAATGTAACTCATTCACTCATTTTCCTGTTTCATTCAGAGATCATCACCGAGCGCCTGGCACTCTGAAGTGGTGGACAGTCAGGGCAGCAAAGGATGGCACCCGCACTTATGTTGTGCTCACAGCCCAGTTGGCAGGCTGTGTGAGAGGTACCTGCTGCTGGGGATACTGCCCAGGGTGATCTGAGCTAGCCGGGCTACCAGGGACAAGGCCATTGGACTGACACAGTAAGTTAGGAATACAAGAGTTAACTAGATGATGGGGAGAACAGTTTAAAATGGCATCTTAAACGCCATACATGATCTAGCTTTTCAATGAGGGTATATTAATCACAATATTGAGGTTCAAAGTGCCAGCTCTGAAGTCTGGTTCAACATCTAACCCATCACTTACTAGCTGTGCAATCTTGAACGAGTTATTTAACCTCTCTGAGCCTTGTTTTCCTTAATGCTTCGTGGGGATGATAATGGTACCTCCTTTGTGTAGGTTCCTGGAAGGATTACACACAGTAACACATGTAGACTGCACAAGTGAGTCCTTGCACCAAACCTGCAACACATCTTAGCTTCCATCACCAACTCTTTATTCTTGTTAGAGAAAAGAGCAGGGTCTGACACAGCTAATGGCCCTGGCAGGGAGAAACTGGGTATAATGTGAGAGGTAGGAAGAGGACCAGAAAGACTCAGGACGTTATCCTGAGAGAAAATGAAAAGTCCATAAAAAGAAAAAAGCCTGCAATCAAGTGTGCCACCACTTCAATGCCTGGTGCCTATGCTTGGATCATCTGCTCTGGCACCTGCGGTCACTTCTGTGTCCCTCCCACAATCTAATTACTCATCCTTCAGTACCTGCACAGATCTCTGTCTTACTGTGAGGCATCAAGTGGTTTGCAATTTTGTGCCTCAAGAGAAAGGAAAGCCTATGTCCACACAAAGACTTGTTCAAAAATGTTCACAGCTTCAGCCTGGGCAACAACAGTGAAACTCTGTCTCAAAAAAAAAAAAAAAAAAAAAAAAAAGTTCACAGCTTTACTCACAGTAGCCAAAAACAGAAACAACCCAAATGGCCATCAATGAGTGAATGGATAAACAAACCATGGTATGCCCTTAGAATGGAATACAATGCAGCAATAAAATGGAATAAACTATTGATACAGGCAACCACGTAGATGAATCTCAAAATAATTTGCTAAGCAACAGAAACCACCTGAAAGATGGCCAGGTCACTGGCAGATTTTCACTGATACATGATTTCACCCAAAAGGTATCTCTATTCATTAGCAAAACCAGTACAGACACACCACATTTTATTGCACTTCACTTTACTGCACTTTGCAGATACCACATTTTTTTTTTACAAATTCAAGGTTTGTGGCAACTCTGCACTGAGCAAGTCTGTCAGTGCCATTTTTCCAACATTCCAACAGCATGTGCTCACTTTGTATCTTTGGGTCAGTATTTTTTACCGGTAAAGTATTTTTGTTGTTGTTGTTTGCTTTGAGATGAGGTCTCGTTCTGTCACCCAAGCTGGAGTGCGGTGGCACAATTATAGCTCACTGCAGCCTCAACCTCCCAGGTCCAAGCCATCCTCCCACCTTGGCCTCCCAAGTAGCTCAGACCACCATACCCAGCCAGGTTTATTTTTTATTTTGTAGAGACGAGGTCTCCCTATGTTGCCCAGGCTGGTCTTGAACTCCTGGACTCAAGTGATCCTACCATCTTGGCCTCCCAAAGTGTTGGGATTATAGGTGTTAGCCACAACCTCCCAGACTCAAGTGATCCTCCCACCTGAGTCCCCTGAGTAGCTGGGGCTGTCATAGGCATGTGCCACTATGCCCAGCTAATTTTTAAATTTTTTGTAGGGACAGTGTCTCCCTATGTTGCCCAGGCTGGTCTCGAACTCCTGGGCTAGGGCAATCCACCCACCTTGGCCTCCCAAAGTGCTGGGATTACAGGCATGAGCTACTACATCTGGCCTAAAGTATTTTTAAACTAAGGTATATACACTGTTTTCTTAGACAAAACCTGCCAAAACTCACATAAGAAATAGACAATCTGAACATGCCTGTTTCTATTAAATACATTCAATCAATAATTAACAACCTTTCAAAACAGAAATCACTGGGCCCAGACGGGTTCACTGGGGAATTCTACCAAACATTTAAGGAAGAAATTACACCAATTATCCACAATATTTTCCAGAAGATAGAAGCAATCTCTTTTTAACTTATCCTATAAGCTCAGCATTACCCTAAATCAGACAAAGACATTACAAAAAAGAAGACTAAGCTGAGCCTAGTGGTATGTGCCTGTGATCACAGCTACTTGGGAGGCTGAGCCAGCAAGATGGTTCCAGCCCAGGAGTTCAAGGCCAGCCTGGGCAACATCTTCAAAAAAAAGAATGAGGTCGGGCACGGTGGCTCACGCCTGTAATTCCAGCACTTTGGGAGGCCAAGACGGGTGGATGATCTAAGGTCAGGAGTTCCAGACCACCTGGCCAACATGGGGAAATCCTGTCTCTACTAAAAATACAACAATTAGCTGGGTGTGGTGGCAGGCATCTGTAATCCCAGCTACTTGGGAAGCTGAAGCAGTAGAACCTGGGAGGCGGAGGTTGCAGTAAGCTGAGATCGCACCACTGCACTCCAGCCTGAGTGACAAAGGAAGACTCTGTGTCAAAAAATAAAATTAATTAAAAAATAAAGAAAACTAAAGACCAATATTCTCATGGACATAAATGCAAAAATCCTCTAAAAAATATTAGCAAAGCAAATCCAACAATGTATAAAAAGAATTATACACTATGGCCAAGTGGGATTTGTCCCAGGTATGCAAGTAGTTCAACATATGAAAATCAATTAATGTAATACATCACATCAACAGGCTAAAAAAGAAAAAGCACATGATCATATAAATAGATGCACAAAAAGCATCTGACAAAATCAACAACCATTCATGATTAAAAAGCCTCAGCACACTAGGAATAAAGGGGAACTTCCTCAACTTGATAATATCTACAAAAAACAGTTAACATCTTACTTAATAATGAAAAGCTTGAAGCTGTCCTGCTAAGATTAGGAACAAAGCAAGATTACACAATAAGACAAGAAAAGGAGATAATAGGTATAGAGACCAGGGAAGGAAAAATAAAACTTTGCAGATCACATGACTGTCTATGTATGTAGAAGATCTAAAACTCGGAACTAATTAGTGATTATAGCAAGGTTCCAGGATACGAGGTTAATATACATAAGCCAATAGTTTTCATATATACCAGCAATGTGAAATCCAAAACATATTGCCATTTACATTAGCAACCCCCAAAATGATCTACTTAGATACAAATCTAACAAAATATGTACAAGATCTAATGAGGAAAACTATAAAACTCTGATGAAACGTATAAAGGAAGAACTAAATAAAGAGATTTTCCATCTTCATGGACAGGAAGGCCCAATATTGTCAATATGTCAGTTCTTCCCAACTTTATAGATTCAATATAATCCCAATCAGATCCCAGCAAGTTATTTCCCGGATATTGACAAACTGATCCTAAAGTTTATATGGAAAGGCAAAAGACTCAGGATAGACAGCATTAAAGGAGAAGAACAAACTTGGAGGACTGACACAACCTGGCTTGAATGCTTACAATAAAGCCACAGTAATCACGACAGTGGTGTAGTGTCAAAAATACCAATAGACCAAAGAGCCTAGAAATAGACCCACATAACTATAGTCAACTCATCTGTGACAAAGGAGCAAGGGCAATAAAACGGAGCAAAGATGATCTTTTCCACAAATGGTGCTGTAACAACTGTACCTTCATATGGAAAAAAATGAAAGTAGACCTGATACCCTTCACAAAAATAAAACTCAAAATGAGTCATAGACCTAAATGTAAGAACAGAAAACTATAAAACTCCTAGGAGATAACAGAGAAAAAAATTTAGGTGAACTTGGGTATGACGAAGACTTTTTTTTTTTTTTTTTTCTGGAGATGGAGTCTCACTCTGTCACCCAGGCTGGAGTGCAGTGGCGCCATCTCAGATCACTGCAACCTCTGCCTCCCAGGTTCAAGCAATTCTCCTGCCTCAGCCTCCTGAGCAGCTGAGACTACAGGTGAGCGCCACCACATCCAGCTGATTTTTTGTATTTTTAGTAGAGATGGGGTTTCACCGTGTTAGCCAGGATGGTCTTGATCTCCTGATCTCGTGATCCACCCACCTCAGCCTCCCAAAGTGCTGGGATTATAGGCGTGAGCCACCGCACCTGGCCGATGAAGACTTTTTAGATACAAAACCACCAAGGTATGATCCATGAAAGAAATATTAACAAGCTAGGCTTCATTAAAATTGAAATCTTCTGCTCTGTGAAAGACAATGTCAAAAGACTGAGAAGATAAGCCACAGACTGGGAAAAACATATTGACAAAAGTATATCCGATGAAAGACAGTTATACAAAACATACAAAGAACTCTTAAAACTTGATAATAAGAAAATAAATAACTGGATTTTAAAAGGAGCAAAGGATCTGAACAGACACCTCTCCAAAGAAGATACACAGATGGCAAGTAAGCATATGAAAAGGTGTTCACATATGTAATCAGAGAAAGGCAAATTAAAACGAGATACCACTACACACTATTAGAATGGCCAAAATGCAAAACACTGATAACACTAAATGCTAGGAGAATGTGGAGCAACAGGAATTCTCATTCATTCCCAGTGGGAATGCAAACACGGTACACAGCCACTTGGGAAGACAGTTTGGCAACTCCTCACAAAACTAAATATATTCTTACTATATGATCCAGCAATCAGGCTCCTTGGTACTTACTCAAATAAATGAAAAATATATGTCCACACAAAACCTTGTATACAGACATTTACAGCAGCTTTATTAATAACTGCCAAAAGTTTGGCAGTTATTAAGATAAGATAACCAAGGTAAGATGTCCTTTGATAGGTGAGTGAATAAATAAACTGGTATATCCAGACAATGGAATATTATTCAGTGCTAAACAGAAATCAGCAATCAAGCCATGAAAAGAACATGGCAGAAACTTAATATTACTTAGTGAAGCTTATTACTCAGTGAAAGAAGCTCATCTCAAAAGGCTACATACTATATGACTCCAACTATATGACATTCTGTAAAAGGTCAAACTATGGAGATGGCAAAAAGATTAGTGGTCATCCAGGGACGGGGTAGGGAGGGATGACCAGGAAGAACACAGATTTCTAGGGCAATGAAACTATTGTGTATGATATTACAATGGTAAATAAGTATTATACATTTGTCGAAATCTCATAAAATGCACAACATCAAGAGTGAACCCTACTTAATGCAAACTATGGATTTGGGGTGATGATGTGTCAATGCACGTTCACTGATTCTAGCAAACATGCCACTGCAGTGCAGGATGTAGATAGTGTGGCATACCATGTGTGGTAGGGGCAGGGCAGGAGTGTATGGGAAATTCTGTACTTTCCACTCGATTCTGCTGCAGACCTAAAACTGCTCTAAAAAGTAAAGTTTATTTATTTATTTTGAGACGGAGCCTTGCTCTGTCGCCCAGGCTAGAGTGCAGTGGCGCGATCTTGGCTCACTACAAGCTCTGCCTCCTGGGTTCACGCCATTCTCCTGCCTTAGCCTCCCGAGCAGCTGGGACTACAGGCGCCTGCCACCAAGCCCAGCTAATTTTTTGTATTTTTAGTAGAGACAAGTTTCACTATGTTAGCCAGGATGGTCTCGATCTCCTGACCTCGTTATCCACCTGCCACGGCCTCCCAAAGTGCTGGGATTACAGGCGTAAGCCACTGCGCCCGGCCAAGTTTATTAATTTTTTAAAAAGTCAACAACAATAAAATGTTACTCATAGCTGTCAAGTGTCTTTGGACTCCGCAGAAAACCTGAAGCACAGGATGAGAGATGAGGGTGGTACGAGAATGGCAGTTAGTGTTCAGAGACTTGAGATGGAAACAAAAGTAAATATTACACGAAGAAATTCACAGAACCAGAAAGAGAAAACTAGCTAATTTTGAAATCTTCACAGCTTACATATTAGAAGTTTTATATCATTATTTCTACCAGACAGACATATATTCCTGTAAATAATTAAGTTTTGCAAGAGTCTCATAAAGGACAAGAGTTTGTCATCTGGAAATACTGCCAGCATGGTGTTTTCAGCATGGTGTTTTCAGCACCCTTCTCTCTCCTGGACTGCAACCATTATCTGTCTTTACAACTGTACCAGGATGTGTGATTGGGGTATGCCTCTTTCTCTCTCATCCTGTGAGTTTTTTCTTCATTTAATTATGAACTACTATATTATTTTAATACCTAAGAGTATAGTTCCCATAATAAAATTTATTTTCTCTAGATTCATTTCAGTCAGTGTTATGGTCAAGGATAAATCTTGGCCAGATGTGGTGGTTTACACCTGTAATCCCAGCACTTTGAGTGGCCAAGGCAGCAGGACCCCTTGAGCCCTTTGAGTTTGAAACTGGCCTGGGCAAAACAGGGAGACTCTGTCTCTATAAAAAAAAATTAAAAATTAGCTGGGCACAGTGTGCATGCCTGTGGTCCCAGCTACTTAGGAGGCTAAGACTGGAGTATCACTTGAGCCCAGAAGGAAAGATGAATCTCTTCAGCAAGTCTGAAAATCTCTTGGAAAGGCAAACAAATTCTGTAAGTCTATATTATACTTGAAAGGCATATCAGAAAAATAGAAATGTTTTCATGTTTTTTAAAAAAGTTCACATATGATGTTGGCCGTGGGTTTAGAAAAAAAAAAAAAAAAAAAGGAAAAAAGGCTGGGCGCAGGGGCTCACACCTGTAATCCCAGCGCTTTGGGAGGCCTAGGTGGGCAAATCATGAGGTCAGGAGATCAAGACCATCCTGGCCAACGTGGTGAAAACCCGTCTCTACCAAAAATACAAAAATTAGCTGGGCGTGGTGGCACACGCCTGTAGTCCCAGCTACTCGGGAGGCTGACGCAGGAGAATCGCTTGAATCTGGGAGGCAGAGGTTGCGGTGAGCCAAGATGGCGCCACTGCACTCTAGCCTGGGCAACAGAGCAAGACTCTGTCTCAAAAAAATAAAGGAAAAAAGTTCACAGATAAAAACAACAAATACAAGAGCTAGTTCTTCAAGAAAAAGCAAGAAATAGACTAATAAGTTTTGGGCTAGAAAGAGAATATGAATATACAAAATCAGGGATCAAAAAGGTCAGATGGCCATAGAAGAGATTTTTATTTTTAATAAAGAATACTATGTACTTTGCTAAGCCAATACAATTTTGATAATTCAATAACACAAACCATTCGGTAAAAAAAAAAAAAAAAAAAAAAAAAAATGCGCTGGGATTTGATTAAAAAAACAAACAAACAAATGCGCTGGGTGTGCTGACTTGAGTCTGTGGCCCCAGCTACCCGGGAGGCTGAGATGGGAGGATTACTTGAGCCTGGGAGGTTGAGGCTGCAATGAGCTGTGACTGAGCCTGTGACTAGCCATGACACTGCAGTCTGGCAACAAAGCAAGGCTCCATCTCAATAAATAAGCAAATAGTGACAACTCACTCAAATTGTGCGGAAAAAAACTAATTAAAACTTTCTTCAAAGGAGGTATTAGACAAAGCTATCAAAGAATTACATCCCTGAAAGCCACTAATCCCAGAAGGATTGACGAGCATTTCCCCCTAAATTTTAAGAAATAGATATTGCCGGTTGTGGTGGCTCACGCCTGTAATCCCAGCACTTTGGGAGGCCGAGATGGGCAGATCACGAGGTCAGGAGATTGAGACCACCCTGGCTAACACGGTGAAACCCCGTCTCTACTAAAAATACAAAAAAAAATTAGCCGGGCGTGGTGGCAGGCGCCTGTAGTCCCAGCCACTCGGGAGGCTGAGGCAGGAGAATGATGTGAACCTGGGAGGCGGAGCTTGCGGTGAGCCGAGATCGCGCCACTGCACTCCAGCCTGGACAACAGAGCGAGACGCTGTCTCAAAAAAAAAAAAAAAAAAGAAAAAAAGAAGTAGATACCATATCATACAATCTGGCAAAATGGGGAAAATAAGAGAGCACATTAAAAATCAAAGCTGGCTTTAGTATAATGTGAAAATGGAATCAATATAGCACCACAAAGCAAACTACCAAGAGTTTCAAATATGAAGAGATACAAACATGCTGGGAGTATAAAAACAAATCAGGTAAGAATATAAAATAGTCCAGCTGCTATGGAAAACAGTTTGGTCATTCCTCAAAAAGTTAAGCCTAGAATTACCATATAATCTAGCAATTCCATTCCTCGATATATACTCCAAAGAACTGATGTCAAGGACTGAAACAGATACTTGTAGACCAATGTTCATAGCAGCATTATTCATAATAGTCAAAAGGTGGAAGTAACCCAAGTGTCCATCAGCAGATGAATAAATCAACAAATGAACAGATGAATGGATACACATGCAATGGAGTATTATGTAGCCATAAAAAGAATGAAATTTGGAGGCATGCTACAACATGGATGAACTTTTAAAACACTATGCTAAGTGAAATAAGCCAGACACAAAGGATAAATATTATATGATTCCATTTATGTGATGTACCTAGAATAGGCAAATTCATACAGACAGAAAGTCTAACAGTGCTTACCAGGGGTTGTGGGAAGGGGAAAATGGGGAGGTATTGCTTAATGGTTTCAGAGTTTCTATTTGGGATGGTGAAAAGTTCTGCAAGTGAATGGTGGTGATGTTTGCACAACAATGTGAAAGTATTTAATGCCACTAAATTATACACCTCAAAATGGTTAAAATGGTAAATTTTATGTTATATATATATTTCATCCCAATAAAAAATGAAATCTAGGGAACATAATGAAAGGCTAACATAATATTACCAAATAGGTTTTATTTCAGGAGCAAACATATCAGCTGCATCAATAGTAAGGATAAAAGAGGAGCTTAAAAAGTTAGTAAAATTCAACATGTAGTCCCAATAATAAAACCCCTAGTGAAATAGGAATACAGGACATTCCCTTAGGATGATCAAGTTTATACCTGTTTCCAACCAGTAATCAAACCAAAGCAAAACATAGCAGTAAAATACTAGACAGAGATAGGATATTCACTAGCATCACCGTAATTAACACTATTCTGGAAGTGCAAGTTAAAACAATAAGGCAAGAGAAAATACAAAGTATAACCATAAAAACTGGAAGATAAAAAAATAGTTGTGATGTTATGATTTGGCTGTGTCCCCACCCAAATCTCATCTTGCATTGTAATGATCCCCATGTGTCAAAAGTGGGGCCAGGTACAGATAACGGAATCATGGGGACAGTTTCCCCCATACTGTTTCTCATGGTAGTAAGTCTCACAAGATCTGGTGGTTTTATAAATGGGAGTTCCACTGCACAAGCTCTCCTGTGTGCCGCCATGTAAGACGTGACTTTGCTTCTCCTTTGCCTTCCACCATGATAGTGAGGCCTCCCCAGCCATGTGGAACTGTGAGTCCATTAAATCTTTTTCCTTTACAAACTACCCAGTCTCAGGTATGTGTTTATTAGCAGTGTGAGAACAGACTAATTAGTAAATTAGTACCCCAAGAGTACTAAACATAAAATCCTAAGCCCCTCAACAGACTGAATGGACCCCCCTTTGGGGATCCCAGAGGAACCTGTTAACAGAATTACAGCAAATGCAGAAAGACATCTTATCTGAACTTCCCTTATCTGACTAGAGCAGAACTTTATGACAGTCAGCTGCCACAAACCTCCCGCTCTGGGAAGATCTCCAGTCAGGTTGATGATTGACCTTGGGTACCAGAGCATTTTTAAAAAAGCTGTAAAAAAGCCTCATCAGAGGCTTCCATCCTATGAATCCTTCTCTCTCACACACACACACACACACACACACACACACACACCCTTATTAAGCTGGTATATAAACCTTCACCTCTTCTTCAGAGAGCTACTCTCTCTTAGAGTATTGCCATATGCATAATAAACATTTCTTTTGTTAATCTGTCTATTGTCATTTAATTCACAGTCCCCCTAACAATTTGGATCTAAGTTGGTGGAAGAAAGGTTTTTTCTTCCCAACAGTGACATCATTGGATCTGGCTGTCTTTCTTCTCCAATATGATGGATTCCTGCCAGCAAAGACTTTGTCTTTCACCTTTGTCTCCAAGGCACTTAACTCAATGCCAGGCTCATAGTTTGTGCTTGATGAACCCATAATCAAAGAATTACTGTCCCATGATTAGTGCAAAAAAAGGATCAGAACCACCATCACCTTCTTTGGGCTTCCACTGTACTTAAGAGTTTCACACCTTTTTCTGTTTCACAGTGTGTGTCTTTTTCCCATTGAAATAACTGCATTGGAAGTCACTTTGCTTGACAGTCACTTGGCTGTGTACTGATGCTTGGGACTTGCCCTGGGAAGTCTAATTTTATCGGCCTCAAGTTGACCCTGGCCCTTAGGCTCTAGACTAGGACTTTTATTATCATTTAAAATAAACTGGACAGCATGGTGGTTCACCTGTAATCCCAGCACTTTGGGAGGCCGAGGCCGGCAGATCACCTGAGGTTGGGAACTGACCAACATGGAGAAACCCTGTCTCTACTAAAAATACAAAATTAGCAGGGGGTGGTGGCACATGCCTGTAATCCCACCTGCTCGGGAGGCTGAAGCAGGAGAATTGCTTGAACCCAGGGGGTGGAGGTTGTGGTGAGCTGAGATTGCACCATTGCACCCCAGCCTGGGCAACAAGAGAGAAACTGTGTCTCAAAACAAAAAAACAAAAAGAAAACAAAACAGAAAAACTACACACTGTATCTAACACGGTGCTAGGCACAGTAAACAACCACAATTTGATTATTTTTTATTTTATTTTTATTTTTTGAGACAGAGTCTCTCTCTGAAGCCCAGGCTGGAGTGCAATGGCATGATCTCGGCTCACCACAACCTTCACCTCCTGGGTTCAAGAGATTCTCTAGCCTCAGCCTCCCAAGTAGCTGGGATTACAGGTGCCCGCCACCATTCCTGGCTAATTTTTGTATTTTTAGTAGAGACGAGGTTTCACCACATTGGCCAGGCTGGTCTCAAACTCTTGACCTCATGTGATCCACTCACCTTGGCCTCCCAAAGTGCTAGGATTACAGGCGTGAGCCACCACACCTGGCCTTTTATATTATTTTTGAGACGGAGTCTTGCTCTGTTGCCCAGGCTGGAGTACAGTGGCAGGATCCCAGCTCACTGCAACCCCCGCCTCCTGTATTCAAGCGATTCTCCTGCCTCAGCCTCCCAAGTAGCTGGGACTACAGGCACGTGCCACCACACCTGGCTAATTTTTGTATTTTTTAGTAGAGACAGGGTTTCACCATGTTGGCCAGGCTGGTTTCGAACTCCTGACCTCAGGTGATCTACCCACCTCGGCCTCCCAAAGTGCTGGGATTACAGGCATGAGTCACCATGACTAGCACAACCACATTTGTTTATTAAAGTGATAGGCTAAATGAAGGGACTGCTAATTAAGTGTCTATCTGTATCTCTCAAGCTCAGGACAGTGTTCTTGAAAAGCGTATTTATTTATTGTACATATCTATCAAAAAGATTTCTCAAAATTAAAATGAATTCTAATTAAAATACATACAGGCCAGGCATGGTAGCTGATGCCTATAATTCCAGCACTTTGGGAGGCCAAAGCAAGAGAATAGCTTGAGGACAGGAGTTCAGGACCAGCCTGGGCTACATAGTGAGACCAGGTCTCTTAATTTAAAAAAAAAAAAAAAAAAAAAAAATTAACGAGATTTGGTGGTGTGCACCCATAGTCCCAGCTACTATGAAGGCTGAGTCTGTAGTGAGCTATGATCACGTCACTGCACTCAAGCCTGGGCAACAGTGAGACCCTGTCTCTATTTTTATAAATAAACAAACAAACAGAGCCTCCAAATTGGTGATTTTAAATTAGCAGCTCTATCGCCACTATAGCTCTGTCATCTAATTATGGAGGACACATATAAAGAATCTGTAAATGAAAATTAGCTAGTTTAAAAATTGAATCTCTAAGTAATACCAAAATAACAGACAAAATAAATCAGAAATCTCATATCATGCTTTTTCCAAATTCTAGAGCTGAGGGCAAGCCTTAGGTGTTTTTGTTTGTTTGTTTTTGTTTTTTTTTCCTGGCAAACATGCGATGTTTAATGTACCTTTAAAGTTAATTCCTAAAGTGTAAACAAGTATCTGTAAATGAAAGTAAATAACTCAAAGAAAAAATTTAAAGAATAAGCAAATTTATAAGCAGAATATGTAAATATTTAAGCAGAATATGCAAATATTTAAGCAGAATATGCAGCATTACCCTCTAACTATTCCAAAAGACAATGCTCTCAAAACATGTGTTTGGGAATATGGTTATTTATGCAGCACTCAAGAGGGCACACAGATAAAGGCCCCAAAGGGAAAAACACAGCTGAACCTAAGCCTGACCCAGCCGTATTCTGTACAGGCGGGGCCTGCTGCTGGGTCCACTTTAGAGCAGGACTGAGAATGTTAGTTTCTACCCCCAGCAGGCAGACCCTTGGCTCTTATGGGAGAGTGGCTGTGATCCTTCCAAGATCCAGGAAATAAGCAAGCGTCCGAGATATAGAGAAATCAAATTTGTCTTGGGCCTAGAGACCATAGCCTGCCTGGGCCAACGGCTGTCTGCACACCTTGGGACACACTGCTCACTTCACCTTCCTGGCCTTTCCTTCTGTCCTCTGCAGAACCAAACTCAACGTCAGGCCATGGTTTCTGCTCATCAAAGAATGACTGCTGCGTGATCACTAACGTGCCACCACCTGCACTTCAGTGTCTCAAGGTCTCCCCTGCTGCTGACATTTGGAACAGGCTGGCCAAGATACTGAGGATGCTGGACTCTCCTTCGCAGTGGTCTCTGTATAAACCCAAGGGGAATGGGAATTTGGAGACAAAGGAAGCCATCCTGGAGCGGCCAAATAAAGCCTTTAATCTTTAAGGACTGGGAGGTTCTTATTTCAAGACCTAAAGCAAATTCCTAAGTGAATAAACAAATAGGTAGGAATTTCTAGCCTCAATAAATAAACTAAGTTGAATGTAGCACTAGATCATATTTGGCAGTAAAGCAAAAACCAAAAACCAGAATCTGGCCTGAAGGGCTGTTCCCACCTGTGGTGCCAGTTCACAGGTGTAGGGGCAGAAGATGGACACAGGGTGCACACTGTCCTGGAGGCAGGAAACAAGCAGGCAGGAAGGTCTGGGGAGAATTGGGGGACAGGAAGGCAGGAAGGGAGTCGCCCCACTGACCCCAGCTCTGGTGACAGAATACGTTCTACATTTTTATGGCCCAGTTTTTAAACATTCTGGTTTTTCAGCATCGATTGCCACTGTTTGCTATTCATGCCTCATAGTCTAAAAGGCTGTATATAAGCCACGTGTTACAGATGAAAAGCTGAGGCTTGTGTACAAGATGCACTGTCCATTGGAACTGGACACAGCCCATCTTTCCTGATGGCCATGATGAGGACCCTCTTGGTTCCCCATTTACACAACCAAAGGATCCCAAATGGATGGTGAAAGACAGTGACACCAAAAGAAATCTGACAAGCCAAACTATTAAGTGCAATAAAATCCTATCTAAGATAGAAATGTTATAATTAGAAAAAAATTATTATTATTTTAGAAAAAAAAATTAACTTGTCTGGTTTCCTCAGCTTTTGACTGTCGTATTTTCTTAGAATGACAGTGTTTGGCCTCCCTCCAGCAGTTCAGAATTAGAAACCTATCCCAATCACATCTATCCCTTCTCTTACCTGACTTTGCTTTCTCTTTCCTATCTCTTTCTTCTCTTTCTGTGCTTTCTGTACAGATACTCAAGCATAATTAGACTACTTTGAACAACAAAGACATTATTTCCTAAGAGGTCTGAGCTGCCAATGATTTTGTATTTGGATCAGGAAACGGGAAAAGTAAAGGTACAATCACCCCAGAGGGCCCCCACTCTCAAATAATGCAGCACATTCCTGCTAAGCTACAGTGGGGTGTTCTGGGCACCACTGGATTCACTGGTGCCACATCATGCACGTACACACCTGATGTTTTCCATCCTGATGACCTGCAGGCTGGACGACACTTAATGCAGCCCCTCAAGACTACAAGAAGGGCACTTCCATTCCCTGCTGCTGCCTATCAAAGAGAAATATGGAGAAAACAAAGATTTTAAAAAACAGACCCTGTCCCCAGTTTTAAGGTCAATATAGAAAAAAAATGAAGCTGAGCTCATCATGCTTAAGGAGAAATGCTGTGTCCCTGAACTCAATCTAGAAAGCTTTCTGTTGCCACTTCCCCCTTTTTGTTTTTACCATTTCCTGCTAAAAGAGTAAAACATTTTCTTTGGGCAAATTTAAAGGGTGTTTGTTTGTTGTTTTGTACTTTAATTTCCCATACTGCATTTGACAAAGTACAAAGGGTTTTTTTTTTTTTTTGAGACAGAGTCTTGCTCTGTCACCAGGCTGGAGCGCAGTGGCACGATCTCAGCTCACTGCAACCTCCGCCTCCCGGGTTCAAGCCATTCTCCTGCCTCAGCCTCCCGAGTAGCTGGGATTACAGTCGCCCACCACCATGCCCAGCTAATTTTTGTATTTTTAGTAAAGACGGGGTTTCACCATGTTGGCCAGGATGGTCTCAATCTCCTGATCTCGTGATCCGCCGGCCTCGGCCTCCCAAAGTGCTGGGATTACAGGCGTGAGCCACTGCGCCCAGCCCATAAAGGGTATTTTTTTTAAGAAAAAAAAAGTTTCACTGCATGCCACCAAATAAAAGTTGTCATTTATATTTCAGGAGGCTGACTTCCTTTTGCACGCTTTGAGCTGTGAAACTGGGCCAATAATAGGAGGTACTGATGGACAGATACAGAGTCCTTTCCTGACAGAACAAAAGCCATTCTAACAACCAGGGGAGCCCACAAGATCATCTGTGTTGATGAAGCCTGTTTCTATTGATGCAGTTTCTGCGCTTGGTGGTGACGAAGAAAGGCATACCCTAAGTGTGCTATGTAGAGCCTTCCCATCAAACAGTATCTGTAAAACTGCAAGGGAAAAAACACATCCAGGGTCAGGCATTCATGGTAGCTCCTCTAGGTCTCCACTCTCGCACCTTAGACTGCGGAGGTTTTGCTTCCCACGGGGGGATAGGGCTCCTTAGGTTGCCACATATCAATAAACACTCAGTGCCTGCAAGAGGCTTTTCTATCAGCTCAGCCAGGCGGATGGCCACCTGTCTGCTTTCAGAGGTGGCAGATGGCTTTCCCATGCGCTGCTCTTGCACACTTTCCTTGCGGGGTGCAGGTCCCTCTGTGGACATCCCTTAGATTGCAGGACTGGGCGGTGTGGGCCTTCAGGGCCTTGCTGAACAGCAGCTGGGCAGGGAGTGTGGCAGAGGTGCCAGCGTTCCCTCTGCCAGTTTGACAGTGATTTCCTTTTCCTCCTACTGTCCAGGGTAACTGTCTGAACAACCCGCCCTGGTTCCTTTGACGGGGGAGGAAGAGAGCGCTGGGCCCTCGGTCTGAGGACTTTAAAAGCCCTGCGGAGCACCAGGAGCACTGTGGCAGAGTGGCAGGTGGCAGAGTGGCAGGTGGCAGAGTGGTAGGAGAGGGGTCTCCAGAGCCTCTGACTGTGATGGAATCTGCCCTAATGGGCTGCTGTGCATATGAATGAGGCAGGAAGGGAAATGCTTAGCGAGGCAGGCATCTCGAATCAGGACTGGGCAGTGAGCAGCACAATGAGGCCGCACAGTGCAAACACCTGTAATCCCAGCATGTTGGGAGGCCAAAGTAGGAGAACTAACTGGGCCACGAGCTCAAGGCCAGCCTGGGCAATATAACAAGACTCTGCTCTCTACAAATGAACAAAGAAAGACACAGTAAACTGAACTAAATAGGTCTCCTCAGAGGTTGGGGAAATATAACAGAAGGCCCGATATTTCCTTCCCACACCCCAGAGACTATGTCTGGGGTCAATGCCCCCCTAATGCTGCCAAGGGCCTCTAAAAACTGGTCCAGGACCCTGTGCCCACACTGTTGCCCCCTCTCTAGCACTTGCTCACCCAACCCCTGACTCTCCAGCGCCTTTCAGTCTCTCGCAGGGGCCCCAAATCTTCTGCCTCCTCCAAACATATGCTTCACTGCTATTCTCCAAAGTCCCCTGGCCATCCAGCCTAATCAGAGTCTCTCACCATGTCGTGTCAGACTCACTCCTTTCCCTTCTGTCTGCAACAAAACATTTATCTCTAACATGATGGACAGAGTCTCTCCCCACGAATAAGTAGCGTAGCTCTTGTTGTTGATGCTCTATCACCAGTGCCCAGAATTTGGATGCTTAAGAAGTATTGGTGGGATGAAGCTAATTAATGAGGTCTGCAGTTTCTATCGTGAACCACTTTCTCATTAGGTAGAAAAACTGGTTCTGTAGGATAAGATGAGTTTCTTAAACACAACTTGGACCATTCAAAATATGTTCAAGGGAAAGTAAGAATTTATAAAAAATTTAAGATTCAAGTGATATAAATATTATGCAACATATATATGAAAGGCATATATATATATGAAAGGCAAACATCACACAAATTTCAATCTTACCTATCAACTGACAGACATTCAAAATAATATCACCTAATGGCCAGGTGCAGTGGCTCACACCTGTAATCCCAGCATTTTGGAAGGACAAGGCAGAAGGATCACTGGAGCCCACGAGTTCGAGACCAGCGTGGACAACATGGCAAAACCCTGCCTCTACAAAAAATACAAAAATTAGCTGGGTGTCGTGACACGTGCTTGTAGTTCCAGTTACTCAGGAAGCTGAGGTGGGAGGATTGTTTGAACCTGGGAGGTTGAGACTGCAATGAGCCAAGACCATGCCACTGCACTCCAGCCTGGGTGACAGAGTGAGACCCTGTCTCAAAAACAGTAATAATAATAATACCATCTAATGACAGCAGGGGTGGGGGAAATGGGCACTGAGACTCTCTTGGTAGGAAGGCAAAACTTCCTAATCATGTTGGAAGTCACCTTGGCAACAGTTTCAAAATTTTAAATATTCATACTCTTTGACCCATCAAATCTCAAATTACCCTAAATAATTGGACACTAATAAAGGAACAAAAGTTAGACATATGAAAGTTGCTAATAATAGCAAGAAGAACTAGGAAGAAGCCAATTGTCCATCAATAGGAAGCTGATTAAATAAACAATGAGCCCATTTAGCACAAGGATGCTGGGTGCACATCATATAGGATCTTTACTGGCAAAGTCAGTGACTATTCTTCTAAAATTTCCCTGAAGTCATGATATGCTGCAGGGAGGAGTTTCTTCCAGCTTCCATTCCACCAACTGTTGGTCTATCCTCATGGGCAACAGTGAAGTTTGTGAAGGCCTCCTAACATTACTGCCTGTTTCCTCACTGGTCTGCATTTTATCCCTCTTTCTTTGCTTCTGTACAAGCAAACTAGCACCATCACCTGCACACCCTCCTCAGTATGTGTCAAAACACAGCAAGTACCCAGAAGAGGCAACAAAGGTACAAACTCCACATCTGCAGGCCTCAGGCTAGGAGGTGGCAGGAGACCTATGCAGACCTGTGCAGAGTGCATAGGGTGGCACTCCGGGCACACGCGAACTTGGATCCCTTGTCCACATCGGCCACCCCCCAGAACACCTTTCAGGGTCAGACAGCACTGTGCCACACCAGTGCCAAGGGAGGCTGGCATCAATGGGATAAGCAGGTGCTATGTAGTCATTCAAAGCAATGCCATCTCTATGTGAAGACCTGGGATGAAAATCCAGAATATAGTGGTTTTACAGCTTATAAAATCATATGTAAAAATGCAAAAATACAGGTGTATGCACAGTGTGAAAAGTTATAACCAAAATGTTAACAACAGTTACTGTTAAATTAATCTGGAATTATTTTAGCATATATGAGATGACAAAACTATTTTCTCCCAAACAAGTATACAATTACCCTAGCATGCATTAATGATGCCTCCTTTGTAAAAAAACAAAAAATTGCATATAACATTTCTATTTCACTGTTTCTTCTATACATTTTTAAAAATCAGAATAACATGCTGCTCTAATCATTGTGGTTAATGACAAAATATTTCATATTATCTTCTCATTATTGATGTATAATAACTTTGTCTAGGTGGGGGTAAGTGGGGAAAGAGTTTTGCTCTGTTGCCCAGACTGCAGTGCAGTGGTGCGATCTCAGCTCACTGCAACCTCCATCTCCCAGGTTCAAGCAATTCTCATGCCATAGCCTCCCAAGTAGCTGGGACTACAAACATGTACCACCATGCCTGCTGAGTTTTTTTTATTTTTAGTAGAGACAGGGTTTCACCATGTTGGCCAGACTGGTCTCGAACTCCTGGCCTCAAGTGATCCTCCCACCTCAACCTCCGAAAAGTGCTGGGATTATAGGCGTGAGCCACTGTGCCTGGCCAAGAACTTTTTATATTAAGGATGCTAAATCTTTGTCTGACACTATATAAGTGTACGTTAAAAATATTTCCCTCTATCATTTGTCTCTTTTATTTAGGATTTTTTTAAATTAAGGAGCATTTTAAATTTTTATGTATTTCTACTCTATTCATCTTTTTCTTTATGGTTTCTTGATGTTCTCCTCTGTCCTTGAGAGTGTTCTTTTTATTTTAGGGCTTTACACTTTACATTCAGTCTCTCTGGAATTTATTTTGGTATATAGTGGGATGTAGGGTTCTAAATTTCTGTATCTCTAAATAGCCACCCAAGCAATTCTTCACTGTGTTTAAAATGCCACCTTGAACACATTACTTTTTTTTTTTTTTTTTTTTTGAGATGGAGTCTAACTGTCACCCAGCCTGGAGTGCAGTGGCACGATCTCGGCTCACTGCAACTTCCACCTCCCAGGTTCAGGCAATTCTCCTGCCTCAGCCTCCCAAGTAGCTGGGATTACAGGCGTGCACCACCATGCCCAGCTACTTTTTGTATTTTTAGTAGAGACAGGGTTTCACCATATTGGCCAGGCTGGTCTTGAACTCCTGACCTCGTGATCTACCCGCCTTGGCCTCCCAAAGTGCTGGGATTACAGGTGTGAGCCACCACGCCTGGCCACACGTTAGTTTTATGTTTGAGGCTAAAGATGGTAGATTTAACTATTTCCTCTTAAAATGCCACTAAAATGACAGTAAAATTTTAAAAGGACATAAAACCATAGTGGTCAAGAATGATTGGAGAGACACCAATACCATGTTAGAAGCTGGAAAACAGAAGGACAGGAATTAAGGTGACAGATCCAGAAAAGTCCAAAACCAGCACGGGGGAAGACAAGGCACATGAACCAACAGCACCAGGTACCCGTGGTGGGAGGATCAGGTGGAGGCTAGAATCAGGGGGACAATTGGAAAAACCCCTCTGGGCTTCTACCTCACTGAACAGAGTGGGGCCACTGCCCCAATTCATCAAGAGACTGAAGATTTATTCTCTGCAGAGGGTAAACCATAGAAGGTTTGGACTACGAAGGCCAGATACACTAAAAGCAGAAGTATGTTAAAGTTTAGAAAACAGTGTGGAGAACCCCCAGCCATCTTCCGCAGCTCTCAGAGAGCTGGAAGCTGGAGGCAGGCCAAGGTGAGCTTAGCAGCAAAAGATACAGGGCCCACCGCCCCTGCAACCCCACGCTATGCGGCTGCTGAACCTCCAGTCCCTGGTCCACACTGAAGTCTGCCGTCTGCAACCACAGAATCCCCATGTTGCCAGACTCACCCAGGCCCCTGCACTCTGACTTCCCTAGATAGGAAGCTGAGGCTGACCAATCCCAGCCAGAACTGCATGAAATCTATTTGAAAAAGGAACAATATCCTTTCAATATTATATGTTCTCATCTAAAAACAAACTGTATCTTTCCACTTAAATATTATTTTATGTCTCTCAGTAAAGTTTAATGATTTTCTTGATAAACATTCTATGTGTGTTTTTTTTTTTTTTTTTTTTGAGACAGACTCTCACTCCCTCACCCAGGCTGGAGTGCAGTGGTGCAATCTCAGCTCACTGGAATTACAGGCATGCGCCACCTCGCCTAGGTAACATTTTATGTATTTCTTATGTAATTCTTAGATGTGTATTTTGTTGTTGCTATTGCTACTGTGAAATAAAAGTTTATCCTGTTCCATCTTTCCAGCCAGCTAGTTACTGGTATATAAGAAAGCTATCAGTGGGTATATTTATTTTGCGTTTGAAAATCTTACACCTGGGCACGGTGGCTCATGCCTGTAATCCCAGCACTTTGGAGATTGAGGAGGGTGGATCACATGAGGTCAGGAGTTTGATACTAGCCTGGCCAACATGGTGAAAACCCGTCTCTACTAAAAATACACAGAAAAAATTAGCCGGGCGTGGTGGCACATGCCTGTAATTCCAGCTACTCAGGAGGCTAAGGCAGGAGAATCGCTTGAACCCGGGAGGCGGAGGTTGTGGTGAGCCAACATTGTGCCATTGCACTCCAGCCTGGGCAACAGAGCAAGACTCCGTCAAAAAAGAAGAGAAAAGGCCGGACACAGTGGCTTACAATCCCAGCACTTTGGGAGGCCCAGCTGGGTGGATAACGAGGTCAGGAGTTCAAGACCAGCCTGGCCAAGATGGTGAAACCCCATCTCTACTAAAAATACAAAAATCAGCCGGGCATGGTGGCGGGTGCCTATAATCCTATCTACTCGGGAGGCTGAGGCAGAGAATTGCTTGAACCCCGGAAATGGAGGTTGCAGTGAGCTGAGATTGTGCCACTGCACTCCAGCCAAAGTCACAGAGCAAGACTCTGTCTCAAAAAGAGACACAAGGGGAGGGGAGGACAGGGGAGGGGAGGGGAGGGGAGGGGAGGGGAGGACAGGGGAGGGGAGGGGAGGGGACTCCATGAGTTTTGAGAATTTTTACTTGTTTTTTTTTTTTTTTTTTTTTGTCGTTGTTTTTTGAGACGGAGTTTCGCTCTTGTTGCCCAGGCTAGAGTGCAATGGCGCGATCTTGGCTCACCACAACTTCCGACTCCCGGGTTCAAGCGATTCTCCTGCCTCAGCCTCCTGAGTAGATGGGATTACAGGCGTGCACCACCACCCTCGGCTAATTTTGTATTTTTACTAGAGACAGGTTTCTCCATGTTGGTTAGGCTACTCTCGAAGTCCCAACCTCAGGTGATCTGCCCACCTCGGCCTCCCAAAGTGCTGGGATTACAGGCATGAATCACTGTGCCCAGCCTTTTACTTGATTTTTTTTTGGAGTTTTTCAAGTAGAAAGTCACTGCAACCAATGGCAATTTTGACTCCTCCTTTTTAGAAGGATTATCTATTTCTCATCTTCCAATAATGTCTAGAACATTCAGAGCATTTTACAGTTGCGGTGAGAATAAAAAGTCTTGTTTATTTGAATTTCCATTCATTTAACAAATATTTATCAAGTGTTCACCAGATGCCAGCAGTAAATAAAATGATTGACATTTTACTTTTCTTTTTTTTTTTGAGACAGACTCTCACTCTGTTGCCAGGCTGGAGTGCAGTGGTGCAATCTTGGCTCACCACAACCTCCGCCTCCCTGGTTCAAATGATTCTCCTGCCTCACCCTCCCGAGTAGCTGGTACTACAGGTACACGCCCCCACGCCCAGCTAATTTTTGTATTTTTAGTAGAGATGGGGTTTCACCATGTTGGCCAGGATGGTCTGCATCTCCTGACCTCGTGATCCACCCGCCTCGGCCTCCCAAAGTGCTGGGATAGCAGGCATGACTCACTGCGCCCGGCTGACGTTTACTTTTCATTATAATGTTGGTTGATGAGATGGATGTCTTTAATCAAGATTTAATTTTAAGGGGGCAGGCACGGTGGCTCATTCCTGTAATCTCAGCGTTTTGGGAGGCCAAGGCCGGTGGATTACCTGAGGTCAGGAGTTTGAGACCAGCCTGACCAACATGGTGAAACCCCATCTCCACTAAAATACAAAATTAGCTGGGCATGGTGGCACATGCCTGTAATCTCAGATACTTGGGAGGCTGAGGCAGCAGAATCGCTTGAACCCAGGAGGCGGAGGTTGCAGTGAGTTGAGATCGCGCCATTGCACTCCAGCCTGGGCAATAAGGGAGAAACTCCGTCTCAAAAAAAAGAAAAGAAATTAATTTTAAATGCAGTATGTGGGCAACTTATCAATGAAGAATTAGAAATGAAGGTGCAAAAAAAAGCTTTAGAATAAACAAACAGAAGCATCTGCATTTTCATCCAGTTGAGAATCTCTAAGCCCTAGGGCTCCTTGTGCTGAGAATGGAACAGAAAAACCTCCTTCCCACAACTGTATCCTACAGGCCTGATCATCACGACAGGTCACAGGCCCCAAGACCCTGCCTTTCAGCCTTCCGGGTCAAGGCCATACTGAGACTCTACTAAACTAGCTCTCAAAATCATTCGCCTTCACTTTTTATTCAAACAAAACAAAAACTCATGATAAGGCAATATTCTAGAAATTTATCTTCAGATGACAAAGGTGCCTTAGTCCATTTTTGTGTTGCTATATTAGGAATACCTGAGGTTAGGTAATTTATAAAGAAAAAATGTTTATTTGGCTCACAGTTCTGCAGGCCAGACAAGAAGCATGGTGCCCACATCCACATCTGGTGATGGCTTCAGGTTGCTTCCACTCAGGGTGCAAAGCAAGGGGATGTGGTGGGCAGAGATCACAGAGCAGAGGGGAGGGAAGGTGCCAGGCTCCTTTTACAGGAACTCTGTCAGAACTCACTCATTCCCATAAGAGTGGCACCAAGCCATTCATAAGGAATCTTCCCCCAGGGTGACCCAGACACCTCCTACCTCCCGCCAGGCCCCACCTCCAACATGAGGATCAAATTTCAACATGAGACTTGGCAGGGCCAAACAAACCATATCTAAACCATAGCTAACGGTCTACAGAGCTATTTTGTTATATTTCCTGTTCCCAAAACATACGGCACTAAATTAAGATGACACATAGAAATGCAAATTAAACCATGAGGTTCCATTTTCACCTAAATTATTGGCAAAGAATAAGAATATAAGAATACTGACAATATCAAAAGAGTAACTCTGGGCAAACACTCTCACACTGCCAATGGGAGCTGCTCTCTGGCCCTCTGAAGAGGTGACCATACAGATCGGGGGCCCAAGTCCTGAGGTGGAGATGGCTAGGAGACCACCAAAACCTTGTACTGTCCCTTCCCTACGGAGTGTAGAGCTGGGGATGGGAATGGCTGCCTAGCTGGGGGCTACATTTCCGAGCTCAACATGGAGGCAGGTGGAGCCAGGTAAGTAGTTCTCACCTATGCAACGTGAGTAAGGCCTCATGTGGCTGGCTGCTGGTACAGCAGCAAGTGTTACCCTAACTAATTCAAGATTAATATTCTACATGCTCATTTTTGTTTCTAGCTTCACAAAAGCTTTTTTGAAAAAGGTCATATGTTTACACAGTTCAAAAACTAAAACAAAGTCTCACTGCCAACTTGTCACCATGTATCCTGTCCCCATCATGCCCACAGATAAGCATTTTTATTTGCTACTTATTTATCCTTCCAGTGTTTCCTTACACAAATACAGGTACATGTTCTCATTCCTTTTTCTCATAAAAAGGTAGTATTGTAAACTGTTTTACACCTTGATTTTTTTTTCTATCGACAAGATATCCAAGAAATTTCTCCACATCAATGCTTACTTATTTTACAGCTCCCAACTGGGTTGGCATAACATAGGTTATTAAGCCAGTCTCCCATTGCTGGACAATCAGGCGGTTTCCAGCAATCAGTGCTACAATGAATCACTCTGTACATACCTAATTTTGTATGTACAGATAGGACACTCTTAGAATGGAAATTACTGGATCAAAGAGTAAATGTATCTATATTATTAAAAGATTATCCTCCCAAATGCTTGCTTCCCTCAGCCCTCACTAACAAAGTGGTTGTCAAAGATGCATTTTCTCCAATCTGATAGGTAAGAAATGGCATCTTGGTGTAGTTTTGACTTTCATTAACTAATAAAGTGTTCGCCAGGTGCAGGGCCTCACACCTTTAATCCCAGCACTTTGAGAGGCTGAGGTGGGAGGACTGCTTGAGGCCAGGAGTTCAAGACCAGCCTGGACAACATAGGTTTCTACAAAAAATTTAAACATTAGCTAAGCATGGTGGTGTGTGCCTGTACTCCCAGCTACTCAGGAGGCTGAGGTGGGAGGACTGCTTGAGCCCGGGAGGTCAAGGCTGTAGTGAGCTGAGATCGTACCACTGCACTCCAGCCTGGCTGACATAGTAAGACGCTTAAAAATTAAATAAATATTGTTAATTCTTTCACATATTGAAGGGTTATATTTCCTTTTCAATGAATTATGCTATCTTTCGCATATTTTTCATTGGGCCCTGAACTTTTTTCTTTTCAATTCCTAGAAGTTCTTTATTATTACACCTCTTTACCTATGAGTTGCAAATATTTGTATTTTGTCATTATTTACGTCATGCAGATTTTTTTCATATTACAAAGTCAAATTTATTTTAAGTCTTTTTTTTTTTTTTTTGAGAAGGAGTTTCACTCTTGTTGCCCAGGCTGGAGTGCAATGGCGTAATCTCGGCTCACTGCAACCTCCACCTCCCAGGTTCAAGCGATTCTCCTGCCTCAGCCTCCCTAGTAGCTAGGATTACAGGCATGTGCCACCACGCCCGGCTAGTTTTGTATTTTTAGTAGAGAAGGGGTTTCTCCACGTTGGTCAGGCTGGTCTCGAACTCCCGACCTCAGTTGATCTGCCTGCCTCGGCCTCCCAAAATGCTGGGATTACAGTCATGAACCACCGCGCCCGGTTTTATTTTAAGCCATCTTAATAGAATTTGGACTCTTGAGTTATAGTTAGAAAGCCCTCCTCCATTTCAAGACTTGAGAATTTCACTCCTGTTTTCTTCTAGTACTTCTTGGTTTCTTGTTTACAGAGTAAGATATGGATCCAGATTTATTTTATTTCAAATGGCTACCCAATTGTCCCAAAAACCTTTATTAACAATCAAAATCAACCTTGACTCCACTCAACTATTATTCCAACTTCACCTCAAACTAAATTCACAAGTGTATTTGGGTCTATTTGGGAATCTCTGTCCTGTCACGCTGACCTGTTAACTGAGCACTGTAGCATGGACCAGACTCCACACACCTCTCTTCTTTTTCCAGAGGCTCATGGCACTTCTGTAGGTCATTTTTTTTCTTCTTTTAATATACCCTTAGTACGAAATCTCTGTATATTTTTTCATCTGAACTTCAGAATCAGCTTGTACTGAACAAGAGAGAAACAGATGGGCACTTTAAAATTTGGGATTCTGTTAGATGAATAATCTGAGGAATGTTTTTTGAATTTGTCTTCTCTTCCTTTATATCTTACAACCAACTACTGTTGTTTGTATACAAGAAAGCTACAGATTACAGCACACTAATTTTACATCTCTTTAATAGGGGATAGTGTGTCCATACACTGAGATGACATGTAGTCATTAAAAAACAAAGAATGAGTGTTCATACGGTGACATGGAGGGGGCAGAAAGGGCTTACAGTTTTGTGGGAGGAGGGACCATTCATATTAAGAAAGGGGAAATGGGGGGCAGAGAATTTGCCACATATACTTTAGCAATTTAAAAAATTTTACACATTTTTCCAATTTTTTTACACATAACAAAATTTACCATCATAACCATTTTCACATGTACAGTTCAGTGGTAATATGTTCATATGTTCATACTGTTGTGTAATCACCACTACCAACCATCTCTGTAACTCTTTCTATCTGTAAAGCTGAAACGCTGTACCCATGAAACAGTAACTCCCATTCTCCAACCCCCAGCCCATGGCAACCACCATTCCACTTTCTGCTACTAGTACCTTGACGACTCTAGTGCCTCATGTAAGTGGAATCATACAGTACTTGTCTTTTTGTGACTGGCTTACTTCATTTAGCATAATGTCTTCAAGGTTCATTCATGTTGTAGCATATTTCAGAAATTCTTTCCATTGTACAGATATACCACATTTTGCTTATCCATTCATCCGTGGGTGGACATCTGGGTTGCTTCCATGTTTTAGCTATTGTGAATAGTGCTGCTATGAACATGGGTGTACAAATAAACGGCTCTTAGAGACCCTGTTTTCAATTATTTTTGGTAGATACCCAGAAGTGCAGCTGCTGCATTATACGGTAACTCTATGTTCAATTTTTAAAGAGACAGCCATACTGTTTTCCACAGTTTCTGTACCATTTTTATTCCCACTAACAGTGTGCAAGGGTTCCAATTTCTCATATCATTGCCAACATTTACTATTTTCTTTTTGTTATTTAGTTTTTATTCATAATCATAAACTTAACACTGCAATCCAGCTAGGCACAGAAGGGAACAAGGATAATATGGAACCCAAAGGGAACTGCAGCAAGAGCACAAAGATTCTAGGATACTGAGAGCAAATGGGGTGGAGGGGTGCTCTCCTGAGCTACAGAAGGAATGGTCTGGTGGTTAAGATAAAACACAAGTCAAACTTAGAGTTGTTCACAGTCAGCAATGGTGATCTTCTTGCTGGTCTTGCCATTCCTGGAACCACAGCACTCCGTGGCCTCCACAATATTCTTGCCTTCTTTCACCTTGCCAAAGACCACATGCTTGCCATCCAACCACTCAGTCTTGGCAGTGCAGATGAAAAACTGGGAACTGTTTGTGTTGGTTCCAGCATTTGCCATGGACAAGATGCCAGGATCTGTATGCTTTAGGATGAAGTTTTCATCATCAAATTTCTCCCCGTAAATGGACTTGCCACCAGTGCCATTATGGCGTGTGAAGTCACCACCCTGATACATAAACCCTGGAATAATTCTGTGAAAGCAGAAACCCTTAAAACCAAATCCTTTCTCGCCAGTGCTCAGAGCATGAAAGTTTTCTGCTGTCTTTGGAAACTTGTCTGCAAACAGCTTGAAGGAGACGCAGCCCAAGGGCTTGCCTTTGTCGGCAATGTTGAAGAACAGTGGGGTTGACCATGGCTGATAGTACAGGGCTCCCGGCAGTGGTGGCATCTGCAAAGCCTACTTTCTTTTAAAAAAATTATTAGCCATCCTCAGACAGGCGCAGTGGCTCATGCCTGTAATTCCAGTGCTTTGGGAGGCTGAGGCAGGATTGCTTAATTCATGAGTTTGGGACCAGCCTGGGCAACATATTTAGACCCTCTTACTATCAAAAATTAAAAACCTAGCCAGGCGTAGTGGCACGCACCTATAGTCCCAGCTACTCGGGAGGCTGAAGTGGGAAGACCGCTTGAGCCAGGGAGATCAAGGCTGCAGTGAGCCATGATTGCACCACTGTAGTCCAGCCTGGGTGACAGAGAAAAACCATGTTTCAAAAGTAAAAAAAAATAGCCATCCTAATCTGTGTGAGGTGGTATCTCATTGTGGTTTTGCTTTCCATTTCCCTAATGGATTAGTAATGTTGGGCATCTATTCATGTGCTTATAAGTCATCTATCCGTCTTTAGAGAAATGTCTCTTCGAGTTCTAGGCCCATTTTTGAATTGGTGTTTTGTTGTGGAGTTTTAAAATTTCTCTATATATTCTAGATAAAGTTAAATGCAGCAACAGCTACCAAATCTAAGAAGCCTAAAGAACAACAGCTTATTTCTTCCTCTAGCTATGGGTCCAGCACAAGTCAGCTGGAGTTCTACTAAACACATTACTCAGGAACCTGTCTTGCAGAAACTCCATCACTTTGCGACACTGCCACCTCCACACAAGGCTTTAGGGTTTGCTGCAGCAGGGGCAGAGGGCACGAAGGATCACGTACCTTGTTAACCACTTCTGCCTACAGAAGTGACATGTCACTTCCATTCAGATTGTGAGACCGCATCTCAGTTCAAGAGGGTAAGATCCCAAACCAGGAGTGCCAGTGAGCACTGATGTTGTGTCCACAGGTTTAAATAGCTACACATGCATGCACAACACATTAAGTAAGCTATTTTATAACTTCACACTGGAAAAACTTGCTTTTTAAAGGAGCTCTGGCCAGGCATGGTGGCTCACCCCTGTAATGCCAGCCCTCTGCTGTAACGCAGCACTCTGCGGGGGCTGAGGCGAGAGGATTGCGTAAGGCCAGGAGAATGAGACCAGTGTGGGCAGCACAGCAAGACCCTGTTTCTCTGTCTCTGTTTAAAAAAAAAAAAAGCCCTTTGTAGATTTTTTGTTAACAAAGGACATTTTTAGATATAAGTGGGTCCTTGCCTTTTGTTTTTTCCTATCTGGAAAGACTGGGCTTCCAGGTTATTTTCTTAAAGAAATGCACATAACCACTGCAGGAATTCCTACTTAAATTGATTACAGTGGATCCAAACACACTCATCCTTCAAAGCTTTCAATGCCTTGGGGCGCTGACTGTGGGGCATCCCCTTGAGTCACAGTGATGCATCAGATCTCTCATGCATCCCAATGATTACTGGGGTACACAGGTCTCCCTGGAGGTCTTGCTTCCCTACACCTTCAGCTGGCACCCAGAGCTTCCCAGTCACAACCAAAGCACTGGAGGTTGAAGGTGCCAAGCCAATAAGGGGGCCACAGAGAAGGTCACCAACTCCAAGAGAAGGCTCTGTAGAAGACTCAGAGGCCACCAACTCCAAGAAAAGACTTCTGTGCCCTCAGAAGCCCACCCCTTAAGCACAGTCGCAGAGTCACCAATGCTGTCAGAGAAGGAAAGCAATATGCTGATGAATAAACTATTTCTCTCAAGTGACACTGGCTCAATATTTTCAACCCACAATAATTTCCCCTTGTAATAGTCAGGATGTATAAGAGAGACAGCCGTAAGCAGGGGCAGGAGAGCACAGCGATTAGAGCATGAGCAGTGGAGATGACACAGGTCTGCCACTTGGATGGCTGTGCGACCCTGGGCAAGCTACTTAACCATCCATGCCTTGGCTTCCTCATCTGTGAAGAGGGCGACCCACCAATCTCATGAGGCAGCTGTGAGCATTCCATGAATTCACACACATAAAGCGCTTAAGGAAACGGTATCTGGTACACAGTCCTCAATCAATGTTATTTTTATTAATTCTTGTGCCTTTGTTTATTGACTTTTTATGTTTCCTAGGCTGGTCTCAAACTCCTGAGCTCAAGCAATCCTCCTTCCTCAGCCTCCCAAAGTGCTGGGATTACAGGCGTGAGCCACACACCAGGCCCTTCACCATTTATTTTTAATTGTTCTGCCTTTACTGTTCTACTTCCTCTTCCTTCCCTCCCATCATGAGCAAGCACCAACTTACCAGAAGCTATTTCTGAAAGACACTGGGGAGTCCAAGAAGAACAAGAGTGATCAGCTAATTAGGAAGATTCCTACTTTAAAGGAGAGACCACAGACTGAGACACGGGACTGGTGGTCACGGTTCCTACACAAAAGGCCCCCAAGGAGTGTCTATATCCCCTCTCGTCCCCATGGGCAATGCGTACACTGAGGTGTGGGACACTGGTCCCAAGCCGCTGTATCAGGATGGTAGCCCTGCACTGGATTTCACTGTGGCTGGCCCTTAGAACACTGTTTACAACCTGGAGGCAGCAGCAGGCTCTAATGCACAGAAATGCCTGATTTTTTAAAAACCAAAACACCTGGTTTTAAAACGCTTAGTAACCATCTTGACTGCTTCATCTTAAACCCTATTCATCTCTCTTCAGAAGTGATTCCTCCCAACATAACCCTCCCCGCTTTCTGACACTCCCCAAAAGAACTGGTTCCTAGATTTTTATGTTTCACGAACTAATAAAATGTTCTATAAAATGGGGACTGACCTAGTATTGCTGGGTTTTTATTTTGCCAAGTAAGGTTCTCAGAAACTTGATAGAAAGGCCACTGTCTCAGGGTTCAACCATTATACAAAGTTAGCTTCATGCCAGTTCTCTACATTTATTTTCTCATTTCCCTTCCTCACAGTAAAGAGTAGTCCAAAATACTGTGGACCCCAAGCTGGTCTCGAACTCCTTGGACTCAAGTGACCTGCCTGCCCCAGTCTCCCAAACTGCTGGGCTTGCAGGCATAAGCCACAGTGCCTGGCCCCCTAGATTTTTAATGTGAAAGCTAAAGTCATCAATTGAAGATCTTTCTTTTTTACTATAGGCATTCAGTGCTATATTTTCACTTTCCTCAAGCATGCTTTCGGGGCATATGTGTGTCTTCCTTTTCATTCCATGTGAGCTACTTTGTAATTTCACTTGTTGTTTTTTTAGAGAGGGGATCTTGCTCTGTCACCTAGGCTGGAGTGCAGTGGCACCCTCATAGCTCACTGAAGCCCCAAATTCCTGGGCTCAAGCGATCCCACCATCTTGGTCTCCCAAAGTGCTAGGATTATACGTATAAGCCACCACACCTGGGTGTTAACACTTCTTAAAGCATGGGTCTGCTGATGATGAATTATCTCAGCCTTTTTTTTTTTTTAAGAAACAAGATCTTACTCTGTCACCTGCGCTTAAGTGTAGTCTCCATCTCCTGGCCTCAAGTGATCCTCCTGCCTCCCAAGTAGCTAGGACCACCATGCTCAGCTAATCTTTGACTTTTTGTAAAGATGGAGTCTATAAAACATAGCCAAACTGGCTGGACTGGAACTCCTGGGCTGGAGTGGAACTCCTGGGCTCAAGTGATCCTTCCATCTTGGCCTCCCAAAGTGTTTGGATTACAGGCGTGAGTCACCATGCCTGGCCCTCTTTCAGCTTTTTTATATCTGAAAACTTTACTATTTTGCCTTTGAAGATACTTTGGGGTGGGAGGAACGACAACATAAAAAGGTATTTTCACCTGGTAAAGAATTTTAGATGGATAGCTTTTTCTTTCAGTACAGTCATGCAAACCGCATAATAGCATTTCAGTCAACAGTGGACCACTTATACAATGGTTGTCCCATATGATTATAATAGAACTAAAAAATTCCTATTGCCTAATGTCATGGCTGTAGCATCATACTGAAAAGGATTACTCACATTTGTGGTGATGTGGTATAAACAAACCACTGCAAGTTGTATAAAAATGTATATTAATGTCCTAAGCCTTCACATTCACTCACCACCAGTCACTCACTGACTCACCCAGAGCAACTCCAGTCCTGCAAGCTCCAATCATGGTAAGTGCCCTATACTGTACTGTTTTTTATCTTTTATACTGTATTTTCACTGTACCTTTTCTATGTGTAGATACACAAATACTTAACATTGTGTCACAACTGCCTACAGGACTCAGTACAGTATCATACTGTGCAGGTTTGCAGCCCAGGAGCAATAGGCCTTACCACATAGCCCAGGCGTGTAATAGGCCGTACCACCTATGTTTGTGTAAATACACTCTGATCTTCGCATGACAATGCACTTGCCTAACAACGCGTTGCTCAGAAGGTGTACCTGTTATTCAGTCACATTACTATATTGAGTGACATTACTACACGACATGACGGCGTCAAAGATGTTGCTTCAAGGCCAGGCACAGTGACTCAAACCTGTAATCCCAGCATTTTGGGAAGCCGGGGCGGGTGGATCACCTGAGGTCAGGAGTTCAAGACCGGCCTGGCCAACATGGTAAAACTCTGTATCTACTAAAAATACAAAAATCAGCTGGGTGCGGTGGCGGGCACCTGTAAACCCGGCTACTTGGGGGGCTGAGGCAGGAGAATTGCTTGAATCCAGAAGATGAAGGTTGCAGTGAGCAGAGATTGTGCCACTGTGCTCCAGCCTGGGATACAGACTGAGACACCGTCTCAAAAAAAAAATTAAAAAAATAAAGATGTTACTTCACTGAATTCTTACTTTTCTTTTAAGAAAGCTTCTGTTGCCCATATCTTTGTTCCTGTGTGCACAGTATGTCTTTTTTCCTCTGGTTGGTATGAAGGTTTTTTTTTCTTTATCCCTGATTTTGAGCAATTTGATTACAAAGTGCCTTGGTATAGTGCTTCATGTTTCTTATGCAGGAGATTAATTAAGCTTCTTAGCAATGGGTTTACAGTTTTCACCAAGCTTGTAAAGTTTCTGGCCACTATTTCTTCAAATATTTTTTCTCTCCTTTCTCCTCTTCTTTGAGGACTTTAATTATCAGTATAATAGGCTGCCTGAAGTTATCCCATAGCATAGTGATGCATTTATTTATTTATTTATTGACAGGGTCTCACTCTGTTGCCCAGACCAGAGTGCAGCGGCTTGATCATGGCTCACGCAGCCTTGACCTCCCAGGCTCAAGCAATCCTCCCACCTTAGCCTCCCAATTAGTTGGAATCAAAGGCGTGCACACCACGCCTGGCTAATTGTTTAATTTTTTTCTTTTTTGACGAGGTCTCCCTTTGTTGCCCAGGCTGGTCTCAGATTCCTGGGCTCAAGTGATCCTCCTCCTTTATCCTCCCAAAGTGCTAGGATTACAGGTGTGCTGGGATTATACACATGGTCGGAGTACAGGTGTGTGCCACTGCACCTGGCCTAGTAACGATGCTTTTGAAAATTTGTTTGGTTCTCTTTTCCCCAGGTTTCACATTGAATAGTTGAGCTCTCTCTTTAGCAGTGTTTAATCTGACCTTCAATGTAATTCCCTTCAGTGTAAACTTTACCTCACACATTGTGGTTTTCATCTTTAGAAATTCAATTTGGGTAATTTCAGATTTTCCATGACTCTCCACTTAACTTCTGGAATATATGGAATACAATTACAGTAAGTTTGTTTGTTTGTTTGTTTTTGAGAAGGAATTTCGCTCTTGTTGCCCAGGCTGGAGTGCAATGGCACGATCTCGGCTCACCGCAACCTCCGCTCCCAGGTTCAAGCGATTCTCCTGCCTCAGCCTCCCAAGTAGCTGGGATTACAGGCATGTGCCACCACGCCCGGCTAATTTTGTAATTTTAGTAGAGACAGGACACAGGGTTTCTCCATGTTGGTCAGGCTGGTCTCAAACTCCTTACCTCAGGTGATCCTCCCCCCTTGGCCTCCCCAAGTGCTGGGATTACAGATGTGAGCCACCACGCCCAGCCTACAGTGTTTTAATGTGCTTCTCTTCAATACTAACGTGCATGTCAGTACTCAGTTGGTTTTCATTGATTATTCTCTTCATTATATACACATCATAGTTTCCTGCCACTCTGCATGCCTGTGCTATGGGCTGAATAATGTCCCCTCAAAATTAGTATGTTGAAGTCTTAACCACTAGCACTTCAGAATATGACTGTATTTAGAGAGAGGGTCTTAAGGAGGTAATTACGCTAAAATGAGGTCATCAGGGTGGACCCTAATCCACTATGACTCAGCTTTGTAAGAAGAAATGCAGAAAGAGCCACACACAGAGGTTAGACCATATGAAGACACACGGAGAAGGTGGTCATCTACAGGCAAAGCAGAGGGGCCTCATGAGAAACCAGCCCTGCTGACACCTCCATCTTGGACTTCTGGCCTCTGGAATCGAGAGAAAATAAACTTCTGCCATTTAAGTCACCTGGTCTGTGTTACTTTGTTATGGCAGCCCTCACAAACCCATACACCTGGAATTTCCCACTACTGAAGCATGCTGTTCCTGAATGTTCTACCAGTAAATTATGATCTTGCTCTAAGCAGCAGGGACTATATCTTCTGATCTTTTCAGACAGTTCTTTCCTCAGCCACAGAGAGTTTCCTCACACATGTGTGGTGATCAAGGGGACCCTCTGCAGACCCCAGGGTCTCTCTCTGTGTTGCTCTCTCCTCTCTGGTACTCTGTCCTATAAACTCTAGCCACATTGGTCTCTCCAGATTCTCAGCTCCACACCCACAACCCTGGGAGTCCAGGCGGCTCCCCTCCCTGTGCCATGGCGTGGAAGCTCTCTCAAGGAGGTCAGCTAGGGTACTGTAGGGCTCACTTCCTTTGTCTGTCACTTCTCCAAGTTTACTGTCCTTTGTTGCTTGGTGCCCAGTGTTTTAAAAATTGTTTCGTGTATGTTGTCGTTTTTGTTGTGGCTGCTATTTGGGTTATTTCCAGGTAAATTCAGCCGCCTTGGTTGGCAGTGGAAGTTCCATGTTTCTTTTAAAATATGTCTATAATTAGCTGGGTGTGGTGGCTCACGCCTGTAATCCCAGCACTTTGGGAGGCCAAGGCAGGTGGACCACAAGGTCAGGAGATCAAGACCATCCTGGCTAACACGGTGAAACCCCGTCTCTACTAAAAATACAAAAATATTAGCCGGGCGTGGTGGTGGGCGCCTGTAGTCCCAGCTACTCAGGAGGCTGAGGCAGAAGAATGGTGTGAACCCGGGGGGCAGAGCTTGCAGTGAGCCCAGATCGCACCACTGCACTCCAGCCTGGGTGACAGAGTGAGACTCCGTCTCAAAAAAATAAATAAATAAAAATAAAAAAAATAATAATAATAATAATAATGTCTACAATTAGTTTTCATTAACTCCTTCATTAATGTAACCATCAAAATTGTTGAGGAAAAGTGTTTTATCATTTAATTCCATGGTATTCTCTTAGAAGGAACAAGAGAGTAACGCCAAGTCTTGTTCCCCAAGACTAACAGATTAAATTCTTCTTAGCTTTTAGGTGGAAATCTTAACAACAATCTCCAAAATCATATTCAAAAGCAGTCAGTGTTGAGAGCAATTTCACTCCACTGAATTGAAAACTTTAAGGCCTTAATAAAACACACAAGAGCAGTCCATAAATGTCTCTTTGTTCCCAAAGAAGAAAACAAAAAATCATGAGGATTCAGTCGGCAGAACTGGGTATCCTACTGTGAGAAGGCCTCATTTTCCTGGCAGAAACAAAAATATTTTACCACTGTGGTACGGCATGTTTTCAGGTGCTTTACACACAGCCACATAACCTTACCTTGCTTTATTTTTCTTTATAGCACTTTATCACCCTTTGAAATTTTCCTGTATACTTATGTGCTATCTTTTTTGCCGTGTTTCTCCTTCATGAGAACGGAAGTCCCACAAGGACTGGGATTTGTCCCACTCTTGTGCAGCATTTTATCCACTCTAGCCTTCAGTGAAGGCTAGGTCAACGAAAAAGACATACTTGCTAAATGGATGGAAGAACACAGGAGCAATACTCTCAACACAGGCCACACTGTTCACAGCAATTATCCAGAGGGAGTTTCACTTTCTCTGTTTTAAATTATTAAGAACTCTTTATTACTTTGGAATCAGAAAAAAAAAATCAAACTGTTTTGAGAGAGGAACGGAGTGAGAGAGAGAGGACCCCTCAAAGGCCGCCCTTCACCACAGCTATGACATCTCCCAGGCAACCTCATACCTGGAGATGCTTCCCTGGGCCCTGCAGAATCTCCTTCAGCTTTTTCCTAAGGCCCTGGGGCTGCACTGGCAGCCTCCCAGCTGGCCTGTACTGGCCTAACAGTCCCTTCCTTCTGGAACCCTAAGCCAGATATTGAATGTCCTAGAATGGCAGTCTTTTTTGCCTTCTTGTAGGTTATGCCATGATATGCCTTGTCAAGGTGTCCTGTGTCCCCAAACTGTGAGAATTTTTCTCATGTCTTTAGATGGCTCTATTGGCCAGCAATGCATTTTGCATTACATCCTGTCAAGCAAGAGGCTAAGAGACCCTATTCTTAGTCTGTTTTTTGTTTCTATAACTAAATAACTGAGGTCGGTAATTTATAAGGAAGGAAATTTATTTCTTAGCATTCTGGAGGCTGGGAAGTCCAAGGTCAAGGGGCCATATCTGGTGAGGACCTTCTTGCTGGTGGGGACTCTGAAGAGTCCCAAGGTGGCGCAGGGCATCACATGGTAATGGGGATCAGAGGAGATGGCCACACTGCCTTTTACAACAGTGATAACTCTCATGATAACTAACCCAAACCCTCAATAAACCATTAATCTATGAATGGATTCATCCATTCATGAGAGCAAAGCCCTCATGACCCAATCACCTCCCAAAGGTCCCACCTCTAGTTTGTTTGTTTGTTTGTTTGTTTTGAGACGGAATCTTGCTCTGTCACCCAGGCTGGAGTGCAATGGCGCGATCTCGGCTCACTGCAACTTCTGCCTCCCAGGTTCAAGCGATTCTCCTGCCTCAGCCTCCCGAGTAGCTGGGACTACAGGTGTGTGCCACCACACCCAGCTAATTTTTGTATTTTTAGTATAGACGGGGTTTCACCATGTTGGCCAGGATGGTCTTGATCCCCTGACCTCGTGATCCGCCCACCTCAGCCTCCTAAAGTGCTGGGATGACAGGTGTGGGCCACCACGTCCGGCCAGGTCCCACCTCTTACATGTAGTTAGTACTACATTGAGGACCAAGATTCCAATACTTTCCAACACATGAAATTTTAGGGGACACATTTAAACCATTAAACCATCAAGCCATAGCAGATACCGTGAAGATAAATCAGCACATAAAAATATCAGAGCAACACAGGAGTCTATAAGAAAGGATAAATGTAAATGAGGGTAGACTAACCTTCTCCAGCCATCCCTGTATTTTCTCTTTGCCAAAGGCATCATCAAAGCCTGAGGATGCAAGAGCTGATGGTTGCCAAGCATAAAACATGACAGACAACTAGCTCCCTGAGGACAGGTACTATCTCCTTGTATCCCCAGGGCCTGGCACTACATCTGGCAAACAGCAGGAATACATTAGCTACTGAATAAAATGACCTATGGGCACTTGGCATTGACAGGGCCACTTTCAGGTAGGAGCAATGTGGTTATCCAGGACCAGGAGTGGCAAAGGTCAAGAATGAAGGGGTAGAGCATATATGATGTACACATTATTAGGAGAAAAAAAAGTTGAAAGTTAAAAGCCATATCTATTCTAGTGATCTGAACTACCACATCAAAATGACCAGCATCGACCCTGAACATTCTTACCTTCCCATTACGAATAGTTCAGTCAATATACCCCAAGCTTTGTTTGAAGACTCCATCAGTCTGATAAGAACGGAAGATAATTTGAACTTTTTTTTTTTTACCGTGAAGCTCAGGACAACTTCTTTCAGGCTTCAAGAACAAACCCTAAGTTTAAGCACCCCTGAGATATGCATGTATTCCCTCACTGACAGCCGTGTCCACGTTCACCTTTACAAACCCAAAAGTCCTGGCTTTCTCAGCCTCTCCCACACAGACACCCATCTGCCCTCTGCTCTCATTATCTCAGGACATTTTCTTATCTGCTAAACTTATCACAAGTGAATGAGGCAACTCAGCCCACAACTACCATCTGAAGATTAATTCTATTTAACAACGAAGAAACTTAGCAATCTGTGTACCAGCAAGCCCTGGGGGCCGAGAGTTCTGCCTGGTCCCACCTGATCACTCTGTCATGACCTCAGTTCATGTGGACCTTTCGCCCACCTTCATCTCAAACCCAACCCTGAGCCCCTCCATGCTGGGATGTGTGCAGGGACCCCGTGCAGGCTTCCCAGAGCAGGGGAGCACTCAACTATGCAGAACATGCCAACTCCACAGATATACAGCAGGTCACGACTGAAATGACTTCCCATGGAAACTGTCTTTGTCATCCTTTTTAAAAACATTACATGTCAGAAAGACGATATGAGAGCTCAGACTGCGCCCACATGGGGAACTGAGAGAGAGAGGCCCAGTACCTCCTTTTCCCTCTGCCCTCCCAGCAGATGGCCTTGCTGCTTATTTCCTAAGGACAGCACAAGCACTCAGAAGAGAACTGGCAGATTCCTTCACCCACAAATAGATCAACTTACCCACATCTTTCCCCACAGCCTTGGCCTTCCTTCCTATCTGAGGGGAACTCCTCTGCTCAGCCTCAGAACACTGGGTTCTGTCCCTTCTCACAGGCCCAGAGACATCACTGCACCTACTCTGTCCCATGCCATCCATCTTCCCCTCTCCCCTGGATTATGCCCATGCACACTCCAGACTGCTCTAATATCGCACAATTATGATATCATAATTATCAATATAATAGGCTGCTTGAAGTTATCCTATAGCATAGTGATGCTTTTATTTATTTATATATTTTTTTGAGACAGGGTCTCACTCTGTTGCCCAGACCAGAGTGCAGTGGCTTGATCATGGCTCACACAGTCTTGACCTCCCGGGCTCAAGCAATCATGCACACCATGCCTGGCTATTTTTTTGTTGTTGTTGTTGTTCTAGATGAGGTCTCCCTTCATTGCCCAGGCTGGTCTCAGATTCCTGGGCTCAAGTGATCCTCCTTCTTTATCCTCCCAAAGTGCTAGGATTACAGGTGTGCTGGGATTACAGGCATGGCAGGAGTACAGGTGTGTACCACCGCACCTGGCCTTGTAATGATGCTTTTGAAAATTTGTTTGGTTCTCTTTTCCCCAGGTTTCACGTTGACTCGTTAAGCCCTTTCTTTAGCAGTGTTTAATCTGCCCTTCAGTGTAATTCCCTTCAGTGTAACTTTTACCTCACACATTGTGGTTTTCATCTTTAGAAATTCAATTTCGGTAATTTTCAGATTTTCCATGACTCCACTTAACTTCTGGAACATATGGAATACAATTACCGTTAAGTGTTTTTTGTTGTTGTTTTTTTGAGATGGAGTTTCGCTCTTGTTGCCCAGGCTGGAATGCGATGGGCGATTTTGGCTAATATATCACGTAACTATCATAATATCATAATTATCAATATAATGGGCTGCCTGAAGTTGTCCTATGGCATACTGATGCTCTTATTATTTATTTTTTGATATCTAATATCACTGCTAAGAAAACTCACCCCCTCCAGCCATCCCTCCCCGTCTTTCCCCCTTTACTGCACAGCTCCCCAGAAAAGCTACCTGCATTTCCTCTCTCCACTTCTTCCTTGAGCCCTCACCATTAGGCTTTTGCCCCCACCACTGCAGTAAGCCACTCCTGTCAATGCTGATCTCATGTCACCAAATCCAATCGCAGATCAGGCTTTCTTCTGCAACAGGCCTTCTTTAGGTGGCTGCCTTGACACCTTTTCCCAGCAATCCTTCTAACTCATTGCCCAGGTCCTGACTCCTCTGTCCTGACTTGTCTGCTGGGAGAGTCTGCTACAAGGCTCTAGGTACCACCTGCCACAGCCATGGTCAGGTACAGGTCCTAACCTCTCCCTTGAACTCTATCCCCTATCCACCTGGATGTTTAACAGGCACCTCAATATGTCCAAAACCAAACATTACTTCTCCTGCCCCAAAGCACTTGCTCTTTCCACATCTGTCCCCATTTCAGTATCTGGCAACTCCATTCTTCCTGTTGCTCAGAAAGTAGTTTGTGAATCCAGAATCACATGCTTCTTCTCATCTCCACAGCTGCTGTCCCGGCCCGAGCCCCTGTCATCGCTTGCCTGGATGACCCCGGCAGCCCCTAGCTGGTCTCCCTGCTTGCCCACTGCAGTCTGTGCTTGTCAAACAGTCAGAGTGACATGATGACACACATATCATGCCATTTCTCTCTTCTAAAGCAGCCAGTGGCATCCGTTCACATGTCTCCTTGTCAGAAACATCCCCTGTACACCCGGACTGTGCACACACAGCCACAGGGCCTCATCTGTGGCTATTCCCTCACTGGCACCATTTTCCTCCTTAGTGCCCTGAGCACGTGACATCATGTGTTTCTTCATGTGTTATCTGTCTCCCCTACCAGAATGTAAAAGCCAGGAAAACTGCAATGGCCTCAGCACTCACAGGTGTTACTGGGCATAACAGGTACTCAAACTGTTAAATGAGTAGCTGGAAAAAAGTGTTAAATAAGCAAATAATATTGCTACAAATGCTCTAATACCAACAGACACATTAACTGATCAGGATGGACCCTATATGCACGACTGGCTGCGAAGCCAGACTCTTAATTGTTTGGGGCAGAAAAGGGTAGAAGAAAATCCTTCTAGACATGAGCTAACAGATCTTTCTCAGTACCCTCAACTCTTGTTTTTTTTTGTTTTTTTTGTTTTTTTGCTTGTTTTGTTTTTGAGACAAAGTCTCGCTCTGTCGCCCAAGCTGGAGTGCAGTGGTGCAATCTCGGCTCACTGCAGCCTCCACCTCCTGGGTTCAAGTGATTCTCCTGCCTCAGCCTCCCGGGATTACAGGAGGTAATCCCTCACCTGGGATTACAGGTGCTCACAACCTCGCCTGGCTAATTTTGTCTTTTTAGTAGAGATGGTGTTTCACCACATTGGCCAGGCTGCCTGAACTCCTGACCTCAAGTGATCTGCCTGCCTCGGCCTCCCAAAGTGCTGGGATTACAGGCGTGAGCCACCACACTGGCCAGTACCCTGAGCTCTTAATATTATAATCATCATGGGGCTAGTCATCTAGAAGATGTCACTGACCAAGCACTCACCATGTGCCAAGAACATTCCACACACCTGGGCCTCATCACAATCCTACAGGGAAGACACTCTAATCCCTACATCACAGATGAAGAAACAAACTCAAGAGTGTTACACAATTCACCCAAGCCAGAGAATCTGAAAACTCACCTGAGACCCGGGTCTCTATGAAGGCTATCCTCTGAAGCAGTAAATCACAATACAAAAGGGCTGAGGCCTAAATGAGAAGTCTTGCTGGTAACAGGACAGTTTGGTTCCGGCATCCTGGCTCTTGGCCCCTGTTCACTGAGTGACACTCTAGATGCTGGCTCTCAGTGTGGCACGAGATAGATGGCTTACCCACTCTCATGCTGAAAGGGCCCCTGCCAAAGCACAAGCAAACTGAGACCAAAGTCCTGTGGTGTCATCTCTGGGTGAAGAGCACTGACTTCATCTGTCAGCTTTTGAGGTTATATTTCAATAAACATTTTCCCTGCAGATTTCACTCTGGAAGGACAAGTGTTCTAATGGAGGAGGAGAGAAAGCAGGGGAATGAAGAGGAGAAGCCGCAGCAGCAGGAGTCTGAAATGAGGTCCTGTCTCCATCACTGTTAGCACAAACCTGACAAGGTGACCCATCTTCCATGCCTCTCTCCAAGGCTTCCTCCATGAAAGTGCCTCAGGTGCTTTCAGCCCGCCCAAAGATACCCCTCACAGTTCAGGCCTGTCTGCCAGTCACCATAGAAGGCGGACACTCCCTTGGGAAGGGACACTGTGGCTGAAAGGAACTAGGAACCAAGCAGAGATACAGGATGCAGAGTCCTAATAAAGCAGAAGGCAGTGGCAAAGCACCAAGTCCCAGTGTGGCCGGTCCCTGGCTGGAGTGCAGCATTGATACGGTACACTGAGTTAGGAAGAGGAAAACCAGTACCAGTTGAGGGGGGGGCCAGCTGTGGTGCCATAAACAAAGCCAGCCCCGTGCCTTGTCACAGTCCTGGCACAGACTGTACTGAGGGTGGAGCAAAAGGAAAAAGGAGATGGATGAAGCAGACTTTAACCGCAAAAGCTAGCTCAGAACTCACTCCCATCTTCCTAACCTGTAAAGAAAAGATGAAGAGATACCATACAGGGACACTTAAGAGGGTGAGGTTGATACTGGACCTCGGGAAGGCTGACACTGAAGAAGACAGATGTTAACCTCAGCCACCCACCCTTCTGGGTTAGGGGAAGCCATTAGCAACCTTGGATAAAGTATCTTCTTTGGGTCAAGGAAAAACTAGGTGTGATGACTGTGTTCTTTGGCATTTATGTGTGAGGGTGATCTGGCTATGAAACCTCCCATGCAGCCCACTGATCTCTGTCAATCCAGCAGATCTGGCCTGTCGGTTGGGAGTTGGAGGATAAAGACTAGGTAACACACAGACCGTGTACATCTCATGACTGCCTTCTCAGGGTCCAAATTAGACTAGTCGTGCCTTCAATGCACATTCCCAAGAATTCCAGGGCTAATGAAAGGCCCACAAAATCCCTCATTTGGGCTGAGCGCGGTGGCTCACGCCTGTAATCCCAGCACTTTGGGAGGCCGAGGCGGGTGGATCACAAGGTCAGGAGTTCAAGACCAGCCTGGCCAATATGGTGAAACTCCGTCTCTACTAAAAATACAAAAATTAAGGCCAGGCACAGTGGCTCACGCCTGTAATCCCGGTACTTTGGGAGGCCGAGGCGGGCGGATCATGAGGTCAGGAGTTCAAGATCAGCCTGACCAACATGGTGAAACCTCGTCTCTACTAAAAATACAAAAAATTAGCCAGGCATGGTGGCGTGCACCTGTAATCCCAGCGACTCGGGAGGTTGAGGCAGGAGAATCACTTGAACCTGGCACACGGAGGTTGCAGTGAGCCAAGATCACGCCACTGCCCTCCAGCCTGGGCAACAGAAGGAGACTGTCTCAAAAAAAAAAAAAGAAAGAAAAAAAAGAAAAAAAATTAGCCAGGCATGGTGGCGGGTACCCAGAGTCCCAGCTACTCGGGAGGCTGAGGCAGGAGAATCGCTTGAATCTGGGAGGCAGAGGTTGCAGTGAGCCGAGATCATGCCACTGCACTCCAGCCTGGGTGACAGAGTGAGACTCTTGTCTCAAAAAAAAAAATCACTCATTTGCCCAGTACCTCCTCACATCAGACACCATGCAAAGCAAAACTGATCTAGTTCCTCTTCTCAAGGAGTACAGAGTTGACCTATGAATGAGATAAATATTTACCTTTAAAAATTACCTTTCTGCCCAGAATTTAAAAACAAAAAAACTGGTTTGGGGTTTTTTTTGGACCTCCAAAATTGTTCTCATCTGAATTACTTACCAATGTTAAAAAAGCTGGCAATACTGCACACACACACATACAAGCACACACACTAAGACAAAAAACAAAAAACTATATAAACAAAAGCCTGGGCGCACTGGCTCATGCCTATAATCCCAGCACTTTGGGAGGCTTAGGTGGGTGGATCACTTGAGCTCAGGAGTTCAAGTCCAGCCTGGGCAACATGGGAAAACTCTGTCTCTACAAAAAATACAAAAATTAGCTAGGCGTGATGGTGGGTGCCAGTAGTCCCAGCTACTTGTAAGGCTGAGGTGCGAAGACCATTTGACCCCGAGAGGCAGAGGCTGCAGTGAGCCATGACTGCACCGCAGCACCCCAGTCTGGGTGTAGAGCCAAACCTGATCTCAAACACAAAACAAAACAAACTAAAAAAAACACCAGCTAGTCTTTTCCAGAAAGACTGGACGATCTGGCCACTCTGGGACCACATTCCTGCCAGGCAGCAACAGGACAGGGTGTGGCAGCTGCTGTCCCCTTCAGACAGAACCTGTTCTCTCCACTTCTCTACAGCCCTCAGCATCCCCCAGAATTAAAAAGATATATTTTCTTTGATGGAGCACAAAATATGTATGTGTGTGTGTATATATATTTCCCCACTTCAGTGTATGTATGGATATTAGATATATTATTGACTAGCCTAAATCAAGAGGAAAAAGCAGGCCAGGCGCGGTGGCTCACGCCTGTAATCCCAACACTTTGGGAGGCCAAGGCGGGCGGATCACCTGAGGTTGGGAGTTTGAGACCAGCCTGACCAACATGGAGAAACCCTGTCTCTACTAAAAATACAAAATTAGCTGGATGTGGTGGCACATACCTGTAATCCCGGCTACTCGGGAGGCTGAGGCAGGAAAATCGCTTGAACCTGGGAGGCGGAGGTTATGAGCCAAGATCATGCCATTGCACTCCAACCTGGGCAACAAGAGTGAGACTCAAAAAAAAAAAAAAAAAAGGGAAAACAGAGGAAAAACCCTAATTACAAAAAACGGGGAAGAAAACTAGGGAAATGCCCATAGCTACAGAGGAGAAAAGGTGAATTAAATTGATAATTTTATAAGAATACAGAAACTGCCAAAACTGAAACCAGGACATAGCAAATCCTAAACAGACGTAGAAGACACTGTAGTAGTTACCAAAGTGCTATATTCTGAAACAGCACTGGCTAGGGTGGTGGCTCATGCCTATAATCCCAATACTTTGGGGGACAGAGGTGGAAGGACTGCTTGAGAGAGAAGTTCAAGACCAAGCCTAGGCAACGTGGCAAGACCTGCCTGTACCAAAAAATTTAAATAAATAAATAAATAGAAAGGCATCAGGCTTAGACAGTTTTACAAGAGAATTCCTACCAAATTTTAAACAAATAATTTAAAAAATTCTTAAGCTGGCTAAAAGTTTAGAATAAAATGGCCGGGTGCGGTGGCTGACGCCTGTAATCCCAGCACTTTTGGAGTCCAAGGCGGGTGGATCACAAGGTCAGAAGATTGAAACCATCCTGGCTAACACGGTGAAACCCCGTCTCTACTAAAAAAAAATACAAAAAATTAGCCGGGCGTGGTGGCGGGCACCTGTAGTCCCAGCTACTCGGGAGGCTGAGGCAGGAGAATGGCGTGAACCCGGAAGGTGGAGCTTGCAGTGAGCCAAGATCGTGCCACTGCACTTCAGCCTGGGCAATGGAGCGAGACTCCGTCTCAAAAAAAAAATAATAATAATAATAATAAAAATAAAAGTTTAGAATAAAATGTTATATAAGAAACTTTTTACAAAGCTATAGAAAACACTAAAACAACTTGATAAAGGTTGCATAAGAGAAAATTACAGACTATTCTCACAAATAATGATGTAAAATTTCTTTTTTTTTTTTTTGAGATGGAGTCTTGCTCTGTCGCCCAGGCTGGAGTGCAGTGGCGCAATCTGGGCTCACTGCAAGCTCCACCTCCCGGATTCAGGCCATTCTCCTACCTCAGCCTCCTGAGTAGCTGGGACTACAGGCGCCCGCCACCACGCCTGGCTAATTTTTTTTTGTATTTTTTAGTAGAGACGGGGTTTCACCCGTTAGCCAGGATGGTCTCGATCTCTTGACCTCGTGATCCGCCTGCCTCGGCCTCCCAAAGTGCTGGGATCACAGGCATGCGCCACCACGCCCGCCTCATGATGTAAAATTTTAAAATAAAATATTAATAAATAGGCCAGGTGCAGTGGCTCACGCCTTACAATCCCAGCACTTTGGGAGGCTGAGGCGGGCAGATTATCTGAGGTCAGTAGGTCGAGTCCAGCCTGGTCAACATGGCAAAATCCTGTCTCCATTAAAAATACAAAAATTAGCCGGGCATGGTGGCACGTGCCTGTAATCCCAGCTACCCGGGAGGCTGAGGCCAGAGAATTGCTTGAACCTGGGAGGCAGAAGTTGCAGTGACCCGAGATCGCGCCACTGCTCTCCAGCCTGGGCAACAGAGTGAAACCCTGCCTCAAAAAATAAAAATAAAAAATAAATTAATAAATAGAATCTGGATATACAATAAGAGAGTTTATCCCAGGAATACAATGATGATTCAATAATATAAATCCATTACTATAACTCATTATGTTAACAGATAAAAGAAAATCTCTAAGGTCATTCCACAGATGTACACTGGCATTTGAGAAAACTCAATCACCATTTTTTATTTTAAAAACATCAGTGAGGGAGCAGGAACAAAAACAAAAAGCTCCCCACAACATTAGCAACACACCCCAGCATGGCACTTAAATGGCAAAAACACTAACAGCATTCTCATTAAAGTCAGGAATGAAACAAGTTATTCAGTGTCATCCCTATTATTTAACTTTGTTCTAGAAATACAATGCAATCAGAAAAGAAAAAGAGGGCAGACATGGTGGCTCACGCCTGTAATCCCAACACTTTGGGAGGCCATGACAGGCAGATCACTTGAAGTCACGAGTTGGAGACCAGTCTGGCCAACATGGTGAAACCCCATCTTTACAAAAAATACAAAAATTAGCCATGTGTGGTGGCATGTGCCTGTAATCCCACCTTCTGGGGAGGCTGAGGCAGGAGAATTTAGGCCTGGCACAGTAGTTCACACCTAACACTTTGGGAGGCCCAGGAAGAAGGATCGCTTGAAGCCAGAAATTCAAGACCAGCCTGGGGGGCAACATAGTGAGACTTCATCTCTACCAAAAAAAAAAAAAAAATTTACCAGGAGTGGTGGCACACACCCAGCATCTCAGCTACTAGGGAGGCTGATGTGGGATGTGGCAGGATCAACTGAGCCCAGGAGGTCTGGGCTGCAGTGGGCCATGATCATCCCACTGTGCTCCAGCCTGGGTAACAGAACTGTCTTAAAAAAAAAATCGTTTAAAAATATTCCAGGCCGGGCGCTGTGGCTCACGCCTGTAATCCCAGCAATTTGGGAGGCCGAGGTGGGTGGATCACGAGGTCAGGAGTTCAAGACCAGCCTGGCCAACATGGTGAAACCCCGTCTCTACTAAAACTACAAAAATTAGCCAGGCACGGTGGCGGGTGCCTGTAATCCCAGCTACTTGGGAGGCTGGGGCAGGAGAATTGCTTGAACCTGGGAGGTGGAGGTTGCAGTGAGCCGAGATTGCCACTGCACTCCAGCCTGGGCGACAGAGCGAGACTCCTTCTCAAAAAAAAAAAAAAAAAATTCCAATCCTTCATCCTACAAAAAAAAGGAGAGGGATGGATGATTCAAAATTGGCTAAACACTGAAAACTTTTAAGTGATGGATACATGAAGGCTCATTAGATTGTCTTCTCTACTTCCACGTATGTCGACAATAAAGGTTTAAAAATGTGCAGAAGGATCCAAAGGAGGATCATAAAAGACACAAACAAGCCGGCTCTGTGGCGCAACGGATATTTGTTCCATGGATATTTGTTCATTCAACAAGTATTTTCTGCCACCTACTATGTGCCAGGTACTGGAGATACTTAAGTGGAAGAAACAAAGTTCCTGTTCTCATGGCACTTCCATTCTGGTTGCGGGGGAGGCACACGAGCAAAAATTACAATCTCGAGTAAGTGATAATAAGGTCGACAGGGGTGGGCTGGTCTAAGAAGGCCTCAGTGAGGAAGTGATGGTGGCGCAGAGCCTGAGTGAGGAAGAGGAGAAGCTCAAGGATGTCTGAGACAGCCAGCTGGGAAGGAAGACAACCTCGCAAATTTGGTCTTCCTTCCCTTTGTTTTGCTTTTTACCCCAACAGCCTTTTGCTTATCCAAAGGATATGGACACCACTGGAATGTCTCTCTTTGTCCCGACACGAAAATAAAAATTAATCGGCTCATTTTAATACACTACATTCTTCAAGGGAGGTGCCAGGTCGCCGCTGTTTCCCCAAACGTTGTGTAAAACAATTTGATTTTTTCTTTTTCTTTTTTTTTTTGAGACGGAGTTTCGTTCTTGTTGTCCAGGCTGGAGTGCAATGGTGCGATCTCGGTTCGGTGAGATCTTGGCTCACCGCAACCTCCGCCTCCCGGATTCAAGCGATTCTCCTGCCTCAGCCTCCCGAGTAGCTGGGATTACAGGCATACGCGCCACCACGTCCGGCTAATTTTGTATTTTTAGTAGAAACGGGGTTTCTCCATGTTGGTCAGGCTGGTCTCGAACTCCTGACCTCAGATAATCTGCCCGCCTCGGTCTCCCAGAGTGCTGGCATTACAGGCGTGATTTTTTCGAAGGAAAAATTTGATTTTTTCGAAGGAAGAATTTTCCAATTTATCTAAGCGTTATGCCATGTCTGTTAATAAAATTGTATTAAAGTTAAATCATGAGTTTTTAATGCAGATAAATCTTTCCATAGCAAAGAGAACAGATTAGTAAGATATTGATCGGATGCTACAGAATTCTACACACAAAGACACAAAACTATCAGTCTCCGCCCTTCTGTCAAACCATCGACTTAGAAGTGTCTACAGTTTAATTTCATGATCTTTTAAGCAATGAAGTTAAAATTCTACTTTTCCTTAGGAGCGATTTGCATATTTTACACTCAAGAGGCCAGCGTCAACTAAGGGCATTCCAGATGGTCAAAAAAGAAGTGCCTCTGCTACAACGCCTGAGATCACCATATAGTAACATCTTCAAACCACCACGAAACAGCAAGGCTTCAAAGCTGTCAGGAATGCTACGTTCTACAAACAGCCAGATAATTAGGAAACCAGCAGATGGGAGGAGAAATCTGTCCCTACGCAACATGTTCCCATCTCAGTTTTGAAAGTGGTTTTATATAAACGCATTCATCTTCTACCCAAAGGGAGAACGCCAATAACCAAACGACTCAGGACTTTAAGGTGATTCCCAAGGAGGCGAACTTGTGCGGACAGATTTCAAGTACCACGAACCACCACCAGCACAGCGAAGGACAGGTTTCCCTCCGACGGCTGCGATGCTCCGAGTCCCTCCTTCCCCTAGCACCCCGCGGACCACTGAGCCCTTCCCCAAAGGTCCCCGAGTTCTGAGCGACGCACGCCCCCGACCCGTTACCGGGGAGAGCCGCCGAGGGCCCAAGGCGCCAGTAAGGCTCCGCGCACGCAGCCCAGCCCGAGGGGCGCCCGCCCGGGCGCTCGGTGTGGGGCCCGATGCAGAGCAGGAGGGGGAGGTCCAAGTGGGCCCCAGCGCTCTCAAGGTCTGGCGCCGGCCCCTCTGCCTCCCGCCTCTACTGTGCCTGGCGTCCAGGGATCTTCCCAAGGACTCCCCACCCCCTACTCTGCTCTCCCACGCGGGGTCATGACTTCGGGCGGCGCCAAGCCCCCCGCGTAAGGGCCCCCCCGGCTTCCCCGGGAAAGGGTTGGGGTGCAAGGCTAGGCTGGGAGTGCCTGGCGAGAGGGAGGGAGCAGGACACAGGAGGTCAGCGGCAGGGCACGGCGCTCCCGCCGCGGTGCCTGGGGAAGGGAGCAGGGGTGGGGCCGCCGCGGGCCAAATGCGGGAAACAGGCGCGGACGGGGGCGGCCGCGAATCGGGCGGACGGCCACTCTGGGAGGGGCTGGGAGGTACCGGGGCCCCCTGCGGGACGCACCTGCGCCAAGTGAGGGGCCTCCCCGCTCCGCGCGAAGCCTCACCTGCCCAGCGCCCGCTTCATTCCCGCGTCGGCTGCGCAGCGCGGCTCGGCCGCCCCCGGGCCCGTCAGGCGTAGGTTCTGCTTCAGGCGGCAGTCGGCGTCCAGCGCCGCGGCGGCCGAGCCGGAGGAGGACGAGCCGGCGGCGTCGCAGCGCTCATGCTCCAAGGTGACGGGCTCGGTCCGCTTCCTCATCCCGCGGCCGACAGGGCCGGCCGGCGACGGCGCCCGCTGGCCTCGCCCGCCGCCTGCGCCGCAGTGCCGCCGCTCACAGCCGCTGCCACCCGGAGCCCGAAGCCCGGAGCCCGGAACCCGCCGCTCCTCACATCACAACCCAGGCCGCGGCGCCCGCTACGAACCAGCGGCGGGGGCCCGCCAGCCAGGCCGGCCAATCAGGGCCGGGCTCCCGCCGGACCTGCCCTCCCCCCTCCCCCGGCCCCGCCCCGGCCACCTCCTCCCTGGTTCCGAGGAGCGCGCGCCCAGCATCCCCGGCGCCACCAGCAGCCATTTTGTGGGAGGGTGGGCGAAGCTGCAGCGGCGCGTCATCTGCAGGGCAGGGCTCTGGGCTCCATCCGGAGGCTGCAGCTGTCCTCGCCCGGGCGCTCGGTGTGAGGAGCACCCGCTCCCGGTCGTGCCCGAAAGGGGTGGCCCAGCGAGCCAGAGCCGCAGCGCTGGGCCCCTCGCGCTTCTGCGAACGGAAACCCAGAGGTAGCAAATCGCAGTTCCGTTCTCGTGATTCTTAATTCTTTTCCCACAAGGACTTTACCTTTAAAAGTATGCTTTCCGGTCTCAATTTTTAATTTGAAGCAAATGTATATACTCAGTGTTTGCTTTTGGGCCGAACATATGGAAATGAACTGCTTGAAAAATTTACTTTTTAAAAACCTGTATTAGATTTTAGATTTTTATAAAGCAATTAAGACTACCTGATGGGAGGAAAATCCATTTCAAAGATAAATTCGCCCTTATGAAACCCAAATTTAGTACTAATTCAACCCATCCTAAAAAGAGAAAAGGAAAGAATAAAGGGCTGTTTCACAAATTTAGTTTTATAACTTTGGCTTTCTTCAATATGGCATTAATTTTACAGATGATCTATAACCAAGAGAGATATTTGCTTATTCCAAAGTAACTTTAGAAATTTCAATATTTGTCACTTTGAAAACTATTGGCAATTGATAATTTAAGGTCAATTGGAAATGCGTTTAGAAATTCAACAGCTTTTTATATTAGTTTTTTTTTTTTTTTTTTGAGACGGAATCTCGCTGTCGCCCAGGCTGGAGTGCAGTGGCGCGATCTCGGCTCACTGCAAACTCCGCCTCCCAGGTTCGCGATCTCGGCTCACTGCAAACTCCGCCTCCCAGGTTCACGCCGGTCTTCTGCCTCAGCCTCCCAAGTAGCTGGGACTACAGGCGCCGGCTACCATGCCTGGCTAATTTTTTTGTATTTTTAGTGGAGACGGGGTTTCACTATGTAGCCAGGATGGTCTCGATCTCCTGACCCCGTGATCCGCCCACCTCGGCCTCCCAAAGTGCTGGGATTACAGGCATGAGCCACCGCGCCCGACCGCTTTTTATATTAGTTTTGTAATGATACTTTGAAATTGCAAAATAATTTATTGACCATATTACTAAGTGTTACAGCCTGCATTCATAATTGTGTCAATATCTCCAGATATACTTTTTAAAAACATTATGGGCCGAGTTCAGTGGCTCATGCCTGTAATCTCAGCACTTTGGGAGGTGGAGGTGGGTGAATCACTTAAGCACAGGAGATGGAGGCCAGACCAGCCTGGCCAGCATGGTGAAACTCCGTCTCTACTAAAAATACAAAAATTAGCCGGGTGTGGTGGCACAAGCCTGGGTGACAGAGCAAGACTGTTTTAAAAAAAAAAAGGCTGGGTGAGGTGGCTCACGCCTGTGATCCCAGCACTTTGGGAGGCCGAGGCGGGCGGATCACGAGGTCAGGAGATTGAGGCTATCCTGGCCAATGTAGTGAAACCCCGTCTCTACTAAAAACACAAAAATTAGCCGGGTGTGGTGGCACAACCTTATAATCCCAGCTACTTGGGAGGCTGAGGCAGGAGAATCGCTTGAACTTGGGAAGCGGAGGTTGAAGTGAGCTGAGATCACACCATTGCACTCCAGCCTTGGGGACAAAAGCAAACTTCTGTCTCAAAAAAAAAAAAAAAAATTAGCTGGGCATGGTGGGTGGCACGTGCCTGTATTCTCAGCTACTTGGGAAGCTGAGGCGGGAGAATCGCTTGAACCAGGGAGTCGGAGGTTGCGGTGAGCCGAAATTGTGCCACTGCACTCCAGTCCGGCGACAGAGGGAGACTCCTCTCAAAAACAAACAAAAAAATTAGCCGGGTGTGGTAGCGCACGCCTGTAATCCCATCTACTTGGGAGGCTGAGGCAGGAGAATTGCTTGAACCCGTGATGCTGGGATTCGGAGGTTGCAGTGAGCCGAGATTGCACCACTGCACTCTAGCCTGGATGACAGAGCAGGACTCCATCTCAAAATAAACAAACATACTATGGAATGTAAATTATAAATTTTTTATAGTGATGTAGTAACACATCCTGGAGAGATTGGAAATCTGGGAAATAACTAAAACGTAAAAAAAAAAAAAAAAAGTTTTGTCTCTATCGCTCACTTCAATTAAAAAAAAAAAAAACAACCGCCGGGCGCGGTGGCTTATGCCTGTAATCCCAGCACATTGGGAGGCCGAGGCGGGCGGATCACAAGGTCAGGAGATCATAACCTTCCTGGCTAACATGGTTTCACACCCCGTCTCTACTAACAATATAAAAAATCAGCAGGGCATGGTGGCGGGCGCCTGTAGTCCCAGCTACTTGGGAGGCTGAAGCAGGAGAATGGCATGAACCCAGGAGGCGGAGCTTGCAGTGAAGGAAGATCGTGCCACTGCACTCCAACCTGGGCGACAGAGCGAGACTCTGACTCAAAAAAACCAAACAAACAAACCAAAAAAAAAAAAAGGAAGAGCTGGAGAGGAGAAATCTGTACAGTGTATTGAATCTTTCTTACAGGCACGAGGCCTTGACCACACAGTGCTCAACTCTTGGCGGTTGAGTCCATGCTAGTGATGCCCACATTTTTATCATTGGTCCACACCTCTCCTTGACCCTTAGGCTCCTCATCATTTCTGCTCTGATTTCTGACAAGCCCACTTCAACGCTGAGCTCCCAACTCTTCTCCCACCCCCACCTCCATCCATGACCTTCCCTGGCAATTCTATTGCAGTTCCTGGGGCCACAATTCTGGGGTCATCCTTGACTTCTCCTTTCTTGTGCTATAGCATGTCTATCACCAAGCCTTGTCAGCTGTGCTTTCAAAATCTATGAGAATTTAACCATTAAATTTTACCACCTCCATGGTCCCCACCCTGGGCCAAACTGCTGTCATCTCTCACCTCCATTATTTGAATAGCCTAACTGGTCTCCTGCCTCCACTTTGCCTCACTTCTGTCCACTTAATTCAGCTGCCACATAGGGTTTTCTTCTTGTTACAAGGTCTAATTCTGTCATTTATTTGCTCACAACACTTAAGTGGCTCCCCATCTCACTCAAAACCCAAGGCTTACAAAAGGGTTTAACATGGCCCTCCCTGACAGTAGAGCACCCGATTCTGTCGCTGATTGGGGGTGCCACTTGTAACCTGCATGGACCTAGGGTAACTGAACAGAGGGGGGTGAACGTGAGAATAAAAGACAAGAGACAAGAGTATATTTGGAAGAAGGGGTCAGGGGGCACCTTGCCTCTAGTGGACAAGGGCCCTGAGCTTTACACAGCCCTCCATATTTATTAGGCAAAACAGATAGGGATAAATGGGGGGTGATTGTGGGGTAATTGTCAGTCGGCTGTTTGGTTCACAGCAGGCTTGCCAGACTGCATCCTTTGAACAATAGATGCTAGATTTCTCAGTAGATAACTTCAAGGAGCCCTGCGCCAGGGAGTGAGGCCCTCAGCAAACCTTTTGGTGGCAGGCGCAGTGTGAGTTTGCTCACATCCTGCATTTGTGATAGTGATAGTTTGCTATTTGATCATATAGCCTCCAGTGGAATACTGAGTTGATCATGATCCCATTGGCCTTTTTGGCTCCCAACATCTCTCCCTTTGTGTTTATGTATTAATTGAAAGAAAAGGCCAGGCTGGGCATCTCTCATTCTCTGATTGGCAGTCTGTCCGATTTTGCAGACTATGAGCAGAAGATAGAAACAAAACAGCATTATTCCAAGAACTACATATAAATTGTTAATGTGGTGCTTTAGATAGGTCCAAGGGTTGAGGCTTGCCAGGCCTTGCTGGAATTTGGTCCAGTCTTCTAAAGCAGGCTGAAATTTTTGAGTTTGCTTATTTAAATCAAGAATTTTGTGTTGTAATTCACCAATATCAAAGGTGATGTTGGATGTGAACACTCCCTGTAAATGGGCTTTCACAAGGTCCCATGGATAGTCACTTTGGTTATATTCTAAGTTGTTTACACAAATATGAGTGTGGTTAAAATGACAACGCAATTGATGCTGCAACTGCAAGCTCTGTACTTTTTCTCCTAACCAAAGGACCATGGATTTTAACATTGCCACTTTAGTTTGTAACTCAGTGTTAATTTTATTCTGAAGTAGCCACGCTTGGTCAGCTGTGCGCATGCAGTTCTTCAGGTACTGAGCGGTTTGAATAGAATTATGCAAAGCTACAGAGGACATCACAACAGAAGTTATTAGTGTGACTAAGGAAACGATAGCAAAAATTATGCCTAAGGCTCTACAGACACGATGCATAAGCTGAGTTACAAGAAATTTCACAAAATGCAAAGCAGGTGTGGCAGCCCAAGGTTTGGACAGATTAACAGGAATCCATAGCCCAGGGATGTGACCCAAAATCATCAAGGTAGAAATACTATGTGTTTGCAATGTGCTGTGATTAATGCAGTGATAAAACTGGCAAGATTTACAGGTCAATTGGGTATTGTTTACCTGGAGCTGGTTCTTCTTAGCTGCCAAAAAGACATAAGAATTAAAAACAAAAACTGTAAATCAAGTGGTGATATTCTTTACAAATGCAACATTAAGATTGTGTTGCTTACTATTGCTATTATTGGATCGTATTCCAATCCAGATGTTGCCATTCATAAATGGGAGTGCTGCCTTCCATATCGTCTCTTGAATTGGTCCTTTCCTCCCTAGATAATGCCACTGAGGAAGAGGTGGGCTAAAGCCTGCTCCATGCCAAGCAATCTGGGCAGTAGACTGGGATTGGATCCCAGTACTGTATAAAGAAGAAGCATTAAAAATTTGCCACCAATGCCAGTGAAGTTTGTGCCATGATTTCTGATTTTCATCTTTTCGATCTAGTTGACCTTTAGGTCCCCAATCCACAATGTCTCCAGTTAACATAGATTGTTTTCTAGCCAGTGGACCAAGACAGTGGGTCCACGGAGGGGGGTAGGAACTACTGAATGGAATCTATTCCATATAATCAGCACAATCAGGGCGATTGGGCCGGGAAAGGTTGGTTAGCACACCAGTTACATTAATAGAACCAAGACTTATTAAGTACATAATTTTTCCATAGTGTTTCAACCATGTTTGAGCTTGAATTGTAAGACAGCTATGGCTGAGCGACGTCTTTGTGTTGATTCACAAAGGAAGTCCTTCCAGTGGAGTGGTATAATTAATGGCATTATTCTGAGAGTCTAACTGTTCTATGTCAGGGGGAGTTAGGGGTCCTGGAGCCCACTCTCCCTGATCATGATAAATCTCAGGAGGAGTGTCGCTCCAAAGTACAGGTCGTACTGCTGGGAGATTGAGAACATATGCACAATGTTTTTGCCTCTGCACAGCAAAAACATACCGCACAGGACACTGGCTAACATGGCCAAGAACATGGAATCAGGGGTTTTTGCCTGTCACTGATGCTCCAGTAGTTTCTCAGCTTCCCGCGTGGTTTTCTTGAGTTCTCCTCAGGTTGTGGGGGTTGATGTCATCATCACTCTGCTCGGCCTTCTCTCCATCTTTGGACTCAGGCTCAGCTGGCTCATGGCTCATATCGGAGGGACCGGGCCCATGGTTGGCCACCCTGGGTTCTTCCAGTCTCCTGTTCCATGGTTGCGTGCACCTTGAGGGCACCCACACGGTTTGTCCATCTCCTGTAAATATCATTTGGAGCCAAACCTCATGGGTTACAGCCTTCTACAGGTGTGGCTCTAGGGACATGCTGGCAGGTAGGACAGGCTTGTATTATAGCCCTGGTTTGGCTGCGAGATAAATGTAACATGTGAATAAGGGCGGCAGTATTTTGGTGCAGAAGCGCATGAGACACTTGAGCTTGCTGAAACACAGAACCAATCAGCTTGTCTGCTTTCTCATTACCTAGAGCTAGTGGCCCAGGAAGTTATGTGTGAGAGCGAATGTGAGAAATATGAAAAGGGGCTGCAGGAGAGCGAATAACTTGTTGAAGTCTTACAAATAAGTTAAGCCGGCCGGGCGCAGTGGCTCATGCCTCTAATCCCAGCATTTTGGGAGGCCGAGGTGGGAGGATCACAAGGTCAGGAGTTGGAGACCAGCCTGGCCAATATGGTGAAACCCGTCTCTACTAAAAATACAAAAAAATTAGCCAGGCGTGGTGGTGGAGGCTGAGGCAGGAGAATTGCTTGAACCCGGGAGGCAGAGGTTGCAGTGAGCCAAGATCATGCCCCTGCACTCCAACCTGGGCAACAGAGTGAGACTCTGTCTCAAAAATGAAAGAAAAGAAAAGAGAAAAGGGAAGGGAAAGGAGAAGGGGGAAGGGAGAGGGAAAGGGGGAGGGGAGGGGAGGGGAAGGGAAGGGAAGCAGTTCTGGGTCTAGTGTACTTTTAATTGTAGCAGTTCCTATGCAACTGGCTACATTTACAACATAAGCTGAATCACAGACAATGTTGATGGGATCTGAGCTGTGAGCTGTAAAACCTGAATGACTGCAATTAGCTCTGAGTGTTGAGCTGAAACCCCAGAGGTCATTATTGTTTGAGTATGTTTTGGTCCATAGATAGCAGCACAACCTTTGGAAGAGCCATCAGTAAAATAAGTCTGTCCACCTGGAATAGGCTTGTGATGAGTAATCCCAGGAAGAATGAAAGAATGGATTTTATAAAACTGTAAAATTTTGTCTGAGGGGTAGTGGTTATCTATAGCACCCATGAAGTCTGGGAAAGCAGTTTGCCAGTCAGTTGACATTTCCCAAGCTGCGGCTTGTTGCTGGGAGTCTAAAGGAACAATAATTTTGTCAGGGTCATAGCCCATAAGCATTTTTGACCTATGCCTGCCCATAGTCACAATTTGTGTAATTAAAGAAAAATAAACTTGCAAGGTTTTGACTGTTTGATTAGGTAAAAAGAGCCATTCTATTATTGTTACAGATTTGTCTATGAACTGGCCCAAAAGTCCTCTTGGAGAGTGGGGGGTAGGAAGAATAAACAAAAGCAAGGGTTTTTGCAGTTGTAGCCTTGAGGCATGTCTCTGCTCTAACCTTTGCTCTACAAGCCATAATTCAGCTTCTGCCTCTTTAGTTAATTGCTGCAGGGAATTTAAAGAAGAATCTCCTTGCAGGGTTTGGTAAAGATGTGTAAGTTGCTAGGTAGCAATACCTAACATCGGCCATAGCCAATTAACATCTCCTAATAATTGCTGAACATCCTTTAAAGTTTGTAACCTGTCTTTACGGAGAACTACTTTCTAAGGCCGTACACTTCTCTCTAACAATAGTTCCTAAGTATTGGAATGGGGAAGTTGTTTGTACCGTTTCTGGAGCTATTTGGAGATTCCATTTAGTCAAAGCCTGCTTTGTTTCTCTGAATAACTGATGTAGGATTTGATCTGTAGGAGCAGCCAAAAGAATATCATCTATAAAATGAATGATGTAAGCAGTAGGAAACGTATTCCGAGGCTCTAATGTCTGCCCTACAAAAGGCTGACATAGCGTAGGACTGTTACGCATGCCTTGGGGTAAAACTCTCCATTGATAACAAGAAACAGGTTCTCTTTGATTAATAGAAGGCACAGAGAAGGTGAATCGAGGCTCATCCTTGTCGTGTAAGGGTATAGTAAAGAAACAATCCTTAAGATCTGTTGCTACAAGAGGCCAGTTTCTTAGAATAGCCACTGGAGATGGTAAACCTTTTTGTAAGGCACCCATCAGTTTTATATGTGCATTAATGGCTCTTAAATCATGTAGCAGTCGCCATCTTCCGGACTTTTTTGTAATAACAAACACTGGAGAATTCCAGGGGCTGACTGCTCTCTGTGTCCAGCATCCCATTGTTCTTTTACTAGCTGCTGAAGTTGTGTCAGCTTCTCCTGATAGGGGCCATTGATCCACCCATATGGGTTTGTCACTGAGCCATTCTAATGGTAAGGCAGTGGGTGGAGGAGAAATATCAATGACCCCCATCAGAAATCCTGATGTCCTAGCCCTTTTCTGTTTTTCCAGTTACTGATATCGGGTTAGGATTTCCTTGAAATTTTCCTAAACCTTTTCCCCTCTGATATCCCGTGTTCTTCAACATTTTAAATCCTGGGTTATCGAAGTTTTCATTTGTAAGTCTCATATCCCACGCTGTAAGTAAGTCTGGACCCCATAAATTGATAGCCATATTTGCAACATAAGGCTGAAAAGTACATGACTGTCCGTCCGGACCAAGACAAGATAAAATCTCAGGGCTCTGTTGAACACTTTGAGCTGTGCCTACTCCCACTAGGGACATAGAAGTTAATTGCAAGGGCCAGGATGGGGGCCAGTTGTCTTTAGATGTTATTGATACATCAGCTCCTGTATCCATAAGCCCATAAAATTTCTTTCCTTTAATTTGTACTACACAGGTAGGTCTATTAGAGGCCATGGGTTAGGATACATAGATTTCCCATGTAGTTGTGCTCCCAAACCCTTTATTTCCTTGTTTCTCCTTTCATGGAGAAGGGTGTAATTTGCAGAGAATAAGCAATAATTAGCAATATATTCTCCCAGTTCAAAAATCCAAAGATCTTGTGACATTAAAACTACTTGAATTTCTCCTTCATAATCGGAGTCAATCACTCCTGGGACTACAATGATGCCTTGCAAGTTAAGATGGCTTTTGCCTGAAATTAGTCCCATGTATCCTGTTGGTAAAGGTCCCCAAATACCAGTGGGAACTTTGATAGGTTTGTCTCCCCTACTAACGTGATTCTTTCTCTTGCGGGTAGATCTAATCCTGCACTTTGTGGTGTCCCTGGGGTGAGGGAATCAATGTGCCTCTGGGAACTCATCCCTGAAACGGGGTTGAGGTCTGGGCTGGGAATGCCCTCATTGTTTATGGGGCCCGGGTCCAGGCCCCGTCTCGTTTCCTGGCATGGGGTTCCCATTCTGATGAAATTTTGAGCGACACTGATTAGCCCAGTGATTTCCTTTGTTACAGCAAGGACAAAGTCCTGGCGTTTTTTCTGCTGGGTGGGGCACTGTATTGTAAGGTCCTTTATGTCCTGAGATCTGGTGGCATTCCTTTTTAAAATGTCCAGTTTTTCCACAATCATAACATTTTCCCATTTTAGGGTTTGACCCTTGGCTCCTTTTAGATTTGTCAACTGCTAAATTAGCCATTGCTTGCACTAACATTGCAGAGTGATGAAGTTCGTTCCCATATCCTGACAAGCTCTGAGAAAATTTCCCAAGTTTTTTGTACACCTCGCCGGTGCCAGTGCATGTTTATAATCCGTGTTTGCATTCTCAAAAGCTAGAGTTAGGATTAGCATTTCTGCAGCTGCGGTATGAGGAATTTGATGCTTCACTGCTTCTTGCAGTCTTGGAAGAAAATGTGCATAGGGTGGCCAGGTGCAGTGGCTCACGCCTATAATCCCAGCACTTTGGGAGGCCGAGACGGTCAGATCATGAGGTCAGGAGATCGAGACCATCCTGGCTAACACGGTGAAACCCCATCTCTACTAAAAATACAAAAAATTAGCTGAGCATGGTGGCGGGTGCCTGTAGTCCCAGCTACTCTGGAGGCTGAGGCAGGAGAATGGCATGAACCCGGGAGGCGGAGCTTGCAGTGAGCCGAGATTGCGCCACTGCACTCCAGCCTGGGCAACAGAGCAAGACTCTGTCTCCAAAAAAAGAAAAAAGAAAATGTGCATAGGGCTCTTGCAACCCTTGCATGATATGTAAAAAGGATTGTACTGGGACTCCATCTTCAGGAATTGTGGCCCAGGCGCCTTTAGCGGCCTGTGCGCACTGCTAATAAGCAGCATCTGGGAGTACCATTTGATGTTCCAGGTCTGAATAAGGGCCATTACTTAATGTCCTCTGTAATGTCTCCATGTCCAGCAACATGATTCTGTCTAGCCTGGTCTGCACACATTTCTTGCTAATTTAAATTCCATGTCAGATATGTGCTAGCGGACAAGCAAGCTCACGCCAAGTGTTTTACATCAAAGGGTAAAAGACTCATAGCACCAAACACGGATTCTAGCAATCCTAAAGTAAATGGGCTCTGTATGCCATTATTTACCACACTTGCTTTTAATTCCTTTAACAACTTAAACTCTAGTGGAGTGTGTTCATGAATAACCTGCTGTGGATTATTTGGATCAGACCTTACAAAAATAGGAAAAGCGCAGGGTTCTAAGGGCTCTCTAGCTATGGCAGCAGAGTGTAAAATTCTTTGTATTGGGGTCTCTATTTCTGCTACTGAAGGAGGCGGTACAGATGTTTCTGCAACTGGAGGAATAGGCCAATTTTTATCCTCCTTCTCCTGTTTTTTATTTTCAATTGGAGCTGTGGGTGGGACAACAGATTCTTTCAGATTTTTAGATTCAGCCTGCTGCCCCACAGAATAATAAGGAGATAATGGCAGAAGTACAGTACGAATTAAACTCCAAGTGGAAAAAACAGAAGAATCAACTTTAGGACCTTTTTGATGAGTCTGTTTTAATTCTTCTCCTGCCTTAGCCCAATTTTCCACATCAAGAGTGCCTGCCTGGTGGCCGGGCACGGTGGCTCACGCCTGTAATCCCAGCACTTTGGGAGGCTGAGGCGGGTGGATCATGAGGTCAGGAGATCGAGACCATCCTGGCCAACACGGTGAAACCCCATCTCTACTAAAATACAAAAAATTAGCCGGGCATGGTGGTACACGCCTGTAGTCCCAGCTACTGGGAGGCCGAAGCAGTGGAATCACTTGAACCCAGGCAGCTGAGATTGCAGTGAGCCGAGATCACACCACTGCACTCCAGCCTGGCAACAAAGCAAGATTCTGTCTCAAAAAAAAAAAAAAAAAGAGTGCCTGCCTGTAGAAACTATGGGTTATGTGTAATACCTTTTGTGGCTTCTGCAGGAGGTTAGTTAGTGCCTGCAAATTAACCTGAGCTCCAGACTGTCTCAACAGAACTTTAAGCAACTGCACATAATGTTTTTGTTTAATAGACAAATTCTGCCCCTTGTTACCCTGAATTCAGAAAACTTCCCATTCCCAGTACTTCTTTAAAGCACTGCTTCCAGTACCTCTTTAGGGCACTGACCTTATATCCGCTGCTGGCAGACTCATCCTGGGATCCCCGTTCACCTTGTCAATTTCAGTTCCTCTGCTCCAGCAGACCTTCTTCTTCATGTCCTTGAAGTCCTTGTTTGGGCGCCACTTTGTAGAGTACCTGATTCTGTCGCTGATCGGGGGTGCCACCTGTAACCTGCATGAACCTGGGGGACTGAACAAAGGGCGGGTGAACGCGAGAATAAAAGACAAGAGACAAAACAGTATATTTGAAAGAAGGGGTCAAGGGGCACCTTGCCTCTAGTGGACAAGGGCCCTGAGCTTTACACAGCCCTCCATATTTATTAGGCAAAACAGATAGTGATAAATGGGGGGGTGGTGATTGTCAGGTAATTGTCAGTCGGCCGTTCGGTTCACAGCAGGCTTGCGAGACTGCATCCTTTGAACAATAGGCACTAGATTTCTCCGTAGATAACTTCAAGGAGCCGGGCACCAGGGAGTGCGGCCCTCAGCAAACCTTTTGGTGGCAGGCGCAGTGTGAGTTTGCTCACATCCTGCATTCGTGATAAACAGTTTGCTGTTTGATCATATAGCCTCCAGTGAAATGCTGAGTTGGTCACAGTCCCTTTGGCCTTTTCAGCTCCCAACATCTGACTTGACCGCTGGCCTCTCCTATCATCACCCTGCTCCAGCATCACTGCCTCTTTGCTCGTCCTCACCCAACCTTCCTGGGGCCTTTGCAGCTTGATTCCTCTGCCTGGAATTCCCTGCCTTCCCTAATGCCCATAACCACTTGGGTTATTTTCTCCCCGTTCAGGTCTGTGCCTTCTCTGAACACTTGAACTCAAAACCCTGACTCTTTCACCTTCACTCTGTTCACCTTCTTTGGGTTATTCTTAATGCTTTATCACCAATATATTTCTTATCAGTGTATCTGTGTATTGCCGTTTTCCCACACTGTAATGTAGACTCTGTAGAAAGGACTTTGTTTACTGCTTTATTTTCACTATCTAGGTCAATGCCAGGCTAATACTAGTGTAAACCAAAAATAAAATCCCAAACCCTCCATCCCCTGCTGACTGGATGGACCCCTTCTGGGCCAAGGGGACCCCAGGGAAACCTGAAAAAAAACAAAAACAAAAACAAAAATGGCATCATCTATGACAAGAAGCAAGATGGGACACACCTTGTTGTACCCCCTCCCTTTTGGAGTATAGGCGCAACTGGCCAGCATTAACATTAAAATAAAGATCCTAAGACTTAGAAACACACTTTGTGGCAATAAGGTCCAAACTCCAACCTGACTGATATAGCATCACATGATAGATAGCAGACTCTGAAGGAAATCAAGATGTTTTACCCCAAAATATATTTCTTTGAAATATTTTGAAATGGCCCTGGAAAGCCATCTTTTGTGTGGGGAATTTGCATCTGTAAAGAATCTCCGTTAATGCAGCCAGGTCTTTCCTGAATCTAGGAGAGGTTAAACAAGAGTTTAACACACCTTTTAAGATCCGAAAAGAGATATTTACCATCAATTCTTTCAGAAGGCTGCTGCCTATGAGGCTTCCTCCACATAACAAGAACCTTGGTCTCCACAACCTCTCCCTTAATTCAATAATTTCCTTCTATTGACAGTCTTTAGACAAAACTTGACTCTTTCAACCAACTGCTAATCAGAAAATCTGTAAGCTCCCTGCTTCAAGATATCCCACCTCTTTAGGCTGAACAAAAGTACACCTTCCACGTGTTGATTTATGATTTTACCTATAATTCCTGTCTCCCTAAAATACATAAAACTAACCCGTAACCTGTAACTGCACTGCCTCAGGCACGCTTTCTCAGGACCTCTTGAGGCTGTTCCTGGGCCATGGTCACTCATTGGCTCAGAATAAATCTCTTTAAATATTTTAGAGTTTGGTTTTAACTTCAACACTAGGCATTTCATAAATATTTGCAGAAGGTATGACTGAATCATCTTAACTCCTTAGAGGTGGTTCCACTGTTCTCATTCTGCTGGTAAGGAAGTGAGTCTTGGGGTCATTAATGAACTTTGCCTCTGGGCTGAAATTAAAAAGGCCTATGGCTGAGGAGGGTAGTGCATGCTGGTCTTTGATTCAGTCCTGCAGCATAGTCCAATCTAGAGTTGTGTATTTGAGAAAAACACCTAGATAAACTATTCCTTACTGTAGAGATGAAAATGTAATTGCGGGTTCTCCTTGTCCGCTGCCCAGACAGAGCTGACTTATCAAGACATCAAGACAAGGGAGTTGCAATAGAGAAAGAGTTTTTTTTTTTTTTTTGAGACAGAGTCTTGCTCTGTCGCCCAGGCTGGAGCTCAATGGCACAGTCTTAGCTCATTGCACCCTCCACCTCCAGCGTTCAAGTGATTCTCCTGCCTCAGCCTCTCAAGTAGCTGGGATTACAGGCATGTGCCACCATGCCCAGCTAATTTTTCTTTTTTTTTGAGACGGAGTCTCACTCTGTCACCCAGGCTGGAGTGCAGTGGTGAGATCTCGGCCCAGTGCAACCTCCACCTCCCAGGTTCAAGCAATTCTCCTTCCTCAGCCTCCTGAGTAGCTGGGATTACAGGCATGTGCCACCATGCTCGGCTAATTTTTTTGTATTTTTAGTAGAGATGGGGTTTGGAGTGTTGGCCAGGCTGGTTTTGAACTTCTGACCTCAGGTGATCCATCCACCTTGGCCTCCCAAAGTGTTGGGATTACAGGCATGAGCCACCATGCCCGGACAGGCTAATTTTTGTATTTTTAGTAGAGATGGGGTTTCACCATGTTGGACAGACTGTTCTTGAACTCCTGACCTCAGGTGATCCTTCCGCCTCAGTCTCCCAACGTGCTGGGATTACAGGCGTGAGCCACTGGGCCTGGCTGAGAAAGAGTTTAATTCATGCAGACCCAGCTGTACAGGAGACTGGAGTTTTATTATCGCTCAAATCAGTCTCCTAGAAAACTCGAAGACAGGGATTTTAAAGGATAATTTAGTGGGTAGCGGGGCCACAAAGTGAGGGGTGCTGATTGGTTGGATGAGAGGTAAAATCATAGAGAGTCAAAGCTGTCCTCTTGGGCTGAGTCAGTTCTTGGGTGGGGACCACAAGACCAGATGAACCAGTTTATCGATCTGGGTGGTGCCAGCTGATCCCATCAAGTGCAGGGTCTACAAAATATCTCAAGCACTGGTCTTAGGTTTTATAATAGTGCTGCTATCCCTAGGAGCACTTGGGGAGGTTTTAGAATCTTGTAGCCTCCCGCTGCGAGACTCGTAAATTTCTAGTCTTGTGGCTACTCTGTTATTCCTGCAAAGGCAATCTAGTCCCCAGACAAGAAGGGGTTTTGCTTTGGTAAAGGGCTAATTATTTGTTTCAAAATTAAACTATAAACTAAGTTTCTCCCCAAGTTAATTCGCCCTAAGCCCAGGAATGAACAAGGATGGCTTGGCGGTTAGAAGCAAGATGGAGCCAGTTGGGTCAGATCTCTTTCACTGTAATAATTTTCTCTATTATAATTTTTTCAAAGGCGGTTTCAAAAAGGTAATGTTTGCTGGGCGCGGTGGCTCACGCTGTAATTCCAGCAGTTTGGGAGGCCCAGGCGGATGGATCCCTTGAGCTCAAGAGTTGTAGGCCAAACTGGCCAACATGGTGAAACCCTGTCTCTACTTAAAATACAAAATAGCCAGGTGTGGTGGCCTCAGCCTGTAGTCCCAGCTACTCAGAGGGCTGAGGGGGGAAAATCACCTCAGCCTGGGAAGTGGAGGCTGCAGTGAGCTGAGATGGCGCTACTGCATTCCACCTGGGTAACAGGAGTTAAGACCCTGTCTCCAAAAAAAAAAAAGGCAATGTCATTATTCAACATAAGCCTGAGTAGGCCATTCCCATGCCCAGTCCTCAGATGACATATCTACTGTATATTTGCAAAAGATCAACATAGTTTCTAGGGTTAGCTAGAATTAATCCAAGATTGCGCCGGTTGCGGTGGCTCATGCCTGTAATCCCAGCACTTTGGGAGGCCGAGGCGGGTGGATCACGAGATCGGGAGATCGAGACCATCCTGGCTAACAGGGTGAAACCCCATCTCTACTTAAAAAATACAAAAAATTAGCCGGGCGTAGTGGAGGGCGCCTTGTAGTCCCAGCTACTGGGGAGGCTGAGGCAGGAGAATGGCGTGAACCCGGGAGGCGGAGCTTGCAGTGAGCCGAGTTCGCGCCACTGCACTCCAGCCTGGGCGACAGAGCGAGACTCCGTCTCAAAAAAAAAAATCCAAGAGTGCTTGTTAGAAATTAACATTGCTTTTTGAAAAATTGCCTAATAAAACAATTCTTTAGCAGATTCCCATCTTCTATATGGTTAAGAAATATTCCATAACCATCTAGCCAAGAAAATTCCTAGTGAATTCGTATTAATCTAGGGCAGATATTACAAATATTTTTAAACGACTATTTTAAAATCAAAGGGTGGTACTGTGGTGTTGGAAATGGAAGCCTAAATAACAGTCTAATCACTCTGGAGCTGTGTGACCTTGAGCAAGTTACCTAACTTCTCTTTCCTTATTAATCCCGGGTCTTAAAACACTTCAGAGATAATTGTGGGAATGAAATACACACTGCAGTCCCTACCAGCACTAGGTACCCAATAAAAGATAGCTTCATTTTAATATCAAACAGAAAACCCGTACTGCAAAACTGAAACGCTTGCGTCCTACCAATGCACACCAAGTTTTTGGGCCTTTCCTCTTAAACTCAAAGTGCCCCTTTCTTGAACCTAAACGAGAATGAATGAATCAAAAGGAAAATGAGAAGGAAGCTGCGGGGCGTGCATTTATTTCCAGCTCTGCTGCCCGTAGAGTCCCCCGGCTCACCGCCTGAGAGCTCGAAAAGCCGTCTCTGCTCAGCCGAGGGGTTCTCCCATCTCCGGGGCAGGGACCTCACCTTGGAAGGACCCTTCTCACTCCGCCCCTCTTGGAATGCGGCTGAGCGGCTGATGTCCCTTTTCGGGCGCCGTAGGCGCGTTCCTATTGGCTAGCTTTGTTTGGCGCCAAAGCGCGGAGCGGAGGCCGAGGCGAGAGCCTGGCGCTGTAGGACTAGAACGAAAGGAGTGAGGCACCGAGAGCGCAGATACCATTTCGGCGTGAGAGCTGGCGGTTGGCGAGGCCAGGGGAGTGGGAAGCGTCCGCCATGTTCTGCGAAAAAGCCATGGAACTGATCCGCGAGCTGCACCGCGCGCCCGAAGGGCAGCTGCCTGCCTTCAACGTGAGGGGCGGGTAGACTCGGACGGGGCGTGCCGGCGTTGGGCCCTGGGCTCTGGGGCAGGGCGGCTCCCCGGGAGGGTTTACTTTCGCACCTTGTTCCCTCCGAGCTTCGGAAAACTTGGGAAGTAGCAAAACAAAATTCAGAAGGAAAAAGAAAGCATTCATGCTTACGCTACCCAGCGATTTGGTGAATTTCCTCATCTGAGCACATTTTAGCAGTTTTCCTTGGACAGATTTGTTCCGGTCCCTTAAAACATTTACAGGTTGCCTGATAATTTAGCATTTCTTGCACTCTAAGGCGTCTAATCGTGGTCAGTAAAAGCTAGGCCTCTGGAACCTGGTTGAGATTCTGGTTCTGTAGTGTGACTTTGGGGCAGTTATTCAAGCTTTCTGTGCTCTGTTTTCTCATACGCAAAAATGGGGATGGTGAGAATAATAGTACCCAACGCGTGATGTAGTGGACGCAAAATGAGTGGCACGTGTAAGGGTCTCTGCATATGCCTCACATACAGTAAGGGCTGAGTCAGTGTTAGCTATTAATATTACTTTTCTCCTGCTGCTACTGTTACTATTAATATTATGATTATTTGTATTTTTCTATCACTGCTACCCCAGGGAGAGTGCTAAGCACTTCATGTACATTATCTTTTGTCTTTCTAATAACCCTCTGAGGGCCCGGTGCCATGGCTCCTGCCTGTAATCCCAGCACTTTGGGAGGCTGAGGCGGGAGGATCGCTTGATCGTGCCACTGCATTCCAGCCTAAGTGACAGAGGGAGACCCTGTCCCAAACAAAACAAAAATAACTTTTTGATGTTTAAACTATTGTTTTCTACTTTTTTCAGCTATATATGCATAGGATTGGGGAGATTTAAGTATATTGCCTAAGGTGACACAGCAAGAAAGCTAGGATTTGAACCCTGGAACTCTGGCTCCAGAGCCTGCGCTCTAAATTGTATATTTCACTTCTGTCATAGAGCAGGCATTATGTGGATGTCAGAACACATTCTGCTGGAAGAGGGGCACAAAAACAGATAATAGAATTCACCACGGTAAGTGATACCAAGGAGGTATATAGCAAGGAGCACGAAGGAGAAACACCAGTATGAGCTGGGGTAGAGGAGGTGACATAATGAGCCTTTCCATCCTCAAGGATGAGGTTACTGATCTGAGAAGGAAGTGAGGTATCCCAGCCAAAGGATGCTGCAGCACAAAGTCACGTGGTCACACTGGAGCGGGTGACCAATAGGGCCTGTGGGGAGGCTAAGAAGGTGGCTCACAGCCTACATGAGTTTGTTGTTCACTCATAAGGCATGCTGGGAGCTGGTAGAGGATTTTAGACAAGGAAGTGATAGGGTAATTTTTGTGTTTTGAAGATAACTGCGGCAGCAATATGGGGAATGGATTGAAGAGAGGAAAGAATGGGACAGGGAGATGGCTACTGGGTGGCTGATAGCGCAGGTGAGAGGTGTGTGGTCTGAACTGTGTCAGGTCAGTGGCACTGAGATCAGTGTTTGGGTTTTAGAGACATGAAGCAAACATGACTTGTAGCTATTAGAGCAGGGGCAGAGATGGGGTCCATAATGAATGAGAGGGAGGAATCGGGATCTTGGAGGATCCTTAGGAAACTGGGTAAACAACATCAGAGTTCAGGAGATAGAGTGTGTTGGGAAAGGTAATGAGCTTTGTTTTGAACACTAAAGAGCACCTAGCCAGACAATTAGATTGTCTTACAAATGAAGAAACTGAGCTGACACAAATTATGGGTCAAGTTAAGGAACTCATCTGAATTTACAGCATATTGGAGGTAGAGCTTCAACTTGAACACAGGTTTTCCAGTTTCCAGTCAATTGTTTTTTCAACTTCAGAGCAGTTACCTCATTTAAAAAGTTAGGCAGCAGTCTGCAGCTCAGTAGAGATGCTGGAATGCAGAAGTGTGTAAGTGCTAAAATGTGGCCAGAGAACTAGGAACTTTAGAGGTCATTGTACATATCAGGACACAGGCCTAGAGAACAGAGACTGTGCAAATAGGTGTGGCCAAGCTGGATTTTGGACCTGACTCTGACACTTAGTTTAGCTCTCTGTTTTACTCAAATTTTAAGGTAAATGTTGGGTTATCACTTTGTGGGGCTAGGGGCTGGTCTTAGAAGTTGTAGAATCAGGCCGGGCGTGGTGGCTCACGCCTGTAATCCCCCCACTTTGGGAGGCCAAGGCGGGCGGATCACAGGGTCCTGAGATTGAGACCATCCTGGCTAACATGGTGAAACCCCATATCTACTAAAAATACAAAAAATTAGCTGGGCGTGGTGGGATGTGCCTGTAGTCCCAGCTACTCGGAAGGCTGAGGCAGGAGAATCACTTGAACCTGGGAGGTGGAGGTTGCAGTGAGCCGAGATCGGGTCACTGTACTCCAGCCTGGGCAACAGAGAGACTCCGCCTCAAAAAAAAAAAAGTAGTTGTAGAATCACTCTTGTAGGTCTTAATTTGGTGGAGCACCTTTTGTCTCACTAGTGCCTTCCACTGACAAACCCACCTGATACTCAAGGTGATCCAGCAGCCTGGAACACTCAGTCAGCCTGTGGAGGCTGGCCTCCGACTCAGCGGCACAGAGGAAGTCTGACTGGATCTGAGAGGCCCAAGGACCACACGGGCTTTTCTTTTTTTTTTTTTCTTTTTTTTTATTGTTTTGAGTTGGAGTTTCACTCCTGTGTCCCAGGCTGGAGTGCAATGGTGCGATCTCGGCTCACTGCAACCTCCGCCTTCCGGGTTAAGCAATTCTCCTGCCTCAGCTTCCCTAGTAGCTGGAATTACAGGCGCCCGCCACCGTGCCTAGATAATTTTATGTATTTTTAGTAGAGACGGGGTTTCACTATTTTGGCCAGGCTGGTCTCGAACTCCTGACCTCAGGCGATCCACCTGCCTCAGCCTCCCAAAGTGCTGGGATTATAGGCGTGAGCCACCGTACCCGGCTCAACACACAGGCTTTTCTTCTGGAATCACTCATGGTTAAGTGCTGTGTTCAGCAAACAGAAAAATGATTACACTCTTTCTATATGCGGAATTGATACTTTTTTTAAAAAGTACATTTCTAAGAAAATTAGGCCAAGCATGGTGGCTCATGCCTGTAATCCCAGCCAGCACTTTGGGAGGTCAAGGTGGAAGGAACGCTTGAGCCCAGGAGTTCGAGACTAGCCTGGGCAGCATAGTGAGACCCCATTTTTACAAAAAATAGAATTAGCCAGGTGTGGTGGCACACATCTGTAGTCCCAGCAACTTAGGAGGCTGAGGTGAGAGGATTGCATGGCTCCAGGAAGTTGAAACTGCAGTGAACTGTGGTCACGCTATTACACTCCAGCCTGGGTGACAGACTGAATCCCTGTCTCAAAAAGGAAAAGGTAAGAAAATTACCTTGGGCTCAGGTAGAAGTCATGCTTGCATTTTTCATCAGGAATTACATCTTTTGAGCAGAGTTGAGTAGTTGATTTTGGAATTGTGCCATTTGTATATACCACAGCATTTTTGCCAGCACATATATTTTGGCCCTAAAAATAGATTGTGAAAAAGAGATGGGATTGCTTCTCTTTTGATTGTTGGCAGACCTATTGGGCAACATTTAATCATTTCAGGCTGGACACGGTGGCTCCTGCCTGTACTCCCAGCACTTTGGGAGACCATGGCAGGCGGATCACTTGAGGTCAGGAGTTTGAGAGCAGTGTGGCCAACATGGTGAAACCCTGTCTCTACCAAAAAAAAAAAATTACAAAAATTAGCCAGGCTTGGTGGCTTACACCTGTAATCCCAGCACTTTGGGAGGCTGAGGTGGGTGGATTGCCTGAGGTCAGGAGTTCGAGACCAGCCTGGTGAACATGGTGAAACCCTGTCTCTACTAAAAACACAAAAATTAGCTGGACGTAGTGGTGGGCACCTGTAATCCCAGCTACTTGAGAGGCTAAGGCAGGAGAATCATTGCTTGGACCCAGGAGACGGAGGTTGCAGTGAGCCAAGATTGCACCATTGTACTCCAGCCTGGGTGACAAGAACAAAACTCCGTCTCAAAAAAAAAAAATTAGCCAGGCATTGGTGGTGCACACCTGTATGTAGTCCCAGCTACTCGGGAGGCTGAGGCAGGAGAATCACTTAAACCTGGGAGGCAGAGGTTGCAGTGAGCTAAGATCGCACTACTGCACTCCAGCCTGGGCCACAGAGTGAGACTTCGTCTCAACAACAACAACAAAAAAAATCAGAATTCTAATGTTTTATTTTTCCAAGGGAAAATTTGCCCCAAACTGGATACTAGAAAAACTCCTATGGCCGGTTTTTGCAGTACAAACCAAAAACACTATTCCTTTTTCTTTCTTTTGGTATTAACCTTTTAAGATCACTTTTAAGCTGGGCCCGGTGGCTCATCCCTGTAATCCCAGCACTTTGGGAGGCTGAGGCGGGTGAATCACCTGAGGTCAGGAGTTCAAGACCAGCTTGGCCAATATAGTGAAACCCCATCTCTACTAAAAATACAAAAAATTAGCCAGGCGTGGTGGTGGGTGCCTGTAATCCCAGCTACTCAGGAGGCTGAGACAGGAGAATCGCTTGAACCCAGGAGGCAGAGGTTGCAGTGAGCCGAGATCGCACCATTGCACTCCAGCCCAGGCGACAGTGCAAGACTCCATCTAAAAGACCATTTTTTAGTAAATTATGAATTATTTACATATTTTTCTTTATACCTCATGCTTCAGTAGGACGATTGATATCTTTGTTCATCAATTTTATTGATGTATAATTTACACACAACAAAATGTGTATTTTAATAGATTTTTGAATTTTGACTAATGCGTACGTCTTTATAACCAGCACCCTGATCAAGATTTCTGTAATTATCAAAATATCTCATATACCCCATAAATATATATATCTACTGTGTACCCACAAAAATTAAAACATTAAAAAAATTTCTGTAACTTTGCCCCCCTTTTGTAGCTACCTCCCACCTATAGCCTTAGGCAACCATGAATTTGCTTTCTCTGACTACAGATGATATTATTCTTTTTGGCAAACTTTTCCTGTGAAGGGTCAGAGGGAATCATTTCATGTAAACTCTTGTGTCAGGCATCTCTTGCTCAGTGTAACGTATTTCAGATTGTCCTCATTGTTGTGTATGTTGTCAGTAGTTCATTTTTTTTTTTTTTTTTTTTTTCCTGAGACGAAGTTTCACTCTTGCGCTCTTGTTGCCCAGGCTGGAGTGCGATGGCATGATCTTGGCTCATTGCAACCCGGGTTCAAGCGATTCTCCTGCCTCAGCCTCCCTAATAGCTGGGATTACAGCCTGCCACCATGCCTGGCTATTTTTTGTATATTTAGTAGAGACGGGGTTTCACCATGTTGACCAGGCTGGTTTTGAACTTCTGACCTCAGGTGATCCACCCGCCTCAGCCTCCCAAAGCGCTGGGATTACAGGCATGAGCCACCACCCCTGGCCCATTCTTTTTATTATATTAGATTTTTCAGATAAGTGGAAGTTTTATCCATCTATCATTTGATGGACATTTGGGTTGTTTCTACCTTTTTACTCTTATGAATAATGCTGCAAAAAACATGTGTTTTCTGTTTTCTTGAGTATATATATACACCTAGGAGTAAAATTGCTGAGTCATATGGTAATTCGGTGTGTAGCTTTTGAGGAACTGTCAAGTTTTTGCCCACAGGGCTATACCATTTTACATGGCCACCTGCAATGTACGAGGGTTCCAGTTTCTCCACATCTCACCAACACTTGTTATAACCATGCTAGTGGGGTGTGAAAGGACTATTGCTTTTTGCTAAAGTATGTAAATGAAAGATACAGTTCAGTATTGATAGCATATTGCCACAGAATTGGTGGGGAAATCAGTGGATTTCAATATTGGTTTATATGTTCTAGGAGGATGGACTCAGACAAGTTCTGGAGGAGATGAAAGCTTTGTACGAACAAAACCAGTCTGATGTGTAAGTTTCATAAGATGATATTCTAAAACAATTCAATAATTAAGATGTTGAAATCGGCTGGGTGCGGTGGCTCACGCCTGTAATCCCAGCACTTTGGGAGGCTGAGGCGGGCGGATTACGAGGTCAGGAGTTTGAGATCAGCTTGGCTAACATGGTGAAACCTTGTCTTTACTAAAAATACAAATATTAACCGGGTGTGGTAGTGGGCGCCTGTAATCCCAGTTACTCAGGAGGCTGAGGCAGGAGAACTGTTTGAACCCGGGAGGTGGAGGTTGCAGTGAGCTGAGACTGCACCACTTCACTCCAGCCTGGCGATAGGGCAAGACTCTGTCTCCAAAAAAAAAAGTTGTTGAAATCAGATAACCTTGCATTAGTTTTGGGATGCGATTTTTAAAAATTATCTGTAAAATTATCTGCTCTAGCTGTACAAATTAGCAAAAGTCTGAAGGAATTTGTGCTGATCACTGCTTAATAAATATCTGTTGTTTGGCTAGTAAGAGTTGAAAGGAATTAGAGTGGACCTAAAATAACTGAGATACCCTAAAATAAAAAGTAAAAATAGGGTGGACACGGTGGCTCATGGCTATAAATCCCCATGCTTTGGGAGGCTAAGGCAAAAGGATCAGTTGAGGCCAGAAGCCTGGACATATAGCAGGACTCTGTCTCTATTAAAAAAAATAAAAATTAGCTGGGTGTGGTGGCACACACCTGGAGTCTTAGCTACTCAGCAGGGTAAGGTAGGAGGCTTGCTTGAGTGCAGGGGTTTGAGGCTGCAGTGAGCTATGATCACGTTACTGCACCCTAGCCTGGGTGACAGAAGGAGATCTCCATCTTTAAAAATAATAAATAAAAATAAAAACCTAACAAAGTGAAATACATGGTTCCCACTGTTTATATTTTTATCAACAGTTGCCTTAGTGAGTTTGTTAAAGGAAGAATAGGCGGTTTATAAATGGATATAAATAGGAGCCGCAGTGATTTCTGATAGTTTGAGTGGAGTTCTCTGAGAACTAGCTATAAAAGGCTTCAGCGTAGTAGGTCCAGAGAGGTGACTAGATTTATTGACTCTTTAGAACTGAGCATGGTAGCTGGCACAGTGGAGAATTTGGGCTGTATGACAAACTTCATATGTTCCTGTGTGACACCAAAGGGAGTCAAGTACTGGATCAAAGTTGAAGTATTCAAGGTCTCAACTTAGAAGTCTGTCTGTGACATGAGGTTTCCTCTTTGGGCTTGTTCGCTGCAGTGTTTTTATCAGTTACTTGAATATAGAAATCAGTGTTATGGCTGGTAAGATTTGTGGGGCACATAAAATGATAAGAGCATTTCCAACTCCTGTGTATAAGGAGAGATACAGAAAAATCTTTACAGGTGGACTTAGGAAGTGAACCTCAACAGATTTGCAGTAAATATAAGGCAAATTTAAAGTCCTGAACTCAAGTCCCTAAGCCATTCATTGATTTACTCAACAAATATGTACTAAACAAATATGTATCAATAAGTGGCTGTGCTATTTCAGTGGTAAACAACAGTCAAGATGGCTGTCCCGGGCTGGGCACAGTGTGGCTCATGCCTGTAGTCCCAGCACTTTGGGAGGCCGAGGCGGGTGGATCACCTGAGGTCAGGAGCTCGAGACCAGCCTGGCCAAAATAGTGAAACCCCGTCTCTACGAAAAATACAAAATTAGCCGTGCGTGGTGGCGCATGCCTGTAATCCCAGCTACTCGGGAGGCTGAGGCAGGAGAATCGCTTGAACCTGGGAGGCGGAGGTTGTGGTGAGTCGAGATCACGTCATTGCACTCCAGCTTGGGCAACAATAGCGAAACTCCATCTCAAAAAATAAAAAATAAAAAAGATGCCTGTCCCTGGTGCTCACTGTCTAGTGCAGAAGACAGATATGAAATATAGATATGCCAAATTGGGATTCATGCTATGAAGGAAATCAGAAGAGTGCAAGGAGAAAGAAAAATGAATAGAAGGTCTAGCTTAAATTGAGGAATCAGGGAACTTCTCTCCAAGGAGGAGACATTTCAGCTGAGGCCTGCGGGAGAGGCAAGTCTTAGGGAGGCAGTGACTGTGGGCATAGAACATTCTAGGTGGAGGGAACAGCATATGCAAAAGCCCCTGAATCATGGAAGAGAATGGGGCACTCAAGAAACTGACACTTAAAGAAGACCTATGTGGCTGGAGTTTGGCAAGTGGCAAAGGGTGACACCAGATGAGGTGTAAGTGTGGACAGGTGGTGGTGTGTTTGTGTCTTAAAAGATAATCCTGGTTGCTGTGTGGAGGGGCTGAGAGGTGGGGGAAGCTGGTCACCAGGTTACTAGAGAGGTGACCCAGACTTGGTAGAATGTGAGAAGGTTATAGATGTTTTGGAGGAGACCCTATAGGCCTTGGTTCAGTAAGGGAATGATTTTCTTGTATTCTCTGTGTTTATGCCATTCGCAAATTCATGATCCAAAATTCTTTATTCCACCTTTCTAGTTTCATCAGACTTTCATAGGGTGGCAGAAGTATATAGAACAGCCCTAGAAGACATGACAGGATGGGACATGTATTTTGCCTGTATTATCAGGGCCTAGCACAGTGCCTGGCATAGAGGCAGGCACTACATGAATGAATTATTTTTATATTCATATGGTTGCTTAAAAACTCCAAAGTAGATTCTTATTCATTCAAAAGTTACATGTACTTTTTATAGGGTAAAACCAAAATTTTCAGTGTGAAAAATACTGAAGTATATAGTACATACACGTATTTGGAGATCAACAGATATTTGTAAGATAAGTGAAAGACCATTTTGAGTCCATTTTACCTCACTTTATTATAATGAGGATTTGGAAGCTCCACTGGAAGGGAGGTGCTATGTAGAATAACGACATGACGTAAGACCATAACCTCATGTCCATCATGTTAGCTTTGTCTCTTATCTCAGCGTGATGATGGAATCCTGAAAAGTGAATAAACGCAGTGTCTTTTAGAAAGAATAGAGATTAATCAGTGTGCAAAAATGCAAAGTACCAAACGCCTAAACAAAACGTATCTGGTAGCATGATCTTAGGCAAGTTGTTTAGGTTTTGGCTTTTTAACATATTAATAAAAGCTCTGATGTACAAATAGTTATTATTTGCTTGGGTTAACTGCTAATCACAAATGGATTAAAAACAAGCATGTAACTCAGTTGTTAGTTGGCTTTGAAAATTTTACTTAGCCTGAAAAGTACATATTTTTTTTCTTTTTAAATGCTCCTATCAGGAATGAAGCAAAGTCAGGTGGACGAAGTTATTTGATACCAACTATCAAATTTCGACACTGTTCTCTGTTAAGAAATCGACGCTGCACTGTAGCATACCTGTAAGCTTCTCAGTTTTTGCTTGGGGGGGCAGGATTTTCTTTGTGGCTTCCCAGTTGACCATCTCAAATGGGTAACATGAAATCTTAGATCTCTCTCTCTTTGTAAGCATTCTAAATTTTTCCTCTGTGTTTTCATTTTTTATTATGAAAAATCACAACACTTTTAAAAGTAGGGAGAATAATACTATAATGAACCTCAGTGGAGCTATCATATGGTTTTAACAATTTTTATTATTTTGCCATATTTTCTTCATCGTGTTTCGCTTGTTGGTGCCACACTATTTAAGTGCATCATGGTCTTTCACTACTGAATACAGTAGTGTTCTTACTATTTTTCTTCTTTGTCTTAGAAATAAGGACCTTTGGCCAGGCACAGTGGCTCATACCTATAATCCCAGCAATTTTGGAGGCCGAGGCAGGTGGATCACCTGGGATCAGGAGTTCAAGACCAGCCTGGCCAACATGGTGAAACCCCGTCTCTACTAAAAATACACAAATTAGCTGGGAGTGGTAGCGGGTGCCTAATCTCAGCTACTTGGGAGGCTGAGGCAGGAGAATCGCTTGAATCTGGGAGCCAGAGGTTGTAGTGAGCAGAGATCGTGCCATTGTACTCCAGGCTGGGTGACAAGAGCAAAACTGTCTCAAAAAATAAAAAAAGGGGGGGAAAGAAAGAAATAAGGACCTTAGGGACCTTTTTCCCAGGACTACTGTGCTGCTGTCACACGTGGAGGAGTGGACAGTGCCTTCAGGTCGACTCTCAGACTGTGTTCATGTTCCTCTTGTTTTCCCTAAGATGTCTGTTTAGAGCTGGTGTGTTTGCATCAGGGGCCAAATGAAGTCCACACGTGATCCCCCGTTTATTCTTATGCCACCCAATACCTTCTTGATGTCCTAGGTATGACCGCTTGCTTCGGATCAGAGCACTCAGATGGGAATATGGTAGCGTCTTGCCAAATGCATTACGATTTCACATGGCTGCAGAAGAAGTGAGTTCGCATTGTTCAAGTTTATAAATTTTGAAAATGCTAAAGTTCTGGCATTGTTCCATAATAGTGTTTATTGGTATTCCTCTTTTTGTGTTTAAATGTCTGTTTTTCCCCAATTTTTGGCTGGTATTTAGTATATAATGTGAGGGGAACTGTGTGGTGAGGAGTAATTCTAAATGATATGTGGAAAATTCTATTATTACTTAACAAAATAGAGTCCCATGATGTTACTTATTAGTGATCCATCAGTGGTATTAAAAAACTGGCATTATTATTTGGGGATATTCCATAAAATGTTTATATGTGTATATATACTTTCCTAATCAAAATTCATATTTGCCTAGTCACTGAGGTAAAGAACTAGCCCATTATTTAAGGAGATAGGATTGGAGTCAGGTGGGCTTAGGTTCAAATCCTGGCTCTCTGCTGTCTAATATTGAGCAAGTCACTTGACCTGTTTCTGTGCCTAAATTTCCTTGTTACAGGATGAAGATCATATTACCTATCTATTACAGGTTGCAGTGACTTCTGACACTAACTACCTGCAGTTATTGTCAACTAAGGAAGCTCACACAAGCTTTGATGTCCAGAGTGTTTATTGGGGCTTCATTACATAGACATGACTGATTAAATCACTGGCCCTGTGATTGAGCTCAATCTTCATCCCTCTTCCCCTCCTTGGAGGTCAGACTGACATCAGGAGGGCCAAAGGCCCAATACTTTAATCACATGGTTGGTCTTTCTGGGGTGGCCAGTCCCAACTCTGAGTCATCTTGTTAGCACAGACTATCTAGGGGTTCACCACGAGTCACCTGAGTAGCACATACTTTCAGGGCACATCATAAATAACAAGACACTCCTATTACTTGAGAAAGTACAAGAATTTAGAAGCTACCTCCCAGGAATGAGGGAGAGAGGCCCACTGAATTCTTTATTCTACAACAGTGTTATTATAAGGCCTATCACAGGGTTACTTCGGGTGGTCCATGTGGAGCCCAGCATAAGATGGCACTCAATAAATGTTAACAGTTACTACATTACAGTTGCATAGCACAGAGCTTAAGAAAGAAAATATTCAGTGCAGCAAACCACCATGGCACATGTATACCTATGTAACAAACCTGCACGTTCAGCACATGTATCCCAGAACTTAAAGTAAAAAAAAACAAATATTCAATGTGTTTGCCATTAGATTCTGCACATTTTTGAAAGTGATCTATTTGTTGTCATAGCTTCATTTTCATTCCGTTCATTTTCTGTATAAATAAATGAATAATCTCTACCTCAGATTTACCAGTAACTACAAAATTGGTAACATATTAGTACCTCACTTTATGCTGTTTGTGTTCAAATCTACTTATATTAATTAAACTTTGGGGTACTTACTGTGTATTATGGTGAGATGAACAGAACACTATGTTGTTTCTCTAACGACAGTAGCTTTAATGATTTTTCTCATACAATATTTTAGATTAATTTTTTTGTGTATTTTTTTGAGATGGAATCTCGCTCTGTTGCCCAGGCTGGAGTACAGTGGTGCATTCTCTGCTCACTGCAACTTCCGCCTCCTGGCTTCAAGCAATTCTCCTGCCTCATCCTGCCAAGTAGCTGTGATTACAGGTATGTGCCACCATGCCTGGCTAATTTTTGTATTTTAGTAGAGACGGGGTTTCACTCTGTTGGCCAGGCTGGTCTCGAACTCCTGACCTTGTGATCTGCCCCTCTCGGCCTCCCAAAGTGCTGGGATTACAGGTGTGAGCCACAGCGCCTGGCGATTAATATGTTTCTTACAATTTTGTAAATGATTACAAGCTACATTTATTCAAGCACATCAATTAGATTTCATATTGGGCATTGTTTCTGTAAGGGTGGCACTTTTCTGTGATTACTGAGTTCCCAAAGTCAGTTTCTATTTTAATGAAATATAACAATGTTAACAGCAAATAAAATAATTTTTTTTTTTTGAGATGGAGTCTCGCTCTGTTGCCCCGGCTGGAGTGCAGTGGCATGATCTTGGCTCAGTGAAACCTCTGCCTCCCGGGTTCAAGTGATTCTCCTGCCTCAGCCTCCCGAGTAACTGGGATTACAGGTGCCCACCACTACACCCAGCTAATTTTTGTATTTTTAGTAGAGATGGGGTTTCACTGTATTGGCCAGGCTGGTCTTGAACTCCTGACCTCGTGATCCGCCCATCTCAGCCTCCCAAAGTGCTGGGATTACAAGTGTGAGCCACGGTGCCCGGCCTTATATAAAATAATATTAATGAGTGTAGAGATTAAGTTGTTTGAGAATAGTGAAACCTGAGATAGTTTCTTGGAAGAGTTTGTGAATTACTGCAAACCTGGCAAATGACTTCCTTCTACTCCAGTGACCTCATCTATAAAAAGGAATAGACCAGCCTGGCCAACATGGTGAAACCCTGTTTCTACTAAAATACAAAAATTAGCTGAGTGTGGTGGTGGGCACCTGTAATCCCAGCTACTCAGGGAGGCTGAGGCAGGACAATTGCTTGAGCCTGGGAGGTGGAGGTTGCGATGAGCTGAGATCGCACCACTGCACTCTGGTCTGGGAGAGAGAGTGAGACCCTGTCTCAAAAAAAAAAAAAAGAAAAAAAGAAAAAGAATAAAAGGAATATACATGGTCTCGTTCTCTTAGTAGTGATGTTTTGAAAACACTGAAGGATGAGAAGAGATTAATACAGATAAACTCTGTAGTAGACCACAGACATCCCTGCTTGAGCAATTGCATGGTGGCAACTGCATCAGCCATTTTGGACCAGTAACAAAGAATATTTCCAGGTATCCCTGACAGCTTATAGGAGACTATGAGGTCTGAATGTCATCATAGGTGTCTGTATTACCCAAGGATAGTGCTTCAGTGGGTGACTGAAGCACATGGGCTTGAGTCTGCCACCTAAATTCAGATCCCTGCCTTGTTAACTCTGAGCCCTTTGGTAAATTATCTAATCTCTCAAAGCTTCCGTCCTTCATGAATAAAAAGAAAATAATAATAGTTACATCATGGGGCAATGACAAAGAGTAAATAAAATAATGCATATTAAAATTTTAGCAAATTCCTGGTATATAGTAAGCACTTTATTACTGGGAATGATGATCTCAATATTGTTGACTCAGGGTAGCTATAAAAGTAAAAGCAGAGCTAAAATAAGGTTACTAACATGAAACAGATGATCATGTGTTAATGTTTAGAGAAAACACCATTGAAAGAATATGAAAGCACACTGATAAGTAAAAATCTTACTATCTGATTTCAAAATAGTAACATCTTTTGTTTTCAAAATAGTAACATCTTTTATGTTTTTAAAATAGTAACATCTTTTGTTTTTTGATTTCCTAGGTTTCTGTTTAGAATCTTTAAGCCACTAACATGAGAGATAGTGGAAATAGGTATTTTTTTCTTTCCTATTAATATTTTTCCATAAGGAAAACTAAAATAAAAATTTGTGACTATATCAGTATGTTCTTTTGTGGAAGTAACGTGCTTATTCTACATTGCCCTTTTATCTGTGAATGAGACTGAATGAGGGTAACGCCCTCATTGTCAAAATAGCTTCTGATTTTTCTTCCACTTCATCTTCTCTTTGGGGTCTGTTACACTCTACTGTTCTCAGTGGAGACAAAGTAGAAAAGACCACAGTGGAAACACCCATGTTTGACTCATTTGGCAAGATCTCCCTCAGAGAACTTTTCTTCATACTTAACAATACAAAATGTCATTTTTTATCCTTTATATTATAAAAAACAATGCAGTTTTTACCACTTTGGCATACATACCTTTTAAATCTTTTAAAATCACTTAATTTAACCATTTGCATTGTGAAATCTAACATAAAAACAGACACATGCAAACACATCTGAAAAGGTGCAGAAAATGAAGATGTACAGCCCAATGATGTGTCACTGAGGAATTCCCATGTATCCATCACCCTGTTCAAGAAAGAACATTGCCCAGGAACCTTTGTGTTCCTCCTCCCAGTGATCACTACCCTCCTGACTTTTGTGCAGACTAATCACTTCCTTATTTTTAAAAATCTTATTCCTCTGGATGTAGTGGCTCACACCTGGAATCCCAGCACTTTGAGAAGCCGAGGTGGATGGATTGCCTGAGCTCACGAGTTTGAGACCAGCCTGAGCAACAGGGTGAAACCCTATCTCTACCAAAAAAAGAAAAAAAAATAAAAACAAAAACTTAGCCAAGTGTGGTGGCATGCACCTGTGGTCCCAGCTACTCAGAAGGCTGAGGTGGGAGGATCACTTGAGCTTGGGAGGTAGAGGTTGTAGTAAGCTGAGATTGCGCCACTGCACTCCAGCCTGGGTGACAGAGTGAGACCCTGTCTTAAACAAAACAGCAACAAAAAAACTTGCCATTTACCACCTAAGCATGCATTTCTAAACACTATAATTTAGTGTTGCCCATTTTTTGAACTTTATATAGATTCATGCAGTATCCTTTAATGATTGATGACTTTCACTAAATTTAATATTTTTGAGATTCTAATCTGTTGATATATTAGCAAGAGCTCATTCCTTGTTTTTTATTTTTTTTAGACGGAGTTTTTTGCTCTTGTTGCCCAGGCTGGAGTGCAATGGCGTGATCTTGGCTCACCGCAACCCCCTTCTCCCGGGTTCAAGTGATTCTCTTGCCTCAGCCTCCCAAGTAGCTGGGATTACAGGCATGCACCACCATGCCTGGCTAATTTTTTGTATTTTTAGCAGAGACGGGTTTCTCCATGTTGGTCAGGCTGGTCTTGAACTCCCGGCCTCCCAAAGTGCTGGGATTACAGGTGTCAGCCACCGCGCCTGGCCGAGCTCATTCCTTTTTATTGCTGAATAGTATTTCCGGTTTTTTTTTCTTTTTTTTTTTTTTGTTTTTTGAGACACAGTTTGACTCTGTCGCCCAGGCTGGAGTGCAGTGGCACAGCTGGGCTCACTGCAACCTCCGCCTCCCTGGTTCAAGCGATCCTCCTACTTCAGCCTCTGGAGTAGCTGGGACTACAGGTGTGTGCCACCATGCCCGGCTAATTTTTGTATTATTAGTGGAGGTGGGGTTTCACCATATTCGCCAGGCTGGTCTTGAACTCCTGGCCTCAAGAGATATGCCCGCCTTGGACTCCCAAAGCTGAGATTACAGGCGTGAGCCACCGTGCCTGGCCTACCCAGAGGTTATTAAGATATTTTTCTTTTCTTTTCTTTTTTTTTTTTTTGAGACGGCATCTCGCTCTGTCGCCCAGGCTGGAGTGCAGTGGCACAATCTTGGCTCACTGCAAGCTCCACCTCCTGGGTTCACGCCATTCTCCTGCCTCAGCCTCCCCAGATATTTTTCTTTTTTTTTTTTTTTTTTTCTTTTTTTGAGACGGAGTCTCGCTCTGTTCCCCCAGGCTGGAGTGCAGTGTTGTGATCTCGGCTCACTGCAAGCTCTGCCTCCCGGGTTCATGCCATTCTCCTTCCTCAGCCTCCTGAGTAGCTGGGACTACACGCGCCCACCACCACGCCTGGCTAATTTTTTTGTATTTTTAGTAGAGATGGGGTTTCACCATGTTAGCCAAGATGGTCTCAATCTCCTGACCTCGTGATCCACCCGCCTCGGCCTCTCAAAGTTCTGGGATTACAGGTGTGAGCCACCGCGCCCGGCCTTTTTTCTATGTAATCTTTTAGGAGCTATATTTTACCTTTTACAAAGAGATCTACAGTACTGGGATTAAGTTTTGTGTATACTATAGGAGGCATGCTTCATTTTGAATATAGATATTGAGATGACCCAGCACCATGTATTGAACAGATCTGCCTCTCCCATCACTGTGTGCATGGTGCCACCTTTGTCATACATTGAGTGTCAGTATTCCTGTGGATTTTGAATGGGAGGACTTTTTCTTCTGTTATGCTAGTCTATCTGTTCTTATACCAATTCCACTGTTGTGATTACTATAACTATATAGTATAGCTGGAGCAAGTTCCCATCTTGTTCTTTTTTGAGAGCATTTCAACTATTAGCCCTTTGCACTTCGATGTAAATTTTAGACTCAGTTTGTCAGGTTCCATTTTAAAGAAAGTTAAGATTTTGATTGAGATTGAATTGAATCTATAGATTGTTGATGTTATTACAATATTGAATCATCCAATCTGTGAATGTGGTATTATTTAGGTCTTTCATTGTTTTCAACATTTTTTTAAAAACAGATTTACTGAGATATGATTCATACACTGTGAAGTTTACCATCTTAAATTGTACAATGCAGTGGTTTTTAGTATATTCAGAGTTGTTGTGCATCCAATACCACCATCTTATTTGAGAATATTTTCATCACCCTACAAAGAAGCCCTGTCCCCTTTATAGTTACTCTATATTTTCTTCCCTCCTCCCAGCTCCTGGAAATCCCGAATCTACTTTCTGTCTCTATAGATTTACCTATTACAGGTTTTTCATATGAGTAGAATCATGCAATATGTGGCCTTTTGTCTTTCATGTGATAATGGCAATACGTTTCAGAACTTCATTGTTACTTATGGTTGAATAATGTTCCATCATATGGGCACATATCCATTCATCAGTTGGTGGACATTTGGGTTTTCTTAACAATGTTTTATAATTTTCAGAAATAGCATCAATGCAGAGTTTGAAGGTATAATTCTGAAATGGCGTCTTTTTCATGGTTCTGTTTCTGGTCAAAGATTCCTAAGGTTTATTATCAAGTATGCTGAAATGTAAGCTCTCTGAGAACAGAGATTTTGTTCACTTTATTGAATGATTCATCATAAGTACCCAGACCAATGCCTATATCATAGGAGGCAATTAATATTTTAGCATAAATGAATGAATGGTCACAATAGTGATTTGTGTTGGGATGTGTACTGTTTTTGAATGGATGAGTATTCAGTGTGTGCAAGTTTTCTTAGAATTTTGTCAAATGATCATCTCTATGTTTGCAGATGGAGTGGTTTAATAATTATAAAAGATCTCTTGCTACTTATATGAGGTCACTGGGAGGAGATGAAGGTTTGGACATTACACAGGATATGAAACCACCAAAAAGCCTATATATTGAAGTATGTATATCTTTTTAAAATGCATTTTTCTTTAATGTGTAAATTGTGCTACCTTTTAAGAAGAGAGGAGTATATGAATATGTGTTAACTTCTATTAAAATAGAAAAGAAGCATAGACCAAATCAAACAAGCTACCTGTAGGGAGATGACAGAATATGATGGAACAGCTATAATTTTCTGAATATACTTGTTTTAATAGTTTTGAGTATGGAACCCTATAAATGTTTTAGCTATTACTAAAACAAAGTTAAATCAAAATGGAAAATCAGTCCCTAAATTTTGAAAGTAAAATGAAACAAATGTCAAAACAAAGTTAAATCAAAATGGAAAATCAGTCCCTAAATTTTGAAAGTAAAATGAAACAAATGTCAAAACAAAGTTAAATCAAAATGGAAAATCAGTCCTAAATTTTGAAAGTAAAATGAAACAAATGTCTTTAAAGTTGGTGGATTAGTCAAAACAAGAGGTATTTTTGTTTCATTTTGTTTATTTTTTTCTATTTTTTAAATAGTAAAATACATATAAAATCTGCCATCTTAGCTATTTTTAAATGTACATTTAAGTGGTACTAAATATTGTTTAACATTTCATATTGTTTTGCAACTTTCATATTGTTTTGCAGCTGTCACCACCATCCATATCCAGATTTTTTTCATCTTATAAAACTGAAACTCTATACCCATTAAACAATAACTTCTCAATACCCCTGCCTCCCATCCCCCAGCAACCACCATTCTACTGTCTGTCTCTATGATTTTGACTACTGTAACTGCCTCCTGTGAGTGGAATCATACAGTATTTGTCTTTTTGTTTTCTTTTGTTCTCATTAGAGAATAATTTCTGAGAAGCTACAAATGACAAGTATTTGTCTTTTTGTGACTGGCTTATTTCACTTAGCATAATATCTTCAGGGTTCATTTCTGTGGTATCTGTGGTAGAATTTGTGTCAGAATTTCCGGCCGGGTGTGGTGGCTCACGCTTGTAATCCCAGCGCTTTGGGAGGCCAAGGAGGGAGGATCACCTGAGGTCGGGAGTCCGAGACCAGCCTGACCAACATGGAGAAACCCCGTCTCTACTAAAAATACAAAATTAGCCGGGTGTGGTGGCACATGCCTGTAATCCCAGCTACTCGGGAGGCTGAGGCAGGATAATTGCTAGAACCCGGGAGAAGGAGGTTGCGGTGAGCTGAGATCACGCCATTGCACAATTTTTTTTTTCTCTTTTTTGAGATGGAGTTTCACTCTTGTTGCCCAGGCTGGAGTGCAGTGGTGTGATCTCGGCTCACCGCAACCTCCGCCTCCCGGGTTCAAGCGATTCTCCCGCCTCAGCCTCCCAAATAGCTGGGATTACAGGCATGTGCCACCACCCCCGGCTAATTTTGTCTCTGGGTTTCTCCATGTTGGTCAGGCTGGTCTCGAACTCCCGACCTCAGGTGATCCTCCCTCCTCGGCCTCCCAAAGTGCTGCGATTACAGGTGTGAGCCACCGTGCCTGGCCCAGAATTTCCTTCCTTTTTAAGGATGAGTAATATTCCTTTGTCTGGCTATACCACATTTTGCTTATCCATTTATCCATCAATGGACACTGGGTTCCTTCTTTATTTTAGCTATCATTTTATGATTAATGCTGCTATGAACATGGATATATAAATCTCTTTGAGACTCTGCTTTTAATTTTGGGGGGCATATATCCAGAGTGGAATTACTAGATCATATGGTAATACTATGTTTGAGGAATTGTCATACTGTTTTCCACAGCAGCCATACCATTTTACATTCCAACATTACACAAGGGTTCCATTTTCTCCACATCCTCACCAACACTAAATATTTTGGGGTTATTTTGTTTTGTTTTATTTTGTTTTGTTTTGTTTTTGAGACGGAGTTTCACTCTTGTCATCTAGGCTGGATGCAGTGGCGCGATCTTGGCTCAACCTGCAACCTCTACCTCCCAGGTTCACCTCAACTGCAACCTCCACCTCCCAGGTTCAAGTGATTCTCCTGCCTCAGCCTCCCAAGTAGCTGGGATTACAGGTGCCCACCACCACACCTGGCTAATTTTTGTATTTTTAGTAGAGACGGTTTCACCATTTTGTCCAGGCTGGTCTTGAACTCCTGACCTCAGGTGATCCTCCCACCTCAGCCTCCCAAAGGCATGAGTCACCATGCCTGGCCTTGTTCTGTTTTTTAATCATAGCCATCCTAAAGGATGTAAAACGTGGTTTTGACTTTTATTTCCCTAATGATTAGTGATGTTGAGCATCTTTTCATATGCTTATTAGCTATTCCTATGTCTTCTTTGGAAAAATGTTTATTCAAGTAATTGGCCCCCTTTATGGGGCCCATTTTCAAACAGGATTTTGTTGTTGTGGAGATTTAGAAATCCTTTATGTATTCAGTATGTTAATTTGTTATCAGATATATGATTTGCAAATATTTTCTCCCATTCTCTGGGTTGCCTTTTTATGCTGTTGATAGTGTCTTTTTTTTTTCTTTTTTTTCTATTTTCTTCCTTCAGTATCATGTTGATATTTTAAAATTTTCATGCAGCCCAGTTTGTCATTTTTTTTTTTTTTGAGATGGAATTTTGCTCTTGTTGCCCAGGCTGGAATGCAGTGGCGTGATCTCGGCTCACTGCAACCCCTGCTTCCTGGGTTCAAGCGATTCTCCTGCCTCAGCCTCCTGAGTAGCTGGGATTATAGGCATCACCACCACACCCAGCTAATTTTTTGTATTTTTAGTAGAGATAGGGTTTCATCATGTTGGCCAGGCTGGTCTTGAAATCCTGACTTCAGGTGATCCACCCACCTTGGCCTCCCAAAGTGCAGGGATTACAGGCGTGAGCCACTGCACCCAGCCAATTTTTTTTGTTTTGTTGGTCGTGCCTTAGGAGTCATATCCCAGATATCATTGCTAAATACAATGTCATAAAACTCTTGACTTGTATTTTCTTCTAAGTGTTATGTTGTTTTACATTTGCATTTCAGTCTTTGATCCATTTCAAGTTAATTTTTTTATGGTGTTAGGTGATGGTCCAACTTTATTTTTTTGCATGTGGAAATCTAGCTTTCCAAGCATAATTTCCTTTTTTTTTTTTTTTGAGACGGAGTCTCTGTCTGTCGCCCAGGCTGGAGTGCAGTGGCGTGATCTCGGCGGCTCACTGCAAGCTCCGCCTCCCGGGTTCACGCCATTCTCCTGCCTCAGCCTCCCGAGTAGCTAGGACCACAGGCGCCCGCCATGACGCCCGGCTAATTTTTTGTATTTTTTAAGTAGAGACGGGGTTTCACCGTGTTAGCCAGGATGGTCTCGATCTCCTGACCTTGTGATCCGCCTGCCTCGGCCTCCCAAAGTGCTGGGATTACAGGCATGAGCCACCGCGCCCAGCCTCCAAGCATAATTTCTTAATAAGACTGCCCTTTCCCCATTGTGAATGGTTTTGACACCCTTGTCAAAAATCATTTTACTGTGTAGGCAAGAGTTTATTTTTTATCTCTTTATCCTATTCCATTGTTCTACACATCTGTCGTAAAAAAAAAAATTTTTATATGTATACATCTGTCTTTATGCCAGAACTGTAGTATTTTGATTATTGTAGCTTTGCAGTAAGTTTAAATGAGGGATTTTGGGTCCTCCACCTTCATTCCTCTTTTTTTTTTGAGACGAAGTCTTGCTCTGTTGCCCAGGCTGGAGTACAGTGGCGTGATCTTGGCTCACTGCAAGCTCCACCTCCTGGGTTCAAGTGATTCTCTTTTCTCAGCCTCCCAACTAGCTGAGACTAAAGGCGCCTACCACCATGCCCGGCTAATTTTTTGTACTTTTAGTAGAGATGGGGTTTCACCATGTTGGCTAGGCTGGTCTTGAACTCCTGACCTCAGGTGATCCGCCCACCTCGGCCTCTCAGAGTGCTGGATTACAGGCATGAGCCACCATGCCCGGCCACATTCCTCTTTTTAAAGGTTGTTTTTGCTGTTTGAGATCCCTTGAAATTTTACATGGATTGCGGGATGGGTTTTTCTGTTTCTCCAAAAGACACCTTTGGGATTATAGTAGGGATTGTATAGATCACTTTGGGTGCGTTGACATCTTAATATTAAATCTTCCAATCCATGAACATGGGGTGTGTTTCCAATTGTTGATGTCATCTTTAATTTTCTTCAGCAGTGTTTTTTAGTTTTCATTGTACAAATCTTTCACCTCTTTTCGTTAATTTAATTTCTATATATTTTATTCTTTTCACACAGATAAATTGAATTATTTTCATAATTTTTATTTTCAGATTGTTCATTGTTAGTGTATAGAAATGCAACTGATTTTTGTGTGTTGACTTTGCATCCTGTTACTGTGCTGAATTCATTTATTTGTTCTAAAAGTTTTTTGTGGAATCATTAAAATTTTCTACATGTAAGATCATATCATCTGCAGACAGATAATTTTAGTTCTTCCTTTTTAATTTAGAATCCTATTTCTTTTTCTTGTCTAATTACTCTGACTGTAACATCCAGTTTTATGTTGAATAGAAGTGGCAAAAGCAGAAATCTTTGCCTTGTTAGTGAACTTAAAGGAAAAGCTTTCAGTCTTTCTTTTTCTTTTTGAGACAGTCTTGCTCTGTTGCCCAGGTTGGAGTGCAGTGGCACGATCTCAGCTCACTTCAACGCTCGTCTCCTAGGTTCAAGCGATTCTCCTGCCACAGCCTGCTGAGCAGCTGGGACTACAGGCACATGCCATCACGCCCAGCTAATTTTTGTATTTTTATTAGAGCCAGGGTTTTACCATAGAGGCCAGGCTGGTTTTGAACTCCTGACCTCATCATCCACCCGCCTTGGCCTCCCAAAGTGCTGGGATTATAGGCGTGAGCCACCATGCCTGGCCAGCTTTCAGTCTTTCACCATTGAATATGATGTTTGCTGTGGAGTTTTCATATATGGCTTTTATTATGTTGATGTATAGTTATCTTCTGTTCCTAGTTTGTTGAGTATTTTTATGAAAGGAAGTTGAATTTTGTCAAATGTTTTTTCTGTATCAATTGAAATGATCATGTTTTTTTCCCTTCGTTCTGTTAATGACTTATATTAAATTGATTGATTTTCATATCTTGAACTGTCCTTGCATTCCAAAAATAAATCTCAATTGATTTATGATGAACTCTTTTACTGTGCTGCTGAATTTGATTTGATACTATTGTGAGAATTTTTTTTATTTTTATTTTTCAAGACGGAGTTTCGGTCTGGTTGCCCAGGCTGGAGTGCAATGGCACGATCTTGACTCACCGCAACCTCTGCCTCCTGGGTTCAAGCAGTTCTCCTGCCTCAGCCTCCCAAGTAGCTGGGATTACAGGCATGTGCCACCACGCCCGGCTAATTTTGTATTTTTAGTAGAGATGGGGTTTCTCCATGTTGGTCAGGCTGGTCTTGAACTCCCAACCTCAGGTGATCTGCCCGCCTTGGCCTCCCAAAGTGCTGGGATTACAGGCGTGAGCCACCATGCCTGGCCTGTGTTGAGAATTTTTGCATCAGTGTTCATAAGGGACATTGGTCTGTAGTTTTCTTGGAGTATCTTTTCTGGCTTTGGTATTAGGGTGATGCTGGCCTCATAAAATGAGTTAGGGAGGTGTTCCCTCCTTTTATATTTTTTAGAAAAGTTTGAGAAGGATTGGTGTTCTTGAAATGTTTGATAGAGTTACCCAGTGAAGCCATCAGGTCTAGGGTTTTCTTTATTGAGAGATTTTTGATTAGTGATTTAGTCTCCTTACTAGCTATAGGTCTATTCCAATTTACTAGTTCTTCATCATTCAGTCTTTGTAGGTTTGTGTTTCTGGGAATTTGTCCATTTCATCTAGGTTTTCCAATTTGTTGGTGTACAATTGTTCATAGGACTCTTAGAACTCTTTTTATTTCTGTAGGATTGGTAGTAATGTTCTCACTTTCTGATTTTAGTAATTTGAGCCTTCTTTTATTCTTAGTCTGTCTAGCTAAAGGTTTGTAAATTTTGTTGACCTTTTAAAATAACCAAATTTTAGTTTTATTGGTTTTCTCTATTGTGTTTCTGTTCTTTATTTTATTAATGTCTGCTCTAATCATTATTTCTTCCTTCTAGCTTTAGGTTTAGCTTGCTTTTCTTTTTCTGGTTCGTTAAGGTGAAAAGTTAGGTGGTTGGTTTGAAATTTGTCTTCTTTCGTTTTTGTTTTTGTTTCTTTTTTTTTTCTTTCTCTTTTTTCTTTTTTTTTTTTGAGACAGGATCTCACTCTGTTACCCAGGCTGTAGTGCAGTGTCACAATCTCAGCTCACTTCATCCTCCGCCTCCAGGGTTCAAGCGATTCCCATGCCTCAGCCTCCCGAGTAGCTGGTCCTATAGGGGTGCACCACCACGCCCGGCTAATTTTTGTATTTTTTGGTAGAGACAGGATTTTACTGTATTGTCCAGGCTGGTCTTGAACTCCTTACCTCAAGTGATCCACCCACCTTGGCCTCACAAAGTACTGGGATTACAGGTGTGAGCCACCATGCCTGGCCTTGCTTTTGTTTTTGAGACAGAGTCTCACTGTATTTTCCAGGCTGGAGTGCAGTGGTGTGATCTCGGCTTACTGCAACCTCTGTTTCCCGGGTTCAAGCGATCCTTCCACTGCAGCCTCCCAAGTAGAGTACCTGGGACTACAGGCATGTGCCTCCATGCCCAGCTAATTTTTGTATTTTTAGTAGAGACGGGGTTTCACCATGTTGGCCAGGCTGGTCTCGAACTCCTGACCTCAAATGATCTGCTGCTTCAGCTTCCCAAAGTGCTGGAATTGCAGGCGTGAGCCACCGCGCCTGGCCATGAAATCTCTCTTATTTTTTAATGTAGGTGTTTATGTTTGTAACTATAAATTTCTCAATTAGTACTGCTTTTGCTGCATTCCATACATTTTGATGTGTTATGTTTTTGTTTTTTCACCTGTAAGTATTTTCAAAATTTCCTTTCTTTCTTTTTTTTTTTTTTTTTTGAGACAGAGGCTCACTCTGTTGCCCAGGCAGGTGGCACAATCTCGGCTCACTGCAACCTCCGCCTCCCGAGTTCAAGTGATTCTCCTTCTTCAGCCTCCCAAGTGGCTGGGATTACAGGAGTGCACCACCACGCCTGGCTAAGTTTTTTTTTTTTTTGAGACAGAGTCTCGCCCTGTTCTCCAGGCTGGAGTGCAGTGGCGCGATCTTGGCTCACTACAACCTCCACCTCCCGAGCTCAAGCAATTCTCCTGCCTCAGCCTCCCAAGTAGCTGGGATTACAGGCACGTGCCACCATGCCCGGCTAATTTTTGTATTTTTAGTAGAGATGGGGTTTCGCCATGTTGGCCAGGCTGGTCTCGAATTCCTGACCTCAGGTGATCTGCCCACCTCGCCCTCCCAAAGTGCTGGGATTACAGGCGTGAGCCACCACACCTGGCAGATGAATTGTTATTAGATGTGGCTATACTTGTTATATCTTCTTGTATATATTATATATTTATCATATGTTATATAGTATATGTTTATTATATATTAAATTATATATTAACATTATATATTAATATATATTCTATAATATATTCTTTTTTGTCTCTGGTAAGCTTTTTAAATTTAAAGTCCGTTATAGCTAATATTAGTACAGCCACCTTGGTTCTCTTTTGGCAGGTATTCGCATAGAATATCTTCTTCTACCCTTTCACTTTCAGTCTATTAATGTTTGTGTCTTTGGGTCTATAGTGAGTCTCTTGTAGACAACATGTGATTGGATCCTTTTGTTTAATCCATTCTGCTAATCTCTGTCTTTTGCTTAAAGAGTTTAATCCATCCCCTTTAACATAATTATGGATAAGGAAGGACTTCTGTCATTTTGCTGTTTTTCTATATGCTGTATAACTTTTTTTTCTTGCAATGGACTGGGGAATAATAACTTATCTCTCATTTCCTTCATTATTGCCTTCTTCAGTATTTAGTTGATTTTTTGAAACATTTAGATTTATTTCTCATTTCCTCATTACCCCCCACAGATACCAAGATCCATGGATGCTCAAGTCCCTTATATAAAGTAGTATGGTATTTGAATAGTACCTAGGTACATGCTGTTGTATACTTTAAATCATCTCTAGATTACTTACAATACCTTATACAATATAAATGCCGTAGATATAGTTGTTATACCATATATCATTTTTAGGGAATAACAATAAGGAAAAAAAGTCTGTACATGTTCAGTACAGACACAACCATCCATTTGTTTAAAAAAATTTTTGGTTTGCAGATACGGAACCCACAGACACAGAGGACCAACTATATTCTATAGCTGTTTTCCTTGTGGTTAGTGATAGCTAGTACATTTAATATCTTAAAATTATAACACTTTAATTTCAACTTACAGCAGCTTGACTTCAGTAACATACCAAAATTCTGATCCTTCAAAGCTTCATCCTTATTTCTTTCTATTGTTGATGTCACAAAACTACATCTTTATATGTTGTGAGCCCCAAAACATAAACTAATAAATCTTTTAAATGCATTAGTTTCTTAAATTGTGTAGAAAACAAAATGTAGGGTTGCAAAGTTACAATAATACTAGCTTTTAGACTAATCAGTGTTTTTTTAAATGTGTTAGTCACTGAAATCATGTTAAAAACAAAAAATAGGGGCCGGGGGTGGTGGGTCTTATGCCTGTAATCCTAGCACTTTGGGAGTCCGAGGTGGGTGGATTGCCTGAGCTCAGAAATTTGAGACCAGCCTGGGCAACATGGCAAAACCGCATCTCTACTAAAAATACAAAAAATTAGCCGGGTGTGGTGGCACGAGCTTGTAGTTTCAGCTACTCAGGAGGCTGAGGCAGGAGAATCACTTGAACCAGGAGGCGGGGATTGCAGTGAACTGAGATCGCACCATTGCACTCCAGCCTGGGCGACAGAGTGAGTCTCCACACCTCCCCAACCCCGCCCGGAAAAAAAACCCAACAAAAAATAGAGTTACAAAATGTTACAATATTGCTACGTTTTAGAATTTTCTATGTATTCACTGTCTTAGTCCATTTGAGCAGCTAAAACAAAATACCTGAGACTAGGTAATTTCTAATGAACAGTAATTTTTTTTCTTTTCTTTTTTTTTTATTAAAGAGACAAGGTCTTGCTCTGTTTGTCACCCAGGCTGGGGTGTGGTGGTACAATCATAGTTCACTACAGCCTTGAACACCTGGGCTCAATCAATCCTCCTGCCTCGGCCTCCTAAGTAGCTATGACTACAGGCATGCACTACCTTGCCTGGCTAATGTTTACATTTTTTGTAGAGACGCGACCTTGCTATGTTGCCAAGGGTAGTCTTGAACTCCAAGCCTCAAGCAGTGCTTCTGCCTCAGCCTCTCAGTGTTGGGATTATAGGCTTGAGCAACTGTGCCCAGCCAGCCTGTCTCAATTAATTCTGGAGGCCTGGAGGTCCAAGATCAAAGTGCCAGCAGATTCATTTGTCTTCTGTGGGCTACACTCTGCTTCCAATGTGGCGCCTTGAATGCTGCATCCTCTGGAGGGATGAAATGCAGTGTCCTTGCATGGCAGAAGGTGGAAGGACAAAAAGGACCAAACTCCTTCCATCAAGTCATTTTATAATGGCATAAATCCATTTATGAAGGCAGAGCCCTTATGCCTTCACCACCTCACCAAAGTCCCCACCTCCCAACACTGTTGAATTGGGGATTAAGTTTCTACCACATTGATTTTTGGGGACGCATGCAGACATAGCATTTACGTATATTGAGATCTTTATTTCTTCACATGGGTTCAAGTTACTGTCTTGTGATAGTTACCATATATAGGATTCTTGGTTGGTGATGTTGTTCTTTTAGTACTTTGAATATATTGGCACACTGCCTTATAGCCTCCAAAGTTTGTAATAAGAAATTTGGTGAAAATCTTATTGAGGATCCCAGGTATGTGATGACTTACTTATCTTTTGCTGCTTTCTTTTTGAATTTTTTAGAGACAGGGTCTCACTGTGTCAAGCAGGATGAACCGCAGTGGCACAATCATAGCTCACTGTAATCTCAAACTCCTGGGCTGAAGCAATCCACCTCAGCCTCCCAACTGGCTAGGACTAGTGGCACATACTTCTAGGCCTAGCTAATTTTTAAAGTTTTTGGGGCCAGGTGTGGTGGCTCACGCCTGTAATCCCAGCACTTTTGGAGGCCGAGGCAGGCAGATCACAAGGTCAGGAGTTTGAGACCAGCCTGACCAAAATGATGAAACCCCATCTCTACCAAAAATACAAAAATTAGCCGGGTGTGGTGGTGCACGCCTGAATCCTAGCTACTTGGAAGGCTGAGGGAGGAGACTTGCTTGAACCCGGGAGGCAGAGGTTGCAGTGAGCCGAGATCACACCACTGCACTCCAGCATGGGCAACAGAGCAAGATTCTGTCTCAAAATAAAAAAACAAAAAAAACTTTTTATAGAGTTAAACTTTTCTTTTTTTTTTGAGACGGAGTCTCACTCTGTCACCCAGGCTGGAGTGCAGTGGCACGATCTCAGCTCACTGCATCCTCCACCTCCCGGGTTCACACCATTCTCCTGCCTCAGCCTCTCAAGTAGCTGGGATTACAGGCACCTGCCACCATGCCCAGCTAATTTTTTTTTTTTTTTGTATTTTTAGTAGAGACGGGGTTTCACCATGTTAGCCAGGATGGTCTCGATCTCCTGACCTCGTTATCTCACCTTGGCCTCCCAAAGTCCTGGGATTACAGGCGTAAGCCACCGTGCCCGGCCGAATTAAACCTTTTGTAGATACGGGGTCTCCCTATGTTGCCTAGGCTGGTCTCAACCTCCTGGCTTCAAGTGATCCTACCACCTTGGCCTCCCAAAATGCTGAGATTATAGATGTGAGCCACCCTGTCCAGCCCTCTCTTGCAGCTTTCAAGATTCTTTGTCTTTTGAAAGTTTGATTATAGTGTGTCTCATTGCGAGTCTCTTTGAGTTCATCTTGTAGTTTGTTGAGCTTCTTTGATGTTTGTATTTATGTCTTTTATCAAATTTAAGGAGTTTTCAGTTACTATTTCTTCAAAGATTCTCTCTGCCCCTTTGTCTTTCTCTTCTTGGTTTGCTTGATGGTGCCCCTCAGGTCTCTCAGGCTCTGTCCTTTTCTTCGGTCTTTTTTTATTTTTGTTCTTCAGACTTAGTCATTTCTGTTGTCCTGTCTTCAGGTTTGCTTGTTCTTCTGCCTGCCCCAATCCATCTTTGAATCCCTCAAGTGAATTTTTCATTTTGGTTTTTATAGTTCTCAGCTCCAGAATATCTTTTTGGTCTTTTTAGGTTTTCTATTTCTCTATTATTTCCATTTTGTTCATACATTGTTTCCATAACCTCCCCATCTTCCTGTAGTTCTTAGAGCATCTTTAAAACTCTTGTTGTAAAGTCTTTTTGTGTAATAGATCTACCATCAAGTCTTTTTCAGGGACCATTTCTTATTTTTCTTTTTCCTTTGAATGGACCGTACTTTTATGTTTCTTTGTATGCCTTGTGATTTGATTGTTTTTGCTGAAAACCAGACATTTCAATCTAATAATGTTATAACTCTATAAATCACATTCTCCCCTTTCCCCCAGGGTTTGCTGGTTTTGTTACTGTTTTTGTTTTTTTGGTTGTTGTAAGCTGTCGCTGTGCTTAGAATCAACCTGAGGTATAACCTTAAGGTTTTCTCAAATCTTTATTGAACCTGTGCCTTTCCTTGATCACTTTCTAATTTTTCCTGTATACACAGTTGCTTTTCACTGCCCTAGTCTTTAATGTCTGGCTCCTGAAAGGGGGAAAAAGAAAAATGAATGGGGGTGGGAACACGGTGCTAGCCCTTTAAATCCCCTGGAATTCACTTCAGTGGAATGCAGGAGGGGCTTGCAGCCTTTGAGAAGGTGTGACAAAAATGTCTGCCAGCCTCATCATTTGCACCTCTGTGATCAGAAACAGCAATCAGCAGTGAGGAGCAGGTTGCTTTTTGCACACAATGCGCCAGCAACCTGTGTACAAGCTATTCCAAGAACACATGCACCGTGGCCTGCCACAAAGCTAGGAACAGGGGATGGTTAGCTGCTGCTATGCTAAGAGGCAAAATGGACAGTAAATTGCAGTGAATGTTTGTCAAAGCTCCAACCTCAAGCCTTCAGTAGACTCCAGAGTTCCAAAATACTGACGTCAGACAGAGTCTGCCCGTGCAGTTGTTGTGGAGGTAGGCAGGCAGATTCCTGATGGTTCCTACTCCACCATTTTACCTGAATCTGGGAGTTATTTACATTACTTTAAAACACATAAATTGTATATTCCTGGTACATATGTTCTGAGGAGAAAAGAATTACAAAGAGTTCTTAACCAGTTTTTGCTAATCATATTATTAGTAATAATTTTGTTACTGTTATTTTGAAACAGTTTTCATATTGAAGAATAGAGCAAAAGGGTAATTGACATTACCAACAGTTTTCAGAATAAGAGAAAAGGGGCCGGGCATAGTGGCTCACGCTTGTAATCCCAGCACTTTGGGAGGCCGAGGCGGGTGGATCACCTGAGGTCAGGAGTTTGAGACCAGCCTGGCCAACATGGTGAAACCCCATCTCTACTAAAAATACAAAAATTAGCCAGGCATGGTGGCGGGCGCCCGTAATCCCAGCTACTCAGGAGTTTGAGGCAGGAGAATCGCTTGAACCCAGGAGAAGGAGGTTGCAGTGAGCTGAGATTGTGGCATTGCACTCCAGCCTGGGCAACGAGCAAAACTCCATTTCCAAAAAAAAAAAAAAAAGAGAGAGAGAGAAAAGAGATTCAAAGTTGAAAAACTTAAGGGAAAATCCTATATTCCTAAATTTGAGTTTGAAGTATCAGCATGGACTCATGAATCGTCCCTTCTTTAAAAATCAAAAAGTAGGGGTCAGGTGTGGTGGCTCGCGCTTGTAATCCCAGCACTTGGGAGGCCGAGGTGGGCAGATCACCTGAGGTCGGGAGTTCAAGACCAGCCTGACCAACATGGAGAAACCCCATCTCTACTAAAAATACAAAATTAGCCAGGCTTGGTGGCACATGCCTGTAATCCCAGCTACGCAGGAGGCTGCGGCAGGAGAATTGCTTGAACCCAGGAGGTAGAGGTTGCGGTGAGCTAAGATTGCGCCATTGCACTCCAGCCTGGGCAACAAGACTGAAACTCCATCTCAAAAAAAAAAAAAAGTATTGATTAGCTCTGCCTACCGAAAAGGCCTAGAAACAATGACCAAGCCAGTTAGCCATGAGTGTCCAGATTCTATACCTAAATGCCACTTCCCACTAAAGTAAACCAGGACTCCTTGCACAAAAATAGCTGATTCCAGGTTCTGAATTAAAAATGTACGAACTGAGCATGAAACATCTTGTCTTCCCAGAAAGGAAGGAAGGTGTCAAGGACTAAGCAGGGACTGCTGGAAGGATGTGGGGGCCAATTTGAAGGAGCTCTTGCTAACCAAAAAATGGACAATTTTAGCATCAACATGACTAATAACTGCGGTGAATTGGATCACATCAATTATGTTAGAAGCATGAATGCATAATGACACCAAAGAACAACAATTTTTTTTTTTTTTTTTTTTTTGAGGCAGTATCTGGGTCTGTTGTTCAGGCTGGAGTACAGTGGTACAATCTCAGCTCATTTGTTATTTAGGACCTGGAATCAGCTATTTTAGTGCAAGGAGTCCTGGTTTACTAAAACCTCCACCTCCCAGGCTCAAGCCATCCTCCCACCTCAGCTTCCACGGTAGCTGTGACTACAGGTGCTCACAATCACACCCAGCTAATTTTTGTATTTTTTGTAGAGGTGGTATTTCACCATGTTGCCCAGGCTCGTCTTGAACTCCTAAGCTCAAGCAATCCTCTTGCCTCTCCCTCCCAAAGTGCTGGGAATACAGGCATGAGCCACTGTGCCTGGCCAACAAAAATTTAAAAAAATAAAACATTTTTGAGATTTCCTTGGAGAATGTGAGGGATCCAACTCATTTGAAAGGTGGCAAGTTAGAGAATGGAATCAAAGCATCCATTGCCTTTACTATACAAACTCTATCTTAAGGTAGCCCAATAGTTTACAAAGGAAATTTCTTTTTATAGAAGAATTCCAGCTAACAAATGTAGCAGGAATATAAGAATTAGATTAATGCTTGTAACCCTTTATTTATTAAAACCTTTCAGTGGATAATGGAGATCTTTATAATGCATGGGTACGGATGACACTTGGGCCCACTGATTAATCTCAGTATCCAAAAAGGACATCCAGGCACTTTGTGTTTTATGGGGTCTTGTAACAGAAAGTACATAACACCATTTGCCACAAAATCACCTTATCTGATGTAGACCTAACTTCCATTTTATAGGAAACTCAGGGACAAAGGAACATGTTAAATGACCCCAAAGAAATCCACAACAAAATCTTGATTGTGAAAAGTTGTGCTGACCCTGTGCACTGACTCATGTCTGTAATCCCAACACTTTGGGAGGCCAAGGCAGGAGTATTGCTTGAGACCAGGTATTCAAGGCTGCAGTGACAAACTACTCACCCAATTTTTTCAACAAATAAAATACCAAGAGGAAGGAAAAAATAAAGAGGAAGTGAAACCTATAGATTAAAAGAGACTTACAAGACATTTTAAAAAAAAGTAATGTGTGGCTTTGTTGGATTCTGATTTCAACATGGAAACCTTAAAAAAAATTCATGAGACAAGTGGGAAATTTGGATACTAACTAGATAGTTCATGATACTAAAAATTATTAATTAAGGCTGGGCACGGTGGCTCATGCCTGTAATCCTAGCACTTTGGGAGGCTGCAGGTGGATCATTTGAGGTCAAGATTCGAGACCAGCCTGGCCAACATGGTGAAACCCCGTCTCTACTAAAAATACAAAAAAATTAGTTGGGCTTGGTGGCTCCCTCCTGTAATCCCAGCTACTAGGGAGGCTGAGGCAGGAGAATTGCTTGAACTTGGGAAGCGGAGGTTCCAGTGAGCCAAGATCACACCACTGCACTCTAGCTTGGGTGACAGAGTGAGACTCTGTCTCAAAAAAAAAAAAAAAATGCCAATACTATCTCATCTTAATAATTTTTATTTATTTATTTGAGATGGAGTCTCATTCTGTCACCCAGTCTGGAGTGCACTGGTGTGATCTCGCTCACTGCAACCTCAGCCTCCTGAGTAGCTGGGATTACAGGCACGCACCACCACACCCAGCTAAATTTTGTATTTTTAGTAGAGGCGGGATTTCACCATGTTGACCAGGCTGGTCTTAAATTCCTGACTTCAGGTGATTCACCTGCCTCAGCCTCCCAAAATGCTGGGATTATAGGCGTGAGCTGCCACGTACAGTCAGTATTGGGATTTTTAAAATTATCTGGTTTTATAGAAGTAGACAATAGAATATTTACAGATGAGGTGAAATGATGTCTAAGATTTGCTTCAGAATAACCCACAACAAATGGGTGAGGGGAACAAACTTGGCCATGTGTTGATGTCAGTTGATGGGGACATGGAGTAGTCTTTTTACTTTTGAATGTGTTTGAGATTTCCCAAAATAAAAGTTTATTTAGAGAAGCAAATGCGGCCAGGCGTGGTGGCTCATGCCTGTAATTCCAGCACTTTGGGAAGCGGGGGCAGGTAGATCACATGAGGTCAGGAGTTTGAAACCAGCCTGGCCAACATGGTGAAACCCCATCTCTATTAAAAATACAAAAATTAGTTGGGTATGGTGGTGAGCGCCTGTAATCCCAGCTACCCAGGAGGCTGAGGCAGGAGAACCGCTTGAGCCTGGGAGGCAGAGGTTGTAGTGCGTGGAGATCACACCACTGCACTCTGGCCTGGGCAACAGAGCAAGATTCTGTCTCAAAAAAAAAAAAAAGAAAGAAAAAGAAAAAACAGCAAATGCAAAGGACTTGGGGGATTTTTCTGGAGTGGTATTCTCATATTTAATTAAAATACTTTGGGTGCCTTGGTAAGGTTCCGGAGGGATGGTAGGACATGATAAAATTATCTGGAAAAGTGGAAGACATAGTCGTTGCTGGCGTTGACTCTCCTGGCAACAATAGCAGTTCATCACTAGTACTCGTGAGAATAAACTTCAGTCTGAATTCTCCTAGAAGAGGAAAAGTGCCCCCTTACTTCCTGTGGCAGCACTTAGTGCTGTAGCAGGTCTATAACCTGTACCTGGGAACACCTTTGTAGTTGCAGAGGTGGATATCAGAATGCTGCCACTCCTGAATCCTGTCACGTGAGGTGGCATCTGCTCCTCCATGGTGTACTTCTAAGTATTCCTGGGAAATTATCTGAATTTTGAATGGGATTGGAAGAATTGCTTCCAAAAACAAATACTGCAGACTTACCTGTGTCCCATTCTCAGATATTGATATTTTATGGGAGGGATCTATAAGAAGCAGGTTGGAGCAGATCTAAAACATTCCTTGTAGATAGATATTTCACCTGCTTAATTTTTCAGGATTTCAGAGGGGAAGGAGACGACATCGTTGTCTCCCTGCATCGCCTTGCTGTCAGCACTGACATTTCCTAGCAGAGATTTTGCAGTTCTTCTTCCTCCCTGTCACAACTGGACACGTGGAGCTATGAGAATACCACAACAGTAGTGCTAGGCCTAACCACACAGAGAGGAAGCAAACAAAGTCCTTTTTGTCTGCGTATTTGTATAATGCCGATTTATTTTTTGGTCACTGCATATTAAAAACTAATTTAGATAAAACATCTTTCATTTTTTTTTTCAGGTCCGATGTCTAAAAGACTATGGAGAATTTGAAGTTGATGATGGCACTTCAGTCCTATTAAAAAAAAATAGCCAGGTATTTCTTATCTTCAGATTCTTTACTTTAAATCTTATGAGTGTTGAATGGTGGAAAAGTTGGAATAGCAAAATAAATATCAACTTTTGATGATCGTTTATATATTAGGCATTATCTTTAGTATAATACACCCTGTTCTGTACTTTTTCTGAATATTAAGAATGGAAGCAAATGTTGCATATAATAAAAGATTCATTAATTTAGTAGGATATTGCTTATATTTAAAACTAGGTGTTTTCTAGGGGAATTACCATAATCAGCCTTATTCTGGGTAAGTGATAGATTATTATCTGGAGGCTATTGAACTGTTGGATTTAGCTCCTTTGTTCATATAATTTATTTTAAAAGTTCCTAAGCAGTTTTTTTAGCTTACACTTTGCCTTATAAATCCTAGTTCTTTAGCAAGCAAATAGTGATACAGATTTTTCTATTTTCAAAAAAAGAATTTTCAAGTATTTGGTATATAAACATAACAATTTAATAGAGGAAGATTAAAATTGTAAAGTTGTAACTTAAGCTAAATTTGTCCTTATAAGGAATCTTTCTCTCTCTCTCTCTCTCTATCTCTGTCTATCTACCTACCTATCTGTCTGTCTGACTATCTATCTATCTATCTATCTATCTATCATCTATCTGTCTATCTATCTATCTATCTATTTTTAAAGAAAATAGAGATGGGGTCTTGCTATGTTGACCATGCTAGTCTCGAACTCTCCTGGGCTCAAGCAATCCACCTTCCTTAGCATCCTAAAGTGCGAGGATTACAGGTGTGAACCACCACGCCCAAAGTAATGTTAGTATATTAATTATTTCCCTAGAAATCTTCATCTTCACATTAGATGAATTCACATTAACTATATTATTACTATTATTATTATTTTTTTTTTTTTGGGACGGAGTCTTGCTCTGTTGCCTAGGCTGGAGTGCAGTGGCACGATCTCTGCTCACTGCAAGCTCCTCCCCCTGGGTTCATGCCATTCTCCTGCCTCAGCCTCCCAAGTAGCTGGGACTACAGGCGCCCGCCACCCTGCCCAGCTAATTTTTTTTTTTCGTATTTTTAGTAGAGACGGGGTTTCACCATGTTAGCCAGGATGGTCTCGATCTCCTGACCTCGTGATCCGCCCACCTTGACCTCCCAAACTGCTGGGATTATAGGCGTGAGCCACCGCGCCCAGTCTATTATTATTATTTTTTTGAGGCAGGGTCTGGCTGTGTTCCCCAGGCTGGAGTGCAGTGGCGGGATCTCCGCTCATTGCAACCTCTGCCTCCTGGGCTCAAGTGATCCCCCACCTCAGCCTCCCCAAGTAGCTGGACCACAGGCACACGCCACCACACCCGGTTAATTTTTGTATTTTTTGTAGAGACAGAGTTTCACCAGTTGGCCAGGCTGGTCTTGAACTCCTGAGCTCAAGCAATCCACCCACCTCAGCTTCCCAAAGTGCTGGGATTACAGGTGTAAGCCACTGTGCCCTGTCACTAAATTTTTTATCCTATCCCAATTTTCTGAAGTTGTGAGGAGGAAAAGTGACCTAATAAAAGCTGTTCTCTTTCTTTCCTTGCCTGCCGTCTTGGGGTCAGCCATTTAGGATCTGATGACCCTAAGGATTTGGTGTTCACTTTGTTCATGCCAGGGAGCAAAAGAATGTTTCAGGTCATGTGGTTCTTGAGCTTATTTTCCTAACAGGGTGAGTTGATCTGTTATTTTACTAATACCCTTAGCTCTTTAAAACTATTTTACTAATAGTTGACTAAAATTATTTTACTAATACCCTTGGAGCTTCTAAAACAAAGGTTGAATATTTTTAAAGATTTTGAGGGTTCCCTAAAGTCTTCGGTTGTTAAGGCAACAATTTCTGTCCCAAGTATTCTCTTAGGACACTAATGAATTGAAAGCAGGTAATGAATTAATGCTCTGATAAGCAGCTATATTTCTGGAGGGCCCAGGAGGAAGCTCTGGTTCACGAGAACAAGAAAAAAGCCATCCTCATAAAGCAAGATATGCGAAATGTCCCTTCATCCCAAATGCTGTCCTGTGGTTGAATTTTTTTTTTTTTTTTTTTTTTTGAGACGAAGTCTCGCTCTTGTCCCCCAGGCTGGAGTACAATGGCACGATCTTGGCTCACTGCAACCTCCGCCTCCCGGGTTCAAGCTTTTCTCCTGCCTCAGCCTCTCAAATAGCTGGGATTACAGGCGCCTGCCACCACTCCTGGCTAATTTTTGTATTTTTTTTAGTAGAGGCGGGGTTTCACCATGTTGGCCAGGCTGGTTTCAAATTCCTGACCTTAGGTGATCCACCCACCTCAGCCTCCCAAAGTGCTGGGATTACAGGTGTGAGCCACCGTGCCTGGCCTGGTGGTTGAATTTTTTAACTCTCTCAGCTGTGACCCTACCCTCAATTATAAAAATGGAGGCATTAAAAAGAAACAGTATCAGCCACAGTTGATGGTTGGTATTAGGGGCCTCTAATGTTCAACCACATCCGAACTTTCTGTAGAATCTGTGGTGTAGATCATTCACATACTCTAAAGTATTAGTAGGAAACATTATCTATATATATATATGGTTTTTTTCGAGATGGAATCTCGCTCTGTCACCCAGGCTGGAGTGCAGTGGCATGATCTTGGCTCACTGCAACTTCCGCCTCCTGGGTTCAAGCGATTCTCCTGCCTCAGCCTCCCGAGTAGCTGGGATTGCAGGCGCGTGTCACCATGCCTGGCTAATTTTTGTATTTTTTTTAGTAGAGGCGGGGTTTCACCATGTTGATCAGGCTGGTCTCGAACTCCTGAGCTCGTGATCCACCTGCCTCAGCCTCCCAAAGTGCTGGGATTACAGGCGTGAGCCACTGCACCTGGCTGGGAAACATTTTCTAATATACATTCTTTTATATTTGTCACTATGGCAAGCACTGTTTCTTTTTATCCAGAAATCAATACTCTCCATCTGTTTAATACCAGCATTAGTATGGATATTAAATGAACAACTCAGTTATTTTGTTTTTGTTGTGTTTTTTTACATTTTTCTTGGCTCATGTATCTTCAAGATTGGTTTAGAAGAATTTGGTCATGGGTCTCTTGTCAGGCCTTTGAGTTTGTGAGGCAGGACTTTCAGGTGCACATGGCTACTGAGGTTACATTTTGCTTCCTTGAGATCTTCCTTTGAGATTTCTTTGACCACCTATGAATCGGAAAGCCTTCCTGCCTTGCTTCCTTAACCTCCCTCCTCCAGGGCAGTCAGTGTTTTCTGTAAGTCGTGGTATTTGAGAGGGAAGGAGACATCTTTCCACCTTCCCCTGGTTCCCTCAGAGCAAGAGCGATGTCCTCTTAGGAAGACACAGGACAAGCAATACCTGGGTACCGGCATCTTCCCACGTACCATGTGAATAGCACCCACGCTGTGGGTCATGAATACTTTTCAATCTTGAGAAATACAGGAGGAAAGTTGTCACTTGTTATTAGAAGAATGTTCAGACTCTGAAATCCTAGAACAGGTTTTATGGAGAAATGAGCCTTTCATGGGTCTTCTTGATAGGCTGTTGAGCCAGTGATAATCCAAATCGCACCTATCTGGATTTCTCTGTGCATAAATTTAAAAAATACAAACACTAAGTACAATACCTACTAGAATTCAGAAGTCTTAGTTGAATTGAACTTAAGCAAACTGAATTCATTTGTAAAAATCAGAATTCCATACAGTTCTAAATGGAATCAATTTCAATGGATTAAAACAGCAAATATAATTTAACTTTTTTTTTTTTTTTTTTGAGATGGAGTTTTGCTCTTGTTGCCCAGGCTGGAGTGCAATGGCACAATCTCGGCTCACCCCCAGGTTCAAGCGATTCTCCTGCCTCAGCCTCCTGTGTAGCTGGGATTACAGGCATGCGCCACCACGCCCGGCTAATTTTTTTTTTGTGCGTGTGACAGAGTCTTGCTCTGTTGCCCAAGCTGGAGTGGAGTGGCACGGTCTCGGCTCACTGCAAGCCCTGCCTCCCAGGTTCACGCCATTCTCCTGCCTCAGCCTCCTGGGTAGCTGGGACTACAGGCGCCCGCCACCACGCCTGGCTAATTTTTTTGCATTTTTAGTAGAGACAGGGTTTCACCGTGTTAGCCAGGATGGTCTTGATCTCCTGACCTCGTGATCCACCCGCCTCGGCCTCGCAAAGTGCTGGGATTACAGGCGTGATCCACCACCCCGGGCCAATTTTGTATTTTTTAGTAGAGACGCGGTTTCTCCATGTTGGTCAGGCTGGTCTTGAACCCCCAACCTCAGGTGATCCGCCCGCCTTGGTGTCCCAAAGTGCTGGGATTACAGGCGTGAGCCACCGCACCCAGCCCCTTAAGTTAACTACTTACTTGTTGGAGTTTGAAAACTAATCAGTGCTACTTTTTAATGATACAAGAAATAATTTCAAATTCTTTCCCAATCATTTATTTTACTCTTTCTCCATCCCTTCTTGTCCCCTCAGCACTTTTTACCTCGATGGAAATGTGAGCAGCTGATCAGACAAGGAGTCCTGGAGCACATCCTGTCGTGACCATGCACCGAGGCACTTCCAGGCTTCACTCAACTCATGGACTCCTCTGTACTCACTCTCTCCACCCTCCCTTCACCTCCCTCTTTGATTTTAGAAGCTATAGACATTATTTAAGATAACTAAGAATACTTGGCTAAGAAGTATAATTTGCTAACTATTAAGGACTTTCTTTTTTTAAGGTTGTACACTATTCTTCCTACTCCTTTTTAATTTTGGTTTTGTTTTGTAGAGACAGTGTCTCACTATGTTGCCCAAGCTGGTCTCAAACTCCTGGCCTCAAGCAGTCCTCCCACCTTAGCTTCTCAAAGTGTTGAGATCACAGGCGTGAGCCACTGCACCTGGCCCTTACTCCTTTTTCTAATAAGCTGTATCTATAATCACAGCATTCCTACAGTTGTTATAGTGTGTTTTTTAAATGAAAGTAAACATGGTTACATTTGAATCTCTTAAATAATCAGTCACTTGGCTGGACAGGAAGAAGGTAGATCCTGTGTGTCTTGTTTTCTGGTCATGGGTATTGTACAAGCTAGAGAGCTGAATTTCTGAGATACACATTTTCAAATCACATGAGCAAGTGAAGATGATGGTCTGTAGAAATTTTCAGTACATGTAATGTTTAATGACATACTAATTTATCATCTGGCTATTTGGGAAGGAAGGACACACATGGATTTTGCACATTTCCACCATGGTGGCTGGTGTGGCTTGTGGCTGTGGGGTGATCACCAGTATCACCACTTTGGAAGGGGACAGTGAAATTGGGGCTAGAGAAGGAACTTTGTACAGTTTTCCCAGAGATTCAGATTGACTGAAAAGTCACATGAAGGGCTGATTGGCCTTTAATGGTATGTTTTAAACAGCTGACATTTTAAATTTTGATGAAATCCAGTTTATTCGTTTGTTCTTTTATGCTTTGGGTGTTGCATCCAAGAAATCTTTTCCCATCCCAAGGTCACAATTTTTTTTCCTTTTTACTTCTAGAAGTGTTACAATTTTAAGCTTTATACTTTGGTCTATGACCTGTTTGTTTTTTTTATTTTCGTTTGTTTCTTTGTTTTGAGATGGAGTCTCGCTCTGTCACCTAGGCTGGGGTGCAGTGGCGTGATCTCGGCTCACTGCAATCTCTATCCCCTGGGTTCAAGTGATTCTCTTGTCTCAGCCTCCCAAGTAGCTGGGATTACAGGCGCAGGCCGCCATGCCCGGCTAATTTTTGTATTTTTAGTAGAGACAGGGTTTTACCATGTTGGCCAGGCTGGTTTCAAACTCCTGACCTCAAGTGACCCACCTTGGCCTCCCAAAGTTTTGGGATTACAAGTGTGGGCCACCGCGCCCAGCCTATGATCCATTTTGAATGAATTTTTTATATGGTGCAAGGTGTCAATCCACCTTCACTTTTTCTTGGGAATATAGATATCCAGGTATTTCACTACCATTTTTTGAAGGGACTGCCCTTAGCTCTATCACCTTTGCATTTTTGTTAAAAAGTAGTTGTCAGTGTATATGTGGGTTTATTTCAGGACTCCATTTTGTTCCATTGACCTGTTTTTCTCTCCTGAATGCCAGTGCTGTATTTGTATGTAGTGGATGTAATTTTCTAATCATTCTTGAAATAGTATTAATGCATCATATTTTTGCTGTTGTTTGTATTTTTTGTAGAGATGGGGTTTCACCGTGTTGGCCAGGCTGTGTTGAACTCCTGAGCTAAAGCAATCCACTTGCCTCGTCCTCCCCATGTGCTGGGATTACAGGCGTGAGCCTTGGCGCTGGCCCAGTGTACCACATTTCTTTTTGAGATTTGTTTTGGCTGTGTTAAGTCCTTTGCTTTTGATGTGAAATTTGGAAACAGGCAGAGTGTGGTGGCTTATGCCTGTAATCCTAGAACTTTGGGAGGCCTAGATGGGTGGATCACTTGAGCTCAGGAGTTCCAGACCAGCCCGGGCCCATGGCAAAACTCCATCTCTACAAAAAATACAAAAAATTAGCCAGTTGTGGTGGTGCATGCCTGTAGTCCTAGCTACATGGCAGGCTGAGGTGGGAGGATCACTTGAGCCCCGGAGGTCAAGGCTGCAGTGAGCTGAGATCACACCACTGCACTCCAGCCTGGGTGACAAAGTGAGACTCTATCTCAAAAATAAATTAGGATCAACTTGTCAATTTCTACAACAACAACAACAAAAACCCCTGTTAGGCACCTTGATTGAGATTGCATTGAATTTATATAAAACTGTTGGGAGAATTGACATCTTAATAATACTGAGTCTTTTGGCTTATAAACAAGATCTGTCTTCCTATGTATTAATGTTTCTGTCTTCTATTTCTCTTAATAATCTTTTGTAGTTTTCAGTGTACAGGTCTACCATGTCAGCATTTCATAGTTTTGATGCTAAATGGTATTTTAAAATTTCAAATTCTAACCACTTTTTGCTAGTAAATAGAAATACAATTGATGTTGAACTTGTATCCTTCAGCCTTGCTAAACTGTGAGTTCTCATGGTGTTTTTGTAAATTACATCAACAGTCATGTGTTCTATGAATAAAGAGTTTTATTCCTTCCTTTCTAATCTGAATGCCTTTTATTTCTTTTTCTTGCCTGATTGCATTGGTTAGAACTTCCAGTAGAGTACTAAATATATGTGGTCAGAGAAGACACCCCTATCTTGTTCCTGATCTAAGAAGGAAAACAGTCTTTCACTATTATGATGTTAGCTCTTAAGTTGTTTGTAGATGCCCTTTATTGGGGTAGGAAGTTCCCTCCTATTCCTAGTGATATGGTTTGGCTGTGTCCCTACCCAAATCTCAACTTGAATTGTAATAATTCCCCTGTGTCAAGGGCAGGGCCAGGTGAAATAACTGAATCAAGGGGGTAGTTTCCCCCATACTTTTCTGGTGTTAGTCAATAAGTCTCACGAGATCTGATGGTTTTATAAATGGGAGTTCCCCTGGACATGCTCTTTTGCCTGCCACCATGTAAGACGTGACTTTGGTCCCTATCCATTTGCCTTATGCCGTGATTGTGAGGCCTCCCCAGCCATGTGGAACTGAGTCAATTAAATCTCTTTCCTTTATAAATTACCCACTCTCCAGTATGTCTTTATTAGCAGCATAAGAAGACTAATACACCTAGTTTACTGATAATTTTTTTAAAAGTCAGAAATGGATGCTGGATTTTGTCATATCTTTTTTCTGCATCTGTTGAGATGGTTTTGTCTTTTAGTTTGTTAGTCTGGTGAATTACAGTGGCTGATTGATCAACTGAGTTTTCACTGTTAAACCTACCCTGCATTCCTGGCATAAACCACACCTGGTTATGATATATTCTCCTTTTTGTAGGATTTTATTTGAAATTTTTTTGTAGAATTTTTGCATCAGTGTGCATGAGAAATATTGGTCTGTGGTGTTCTTGGGAAAATAATCCCTCCTATTCAGTTTTTTGGAAGAGTTTTCTAAATAAAAAAAAACTGTTCTGTCACTCAACAACAACACAGAAGACTGACCAAATGCGTGGGGGTTTCCCCACATACCAAGCACTGCAGTGGACACCAGGTGTGTCCTCTACTTCTACTTCAGTTCTGACACTACCTGGAGATAGCGTCAGATCCCACAGGGTCAGGGCTCAGTCCAAGACTGCCCTCCCTTGAGACACCAGCCACAAGTGTGGGCCTCTGAGATTCTGACCAACTAGCTTCAAGTTGGAGTTCCCATGCCCCCCTCTTTGGATTCAATTAATTTGCTTGAGAAGCTCACAGAACTCAGAAACACTTAAGCTTACTGGTTTATTATAAAGGATATGGTAAAATATGCAGATGAAAGGACCCAAATGGAAGAGATGCATACATAGGGTAAGGTATGGGGAAGGGCTATGGAGCTTCGATGCTCACCACCCTCCAGGAGCCTCCATATGTTCAGCAATCCGGAAGCTCTCCACACCCTGTCCTTTTGGGCCTTTTATAGAAATCTCATTAGATAGGCATGATCAACAACCAAGCAGAGAGACAATTGGACAAAGAGGGTATGATCTAATGCTCATAGTCTGAGTGGTGCCATTCAGCCAGGCCCGTCTGCTCAGGTTCTTAGGCTCTGCTGCATTCTTTCTTTTAGAGTGTGGGGCAGTGCCCCTTCTAATCACAGAGAATTTCTTTATGGCCAGCTCCAAGACAGGCGGGAAAAGGAGCAGGTGAAAGGAAGGCAGAAGGGCAGAAAGAGATTGTCTTCTGAGGCCTAAAATGCCCAAGCATTACAACAAAAGACTGCAACGAAGGCCATAGGAGTTACGAACAAGGAGCCAGGGATGAAATCAATATATATCTATCATACTTTTTATATACTTGGTATTATTTATTTCTTAAGTGTTTAGAGTTCATATTTAAGCCATCTAGGCCTGAAGTTTCTTTGTGGGAAGGTTAACCACAGTTTTGGCTTAAGAAATACATGGCTATTTTGGTTATCCATTTTTTTCTCGAATGAGCTTTGGCAATTTATGTATTCTCCATTTTATCTAAGTTACCAAATTTATTTATATAAAGTTGTTCATGGGCTGGGCACGGTGGCTCACGCCTGTAATCCCAGCACTTTGGGAGGCCAAGACAGAAGGATCGCTTGAGCTCAGAAGTTTGAGACCAGCCCAGGCAACATAGCGAGATGTCAGGAAAAAAAAATTGCCAGATGTGGTGCTGTGCACCTGTAGTCTCAGCTACTCGGGAGGCTGAGGCGGGAGTTGGAGGCTGCAGTGGCTACTCTCCAGCCTGGGCAACAGTGAGACCCTGTCTCAAAAAATAAAAATGTTCATAATATTGCCTTATGATGCTTGTATATCTGTAGACTACAGTGGTATCACCTGTAGTGATATCACTTCTCATTTCTGATATTAGTTTTTTTTTTCTTTTATTCTGACTGGACTAGAAGTTTATCAATTTTACTAATCTTCTGAAAGAACATGCCTTTGGTTTACTTTCTCTATTCTTTGTTTTCTATTTCAAGGGTCAACAAATGTTTTCTGTGTATTAGGCTTTGTGGGCCACATGACCTGTTAACAGCCACTCCGTGCTGCTGCTGGAGCATGAAGCAGGCATAGGGAATCTGTGGACCTAGGGAATCTGTAACTGAGTGTGGCCGTGCCAACCAAACTTAACACAACAGCTCTAGCCTGTAGCATGTCACGGCCAATCTGTTCCGTTCCTTGGTTTCTGCTGTGATCATCATCATTTTCTTTTCTTTTGACTTTGGGTTTAATTTGCTCTTCTTTGTCTATTTAAGGTAGAAGCTGAAGTTGTTGATTTGAGACCTTTCTTCTATTCTAACCTGGGTGTTTGGTGCTATGACTTTTCCCCTAAGTAACGCTTTCACTCTACCCCACAAATTTTGATATATTGTTTTCATTTCCATTCAATCCACGATATTTCCCAATATCCCCTCTTATCTCTTCTTTGCCTCATGGGTTATTCAGCAGTATGTTGTTCAGTTTCCAAATATTGGGGGATATATTTTTTTTTCAGGGCATATGTAATTATTTCTTTATTTATTTCACTTTACCTCATTTTTAAATTTTTTTATTATACTTTAAGTTCTAGGGTACATGTGCACAACGTGCAGTTTTGTTACATATGTATCCATGTGCCACGTTGGTGTGCCGCACCCATTAACTAATCATTTACATTAGGTATATCTTCTAATGCTATCCCTCCCCTCTCCCCCCACCCCAGGACAGGCCCCGGTGTGTGATGTTCCCCTTCCTGTGTCCAAGTGTTCTCATTGTTCAATTCCCACCTATGAGTGAGAACATGCAGTGTTTGGTTTTCTGTCCTTGTGATAGTTTGCTGAGAATGATGGTTTCCAGCTTCATATTGGGGGATAGATTTCTAATTTAATTCCATTGTGGTCACAGTACATACATCGTATGGCTTGAATCTTCATAATTTTTTTGAGATTTGTTGGCCCAGGATACGGTCTGTCTTGGTAAGTGTTTGGCTGCATTTTCTTCTGCTGGTGTCGTGTGGTGGGTTCTAGATGTCAGTAGATTGATAATGTTGTTCAGGTCTCCTGGTTACTCCAATCTCGTTACTCCAGTCTCAGACAGAAGCCCAAAGTGAATGAAGAAGTGTACTCCTCAATGAGTTTTGACAAATGCATACACCCATGTAACATAAACTGTATTAGGACTTATATATTAATAACGGGTAGAACTAGTCCCCATACATTGCTCTTCTTTCTTCAGAGTTTTCCTAATTGTTTTGTTTGCTTATTTAGTTGTATGTAAAAACTTCAGAATGTCTTGTCCAATTCTGGGGTTGATTGGGGCATGGAACATCTGTATTATTGGGATTAATTACATTTATCAGTAAACTTTGAAGAACCAGTCAACTTCATGTTGCCGAATCTTCCAAAGAATCGACCTTTCCATCTGTTCCAGGCTTTGTTATCTTTCCACGGTGCTGTGACATTTTTCTCCTGCAGAAAGGAGAAGACATGCCAGCTTTGGGATGGCGGCTGCCCCGGGAAGAGGGAGGAGGCTGAGAACAGAACAGGCTCCCGCCCTCCACAGTGCTGTGGCAGGATATTATTCTTACTAGATATGTTGATGGGCACATGGGTGTTTCTTATATAACTATTTTCCTGTATGTTTGAAATATTTTATAGTTTAAAAAATTAAAAACAAACTTAGAAGTCAATTTTAATAGAAAAGAATTTATTGCAAATACAGTGACTTTTTATATTACAGTAGTACATTCCAATCAGCCATATGGCCATAATTTGTATATATTTCAAATATAAAACTATACTTTTTTTTTTTACATATAGTACAATTTCCAGTGTGATGACATTTCAATGGGAAAAAGATTGTGCATTTGCAATAAACACCATCATCCCTGAGTCCACAGATAAGGTCCCTGGAGAAGGGGCTTCCCCTCCTTTCTCGCTGGGTTGACGTTCCCAGCGAGTGAAGCCTTTTCTGGAATGTGTGTACGCACCCTCCACCAAGAGTTCTAATAACCTAAGCTCAAAGCAGAACAGTGAAATGGCAAAACTGTACAGAGCCCTGACTTTACATTTCAATCTGACAGCCAGGGTCAGAAGTACCACATGGAAAGTGCTGTCCTTAACTGCTCACTTACCCGCTCCTTGCTGACAGTTCCCAGAATCTGGCTCCAACAAGTGGCAAAACTGGGAATTTTGCCAAGGGAAATTACTCAGGACCGCTAATAAAAACACAGGCTTTTGCAACATGCATATTCCTCCAGCCCCCCACTCCCATCTTGCTCAGGGCAGACCATTCATTAACTATCTGGGGGGTGAACAAAGAATGCCAATCCTCAGATGTCCCAGGACTCATGGCTCATGACCCACGGAAAACTCAGGCAGCACAGTGGCTTAATTTAAAAGATGTGCTTTCGAATGAATCCTAGAAAATAATCCGTCTTTACACAGAGAGGGCTGCGGGGGCAATCCTACTGACGAGTTTGTTGAGAGCGCGAACTTTTTCTTCCAAGACGCGGCTTTGTTTCTCGGCGCCTCGCTGCTTCTCCTCGGTGGCCTGAAGTGCTCTCACCAGGTGGGCGTTCTCCACGTACAGCTCCTTCAGCAGCAGGTTGGACTTCGTGTTCTTTTCAAACTAGAGAGGGGAGGAAGCCATGCTTTGCATGAGGCCGGTGGAGAAACGCTACAGATCAGCCTGCTCTCTTTTATCCTCCCAGGTTTATGCAAACCACAGTTTTGGGCTCTTAGAAATCTGACCCAAGTCCGGGCGCGGTGGCTCACGCCTGTAATCCCAGCACTTTGGGAGGCCGAGGTGGGCGGATCCCAAGGTCAGGAGATCGAGACCATCCTGGCTAACACGGTGAAACCCCATCTCTACTAAAAAATACAAAAAAATTAGCCGGTCGTGGTGGTGGGCGCCTGTAGTCTCGGCTACCCAGGAGGCTGAGGCAGGAGAATGGCGTGAACCCAGGAGGCAGAGCTTGCAGTGAGCAGAGACCGTGCCACTGCACTCCATCCAGCCTGGGCGACAGAGCAAGACTCTGTCTCCAAAAAAAAAAAAGAAATCTGACACAAATACTGGATTATAATGACAAGTTTTGTTACCCTGGCATGAGAGGAAATTGAGAATCTGCTGGGCTATGTGGTGGAGAAAACTTGAGGCAGCTTTGTGCCGTGAAACAAAGACTTCAGGCAAAAGTGGCCAGTCCTCAAAAGGCCCTGGGACGGTCAGTGTGTGGAACAGGTTCATCTGCGTGTGTTCTACTGGCTGTGATGTCAGCAGGGCCATGAGCCAAGGGAAGCAGGCGCAGGACAGGCAGTACTGAGGCCCCAGGCTGTGGTCAGGCGCAGGACAGGCAGTACTGAGGCCCCACGCTGTGGTCTGGCGCAGGACAGGCAGGACTGAGGCCCCACGCTGTGGTCTGGCGCAGGACAGGCAGGACTGAGGCCCCAGGCTGTGGTCTGGGCTCAGCGCCAGGGCAGGTGTGCAGGAGCCACAGGATTTAACCACAGTCAGGTGTTGCTGGCGAGACGGGCAACTGAGGACTGTGGGTGTGTGCCAGGGAGAAAGAGAGAGAGGGACTGGGGGCACCAGCAGGGGAGGAAGCTGGGCAAGGACCGGTGGCCCCAGGGAGGGACTGGGCACCTTCCACAAATGCCTTGTCTAGCTTGGGCTGAGCTCAGGATCCCTCATGTAGAGCAAACCATACTGGATCACGATGGAGCAAAAATACTTCTCCAGGTTTTCATATTTCTCTTAATGTCTCCTAACACTGAATGTGGTCCATGGCTGGGCCTCTTCTGTGTGTGCACCCCACACCCGCGGGGTCCACCCACACCCTGTGCCATCAGCCCTCGGGGCACAGCACTGCTGCACGTCGGTTCCCACCTGCTGAGTTAGACTTCGAACATCTACAGACCAGGTGAGCTACGGCGCCTCATTTTTGGTCTGTGCTCCTTATAGTAGCCCAAGTGACTTTTTCCCTAGTATGGTTTCTTTTAAAAGATACATCCTGTCATGCTTTTACTTAAAATCTCCCTATGCCTTCTAACTGCCATTATGATAAAACCCAAACCCCTGACCTTGGCTTCCAGGATACACATGACAGGCGCTGCCTACCTGAGCCCTACCAGTTCACACCAGCCATGGCAGCCTCCTCCGTGGCTGTCCGCTGCCTGGAATGCGCCCTCCTTGGAGTCCCCCAGACACGAAGAGATGTGTGCATCTCCCACCCACTGAGCTTTCCAAATGCCACCTGGCCTCTGCTGGGGACACAGCTGGATGTTCCTGTGTTGGTCACTGGGTATCTGACCAAATGCTGGCTCTTCAAAGTGGCCTTGACCACCCCACCGGCTCCCTCCACCTCTATTCTCTCATTTTCAGAGCACTCATCCTGGCCCGAGGTCATGTATGCTCTATGGAAGCATCTGCCTCTGTCTCCAGAGGGTCAGGTCTGGGATGCAGGCTCAGCCCTGCTCATCTCAGGTCTACCTAGGAAAGCTTCGACCAGAGGTGCTTGGGGATGCCTGAATGACTACACAGACAAATGAACGGATGAGTCCTTTCTGAGTGTATGTGAACACCCAAAGGACAGATCTTAAAACCATTCCCGGAGGAAAATAAATGAATGTGCACCGGCAGTGTAGGGTATGCATTTAGTTCCCTGGAATTCTGTGACAAGACAGCCTTTTCGTGTATTAGCTGCCTGCACACCCATAAAAGTGGAGAGCGTTCAGAAGAGGACGCGGACACGAAAGCAGCGGCGCCCATCACTCACCTGTTCCTTCAGCTTATCCACTTTCTCTTGGAGGAGCATTTCCATATTCTTCAGAATCATCTCCGCCTCTTCCACCCGCTCTTCTGTAGCTTTCAGCTGTTTCTCATGTTCTTCCTGCCATAAAACAAGGTTGCAGGTGGCCGGGCGCGGGGGCTCACGCCTGTAATCCCAGCACTTTGGGAGGCCGAGGCAGGCGGATCACCTGAGGTCAGGAGTTCGAGACCAACCTGGCCAACATGGTGAAACCCCATCTGTACTAAAAAAAATACAAAAATTAGCCTTGTGTGGTGGTGCGTACCTGTAATCCCAGCTACTTGGGAGGCTGAGGCAGGAGAATCATTTGAACCCAGGAGGTGGAGGTTGCAGTGGCACTCCAGCCTAGGTGACAGAGCGAGACTCAGTCTCAAAAAAAAAAAAAAATAGCTGGGTGTGGTAGTGTGCACCTGCAGTCCCAGCTACTCGGGAGGCTGAGGCAGGAGAATCACTTGAACCCAAGAGGCAGAGGTTGCTGTGAGCCGAAATAGCACCACTGCATTCCAGCCTGGTGACAAAGTGAGACTCCATCTCAAAAAAAAAAAAAAAAAAATGCCAGGTGCAGTGGTTCACACCTGTTATCCTAGCACTTTGGGAGTCTGAGGCGGGCGGATTACCTGAGCTCAGGAGTTCGAGACCAGCCTGGGCAGCACGGTGAAACCCTATGTCTACTAAAATACAAAAAATCAGCCGGGCATGGTAGTGGGCGCCTGTAATCCCAGCTACTCGGGAGGCTGAGGCAGAATAATTGCTTGAACCCAGGAGGCGGAGGTTGCAGTGAGCCGAGATTGTGCCATTGCACTCCAGTCTGGGTGACAGAGCAAGACTCCGTCTCAAAAAAAAAAAAAAAAAAAGCCAAAAACAAAAACAAAAAGGTTATAGGCAATATTTTACATTTTAAAAAGAATCAGCTCAAGGCTATTTACTTTAAAATGGAAATTAGTGGCCGAACGAGGTGGTTTACACCTGTAATCCCAGCACTTTGGGAGGCCAAGGCAGGTAGATCACCTGAGGTCAGGAGTTCAAGACCAGCCTGGCCAGCATGGTGAAATCCCATCTCTACCAAAAATACAAAAAATTAACCAGGCATGGTGGCAGACATCTGTAGTCCCAGCTACTCAGGAGGCTGAGGCAGCAGAATTGCTTGAACCTCGGCTGCAGTGAGCCGAGATCGCACCATTGCACTCCAGCCTGGGTGACAGAGTAAGACTCTGTCTCAAAAATAAATAAATAAATAAAATGGAAATCAGCTCAAATGTACACATCTGACAGTGACTGTGGGTAACCTTTCATCTGTCCAGAGCAAAAGTTTAAAAATGTTCTAACCCAGGGCTGGGCGCAGTGGCTCACACCTATAATCCCAGCACTTTGGGAGACCGAGGCGGGCGGATCATGAGGTCAGGAGATCAAGACCATCCTGGCCAACATGGTGAAACCCCGTCTCTACTAAAATACAATAAATTAGCTGGGCATGGTGATGCGTGCCTGTAGTCCCAGCTACTCAGGAGGCTGAGGGAGGGGAATTGTTTGAACACAGGAGGCGAAGGTTGCAGTAAGCCAAGATTACGCCACTGCACTCCAGCCTGGCAACAGAGTCAGACTCTGTCTCAAAAAACAAAACAAAACAAAACAAAAATATGTTTTGGCCCAAACCACACAGCTTTCCTTTCTCTTTCAGGGAGAATCAGCAGACTCATTTGTCCTCAGAGAACTGGTCTTAAGATCTTAACCATAAATAACTCCAAAGTGAGCTTCCCTCGCTGTGTTAGTGTATTTTTCTAGGGGGATTCTCCTTAACCTTGTTTTGTCAATAATGTAGCATCGCTGAACTTTAGCTTGACCCCTTTGTGTGATGTTACAAGGTTGTTCTTCATTAGAATTTACACTTTACAAACATCAAATGTTACCCACTTTTCAAGCCATGTGCCAATTCCTTTCTCATGAGGGTGTGCCCTGCCCTCTGGCTCCTGATCTCTCCTGAAGTCTGTCCCTGATGAACTATGAACTACGTTGGGAATTTCAGGAGTGAGTTATTCTCTCAGACTTTTGAATTAAACTCCTGCATAGGGCACAGCTGTGCTGGGGACCCTTCAAGTGCTTTAAAGTCACCAACCCAATGACGCTTCCCAATAAGCCTTTTAGGTGGACACTACTGCTAGCAGGACTTTACAGACGAGGAAACTGAGGCACAGAGAGGTTCACTTGCCCGAGGTCACTCAGCTGGGAGGTGGTGGGCGGGATCCCACCCTCCACAGTCCGTGCTCCGAGCCACTGTCTCCCATCTCCCACCACCTGCACGGCCCATGGCACCTGCAGGGCCCAGTATGTCACCCTCTGCTCTCTGCCCTCGGCCTCCGGTCCCTGTTCCCATGGAACATGCCAAGTACCCCCTACCCCAGGGGCCTCTGCTGCTCCCCTGCCACATGACGCCGCTCCTTCACATCCTTCAGGTCTCACCATCTCAGGGGCCACCTGTGAGGCCTTGTCTGGCCACCCTGTTTAAAACCACACTGCCCCTCTCCCTACAGCCTTCCTCACCATCTGACATGCTACATACGTGACTCATGTATTCACACTTGGGAAGCTTCTGGATAACTGAGGACTAGTGGGCCCACCTCACCCTCCTCATCTCGTCAGCCACCTCTCGCTGCATCCCCACTCACCCGCTGTGCATCCAGGCGCCTCCCGGCCTGCTCTCCCTGAAGGCTGAGCAGGTGCTGCAGCTCGGCCACACAGTCCTGCAGCTGCCGGACCTCCTGCAAGTGTTGGGCCTGGGCCTGCCTCAGCCTCAGGTGAGCTCCCTGCACCTGCATGGGGAAGGGGACACAGCTCTGGTGAGGCTGCTGAGACGCGGCACACAGGGGCACCCTCTCCATCCAAGGACACCTCCACCTGCAACAGCAAGGAAGGCGTGTGCTCCCGAGTATGCAGCAGCACCTGAAAATTTAGAAGGAGCCCATTTCTTTGGAATTCGGACAGCCAGGCTGCTGTCAGCCAGCGCTTCCACACAGTGCTAGAGTGCAGAAAACGTGTCCATCACCCTCAAAATGGTGACGCTGACTTCCTGTCAGACCCAGATTCTGCACGTCGTTAGCTTTCAGCGAACCTCGCTGGGGCCTGATTCTTTTCAAACGATGACCCACGCCCGTTCTCCTTTCAGCGGAGACATCACTCTGAAACAGGGCTACACTGGCCACAGACTACCCAGACAACACGGACTGCTGAAGGGAAGGTGGGGCCGGGGCTGGAATTCCTGGCAGCGCCTGGTTTCCTGGATGGCACTGTCTGCTGGAGTTGGGCTGAGTTGTTACAGTAAACTGTGCACCACTATGCCAGCCCCTTTAATGAAGCAGCTCGAAGCAAGATCCAAATACAATTCACATCCAGTTGACTGGAGGCTTCACCAGGATTTCTTTGGCACCCTATAAGAACTGGCCACGCTACCCCTTACTCACCTGAGACCCCAAGACGGAGTGGGAATCACGCTCCATCGGGGTCACATTTGGGCCGGGCCTGACATCACCACATGGTGGAGGAAGAGGGAAGGCAATGCCCTGCGCCCACACTGCCACGCCCGGTTTCCCTTCAGTAGTCCCTGCACTGACTCAGCCGAGCTGGGGGCCTGTCTTGGGGGGCCAGGTCATCACTGTAAAGCTCACCCTTCTTCAGGATGGGGGTCACCCCAGAGAGACGCACCTGCACCCCACATTTTCCAGGCCCTGGAGAGCAGCTTATGGTTTGAGATAGAAAAGGAGGGAAGAACGAGTTCTAAATCGCATCTCCACCAAACGCAGCCTTCTCCTGAAGGCTTGTTTCAGACGGTCACTCTGGCTGCCGTCCTCCAGGCCTGCAGGACTCCCAAGCGTCAAGCACGTCTACCCACCCAGGAAGGCTCTGGCCCCGCACCCCAACTCCCTGGGCTCTGATGCTTGCAGTTCCTTGGACTGCACCACCCCCCACAGCCATCCTGGGACCGAACCCCCACTAATTAAGCAGCTCCACAGCATGGCCAGGGTCCAGCCCAAGGGAGATCTCTGCCCATGGTGGGCAGCCTGTAAACATCTACTGAACAGAGAGCCATCCACTCTTCATCTCCTTCCTCGGCAACGTGAGACGGGCCACATCTACAGACCTTGACAGTCACAGGGACAGGGAAATACGTCCCCAGGGGAGCACTGGCAACAAGGACATTTGTGTTCTGGGTGCTGGAGTGAGGCAGAGCGGCAGATGGGGCATCATCTCCCATCCTGAGGGCAGCCACCCACCCTTCCTGTCCTTCCCCTGGAGAGGGCCCTGTAAGTCCCCATCCCTTTGCCCTCTGAGCTCCCCTGGGAGACCCTCCACCCTCTGAGCTGCTCTACGAGGCCCCATCCCTCCTGTCTGCTCTGGCCTCTGGGGCCTTCCTCCTGAGCCACACATGGGCATCACAGTGACTGCCCTGGCTTCCCTCCCACATGGAAACAGCAACCACATCAGCTTCAGGCCCAGCATCTCGTGGCCACTCTCAGGGAGCCCCGTTTGCCTTTTCCAGAGTGTCCTGAGCTACCCTGGAAGCCCCCAGCTTCCTGATGCTGACTGGAAGCCATGTGCTTTGGGGGAGCGTCTTCCTCTAAATCACGAGGAAGAAGGGGTGACCCACATGGCTGCAGGACAGACTTGGTGAGGTGCTTCCCAACTGAGAGGCTGGTGGCAGGTGCGGCCCCAGGGGTGTGGAATGCTCTCCCTTGGCCCCAGCAGTGCCTCCCAGCGCCAGGTGCTGAGGAAGTGCCGGCCTTTTCAGGTTGTCCTACTCCTCAGCCTCAAAGGACTCGAACTAGCCCAGGCAATTTTCCAGGGTTCCTTTTAGACTCAAAAGTAGAGAAGGGTGCCCCAAATAGGCAGAGCACCTCTGGGAAACTGACAGCCTGTAGCTGCAAGGCCAAGAGCCTATGGGAGCTCCAACAGCGCCTCAGAAAGCTCTGGGGTCCATGCCCAGTTGACCCCTCTGTGCCTCAGGACGTCTAGGGGGTGCCTCTGCACAGGGTGCCAGGGCCAGCGCCAGGGGGGACCGGGTGCAGAGGCTCAGCCGAGCCTCACAGGCAGGCGGGGAGGGACCTTTCCCACAGCCCCCTTTCCTCTCTGTAGCCAAGAGAGGCTACAGTGCCCCAAGCTTCCAAGTGTTCCCCGCACCTGTGTCCACACTGGGCACTCGCCCTCTGGGCACCTTTGGCCGTCACACACCTGCTCTTCTCTCCCTTGAGCCACCCCCTCCACAAGCATCCCCTGAGCTGGCTCCCCTCCCTGAGGCCCCTGCTCAGCTGCCCCTGCATACACCTGTCTGTCCCGGACCACGAGCCCCTGCCACCATAGCCCAGCTTCCCGTGTCTGCACCTCCCGCGCCTCTCACCTGCGGGGCCAGCAGATGTGGCACCTGGAGGCGTGTGCGGGGGCCAGTGTCACGCATGCCCATGAGTGCCCATGTCACCCCACCCCCAGGGCTGGAGCCCGCTGCCTTAGTTCTGACGACAGAGTCCCCAGGCTTGCCTCTGGCTCCTCCATTCTGTGGAGGGCTCACCCAAAGGCATGGTGATCACACTCCTTCCCTCGGGAGTAAACGGTCACCACTCTTCACGGGGCTTGCTCACAGCTAAACCAACCCTGCACTGGGAGCAGCTTTGGTCCTGGCTGGGTAAGCACCTGGACAGCTGTATCCAGCAGCACAACAACTTCTCTGGGCTGGAGGAGGCCTGGCAACACCGTTGGCACTGCGGTGATGCTGCTCCCGGGTAGGACTGGACCCAATGCCTCCAGCCACCGCTCACACCTACCTGGCCTTGACGTTCCTCAAGGGTCTGGGTCAGCTCTGACTGTGGCAGCTGCAGGCTCTGATGTTCCTGATTCAGGCATTCAAGTTCAACTCTAAATTTCTGGATTTGGTCACTCTGTTTTTAAAAAATCAATTGCACAAGTCAAGAAGTATCTGAAGAGTCTGGTATGTAATTCGTGCAGAAACCTCAGAAAATTACAGAAAAGAAAAAAAATTACAAAATTTAAATCCCCAGGAACCCACCAACCAAGGCCGGCCCTGTGTCCTGCAGTCACTCCCCGGCCCCTCCTCTACACACATGTGTCTCCCTGGTGAGACAGTGTCGGGTGCGCCATGCACTGCAGGAAGTGCCTTCTCCTCACCACAGCGGGAGCGTTTCCTGGGGCATTAGTTATGATTTGAAAACATAGTTTTCAGTGGCTGTGCTGTGATCCAGTGATTCCCTCAGCTTCTGTTGGTGACTTGGCCGATTTCAGTTCTGCTTTGCTATTATAAACAGCACAGCAAGGAAAATGCTGCAGCTGCATCCTTCCACAAGGCTTTCGGGAACATCCCCATCGGAATCGTGAAGTCAAGGCATGTGGACTTTCTTCAGCCTCTAAGTGTGTGTTTTGCCAAACTGCCCTCGGGGAACTTTGTACCAATTCACTTCTCTGTCAGCAGCATGTAAAGCTATTCTGTTATTTTCTTTAGATACTGGGATTTGCCAACAGAGCACAGTCCACCTATTTCTCCAAGGCATGCTTGGGAAGTCCCTCACTCCCCTCCAGGCTCCTCAGCGCGTGTCCTGACCTGTTTGCAGCCGCCTCCCCACTCTGCAACTCCCAGCCTCCAGCAGAGCCCAGGTGGAGCTGCCTGCGGCTGAGGCCACCCACCTGCTGCTGCCCGCTGTGTACCACCTCTTCCAGGCTCTGTGTTAACAGCTGAATGGTCACACGATGCTCCTCGTTTAGGGCCTGGTGGGTAGAAGACTCCTGTCCCAGTTGAAGAACCCTGACATTGAGCTGGGATAATTGATCCTTGTAGTTCTGATTCTAGGGGGAAAAAGTTTTTAAATACATAAGAAAAAAAGTTTTTAATTTTCATTTTATATATACATTTGCCCATCATTGGCTATATTTTTATTAAGTAGTCATTTGTTTTGTTTTGTTTTGTTTTGTTTTTCAAGACACGCGCTCGCTCTGTTGCCCCAGCTGGAGTGCAGTGGCACACTCATGGTTCACTGCAGCCGTGACCTCGTAGGCTCAGGCGATCCTCCCACCTCAGCCTCCCAAGTAGCTGGGACCACAGGCACACGTCACCACTCCCACCTAGTTTTGTTTTTTGGTTGAGACAGGGTCTCTAGCTGTGTTGCCAAGGCTGGTCCTGAACTCCTAGCCTCAAGGGATCTTCCCATCTCAGCCTCCCAAAGTGCTGGGATTATAGGTGTGGGCCACCTTGCCCCCTAAAATACTTTTAAGCCAGCAGCTCAATTCATATCATTGTAATTGCTCTCAACCAGGTACAACTTTGCTCCTGAGGAAATGTCTGGCAATGTCTCCAGGTATTTTTGGTGATCACAGCTGGAGATGGAGGAAGCTGCTGGCACCAATGGCATGGGGGCACTTGACACCCTACGACGCAGATGATTTGGCCCCAAACGTCACCAGTGCCAAGGACAGGAAGACCTGCTCCAGCCCCTAGGAGAAACACACACACATCTAGGCCACCAGAGGGCAGTATATGCCATGACCGTCAGAACCACTGTTTGGAAGACCTTTCACGTTTTTCTCATTTCCTCCACGATTATTTTAATATATTTAAAAATATATGGCAATTTTAACAAAAAAGCAACCTATTTAAACTTGAGGTACGTGAATCTCTTAAGTCTCCTCCGATCTCCGTCTTGAACACACAAGCATAGCTCTTGGCAGGGTACATGGGTTCATCAAATTGTATGTTTTGCTTTTTCTCAATAGCACCCCCCACAGACAGTGGATTTCAGCAAACATTCATCAGGGGAACCTGTGAGGGTGTAGTGCAGTGACAGCGGCAGGAAAGTGGCCCTGCAGTCTGGACCACGGAGGCTCTGCTGTCTGCAGCCACCTGTCAGGAACATCTTCATGCAACCACATTTCTGCTTACTTGCTTTTTCCCACCGCAGCTCTTGGGGGTTCGGAGCGATGTCCTCTGACCCGCTCTCAGCACAATCGACCACGCACACGTCACCTTCCCAGAGTGACGCCAACAACCACTGCCTTTGCTTCTATAGGTTTTACAGGCATGTAAGAAAACTGGGACGTTTTTCCATTTGGATTTACTCAAGATTAGGGAGTTCATGCATTTTTCTCATGCAATTCCTTGCAAATTAACCTCACCTCATCCCTTCCCTAGAACCTCAAGCCTCAGGTTAAAAGAAGCTTCCACCACGACATAAGCGTGTGGCAGTTGCGTATGGTATAGAGCTCAGGTGTTTTATGACATTTTATTGTGAAAATTAGAATTGTTTTAATACTGACACACATTCACCTTGTCCTCTAAAAACAGCCTTGATTTCATGAGTAGAAATGGAATCTTCCTTCAGTTCTTGAGATAAACACAATAGTGGATTTTCTTCTATTCACCTTTAACATTTAAACTCTTCATTTGGTGGCTGGGCGTGGTGGCTCATGCCTGTAATCCCAGCGCTTTGGGAGACCGAAGTGGAAGGATCACCTGAGGTCAGGAGTTTGAGACCAGCCTGGCCAACATGGCGAAACCCCATCTCCACTAAAAATACAAAAATTAGCCGGGCTTGGTGGCACACGCCTGTAGTCCCAGCTACTTGGGAGGCCGAGGCAGGAGAGCTGATTGAACCCGGGAGGCAGAGTTTGCAGTGAGCTGATATTATACCACTGCACTCCAGCCAGAGTGACAGAACAAGACTCCATCTCAAAACAAACAAACAAACAAACAAACACACAAAAAACTCTTCATTTGGAAATAATTTCAGACTTGAACAGTTGCAAGACTAGAACATGACCAGGGAAACCCACCTGCCTTCCATCCCGGCTCCTAGCCGACAACACTCCCCCAATCTGCTTTGCCCCCTACACACACAGGCGCACACATGATGTCTTCCCACTTCCACAGCCGCCTGCCTCCCGCGGACAGCAGCTCTCACACGGCTGCTGTGCAGCTACTGCTTCAGGACAGTGGCCTCGATGTCCCCACACTTCATTTTGTCAATGAGCCTGGCAGCATCCTTCCCGGCACAGGATCAGCTGGGCCCTGTCCTGCTGTTTCAGCCTCCTCAAATGTGGGATGTCTCCTCAGCCTCTGTCTCTCATGACTTCGACATTTTTTGACAAATACAGTTCCACCCCCTCCCATTTGGGGTTTGTCTGGTGCTTCCTTGTGACTCGGGTAACAAGCTCCTGGGCAGACACTGGGAAGGGAGCCGCATCAGGAGGCAGAGATGCTATCTGCTCCTGGTGGCGTTCACGCTGGCCACCTCTTAATTTTGAACTTGCATTCATCTGGCTTTCACTGCAGAAGCCAACATGAGATGTCAGCAGCTGTCTCCTGGGCGTGTGTTAAAACAAATGACATCTGTGTCAAATATGTTCACTCTGCATCTGCTCCAGCCTTTAGGCCTAATTTCCAGTTTACAAGACAGACAAGTGACATACGACCAGAGTAGCCTACACTCTCAGAAAACAACTGGACAGATCCAGAATGTGGGATGGCCCATGGGACCACTACCTGGGCTCTTCCAAAAGCCAGTGTCATGGGGAAAAACAGGTCTTCCAGATCAAAACACCAAAGGGACCATTCAGGGGATGTGTTGTACAAAGAAGCCTCCAGCAGCCTCTTCCATCCCACATCCTCTTCTGAAATGTGACCTGAACACTTGGCCATCAGAGAAGCCTCCCCCGCGGCTCCAGGGACTCAGTGGGAATAACGTAGAGTGACTTCCGAGGAGGGCTTGGGAGCCGTGCGCCTCCTACCAGCTGCCCTGGAACACTGGCTCCCTGACACCCCCCACGACACTCCCTCCAGGCCCAGCCCCATGAGGAGAGGCCCCAGACAGACACAAGCAGAAGGGGTCCCTGACGACTCCAGCCCTGGCCATTAGGTCACCCCAACTGTCCAGCCTTCCCAGCCGAGACCCCGCATCACAGAGCAGGGACGGCCGTCCAGGCTGTGTTTGTCTGAATGCCTGACCCACAGGTGCCATGAATGCACTCAAGTGGCTGGTTTATGCCAGCAAGTTGATCTGATAGCTAAACACGTCTGAACAGAGTCATAGTTACACACAATGTGGCACCCCCAGCTGCATCCTACTGCCAGAAAACTTGCTGTGCAGGACACTTTTTAATAACTGGAGAAATGAGAATATGGTGTGAATACTGATTTGAGGTAACTACTGCTAAGTTTCTTAAGTGTGGCAGCACTCCTTCAGTGTGGCGAGGTGGGAGATGCACTTCCTTTTAAGAGATGCCTGTTGAAATATTTGAGGAGTGGAGTATCATGACATCTGGAACTTATTTTCTATTATTATTGTTATTATTATTAGAGACAGGGTCTCACTCTGTGAGGCTGGAGTGCAGTGGTACGATCTCCGCTCACTGTAGCCTCAACCTCCCAGGCTCAAGCCATCCTCCCACCTCAGCCTCCTGAGTAGCTGGGACTATAGGCACATGCCAGCACACTCAGTTGATTTTTCTTTTTTTTGTAGAGATGGGGTTTTGTCATGTTGCCCAGGCTGGTCTTGAACTCCTGGGCAGTGATCTGCCCACCTTGGCCTCCCAAAATGCAGGGATTATAGGTATGAGGCACCGCACCCGGCCTGTAACTTGTCTTCAAATGGTTCAGAACACACACATACACACGCACACGTGAAATATATAGATATGAACAGAACTAAAGTGCACGCGGCAATGCGGATAACAGTTGCATTAATGTTGTGGTATGTGGATGATCACTCTATATTGTTTCAACTTTCCTGTGTTTAAAGTTTTTCATGGTAAAATTTTTGGGGTAAGGCAGGTACAGTGGCTCACACCTGTAATCCCAGCAATTTGGGAGGCCAAGGCCGGCGGATAGCTTGAGGTCAGGAGTTTGAGACTAGCCTGGCCAACGTGGTGAAACCCTGTCTCCCCTGTCTCTACTAATAATACAAAAATTAGCCAGGCATGGTGGTACACGCCTGCAATCCCAGCTACCCTGGAGGCTGAGGCAGAAGAATTGCTTGAACCTGGGAGGTGGAGGTTGCAGTGAGCCAAGATCACACCACTGCACTCCAGCCTGGGTGACAGAGTGATAATGTGTCTCAAAAAAAAAAAACCCCAAAATTTGGGGAGTGTCCAGGCAGTGTTTGACACCATAATCCCAGCATTTTGGGAGGCCAAAGCTGGAGGATTCCTTGAGGCCAGGAGTTTGAGAGCAGCCTTGGCAACATAGTGAGACCCCGTCTCTACTAAAAACACAAAAGATGAGCTGAGCATGCTGGCATGCGGCTCCCCAGGCGAGTCATCTCCACAAGCAGCTGGGCCTTGGGCCAGTGCAGAGCCTCAGGCACTCACAACACAGACAGTGCCTGCCTGCCAGCGTCTGTGAGAAGCTGCTCACAGTTTCTAGATCAAAACACCAAAGGGATCCTGCAGGGGATGCCTGTGGTCCCAACTACTGCGTGCCACATGATTCTGAACATCCTTGGGACCACTGGCATATCTGACTGGGGCAGGGGTCTTCACAGTCGTGTTCAGTTCCTGACTTCGATGGGGCCTGGGGGCCAGTCAGCAACTCACTCTCAAGTCTTTTGGAAGAATGTTCTCCATTTCCTTTTGTAAGTTTAAAATAATTTCAAAATAATAAAAAAAAAGGAAGGGTGGCACAAGCTCCATCCCAGGCGTCGATACGTCACCTGTCTGTTGAGCACCTCCATCTCAGAGCAGGCCTTTTCCTTGTCTTTCTTTAAAACCTCAATTTCCTTCCTGTTGAAGAAGCACAATTAACAGTGATATCACTTGTGACCAACCAGTGCCTTCTTTCCTGGTCAGCACCCAGGGTAAGAGCAGCATGCGGGTTTGTAGCCACAGCACAGACGCCCACACCTGCCCCTGGCATTCTCCAGCCCCTCTCAGTCTCTGCTGTCGCCGCTGAGAATGAAGATGACGATCCCATCCTCCGTGGTTTATCCCAAACCACGAAGACTTTAGGAATGTGAAACTGTCGGATTACTAGAGAGCCTGTAGTAATCTACACTGCCAGCATTGTAAGAACGCACACCCTGCATGACATTCCTCAATCAAATACATGAATATTTCTTTTGTAAAACACGTAACACTTCACACTCAGCAGAGTGAATAGAGACCAAAACAGCCTGGCATCTCCGGAGGCAGGGTCCTCACAGACTCAGGAAAACCAGAGAAAAAATGGTTTCTAAAGGAAAACAAGCTTTGAGATTTCGGAAGTGCTGTCATGGAAGGGCAATCCCTGGGTACCTGCTTGGGACTCGCTACTTTAATCACCATGGCAATTCCATCATTTCAGAATTACTGTCTATGAGAGCTAAGCTCACCTTGAGATGCATACTTGGGGAAAAAAAAAGGCCAAACGATTGTCCTTGGATACGGCTACAGTAGTGACAGCAGAAAGCCACCCTCCCTAAAACACACATTCTCCCTTCCTCAGTCCCAGCCCTTCCCCAGCTTGCACTGAGGGGACACTCCTGCTCTGTCCCCTGACTCTCGCTGATGGACGCCCACTGCTCTGTCCCCGCCGACTCTCACTGACAGGCACCCCCCTGCTCAGTCCCTCGACTCTCACTGATGGGGGCCCGCCTGTCTGGTCCCCCAACTCTCACTGGTGGTCTCCCTGCCCTGCCCCCACTGACTCTCACTGGTGGCCTCCCTGCCCTGTCCCCTGACTCTCACTGGTGGGCACCCCCCTGCCCTATCCCCCGACTCTCACTGGGGGGCACCCCCCTGCCCTGTCCCCCGACTCTCACTGGTGGGTGCCCCCCTGCCCTATCCCCCGACTCTCACTGGTGGGCGCCCCCCTGACTTGCCCCCTGACTCTCACTGGTGGGCACCCCCTTGCCCTGTCCCCTGACTCTCACTGGTGGCCCCCTGCCCTGTCCCCCCTGACTCTCACTGGTGGCCACCCTGCCCTGCCCCCCTGACTCTCACTGGTGGCCCCCTGCCCTGTCCCCCCTGACTCTCACTGGTGGCCCCCTGCCCTGTCCTGACTCTCATTGGTGGGCGGCCCCCTGCCCTGTCCCCAGACTGTCACTGGTGCCCCCACCCCCATCCTCTCTTGCCTCAGTGCTCAGGTTTCTGACCTTCCCCACACTCGTCCCCTCCCCCAGCTCTTGTTCACTGAAATTGATAAACCAGCAATGACCCTCTGAGGAAGGCAGAGCTGAAACTGTTATCAGGAGAGGATCCTAGGAGCACCTATGACCCCTCCAGACACTGTTGTGGCCTCCCCCAACCCCTAAGTGCGACGTGCAGCATCTCTGTGGGGTGAACAGTGCCCGTGCTGGGGCTCTGCTCGCAGTCCCGACCATGCTGTGGGCGCTCTGCCTCACTTCCCACACCAAGGAGCTGGGGCGTTCAGGTGCCACCTACATGAGGAAGGAGCCCAGAGCCTCCTACATCTGCCGAGTCGTTCAGAAGTTAACAAGGCTCATGGTTTAGGGTTTTCTGGAATGCAGGGCTAATCTGAGAACACTTCCCACTGTCTATATGGAGACTGCATAAGGTCACTCTATGGAGGGCAAAACGCACCCCCAGAAGGTCTGGGTAGGGGCGTGGCCCTTACCTCTGTGCATCGTGAGTGCTTTCTGCAGCTTCAAGCTCTTGCCGAACCTTTCCCAGGTCGTTTTTCAACAAAGTGTTTTCTTCAGAAAGTCTATGGAACTCCAGTCTGTGTAAAAATTGAGAAAAGACCGGTGAGCACTTGGGGAGCTACATGTGGTCACAGAGCCCAGCTCTGCAGCAGGGAGTCCTGAGAACTGTGCGCCCCCATCTCCCCATCCCTGGAGGTGGTGCCAGACACCCTTCTTTTCCCTCTTCCTGCACCAAGTGTTAACGTCTTGCATCTCCCATGAGCCAAGCCACAGAAAACGGAACTTTCTTAGCTTCTAAACTGCCACATCATCAAGTCACAAATGCACTCAGAACCTTGGGTTTTGCTTATGCTGAGTTTATAGCTGACCTGCTCCTGCATCTATGGCCTCTCACCAAACACATGTGTGTCCTGGTTGCCAGTGCTGGGCGTGAGTCCTCAGGTACTGCAGGGTACTCATGCCCTGGCAGTGAACCCAGTGTGGAGCTAAGAAACACAGGAATCAGAAGGCCAAGATATATGGGAAACCTTTGCTAGGTGAATCTCAAAGTGGGAAAAGGCAGGGATAGACAGCCACTACGTGAACCAAGTCTGCCTGGGGCCGTCTTTGTTCTCTGAAGACTCGGGGAGTCCCTGCTTGGGTAATGCCATTGATTTGATAGATGAAGATGGCAATTTACCAATGAAGATCACTAATGGGAGCCAGGAGTGGCAGCATGCATCTGTAATCCCAGCTACTGGGGAGGCTGAGGCAGGAAGACTGCTTGAGCCCAGGAGTTTGAGACCCTCCTGGGCAACATAGTGAGACCTTGTCTTTGAAAAAAAAAAAAAAGATCACCAGTGAAGTAGCTTAAGACCCACATACTTGCTACCCAGAGAATGCATTCTTAATACTGACTGATAAAGTTAATGTGTATTCCCCAAATAGGTCTCTATATGGTACTAGCTTCTTATTTTTTCAGTATGAAAATACTGAAAGCCACATGATCTCAGCATGTTCACGTCATGTATTTTTTGTTTTCTTTGAGATGGGGTCTCATTCTGTCACCCAGGCTGGAGTACAGTGGCATGATCATGACTCACTGCAGCCTTGAACTCCTGGGCCCAGGAACTGGGACTACAGAAGGCATGCGCCACCACGCCTGGATAATTTTTGTTGTGGTGGAGATGGGGTCTCGATATGTTGCTCAGGCTGGTCTCGAATTCCTGGTGATCCTCTCACCTAGGCCTCCCAAAGTGCTGGGATCACAGATGTGAGCCACCACGCCCAGCCCACTTTATGTATTATGCTTATAATAGTAAACATAAGTATCTTCTTCATATGCCTTCATTTTATCTCATGAGGAACTAAAGACAAAAATAAATAGAAGTCAATGGAATTAAAGGCAGCAAAGGGTTTCAAGCAGGAGAGTTCTGTGTTTTTAAACTATCACTCTGGCTCTAGAATGGAGAACAAGTTGATGCAAGGCCGAAAGCTGAGGGGTGCCCCACCCCATCCCCCACACGACCACCAAACAACTAGATCCTGCACAAAGCTGATTGTAACCTCTGTGACTGTCCTCATGGAAAGAAAAGGAAACCTGCAAGAGTCTCCAAACAAAACAAAATCCTGGAAGCTGAAACCAACGCGGTAAGCATTATGCAATACAAAGCTGGGGGGACTCTGCAACCAATGCCTATGTCAGCACTGCTATTAGCAGAATGGAGAAGCTGCACTGTGGACACCTGCACCAGACAGGGCCCTGGAAGGAGGTTCTGACGGTCCCAGATTAGCAGCCTCCCACTTCTCTGCAAAAGCAATAGCATCCCATATAAGGCTCTTTATATTCCCAGAGATTAACATCAAGCAAATATGAGCTTACAATCAAAGATCACCATAAGATACATGGAGCAAAGCCACCCATAAATGACAGTAGAAGCCAGAAGCCAGAATTCAATCCCCTAGAAACTGCAAGTATTGGAATTATTAGACACAAACTAAAAATAAGTGTTATGAAATGTTTACATAAATAAAACACAGAAATAAACAATGAACAAGCAACAAGAAACTATTGACAATGATCAGACAGGACCAAACAGAATTTTTAGAAATGAACAAAAAGTCAATGTCAGAATAAAAACTCATGGGATGGGTTAAATAGCAGATTACACAGAGCTGAAAGAAAGAGATACTGACCTGGAACACAGAGGTATGTAAAAAATACCCCAAATGTGATACAGACAGAAGATGGAAAATATAAAAGAGAGGTTGAGAAATAAAGTGAAATGCTCTAACATTCACATATCTAATTGAAGAAAATAGTGGGAAGAGAGGATATATATATATATACACACACATATATATATACACATATATATACACACATATATATATACACACACATATATACACACATATATATACACACATATATATATACACACACATATATATATACACACACATATACATACATACACATATTCTTTTTTTTTTTTTTTTGAGACGGAGTTTTGCTCTTGTTGCCCAGGCTGGAGTGCAATGGCGCGATCTTGGCTCACTGCAACCTCCGGAGAGGCAATATTTTAATAGTAATGGCTGAGAGGTTTTCATGAGACACCAATGCAATCCATACATTCAACAGGGAAAATGTTTCTTTTTTTTTTTTCCTTTTGCTCTGCCGCCCAGGCTGGAGTGCAGTGGTGCAATCTCAGCTCACTGCAGCCTCAACCTCCCAGGCTCAAGTGATCCTCCCATCTAGCCTCCCAAATAGCTGGGACCACAGGTGTGTACCACCATGTGTGACTAATTTTTCTTAAGTTTTTGTAGAAACAGTCTCCTTATGTTGCCCAGACTGATCTTGAACTCCTGGGCTCCCAGAGTCCTGGGATTATAGGTGTGAGCCACCGTGCCTGGCTGGGACAATGTTTTCTAAGTAGGATGAACAAAAAGAAAACTACGCCTATACCCACAACACAACAATCCCATTTCTGGGTACAGCCCAACATAATGCTCCAAAAGACACATGCAAGAACGTTCAGTGCAGTTCCATTTGTGAGAGCCAAAAACTAGGAACTACCCAAATGCCCATCAACAGGAGAAAAGAATAAACTGTGGTATGTTCATACAACAGAATACCACACAGCAATGCAAATGTATGAACTACAGCAACAACACAGATCAATTGCACAACCAGGTTGAGCCAAGAAAGTCAGACACAAAAGAGTACACACTGCATGATTCCTCTCCGTAAAGTACAAAAACAAGCAAACTGAATCTATGCTGTAAGAAGTGGTTACCCCTGGGGACTCTGGTGAATTCCATCTCTTGTTCTGGGCGCTGGTAACACAGACGTGTTCAATTTGTTGACAATTCTCCTAATTGTACAAATATATACATTTTCTTATGTGTATCACACTTTAATAAAAAGTTAAAAAGAGGCTGGGCATGGTGGCTCACACCTGTAATTTCAAGGAGGATCCACTTTGGGAGGCTGAGGCAGGAGGTCCGCTTGAGGCCAGGAGTTTGAGACCAGCCTGGGCAAAATAGTGAGACTCTATCTCTACAATAAATAAATAAATAAATAAATAAATAAATAAAATAAAATAAAATAAATAAAAAGTGGCCAGGCGTGGTGGCTCAGGCCTTATGTAATCCCAGCACTTTGTGAGGATGAGGCAGGCAAATCACTTGAGGCCAGGAGTTCAAGACCAGCCTGGCCAACATGGTGAAACCCCGTCTGTAGTAAAAATACACACACACACACAAATCAGCTGGGCATGGTGGTGGGCACATGTAATCCCAGCTACTTGGGAGGCTGATGCAGGAGAATTGCTTGAACTCAGGAGGCAAAGGTTGCAGTGAGCTGAGGTTGTACCACTGCACTCCAGTCTGGGCAACAGAGTGAGACTCCGTCTCAAAAAAATAAATAAATAAATAAAATAAAAATAAATTTAAAAAAAGTTAAAAAGAAAGAAATGCACAGCAAATAAAAACCACTAAAGATACAGGTCTCAGAAGTAACCAGAGCACAAAAATCAGATACCTACTGTGGATGGCACAATACTGGCCTCTAACAGACTATGTGACATTACACAGCAGGGGGAATGAAGGCTGCTCGTTCTCTGACTGTAGATTATTCTGGATTCTCCAGAGGAACCCAATGTAATCACAAGTGTGCTTAGAAGTAGAAAGTGGAGGAAGAAGAGTCACTGTTGGAGTGAGGTAATACGAGGAGGACTCGGCCATCCAGGGCTGGCTTCCAGGATGGAAGGACTCCTCAAGTCAAGGCCACTGGAGAAGGCGAGGCAGGGAGTTCCCCTCGGGGCCTCTGGATGGCCCCGCAGCCCTGCCAGCACCTTACTCCTAGCCCAAGGAGACCCTTTCCTCTTCCAACCTCCAAAACTAAAACATCGCACTTTTGTGCCTTGTTAAGCCCCCAAGTCCGTGGAAATGCACACGAAGGAAGAACAGACAGACCAAGGGCCAACCATGCAGCGTCGGCAACTGGGTCTCTGACACGGAGAGCAGACATTCCAAGGGTGGAAAGGTGGCCCTTTAATGGCTAGATGTGTGTTCCTAAGAATACTGTCTTACAAAAATGAAGGAACATTTAAGATACTTTTCAGATAAGCAAAAACAGGAAATTTACTCCAAATAGAGTTTCACCAAAGGAACTTTTTTTTTTTTTTTGAGATGTAATCTCGCCCTGTCACCCAGGCTGGAATGCAGTGGTGTGATCTCGGCTCACTGAAACCTCCGCCTCTCAGGTTCAAGCGATTCTCCTGCCTCAGCCTCCCGAGTAGCTGGGACTACAAGCGCATGCCACCATGCCCGGCTAATTTTTGTATTTTTTTTGGAGACAGAGTTTTGCTCTTGTTGCCCAGGCTGAAGTGCAGTGGCGCGATCTCAACTCATTGCAACCTCCACCTCCTGGGTTCAAGCGATTCTCCTGCCTCAGCCTTCCGAGTAGCTGGGATTACAGGCAACGGGGTTTCACCACGTTGGCCAGGCTGGTCTCGAACTCCTGACCTCAGGTGATCCACCCACCTCGGCCTCCCAAGTGCTGAGATTACAGGCGTGAACCACCGCACCCCAGCTGTTATAAGGTTTTAAATTCCTGATTCCTGGTGGTGCACGCCTGTAATCCCAGCTACTCAGGAGGCTGAGGCAGGAGAATCGCTTGAACCCAGGAGGCAGAGGTTGCAGTGAGCCAAGACAGTGCCACTGCACTCCAGCCTGGGCCACACAGCGAGACTCTGTCTCAAAAAAACAAAAAACAAAAAAACCTCCTAACAAAGCCCAGGAGCTGATGGCTTCACTGGTGAATTCTACCACTTAAAAAAGAAATTCCACCACCTCTTCTCAAACTCTTCCAAGAATTGAAGAGAAGAGAACACTTCCAAACTCATTCTGTGAGGCATTACTTGATACCAAAGCCAGACAAGGACACTACAGACCAGAAAAGAAAACTGCAGACCAATCCCTTATGATGCAAAAATTGATGCTAAAATCCTCAACAAAATACTAGCAAAAGTTATTGTTTAATGGGTATATAGCTTCTGCTGGGAACAATAATGAAAAAGCTTTGGAAGCGAGGGCCGGACGCGGTGGCTCACGCCTGTAATCCCAGCACTTTGTGAGGCCAAGGCAGGCAGATCACCTTTGAGGACAGCCTGGCTAACATGGTGAAACCCTGTCTCTACTAAAAATACAAAAATTAGTCTGGCGTGGTGGCAGGCGCCTGTAATCCCAGCTACTTGGGAGGCTGAGGCACAAGAATATCTTCAACCCGGGAGGCGGGTTCAGGACCCCGAAAGCCAGTCCTGCCCTCCTCCCTCTGCCCAGTGGTAGAGCACCAGATGACCGTGGGATTCCGGGAGGGGGCTGGGCTCACAAGCCCTACTCAGGCCGAAGGGCTACACAGCCCCCATCAGGGGCTGCGAGCTTGTCAGTAGGAAGGGCCATGCAGCACCATTAGCAACAGGGGTCAGTGGGTTAGTTCTGCATTTTTAGTTTTTAGTTTTAAGAATGAGTAGAAGGCAAACCTGTCGTTCTCTCTCAAATCTACATGTTTCTCCAGAGCCCGGACGACGTCTTCCAGATGTAGAAGTTTGGTTTCCATGTCATCCTTCTCTCTCTCCAGCGCTATTTCGGTCTCCCCCTCTTCCGGGGCAGCAAGCTGCTCCTGCCAGGAACCCCGCGGGTCTGCGAGCTGGAGGTGGGATGGCAAGGACCCTCTCCTGGCGACCTCCACGCTGTGCTTGTGACACCCAGGCTCCAGGGCGCCCTCGGCCCGGGCCTGCTGCTCCGAGGCCTGCCCCTGGGTGCCCCTGCTCCAGCTTCGTGCTCGCTCTTCCTGAATGGCCTGTGGCCTCTCAACCTGTCCCCTGCACGAAGCGGCTGGCCTCAAGAGTGGCTCCCACATCCATGGCTGGGTTTGCGAGGCGTCTCCCTCTGTTCCCAGCAGAGCCAGCTCCCGGGCTCCAGGCTGCTCCAGCCCCGCTGCGCTCGTGCCGAAAGGCTCTGGCTCCTCTGGGACAGTATCCCCATCCACCCCACAGGGCTGCACGCGTGACCACCTCTCTGAGGGGCCGTGGGATGCCGGGGCAGGGGCAGGGGCCGGGCTCTGCATGGCTTCTGTGTCCTGGGCTTGCCTGCGGCGAGGCCTGGCTCCTGCCGCCGCCTCAGACTCTCCGCCATCACCTGGGGCCAGCCAGGCCAGTGGCCGCTCCCCACAGCCCAGACGCAGTGGCAGGAGGCCACGTGCGCCCTCCTGGCCACTTCCTGCCACCAGCCCATCTTTCGGCAGGGCCCGCAGCATCTCTGCTTCCCGGGAGAGCTCGTCCACTCGCTTCCTGCGGGCAAGCTCCAACTCCTCCTCCTCGAGGGCCAACGATGCGCACATCTGGGCGCGCTTCTCGCTCGCACACGGCTGCAGCTTCAGTGCCCTCTCCAGCTCCAGCTGCTCCGACCTCCGGCTGCCGCGTGGCAGGGGTCCCTGCGGCGGCTCCTCCAGCTCCAAGGTCAGGTCTCTGCGAGCGGGCAGGGCTCCCAGCCCCGACGGCTCTCCACTCAGCTCTGCCTCAGCCTCTCTCCTGCGGAAATAGAACCGTCACACACCACAGCCCTGCCGCCCCTGGCCCCTCTCTCGGGTTTGAAGTCTGCCCAGCTGTTGCAATGGCTGCGACCTCCTCTCTCTGTGGTTGGCTTTCTTTATTCCTCCTCGCCTCCCTCAGCCCTGGCTTCAACCTATACCCTGGGCCCCACTTCAGAGTCCAGACGAGGATCCGCCCCACGGAACAAGGTTCTGCACATGGAAGCCCAAGCACGAACCCTTTCCATGTGGAGTGTTCACACGGAAGGTGGCCGCCACCAAGCAGGACCCGGTTGCAGCCCATCAGCCGTGCAGGCCGCGTTCCAAGCCCTCACAGGCTCCCAACTGGACAGGGCAGACATAGGACGTGGCCCGCACTGCAGTGGGTTCTACAGGATCGCGCTGGAGACCCAGAGCCAAAACTGTCCCCTAATTCCCTGAAGCTGCTGGGCCTTGGGACCTCTGGCGGCCCGCAGGAGAGTCCAGTGGAAGTGAAGTGAGAGCCGGCAAGACCACAGCACCAGGAGGGGTATGTGGTCCATGCCTGGCCAGGGCAGGGGGAGCAAGGAAGTGGTTGGAAGGGGCTCCACCTCCAAGCGTTGGCAGATTGGGAGCCCTGCAGAGCGGGGACAGCAGCTCCCCAGGAGCAGGCTGCCAGACAGCTCCGGGTGGGGGCCAGGCGCACAAGGGCCTGGATGCTGAGAGGAGGGGGGCTGCTGGTGCCTGCCCCTCTGTTCCCAGTGGGGTCAGCAGGGACTCTGACCCAATCTCTTACCACACGCTCTTGGCTTTAAGGGGAAATAGCTGAAAGCCTGGGGAGGCACAGGATGGACAGATGACTTTTTTTTTAAGACCAGTCTCACTTTGTGGCCCAGGCTGGAGTGCAATGGCGACATCTCGGCTCACTGCAACCTCCACCTCCCGAATTCAAGTGATTCTCCTGCCTCAGCCTCCCGAGTAGCTGGGATTACAGGCACCTGCTACCATGCTCAGCTAATTTTTTGTGTTTTTAGTAGAGACAGGGTTTCGCCATGTTGGCCAGGCTGGTCTTGAACTCCTGAGCTCAAGTGATTTACCCGCCTTGGCTTCCCAAAGTGCTGAGATTACAGGTGTGAGCCACCACATCCGGCCAGAAAAATGACTTTCTATCTGGCCCGGCCAGTGTGGTGGGAGGGCCCGTCCTCTTCTAAGCCGGGGCCAATGCTCTCCATAGGACAGTGGGTGCCAGCTGAGCAGCAGCCTGTCTGCGATGACCAGGCACTTCCTCTCCTACCTCAGATGCCCCCAACAAGAACAGACGCGGTCACTTCACATGTACCTCACACGAGAACACACAAAACACCAGTGCAGGCTTTCTGTAAGCCTTCTCTCTCGCTTGCACACTTGAGCCTTTTTGGGAACCTCACTAACCCCAGCTGGCCATCTTTCCCATTGTTCAGGGCTTCAGGCCTTTCTCCATCTCCCCACATGCTACCCTGCCTGGCCCTGGAGAAGCGGGTGGCTCTGAGCGATGGAGGCAATGTTGCTGCTGGGCACGGCTGAGGCAGAGGGTACAGAACACTGGGCTGTTTCTACACAGCGAATGGCTTCACGGCCCATGATCCAATGTATACTTTAAATTTAGAGCCAGAATCCTCGTGCCAGGACCTGTTCTTTTGGCACTCACCCATCTGCCCAGAGGAAAACCAGCCAGTCAGGAGGCACAGCAATTCTGAATTGTTTCCTAAGTCTAATTTCAAATTTTGGTTCTTGGCAAGAAACCCCAGACTTGAAACCTCGAAAGAAGCCGGTCGGACCTGATCTGCTGCAGGTGGCTCTGATGCCGCAGGGCCAGGCCACACAGTGCCTGGGTGCAACAGGGCGCCAGGCCCATCTGCTCAGGCTCGGGGCCGCGGGCTGTGTCCTGCAGCTGCTCCTGCAGGCCCCGGATGACCTCCTGAGACTTCTCGTGGAGCTCCTCCAGGTCTGCCTTCTGACCCTCTAGCACGCTGACCTCGCGCCTGCGAGCCTGCTCCATGTCCTTCCTCTCCTTCTCAAAGTTCCTTTTCAGTGCTGCAATTTCCCTTTCGTAGTAATTTACCTAAAACGAGAAACACGAGCCCTGTGGACCAGGAGGCCCTAAAATGATCTGGCTGCTGACACAACACAGAAACACGAAGCTGCCTGGCACAACGCGCAAAGACCAGCGCCCTGGCCTGCTGAGGTGCCAGAGTGTGCAGAAGGGGACAGTGACATGAATGTTGGTGGTGCTCCCCATGGCCTAGTGAGGTATGAGTCACCTATCCCCCTTGAGGCAGGGTGGCAGGCAGGGACAGGAAGCTTGGGGCTCACTGGAGCATTTGGCGAGCACTGCAAGGGACGCAGAGGGTGGAACCTTTACAGGACCTCGGGGTGGCTCTGAACAGCGTGGAGGCCCTCAGTGGAAGGAATACCATCCAACCATGGGTGGGCAGGGCTCGCTGGAGCTTCCAGTTAATCCTTCAGGGATCCCCAGGGCATGGCCACAGGCAGCTCCACCTAGCTGCTACTCAGACGGAGGAACTGGACACACAAGTCATGGACACTGTCCCTCAAAAGCCACCACAGTCTAGGAACAGAACAGGGCTAAGTGCATCCTGACAGTTTTATCCAGGGTGGCCCTGGCCTCAAAGCCACTGAACTACCCAGGGGGCAAATGCCAGGTCTCTCAGGCTTGGAGCACAGCCAGTAACTGATTCCCACCCACAGACCGGCAAGAAGGGCTGGCCACGGCACTGCGCTGCCTCAAGTATCCCCTTGTGACACTCCAGAGCATCACACCATTCTCTCCCCATCAGTCATCCTATGTCCTGTGTCCTTCCAAAGAGGGTTTGGGCAGCATGTCAGTTTTATTTGCATTTCCCTACAAACTTTCCTCCCCAAAGGGGCTCACAATGAGACAAAGGATTCCAGGGCAGACGCACGTGGAAATGTCAGCGTGGCCAAGTAAAGCTGCCCGACACACAGCAGCTGCTCCCCCAGGGCCCCACAGTCCCACGATCCCCTCACCTTGGTCTCCAGCTGGGTCCTGAGGTCTTGGTAATGCTCCTTTACCTGCTCCATCATCAGCTCCGTTTCTATACTCACTGGAGCAGAATTACCCAGGAATGAAATGCCTGCAAACAAGAGAACACTTCCGTTTGTCACACTAGGATGCCACGGGGGCCCCTTCCAAACCTTCCATCTGATATTTTGGCATTGGCATCCATGAGGGGCAGGCAGTGCTGGCTGTGAGGATGCTGCTGCGTCCTTAAAGTCAGCACTCGTCAGTACACAGCATTCTGTTATTTACCAGAACACTCAGAGATGAGACTAGGTGGCTCCCCACATGATTCACAGGAGCCCCTTTAGTCCCTAAAATACGCTGTGCTATGGTACATTTACTGCACCCTAAATCCTGTTCCCTGAAGATGCCAGGGTCACGGAGGAAATGGAAGGACATAATGGCCTGTGGCACAGCAGATGCCTGGTGGTGCAGAGCTTTCGATGATGTGCAGATGACCATAGCTGTGTGGACGGACGTTATCTATTTAGATAACCTTTCCCTGGTGGCCCTGCGTTGTGCAGATGACCACAGCTGTGTGCACAGAGGTTATCTATCTATTTAGCTAACCTTTTCCTGGTGGCCCTACGTTGTGCAGATGACCACAGCTGTGTGCACAGAGGTTATCTATCTATTTAGATAACCTTTCCCTGGTGGCCCTGCGTTGTGCAGATGACCACAGCTGGGTGCACCGAGGTTATCTATCTATTTAGCTAACCTCTTCCTGGTGGCCCTACGTTGTGCAGATGACCACAGCTGTGTGCACAGAGGTTATCTATCTATTTAGCTAACCTTTTCCTGGTGGCCCTACGTTGTGCAGATGACCACAGCTGTGTGCACAGAGGTTATCTATCTATTTAGATAACCTTTCCCTGGTGGCCCTGCGTTGTGCAGATGACCACAGCTGTGTGCACCGAGGTTATCTATCTATTTAGCTAACCTTTTCCTGGTGGCCCTACGTTGTGCAGATGACCACAGCTGTGTGCACAGAGGTTATCTATCTATTTAGATAACCTTTCCCTGGTGGCCCTACGTTGTGCAGATGACCACAGCTGTGTGCACAGAGGTTATCTATCTATTTAGCTAACCTCTTCCTGGTGGCCCTACGTTGTGCAGATGACCACAGCTGTGTGCACAGAGGTTATCTATCTATTTAGCTAACCTTTTCCTGGTGGCCCTACGTTGTGCAGATGACCACAGCTGTGTGCACAGAGGTTATCTATCTATTTAGATAACCTTTCCCTGGTGGCCCTACGTTGTGCAGATGACCACAGCTGTGTGCACAGAGGTTATCTATCTATTTAGATAACCTTTCCCTGGTGGCCCTGCGTTGTGCAGATGACCACAGCTGTGTGCACAGAGGTTATCTATCTATTTAGCTAACCTCTTCCTGGTGGCCCTGCGTTGTGCAGATGACCACAGCTGTGTGCACAGAGGTTATCTATCTATTTAGATAACCTTTCCCTGGTGGCCCTGCGTTGTGCAGATGACCACAGCTGTGTGCACAGAGGTTATCTATCTATTTAGATAACCTTTCCCTGGTGGCCCTACGTTGTGCAGATGACCACAGCTGTGTGCACAGAGGTTATCTATCTATTTAGCTAACCTCTTCCTGGTGGCCCTACGTTGTGCAGATGACCACAGCTGTGTGCACAGAGGTTATCTATCTATTTAGATAACCTTTCCCTGGTGGCCCTACGTTGTGCAGATGACCACAGCTGTGTGCACAGAGGTTATCTATCTATTTAGCTAACCTTTTCCTGGTGGCCCTACGTTGTGCAGATGACCACAGCTGTGTGCACAGAGGTTATCTATCTATTTAGATAACCTTTCCCTGGTGGCCCTGCGTTGTGCAGATGACCACAGCTGTGTGCACAGAGGTTATCTATCTATTTAGATAACCTCTTCCTGGTGGCCCTGCGTTGTGCAGATGACCACAGCTGTGTGCACAGAGGTTATCTATCTATTTAGATAACCTTTTCTGGTGGCCCTACGTTGTGCAGATGACCACAGCTGTGTGCACAGAGGTTATCTATTTGGATAACCTTTTCTTGGTGGCCCTACATTATTATTTCATCACACAAACGATGCCAGGTTCTGAGAGGCAAGTCTGGCACACTAACCCCTGCTGGAATTAGTGCTCTGAGGCTGACGGGCAGGGAGGTATGACAGCCAGCGGCGTCCAGGTGGGACGTCAATGGGGCTACGGACCCACAGGCACCACCCTGGGTGCAGGCAATCCTGGATATGTGTGTTTCTGGGACGGGTGGCCGGCGAGGTCTTGCTCCTCCCTGCAGCTTCCTGAGTCTGCCAGCTGTCGGGGTGGCGTCTTAGGAGCCTGACTCCAATCCAGGAGCCAGCAGGGGAGGGGGTGCCTTAGGGGTCCCAGGAGGTCAGTCTCACATGCACAAAAGCCCCCACTAGGCTCCCCTATAAGGTTCCCATATTGGCCTATTTTTTTCATTTTATTGAGTAAACAGTTTCAGGGTAACAGGAGAACTCTGAAGTTCTCCCGGGGTTACAGATGGCAGCAAAATCTTCTCTGAGGGGCTGAGGTTGCCATGACGGGGAAGTGAGGGGAGCAGGTGGGGCTGCTGGGTCCCCATGGGCCCCTGTCACAGCAGTGGACACGGAGCCATGTGCATTGTATGCTGCTATGGAGTGGGCAGAGGCCACCCCATCCTCCAAAAGGAGCACCGCAGACCTCAAGGGCGGCTGCAGCACCTGGACCCCCATTCTCTCTGCAGAGGAGCCAGAGACACTTCGATGTGGGTTCCGGGGACTCTGGGTCCTTGGAGCTTGTCCCAATCCCACTGGCTGCGAGCACAGGGGCAGTCGGCCAGGTGGGGCCACTCCCTTAGTGCCTGGTGCCTCCCTGCCTCGCTCAGACTTGGGGGGTGGTGCCAGCTACCATATCACCCAGAAGCAGCAAGGGCAAGCCCCAACAGCCTCTGTCTGAACAGGCCTGAGTACTGGGAGGCCCTGGCGCATTCTCCGGGATTTAGCTCTTCTCAGTCTCAGCAGTACTGTGTCGCTGAAACAGCTCTCAGATGTGGGAACAGCCTGGGCCAGACCTGGGGCTGCCCACCCTCAGCGTCCCTTCCTCCTCCCTCTCCAGGTGACCTTCCATGTTGCAAGGTCACTCTGTGGCATCGCTGGATCCTCCTTGGAAAGTCCCTGCAGAGCAGACCACCTCCCTTCAGGTCACAGCAACATCATCTTCTTCATCATCTCCACTCTCCTTTCCTGGCTTTGGGCCTCGGTGTCAACAGCAGGCCTTGGGTCAGCCCCCTCCCAGGGACGGGCTCCTACCTGCTGGGCCGAGTCCAGAGAGCTGCCGTCTGCGCCCACCCGGGCTCCAGGAGGGGCTGTGCCGGTTCTCGGGCAGCCGCGCCCACAGGCCTTCCAGCTCAGCTTGCAGCTCATCGTTGCGGTCCTGCAGGTCCTGTGGGGACAGAGCCAGACTCCTCCTCTAGCAGCTGCAGCCATTCAGCCCAGCGAGATGGCCAAGCTGGCCTCCAGGGGGGTCCCCTGCAGGTGAGGTGCACTGTGAGGTGAGGGCCTGTTGCTTCCCAGCTTCCAGCAGTAAACCATCTGGATTTTAAGTCGCTAACATCATGGTGAGATAAGCCAAAACAAAGGTCCTTTCTTGACTTTCTCACTTTTAAAAACTTTTATTTTTACTTTATTTTATTTATTTAGAGACAGAATCTTGCTCTCTTGCCCAGGCTGGAGTGCACTGGTGCAATCTCAGCTCACTTCAGCCTCCTTCTCCCAGGTTCAAGTGATTCTCCTGCCTCTGCCTCTCAAGTAGCTGGGATTACAGGTATGTGTCACTACATCTGGTTAATTAATTTATTTGTTTTTGTATTTTTAGTAGAGATGGGGTTTCACCATGTTGGCCAGGCTGGTCTCGAACTCCTGGCCTCAAGTGATCTGCTCATCTCGGCCTCCCAGAGTGTTGGGATTACAGGCGTGAGCCACTGCGCTCGGCCCTTACATCACTTTCTATCACTGGTTATATGGGAGGGGCTCAAAGAAAAAAGTGGGGCAGCTCCTGGGGAGAAATGTAGAAAATGCAGAGATGGGCATGGTGGCTCACGCCTGTAATCCCAACACTCTGGGAGGCCGAGATGAGCAGATCACCTGAGGTCAGGAGTTTGAGACCAGCCTGGTCAACATGGTGAAACTCCATCTCTACTAAAAATACAAAAATTAGCCAGGTGTGGTGGCACGCACCTGTAATCTCAGCTACTTGGGAGGCTGAGGCAGGAGAGTCGCTTGAACCCAGGAGGCAGAGATTGCAGTGAGCCAAGATCATGCCATTGCACTCCAGCCTGAACAAAAAGAGCGAAACTCCATCTCAAGAAAAAAATAAAGAAAGAAAAATAAAGAAAAGAGGCCAGGCATGGTAGCTCATGCCTGTAATCCCAGCACTTTGGGAGGCTGAGGTGGGTGGATCACGAGGTCAAGAGATCAAGACCATCCTGGCCAACATGGCGAAACCCTGTTCTCTACTAAAAATACAAAAACTAGCCAGGCGTGGTGGTGGGCACCTGTAATCCCAGCTACTCAGGAAGCTGAGGCAGAAGAATCGCTTGAACCCAGGAGGCAGAGGTTGCAGTGAGCCGAGATCGTGCCACTCCACTCCAGCCTGGCGACAGAACAAGAAAAAAAAAAAAAGAAAAGAAGAGAAAATGCAGAATACTGTCACCATCAGAAGCTACAGTCTTTGTTGGAACCACAGTGGTGCTGCAGTGTGTATGTCAGGCAGTGCCCTGGGTAAGGATAGGATTCCTTCCTCAGCAGCTGCTGAATTTGCAAAGGGTTCTGCAGCTTTAACCACCAAAGAGGAAACCATTTGCTTCAGATCATATGCTGCAAAGCAGAGAAGAACATGCCAGAAAGAAAGGATGATGTTGGTAAGCAGACACTGGAGCAGGTGGAGGCCGCGTGGACGGCAGGAAGGCTAGGACACCGTGGCAGGGTGGGTGGAAGCTTCAGGGGAGGCGTCTGCATTTGTGGCCAGCTTAATTGTGCTCCCACTTTAATGAACTACGTCCTAACCAGTATGCTCAGTCACTTGCTCTTTAAAGGGACAGGAAGGGCAGAGTTTTTAGCCCACTTTCTTAGACACCTCCCAGGGTCCTGCAGACCTTCAGGAAGCAGACACAAACCAGGCTGTGCATGCTTCCCCATTCACACGTGGCTGGGGCCTGGGTCCCCAGCCCTGCAGCCTCAGTGGGACTTGTTACTGTTTTGACCTAGGAGACAGCAGAAGTGATGCCATGGGACTTCCAGGAACACGACATCCACCCACTTCTGCTGGGACATTTGCTCTGGGGCAGCTGCCGCCACCATGCTGTGATGAAGCCCAAAGTAGCCCTGCAGAGGCCACTTGGAGAGGCCCAGATGGAGAAGGGAGGCCCCAGCCCACAGGGCACATCATGCAATATACCCAAGTAACAAACCTGCACATGTACCCCCAAATCTAAAATAAAAGTTGAAAGAAAAAATGTTTTTAAAAACACCAATATCCTTGTTACAAAATACAAAGAAACCTCAAAAGTGAGTTTGCAGAGATCAGGTGACACACAGTGGGGAGGGCTCAGGGTGATCCTTCTGGAATCTGGAGACCGACCAGAAAGATGCCCTCAGTCAAGACACAGCGATCCCTAGGAGCAAGCAGCATGCCAGGCACCCAGATCCTGTCTCTAAAATCATTCCCTCAGGAAAGGAATCAAGACTCCTTGGAAAAATGGCAGATTGAGGGCAGGTGCTGGGGCATCTCATTATGCCAGCAAGTGTGGAAACATTCGACAAAACAAGGTAGCAGCCAACACTGCGGGGCATGCCGCGGCACAGCAGGCAGCTGAGGACTCTCACTTGCCAAATCTTGCACAATTTGGGCACCAAAATAATTAAAAACCATAGGGAGGAAATGGGAATTCATGAGTCCATACCAGTGATTGGTACATGTATGGCTAGATCTGGACAGACAAGATTTCACTAGCTTGAGTAGAATGCCAATGGCATGGACAGATGTGGAGGGGCTGCTAAGCAGGAAAATCACTTTGCAACCATCATAGTGAAGACTGAATCAGGCAAGAATCACCAGTGATGCTACATCCAGGGAAGATTCTGATGAAGGCAGTATATTTGCATGGTCTTAAAGTGTCTCTCCACTGACTGTGTATTAATAGTTGCAGGGGAGAAAAAATAGTGATTACAGAGCAGAGAAACCAGGCGACACCTCGGTTGGGAGATCAGAAGCAACACCAGCGAGCGGGGCACAACATCACCCACGTGCTGTGCCAGCCGAGGACGCACAGCCTCAGTGCTGTGAACAAGAAACATCAGAAACACACAAAACGAGAACGTTGCTATGAAAAAGCGAGGAGGACAACATTCCTCAAAAATATCAATGTCATAAAGACAAAGAAAGGAAATGAGCCAGAATAAAGGATATTAAAGAAACAACCTGGCCCTGGGTGGATGCACTGAGGGAAGCGGAACTCCGCCAGCAGGTAACATGTTGCTTCGATGGCAGTTCATGAAGCTAGCAAGCATGCCTCAGTCATGAGAAAATATTCTCATTCAGTCAGGTGCTGGGAAACTTACTCTCCAGGAAATAAAAGCCCTCGCTTGTGGCTTTTACAAATTTCTGTGGTTTAAAGCCTGTATCAATTTGAAGCCTACCAAAGGCTTAATAATCTGCAAATCCTTGAACTCTGCATGATCACCTGCAGGAGCAGGAAGCTGCACAGCACTGCCAGCAGAACGGGAGGAAGCATTTCTTAGGAAGTACACACAAGCACTGGGCCGTGAAGGGTCAGGATGTACATATCTGACCCTCGGATGCTAAATCATGATGTTCAGCATCTTTATGGGTACTTATACACTTTTTTCTTATTAGGTTATGTATTCATATTTGGAGAGAGTTTTTATATATTCTGGATCCAAGTCTTTTATCAGATAAATACATAATTCACAAACATTTGCTCCCATTTGTGTCTTTTGATCAGTGCGTCTTAATTTTTATTAAATCAAATGTTATTATTGTAAAATGTATTACGGACTAGGCTTTAGAAGGTATAGTAAATAAAACTTGGATGTCGTGAAGATCACAGTGTTTTCTCCTTTTCTCAGTGGATTCTCCAGTGTTCTGTCCAGGGCCAGGTGCTGCCTTCAGTTGTCCTGTTCCTTTAACATCCTTGACTCTGAAACATTCCCACAGCCTTTCTTTGTCTTTTATGACATTGATAATTTTGAAGAACACTGTTTTTCCTGCCCATTTTTCATAGAAATGGTCTCATGTTGTGGTTTGCTGATGTTTCCTTTGGATTGAGGCTGTGGTTCAGAAATAACAATGTCTACACGTTCACATCCACACCAACACAAGCCAGTGAGCAGGTATGCGAAGGCAGAGCCAACAGGGTGAAATGTGAACAGGTGCATGTGGGTAAAGGGTACACAGACACGTGTTCTGTGCACTAGTTTTGTTTGTAACCATGAAAGTTTGAAATTGTTTTCATATAAAAAGTTTTTAAATATTCTAAATGTTAGTTTGAAACAGACAAAAAATAAAAAAAGGAAAGGAGAAATATCTGAATAAATAGGTTAGCATTTAAATATAAAATATCTCTGCTGTTTCAAAAAATAAAATTGAAAGAACCCCAGATGAAAAGAATAGCATGTCTTTAAGTAACAGAATCAAGTTAAAGAAAGAAGGGTTTTAAATTTGCAAAATCCAGGGCACTAAAGGAACCTATTAATGGAAGGTTATCTCTAGGTTCTGAGTCTGCTCCAGCAGCTACCAGAGGAGGAAGCCGGCAGCCCACATGCAGCTGCAGTCCTAGCAGCACACCATCTGGACCCCTTCCGCACGGCAGGCCCCACCCACCCCACACACACCAGTCAAGGCAGAAGGAAGGCGACACTGCTTATCACACACAGGATTCTCAAAAGGAGAATGAGACGTGCAGGGAACAATGGCAGGGTGCCCAGATGGAAGCAAACCACAGACAGAAAGGGGTAAGCACAGCCACTGAGAACGCAAGCTCGGGCTCACCTCAATCCTCTGGGGTTGCAAAGCAACGTGCGGCAGGGACAAAGTCAGGGTCACTTTACATGGGAGGGAAATCATTCAGAGTGAATCGAGAATAGACCCTTAAAATCGAACAACAATGCTTTATCTGGTTCTCTGGCTACAGGGCAGCCCATGAATTACCAGCTTCACAGACACATATTTTCCCTATAATACCTGCTCAAATTTCAAATCATGTGAAATTACTTCACATCGATTGCTCACTTAACAATGACCATCACAGCATCCCCAGAAACAATCACAGATTTTCAGCATGGGGTGATGTGGCCTTAAGATTCACACACGGCAAGAATGAGCTGTAACTAAAACTAGTTGTGCTGTGGCATCACCACCCAAGGTAACTAAAGATTATCCACCAGGTAAAATTAAGTCAGTTTCAGATCATCACCCGTTCATATAGTTATAAACTATGGTTGCCCAACTTGAAAATTTTTATTAAAATTATTATTAAAGCTAACTTGCAGGAGAAATGAATGAGTGAACAGTAAGCAAGCTCTACTGATACCTTTAGATTTTTTTCTCATTTTTGCTGGGTTGGGGGATTATACAGGGTCTTAAATGGCTGTTATTTGTGGATGCATGTGACTTATCTCTGTTCACCTGGCAATGCTGCCTGGAAAGAATTTCATGCCTAAAATCATCCACTTCCATGTTATTTTCAAGCCTATACAGGGTTCTGTTAGAATAACAGTCATAACATGCCCAGCGGTTCCTGATGCTGAGAGCTTGGCTGGGTTCAGTGTCTACTGTTACAACTTGTTTGGACCTAACCCTCTGTATGCCAGGATGTAAGAGGGGCAGGTGGGTCAAGGACTGGGGTTTTTGACGGTGAAAAAAATGTTCTGTACAAGTTTTGCATAAATTAACTTTTGGTAAATTAAAACCTAACCAGGAGCTGCCTATGAAAGAACCATGTGGTGAATGACTTTAGAGATAAAGTTAACTTTTCTGTATTTTTAATAATCAACCCAACTCAACTCTAGTTTGTTTTCTTCTGCACAGAATTTCTTCTGCGGGCCAGAGCCGGGTGGGGTGAGACCATGGGGAGCTGGCTGGGCCAGCCATCAGCTCGTCTGCGAGGTGGCCTTCAAGGCACTGGAACCGGGCTTTCCTCACAGAACCACTCTTGCAGATCTAGAGAAACACCCGAGCTTTAAAACATTCCACGGTCTCTGCGTGCTCAGGTGGGCAGGGAGGGGAAGAAATGGAGGCTTTGGAATGCCCCAGAACCTGGCAGCTTGCATTTAAAATGTGCCAAGGAGGGTGGTGGTCCAACCACAGGCTCTGAACCTGAACAATCACTCTGTGTCATACAGAACCAGAAACACAGGCTGTGAGGGTGGGCGTCCAGGCCTCCCAGAAGCCCACATGTGGCCCAGCGGCGCAGGTGAATGTGTGGCACGCCGAGGTGTGAAGTGACTTCCTTGCACTCATTCTCTTTTTTTCGGGTGGGATGGAGTCTCGCTCTGTGGCCCAGGCCAGAGTGCAGTGGCGCGATCTCGGCTCACTGCAACCTCCGCCTCTTGGGTTCAAGTGATTCTGCTGCCTCAGCCTCCTGAGTAGCTGGGACTACAGGTGCGCACCACCACACCCAGCTAATTTTTGTATTTTTAGTAGGGATGGGGTTTCACCATCTTGGCCAGGCTGGTCTCAAACTCCTGACCTCGTGATCCACCCGCCTCGGCCTCCCAAAGTGCTGGGATTACAGGTGTTAGCCACCGCGCCCGGCCTCTTTCGCTCATTCTCTTTCAGGGCACGTGGCAGTTCCAGATGCTCTGCGTCATGTGATATCATGACGGACTGATGCAGCAGCAGGTTTGAGCATCCCGTCCTCTGTTGGGCCGGACAGTGAGGAGGCTGGCGAGAATGCAACATCACGGCACATTCCTGGCTAGTTTTTGTTTCTTTTGGAAAACAGCTATGTTCCCCAAAATAGGCTATTTATGTTAACCTGTTATTATATTATTATTCTTAAATAAATTAATAAATTTAAAAAATTTCCACTTTAATTTTTACCATGGTAAATATTAAATTTAATCCACATAACCTACATCAACAAAAGCTCTTTGGGGTCCTTGAGAATGTTAAGCATGTACAGGGGTCCTCCTGGGTTTAAGTTTCATTCACTGCGTCCACTGTGCCCTGCACTCCTGCGTCTCCAACTGACAGACGGACACACATGGCAGGTTTGGCCCAGGAAAGCTAAACATGAACAACAGAAGACGACAATGCCCTGCATGGTGCCTGGACACACAGAGGCGGCCTTCAGGATAGGTGGCAACGAGAGCCAGGGAACCCTAAGTCTAGGAGTGTGGCAAGGCCATGGTCAAGCATGGCCGCAAGCAGAGGCTCTCCCTGGAGCAGACACTCCTGCGTTCCTGTGGACTACCTGCGTGTGGAGACCCAGAGCCTGGACATGAGACTAAAAGGCAGACAGAGCCGGCACGTACCCGGCACTTGAGCTCGTATTCCTTCAGGACTGCTGCGAACCGCTCCTCCTGGGCCAGGAGCTCTGCACCCTGTGGCTCCAGCTGAAAGGCAGACACGAAGGAAGTCACGGGTGGGCCTCGGGCCAGAGGAGGACCTGCTTCTCCAGCCTCTGGGCTCCAAGAACCTGCCCAGCTTCCCCCAACACCAGGCGCTGCATCTCCAGGTACAGCCGCCATCCCCCCTCCTTCTCCCTACTCCCCCGTCTAGAAGGTCACAAGGCAGAAGGATTTTCCAGATTTATCTAAGGCGGCCACACTCATCCCTGGAGCCCAGACCCTGACCCTGGGCAGCCCCTCTCCCCGTCCTCCTCCCTAGATGACACCCAGGGAGAGCCCTGCCCTCCCTCCATGCCCCCCACCACTGAGGGCTGTCGCTAGTGAGCAGTTGTGCTGCCCGGGCAGACGGCCCCCCACATTGTCATGCAGAGGAAGCAGAGGGAAGGCCTCATGCTGACTTTCTCTTCATTCTAAATTTTAGGAGAATACCGAATTCTGTCACCTGCCGCATTTCTCCCCAGCCACACCCGCCACCCCCACTCTGCCCAGCAGGCCCTCCCCTCTGGAGGCAGACTGTCAGCAAAGGGACTCGCCTTGTCCTTCAGCACAAACTCCAGGTCCTTCTGCAGCTTCAGGGCCAGCCTCTCTGAATCCGAAAGCTTTTCCACCACTTCCACAATCTCCTTCTGTAGGCGACTGTTTTCCTAGGAGACACAGGCCAGTGGCTCATCAGGCTCCTGCAGGACGGAGGGGATGTGTGCAGGATGGAGGTGAGAGGCTTGCTTCTCACAGGACTTGGCATCAGGAAAGAACCCCCACCCGCCGCAGGCGAGGCACCTGGTGCTGTGCAGGCAGCTGTGCCAGGGATGTCCCCCACCCTCCCAGAACAGACCCCAGAGCCCACCCAGACTGTGGCTACCCCATCGTCTTCACTTCTCTTGTCCCCTCCCTTACCCTGTGCTCAGAAAGGCCATGAGTCATACAAGAAAGGGTGGAGAGCTGGGCACGGTGGCTCACGCCTGTAATCCCAGCACTTTGGGAGGCCGAGGCGGGTGGATCACAAGGTCAGGAGATCAAGACCATCCTGGCTAACATGGTGAAACCCCATCTCTACTAAAAATACAAAAAATCAGCCAGGCGTGGTGGCGGGAGCCTGTAGTCCCAGCTACTCAGGAGGCTGAGGCAGGAGAATGGTGGGAACCTGGGAGGCGGAGCTTGCAGTGAGTGGAGATCATGCTACTGCACTTCAGCCTGGGCGACAGAGCGATACTCCATCTCAAAAAAAAAAAAAAGAAAGGGTGGAGAATACAAAAGCATTGCAAAAGTATTATAGAAAGGGCATCCTTCCAGAGCCATTCCTAAACCAGGGATCAGATATCGTACCAGGACAGCTCAGACAGCCATCGCCAGGGGAGGAGGCAGCGTCTGTAGACGGTGGGGGACTGCGGTGAGAAGGGTGGAGAGCAAGGCTGTTGTGGGGCTCAGGCTGCTCAGCCTCTCCTCCCGGGAGGTGGGGCAGGTGTGAGGAATTAGGAGAGGAGGACACAGGCAGGAGCAGAGCAGGGACCAGCACAGGAAGGGCCAGCACCTCTGTCCCGCTGCGATGCCTCACTGGAGTCAATATCAGGGGACAGTTGTGAGACACTCACCAAAGCCCATCAAACCCCATCAGCTCCAGGCCACAAAGCCAGCCTCGGGCAGGCTGGGCTTTAGGTTCTGGTCTCTTTGCTGCCCCCTTGGGTGTTCCTGGTTTCTGGGGTTGAAGCAGTGCTGGCTGCGGGTGCTGGCCCTCCCTGACCTCAGGTCCACCTGGCCCAGAGCAGAGAGTGGGAGTGGTGGGGAAGGAGGGGCAATGTCCTGCTGGCAAGCCAGGACCCCTTCTGCTCTGCAGCGAGTGGGACACCTCCTCACTGCGGCAGGTGCTCCCTCGGGCCCTGCCCTGAAACATAAGCTTGAGGGCACTGGCAGGTGTGGATCTGGATCCTCAACCAGGATGACGTGGGTGTGGGGAATGCTCAGGCTCCCCCCAGCTTCCTGGATGCCCTGGGGATGCCCCTACCTTCAGGGCCAGGGTCAGCTTCTCGCGAAGGCCAGCCTCCTCAGCCTGCAGGCGCCCCACGTCCCACTCTAGCGCGGCCCTCTGCCTGTGGGCCTGCTCCCAGAACAGCTCTCGCTCTGCCTCCACCTCAGACCGCAGGAGGCTCAGCCTTTCCCGGTACCCCTGTTCCAGATGCCTGTAACATGTCACACATCACACGTCAGACATGTCATGTCGGGGCTGCGCAGGCCCACGCCACCCCCTTCCTAGCCTCCTCCCTCTTAGAAACGCCCCTGTCCTCAGCACGTGCAGGGCCGCCCTGCCTTGGCTGAGCTGCCTATGCTAGGAGGCAAATCTGAGGGTGGGTGCTCCTCCCTCACGGGCTGGTGGAGGTGACCCCAGACAAGGGGATCTGGTGCGTCACATGGCAAATGCCACCAGCTGCCCCCTCACAGCAAGGAGCACAGCTCCCTGGGGTGAGTCCCAAGGTGGCCCCTCCACCCGGTGTGCATGGCAGGCAACAGCCCTTTGATAAAGAATTTTGATACAGACTTTTGATACCAAATGCACACAAAAATCACCTCCCTCCCAAGGAGGGAGGCAGCATGAAATCCATGGACAGTGAATTCCCAAAGCAATCCGAGGAAGAGGTGGGGGGTATTTTTTTCTCAGCTGCTACATTCATCTTTTACAATAACCATTTCCATTAGCAGCAAAAACAGTGTTCAACGCTCAGTCTCATCTCTTTCTGAAACAGCAGCTTCACTGGAATTCTCAAACCACGTCTACCCAGACTGAAGACCAGTGAGGCCTCCGACTTCTGCAGAAGGTGGTGACGCCCATAACCAAGTCCGAGACACCTGAGCCCCAGAGCCCGGGCTTTTAATCTTGGCTCAGAACTTTGAAGAAACAACACTCAAAAGGGAAGAGTATGAAGGAAGTACAATAATCTGACTAATTTAATACTCCACAAATCTTTTGGGGTAGTGTTAAAGCTACATATTTCCTATCAGCCTACTCTTTAAAAGCTTTTGAAATATACAAAAATAGGGAAATGGTTAAATAAATTACAGCAGATCCACACAAAGACCCATGTGAGATGCTCTGTGGCCATCAGAAAAGCATATGCAACATGGTATCATTTTTTTTTTTTTTTTGGAGACAGAGTCTTGCTCTGTCGCCCAGGCTGGAGTGCAGTGGTGCAGTGGCGGGATCTTGGCTCACTGCAAGCTCCACCTCCCAGGTTCACACCATTCTCCTGCCTCAGCCTCCCGAGTAGCTGGGACTACAGGCACCCACCACCACGCCCGGCTAATTTTTTGTGTTTTTTAGTAGAGACGGGGTTTCACCATGTTAGCCAGGATGGTCTCGATCTCCTGACCTCGTGATCCGCCCGCCTCGGCCTCCCAAAGTGCTGGGATTACATGCATGAGCCACCACGCCCAGCCACAACATGGTATCATTTTTTAAGAATTATGTGCATAGAAAAAAAGGGTGAAAGATATATAGACAATGTAAAGAGTGATACCCCCGGGAAAGTGAGATTTCTGGTTTTATTTTTCCTTTAATTGTATTTTCTAAAATGTGTGCAATAAACATGTATCACTCATTATGTTTATAATAAGGAAAACCTAATGCAATAATAAAAGCTACTTACAGAAACCTACTCATAACTCCCATTGCTCATGGGACAACACCCAAGCTCTCAGGGCCACATGAGTTCTGAGACTGCAGCTTAGCACCTCAAATGCATCCCTCCACCAGGTTCAAGGGCAGAGGTGCTGCCTTAGTGTTTCCAGTCCTCTAACCTTGGGAAAGACAATTCACACAAGTCTTTCCAAATGGCTGGGAGAGAATCAAGCTATACACGTGTGGACAGAAGCAAATCAGTTCTCAGTTACTCAAACTGATTATGAAAGTCAACTTACTTCCAGCTTTGAACACAAGTGTCTCACAAGGAGCACCCTTGTCTAGAAGCCCTGCTAACCCCAAGGCTGGGATGAGGCTGTGCTCGGGAGAGAGAGGTCACTGGAGGTCAGAGCCCAGCCCCTCAGGTCCTGAGAGGCAGCACCAAGATCCCTGTGGCACCAACAGGGATAGCTGGATCCCGACACTCAGGATGAAAGTGAGAGGCAGACGAACCGAGCTTACAACAGGGCCGTCAGGAGAAAGGAGGGGGAGTCCAGGGAGAGGAAATGAGTTCCTGGAGCTCCCCGTGGGTCTCCCTGACATACTTTCAGCTCCTAAATGTTAGCAATTGTCTCCTCTGGAGATCCAAGCTGGCCTCATGTGCGCTCCGGAAGGCAGGGAGCTATGAGAACGTCTTAAGCAACAAAGTCAAGGTCACCTCCCCCAGGGGCCAGGGGGCATCTTTTGGTCCCTCCTCTAGGAATTCCCCAGCCAGGTGGGAACGATGACGCTACAAGGCTGGCCCAGAATAGCTCAGCTGACGGAGACCACTGAGACCCTCCCTGCCCACAGGAGCAGGGACACCGCTTCCTAACGAAATGCCTTCCACGCTCAGGGCAGGGAACTCAGGCCTTGAGGCCTGGCTCAGCTCCTCCACGTGGAAGGCAAGGGCCCCAACCACTGCCTGCGCCTGTCCCTGTACCTGGCTTTTCGCCTCACCAGACACCTCCTCATGTTTGGTGAAAGGAGACTTGACTTTTAGCTTCCCTGAAAATGACCACAGTCCTACAGGGGCGTCCCACCACCACCACAGACACAGGAGCCAGTGGCACCAAGAACGTACACTCCAGGGGGCCCACAGGCCGCACAGGCCCCATGCACGCACACAGCACCCCCACTGCACCCCACGGGCCCCATAAACACAGTACCCCCACGACACCCCACAGGCCCCACACACACTCACAGCACCCACATAGCACCACACAGGCCCCACGCACACTCTGCAACCCCACTCAGCACCCCCACTGCACCCCACAGGCCCCATACACGCACACAGCACTTTCCACTGCACCCCTCTAGCACCAGAACACTCACAGCACGCCCATTGCACCCTACAGGCCCCAAGCATGCTCAAAGCACCGACATGGCACCACAGGAGCCCCACATACACTCACAGCACCCACATGGCACCCCATGGGCCTCATGCACACACACTGCACCACCGCTGTACCCCACATACCTGAGGTCCCATGAACGCTCACAGCACCCTCATTGCACCCCACACGCCCTTGCACTCCACAGGCCCCATGCACTCACACTAACTCCCCACACCATGTAGAGGCACATGTAGATCTGGACCTGCTGTGTATGGCCGTCCCCAGCCAGCCCTGGAAGGAAAGGGGACTTGGGAGGTGCAGGCGAACAGAGGCGGGGTGAGGCCCCACCCTGTCCCAGCCGCCCTCTACGGACTGAACCACGTGGAGGTGGCGGCTGCAGGTGGTGCAGCAGGGTCCCCCTTCTGCCCAGCACAGATCCGTGGAAACCCTGAGGACATGCGTTATGGAGATGGGGGTGCCCACTGGCCTTAGAGCTGGCCCCGGACTGTGCCTGGCTCTGGAAGGCCTGAAGGAGAGTGGCTGGGCTCTGCCCTCATGCTTCTCCCACCTGAGGCTCTTGCTCCCCAGAAAGCTGACCAGTGGCCTTCGGCTGTCCCAGAAACAGTGTAAGGCCAGGAGAAGGGAGACTTGGGTGTCAGCTTCACACACGTACGCTCACTGCTGCGCGACTGGGCCAGTTACTGAGCTGCTCCATGACTCAGTTTGTTTGGCTGAACAATGGGGATAAATGGCCTATTTGGTCCCAGTGGCCGTTAAGTGAGGCGACCGCTGGTGCACACAGGAGACATACCACAGCCGTCTCACCAACCAAACTTACTTCCCCAAAGGCCATGGACCCATCAGTAGCCCCTCAACCCCTGGACCCCCAGGTGCACGACAAAGATGCTCAGGGCTTCTTTGGTAAAGGAGAAGCAGCTTCAGGCTTCAGCCCGCGGTGCAGCTGGCACAATTCCAACATGCGATGTGGCCAGCAGCCGGGCTCCCATCTGCAGGCTCACCCTGGGGACCCTGCAGCACCCCAAGCAAATCGCCTGCATCCCTGGAGGGTGCCACACCACGTGGCTCCATCGCGCATAGCTCTTCTTTGCTAGCCACGCTCAGCTGAGCCAGCGCCACCAGGACCATAGCAGTGAGTGCTGTGTCTGTATTGTGCAATGCAGAGGGTGGGCTGACCTGCAGACCAAGAACCCAAGGGCGTGGGGACAACAGGGCCAGGACTGCAGCCTCGGGCAGACCTCTCGAGCCAGCAGAGGACCCACTGACAAGGGAGAATGGCAGGGAGGCCAGCCATGTCTTGCTGCCCCTGCCCAAGAGCTGTGACTCAGAGCCAGGAAAGCCTGTCCTGAGCTACCCCTGGAGGACCCTCCAGGCATGTGCAAACTTCAGGTGAAAAACAGCAGCTGAGCCCTGGCAGACATGTGCCCCATCAATGACATAGAGAAGCCCCTCTCCTTGCCTGGGCCTGGGACACCCTCTTGGGCAGGATTTCCTCAGATGTTCTGTTTGTGAACCAGTGCGGTGGTTGTATCCTTAAACAAAACAAATCAGAAATCTAAGGCCAGGCGTGGTGGCTCATACCTGTATTCCCAGCACTTTGGGAGGCTGATGGGGGTGGATCACTTGAAGTCAGGAGTTGGTCAGCCTGGCCAACATGGTGAAACCCCGTCTCTACTAAAAATACAAAAATTAGCTGGGTGTGTTGGCAGGCGCCTGTTTAATCCCAGCTACTTGGGAGGCTGAGGCAGGAGAATTGCTTGAACCTGGGAGGTGGAGGTTGCAGTGAGCCAAGATGGCACCACTGCACTCCAGCCTGGGATACAGAGGGAGACTCCATCTCAAAAATAAAAACAAAAATAAAAACAAATCAGAAATCCTTTTGTCTGGTCTATCCAGCCACTGTTCCACACAACTGTCCCCACATCGGGGTCACTATAGCTGTGATTCCTTCTCTGGGCTCCTTCTACCTGCTGGGCCAAAAGGAAACCATTGCCAGCCCTTGCAACACAGCCACCTGCCTCTTGCATCACAGGCACGCAGCTGGGGGCAGAAAGGCTTGGCTTGTGTGAGAAAGAGCCCAGCAAAGCGAGGGCAGGAGGCAGGACCTCCTCGGCCCATGGGGACGCAGCCAGGGCCAGGTACTGCACCAACCCTAGGAAGAGCAGGGCTCTGCTTTCTCAAGGCTGTGCCCCCTGGATTCCCCCTGGCTCAGGTGAAATGGGGGGGGGGTCTCCACTCAGCCACACCCACAGCTCTGGCCCCTGGCAGCCCTGTGTCCACTACCTGCCCTCAAAGGGGCTGGGGAGGCCCAGGTAAGAATCCACCACCTGGGCCCAGAACCCACTTGATTTTCTTCTCCGTGAGCTGCTCCAGGGCAGAGTGGCAGTCGTCCATCTCTTTCACAAACTCCAGGTTCCTCTTCTCGGCCCTCTCCAGGTCCTGCCTCACCTTGTCGCGCTCCCTTGCCAGCTGCTCCACCTGCCCTCTGCCACAGGAAGGAGACAGGGTCAGATGGGACCCCACTGCTGGCCTGATCCACCATGACAGGCGGCTCTGGGCCCCATATCTGCATCAATGATAGAAACTAGCACACCAACTGTACAGCGGGCGCTGCTCCACCAGCCTGCTCCTAAGGCAGTTTCTACAACTGCTATGCTCATTTTATAGATGTGTACACTGAGAGAGAGGGGCCATATGACTTGGCAAGGAAAGTTTCTACGTGGTTTCTAACCCAGGAAGACTGAGCCTGGAGTTCCACAGCATGCCACATCGCTTAGGCAGCCCCAGGGCGTGTGGGAGTTGGTCTGTGAGCCCTCTCGTCGGCAGCTGGGCGTGGGTCGCAAGTACCTAATTCAGTAATGGGCATGTGGCGGGGAGGAGGCTGGCCACCTGTTAGCCCTGCATGGGCATCCCAGCACACTAGTGAGCACACAGTGAGTCACCAGAGCACAACGCAGTGGTTGTATGTGGTCTCAGCTCTGTCTGGCCACCCTGACCCAGCTGAGGCATTGTGTAAATCATCGGTGGCACCTGCTCTTCCAGTGACTGCTTCCCCAAGGAAGGAGCTTTTCTCCCTCCCTGTCCCAAGGCCAGGGGAGGGACCTGGGCAAGCCTTTCTCCAGTTCTATCTGCAGAGCTGCCTGAGGCCAGAGGCGGCTCCGCTATCTGCACCTGGACAGATGCAGTCTTTAGGATTGAGATTGTGGTTTCTGCCAATCTTTTCTGCAGCTTCAGAACATTGACAAAAACACCACAACAATCTTTTTGCAAATCTGCTTAGCAGACGGATGGCCTGAATGGTCAGCCAAACCAAACAGACACAATTAAAAGGGAATGGGTTCTCGGCCCAATGTCACGGGGCATTTTGTGACCACGTTTGAAAAGCGCCTTTCCTTCCTCCTGCTGACAGCCCAGCCTGGGAGCCCCCTGGCGCGAGAGGCAGCGGCAGGACCCCACCTGGCACTGGCAAGTGCCTGCACCAGCATGAGGGGGGACCTCATGTCTGTCCCTTCGAAACCTCAATGAAAAGGGCTCAGTGGGGGCCCCCAACATACAGATCCCAAGCACCTCAACAAGTAGGAGGAAAGCCAGCGAGCCTTAAATTGTGTGGACTCAGACGGCACAGGTCCTCAGGCCACACCCAGCCCAGAAACACGGATGAGCGGCTGCCATTCACCTGTCCATGCTCCACGGCTAGATTCTGCTCCTGTCCCTCTGCGAGCGCCGGCTTGAGGGGCCAGAGAGCACAGGACAGACGGTGTGCAGAGCCCTGCCCCAGGACTGGCCATGTGGTGTGGACAAGAGCTGACTGGTGTCCTGTGTGTCCCAGACCCCCCTCCAGGCCCGCCTGGCCAGCCACACTGCCATGTTCCCCAGTCCCCTGTGGCCTCTTACTGCTGGTAGCTCAGCTCCTGGTGGTAGCAGGCCAGGGCTGCCTGCTGGATGGCACTGTCCACTGTCATGAGCTCGTTGTCAAGGGCCCAGGTCAGCTCCAGAAGGTTCACCTTCTCGTCCACGCTGAAGTCCAGGCTCTGGAAGCAGCAAGCCTGGTAAGCAGGAGAGGCTGAGGGACTTCCCCAAGCAGACATCTCTTTGCTCCCTCCCTGGTCCAGGGCCTAGCCCAGCACGGCTGTCCCAGGCAGCACCCGCCCCTCCTGTCTGCCAAGGTCTCTGAGTCTTGAGGGGTGTTCCTCCTCCATCTCATGCAACTCTGGTGGGCTGTCAACGGCCTGGTCCTCCTGCCTGTGCCTCAGGGGTGCGTAGGCCCAGGCTAGACAGAACCCCTCTTCCTGGACAAAGTGTCAGACACAGGCAGGGGCAAGTCCCCTGCAGGCCCTTCATGGGGACTGCTGTGGAGGCCAGGGCACAAGGCCCTTTTCCCTCTGAAATAATCTATTTTAAGGATGTGAGCCTTGGGATTCCCTGCGATGAGGCCTGACCTGCAGCTCATGCCACCAGGAAGAGCATGGAGAGATGGAAAGGGTCCCCACAGCAGCCCTCAGGCTTACAGCCAAAAAGCTTTCCAGAGCGGGGTGTTCCTCCCTACAGAAGTATGAAGAATATACCTCATAAACTTCAAAGCACAGAACAGCTGGCATTTTACTGAAACAACAAAAAATAGAGCCACACACGCCCTAAGCCCCTCAGCTCAAGGGAGCGGCAGCTAACGTTCTGTCATGTTTGCTTTTTCCGCCTCGGGTATTCCTGGCTCTGCTTTCCACTTGTGGCTACAAACGCCCTGCTCAGGCCAGTGGCAGGCACCATGGCAGGGCGGCTGAAGCAGGTGCCAGGACGTGCCCGGCCCAGAGTCTCCTGTGAAGTAGGGGCTGACTTTCCACGCTGCCCACTTCCTAGCAGCTCCTGAGGAGCAATGGCATCTTGGGAGAGGCTGGGGAGCCGCCTGGAAAGCTGTCACTACACAAGCACACGCTCCCCACCACGTCACTAGATGGCGCAGAGGGACAGAACCGCCACAGCAGCCTGAGGTCAGAAATGCTGACTGAGTTGCAAGGCAGAATTTGGCAATAATCTATCATGAAGCGAGGGAGAAGCCACCCAGGGCGTCTTTGCAGAGCAGCACCAGCAGCTCTAGCGCAAATGGGAAAGAGAATAAGTTCTGAAAGGGCAGAGGCAAGATGCACTCATCAGAGCCAGGGCGCAGCAGCAGCCAGGGCACCCCCAGAGCTGTGGAGTCTGGTGTCAGGCATCTTGGAACCGAGAGACTTGTGCTCTCTGCCCAAACTGCAAGCGATTTTTGGTGATCCTGCCTCCGCCTCTGGCTCTCAGGACAATCGTGAGGCCAGCCGTCCAGGTCTGGCTTTGCCATCTTGGGGGACTTGGTAACAGATGAGGTTGGGCCTATGAGAGTCTTGGTCCGTGGAGTTGGGTGGACTGTTTCAAGGGCTGTCTGGGCTCCTTCCTGTATTGTCTGTCTGTGCCAACAGGACATTTTCTGAGGGAATATGACAGAGCCTCCAAGAGTTACAGGGTGCAACTTCAGGAGTCCAGCCTCAGAGAAATGCTGGCACAGCAGCAAGAGGACATCGTTGCCCTATAAATGCCCAGATTTATCATAGGAAAAGCGAAGGGTCGCACAAATTAGCAAGACAAATGGTATGACACCAATTTTGCAAAAAAAAAAAAAAAAAAAATTTAGCCAGAATGTATATATACATCTCTCATGTGCCAGGGAAAAGCTCTGCAGGACGTCCACTACACCAACAGCTGTCGCCCCCTCCAGGGAATAGGGGGAGGGGGGCAGGTAGGCTTTCTTTCCTATTTAACAGGTTTTTGTTCAGTTGAGTTCACTGCACCTTGTGAGGCTGTCTTCCCTCATCCATGCTGGGCCCCTGCACACCTCTGCCCCTGCACGGTTGTCGCCAAATTGTGCCCAGGGCAGAGCTCCTTCCAAATCTCCAGGGCTGGCCTGCATCCCTCTGGGAAGCCCGAGCCTGTAAGGAGCTGTGTCCCATGCGAGGACCATATCTTCCCTCCCAGGCAGCCCCAGCAGAACACGGAGGGAAGGGTGCGCCTCCTGACACCCGGCCCATGGTGGGAAGGGCCTGGGGTAAGTGGGCGCCATGGGGCAGAACAGCTCAACCAGCCAGGCAGGGGCTCCGGGAGAGTTCGGGCTCACTCTGAGATCATCAGTAACTGCTGTGACAGTGGTGCCCAACAGAAATCGTCATCATCACAACAGGCAATTTCTTTCCATTCATCTAACCTCCTTGGCCCAACATTCAGGGGAAATGTCTAAGCCACTAAAGGCTACCTTCAAATGGACTTTTTCACACTATCTTTGTATTTTATTTCTTATCCTTTTAAATTATAATGTCCTATATTTTAGCAGCAAAAATTAAAAGAGATAGGTTTCTACCTGGACTTCCTTGCATGGCATTCTCTGCACAGAGCACACACCCCTGCTGGGTCCCCTGGCTTGGGACGCTTCATCCATCCTCCTCTGCAGCAGACGGGCCCCCCAGGTCCCCTGTCCAGCTTAGGCATCACCCAGTTCCAAACCTGCAAGATCTCCCTGCCATTCTGAATCCCCTCCTGGGTCCACATGGCCAGGACCTGATCAGGAAAAGCGAAGCCAGAACCATCGTCAATGCTGGAGAAGAGGCGCAGGCTGGAGCACAGGGACACGAGGGATGAGGTCGTGGTGGTGTGGCAGCCGCTCTCCTCTGGCACCTGCATGTCAGGAAGACTTCCATAGCGCCCAGCGTCCAAAGCCTCACACCTGTGCGCTGTTGATGTGCTCTCCACCCTCCCCAGCCTGTGCTCAGAGGGCCTCACAGGAACAGCTCATGAGACCATCCTCAGCTCTCAGAGGGGTCAGAGGTGCAGCCCCATCACATGACCTCTCCAAGGTCACATGGCTGTGCAGGTAAGAAAGCCAGGACATGCAACCAAGGCCCCTGACACCCAGGACTCTGAGGCCTTGCACCCACGTGGCCCAACCGGCCAGCCCCAGTCAGCACACTCATCATCACTTGGAGAAAGACAACAAAGGAGTTTTAACGTTCCACCCTTGAATTCACAAAGGTGGGAGCCTGGCCTCGCAGAGGCAGGGGCCCAGAGAGTCCATGGCAGCACCAGGAAAGTCTCAGCTGTGAAAAGAAATCCAAGGCAGGCTGGAAGGGCAGAAGTGCGCTGGCCCAGGCATAGGCGCACACACCCCCAGACCCTCAGAATGCAGCATGAGTGGCTCACGGCCACTCATGGGGTTCGACAATGAAGGCAAGCCAGCTCAGGAGGCATCTCCTCAACCCACACTAAGCATGACCTGTGGGACCTCATGTTGATCATTCTGGCCTTACATGGCTGCCTGACCCCTTTCCTCAGTGCTGGCTCCTGAGTTTCTTCTTTGTCGTTCTCACTGATGTTAGCCTCACTGCAGCCTCGACTTCCTGGACTCAAGTGATCCTCCTGCTCAGCCTCCCAAGTAGCTGGGACCATAGGCATGTGCCACCGTACCTAGATAATTTTTAAATCTTTGAGATGGGGTCTCACTATGTTGTCTCATCTTCTCTCAAACTCCTGGGCTCAAGTGATCTGCTTGCCTTGGCCTCCCAGACTGCTGGGACTACAGGCATGAGCCACTGTGCCGGGTCCTCATTGATTTTTTTCACCAGATTTCTAAATTATTTAGGTTTTTAAATTAAATTAAATTTATTTATTTATTTGAGCTGGAGTCTCACTCTGTCACCCACGCTGGAGTGCAGTGATGCGATCTCAGCTCACTGCAACTTCTGCCTCCTGGGTTCAAGTGATTCTCCTACCTCAGCCTCCTGAGTAGCTGGGATTACACATGTGTACCACCACACCTGGCTAATTTTTGTATTTTTACTACAGACAGGGTTTCACCATGTTAGCCAGGCTGGTCTCAAACTCCTGACCTCAAATGATCCACCTGCCTTGGCCTCCCAGAGTGCTGGTATTACAGACGTGAGGGCCATGCCTGGCCCTCAATGACTTTAGAGTCAGAAACCTAGATTCTCAGGTGTACCTACCCCCAGTACAGAACAGCACTACTGGTCCTACAACAACACTCACCAAATTCAGGACCAATTGCAGCAGCAAGGAAGTGTCCAGCCCCTGAGCAGCCATGCCCTGGTCTCTTCAAACTGCAGAGAGACCCGGTATTTGTGCAAGAGATAGAGCATGGGTTAAGGGATACTATCAGGACCAATCTTAGGCAGACTCGATGGATCCTTTGGCAACTGATATGGCTTAGATCTGTGTTCCCGCTCAAATCTCATATTAAAATGTAATCCCTGATGTTGGAGGTGGGGCCTGGTGGGAGGTGACTGGATCTTGGAGGCAGATTTCTCACAAATGGTTTAGCACCATCCCTCTTAGTACTGTCCTCATGATAGTGAGTGAATTCTCATGAGACCTGGTTGTTTAAAAGTGTGTCGCACCTCTCCCCTCGCTTTCTTGCTCCTGCTCTGGCCATGTGACCTGCCTGCACCCCCTTCACCTTCTGCCATGATTGTAAGCTTCCTGAGGCCTCCCCAGAAGCAGCCGAGCAGACACTGGCACCATGCTTCCTGCACAGCCTGCAGAACCGTGAGCTAATTAAACCTCTTTTCTTTATAAATTGCCCAGTCTCAAGTATTCCTTTAGCAATGCGAGAACAGACTAACACAGAAACATTGCCCTCGCCATTCCACAATGGGGAGGACAGGAGGGAGTTTTCTTGCTGGGGCATATCACAGCACAGGCTAAGGAGCGCCACATGCCTCACCTGAGCACTGCCTTCTGTAGCCCCGGGAAGTGGGCACCTGAGCAGCCATGTTCCTCACCTGAGCACTGCCTCCTGTAACCCCAGCAGGTGGGCACCTGAGCAGCCATGTTCCTCACCTGAGCACTGCCTCCTGTAACCCCAGGAGGTGGGCACCTGAGCAGCCATGTTCCTCACCTGAGCACTGCCTCCTGTAACCCCAGGAGGTGGGCACCTGAGCAGTCATGTTCCTCAGCTGAGTACTGCCTCCTGCAACCCCAGGAGGTGGGCACCTGAGCAGCACGTTCCTCACCTGAGCACCGCCTTCTGTAGCCCCAGGAGGTGGGCACCTGAGCAGCACGTTCCTCACCTGAGCACTGCCTTCTGTTGCACCGGGTGGGCACCTGAGCTGCCATGTTCCTCAGCTGAGCATTGCCTTCTGTAGTCCCAGGAGGTGGGCACCCGAACCACCCCCATCTTACATGTGAGCCTGAGGCTTGGAGAAGGTAACTCCCCTAGTGACACACAGCCAGGGAAGAGCAATACTGGACCCACCCCAAATCTATGTGGCTCCAGAATCTACGTCACGTGGCCTCCCACATACATGCGTGTGTGCATGGCCTGTCCAGTTCTTGGACAGTTCGTTGTGTGGTGACACAGGCAGGGAGGGAGTCAGCAGTTTTAGTCACCAGAGAGTGACAGCAGTGGTTGCTGGGTTCAGGATTTAACTGTTGCATTTTACCTGGTAATGAGACCAAGCCTTGCTCGGTTTAACCTGAGTGGAAGACTCCAGAAGTAGCGCGGGCTCATGACTGAAGAGGCCAAGCTGGAATTCCTCAAGACTCACTTTGCCGTCTCCGTCTTGATCCAGTTTGTTAAACAGGTCTTCGAGTTCCTAAACAAAAGCCGTCATACCTCAGGCCCACCCACAAGAGCTCCACCCAACCGCCCTCACCAAGGCCTCCCTCCCTCCCTCCCTCTGGTTCCAAGTACCCAACAAGGGCCGTTTCCTAGTCTTATCCAGCCTTAAAACTGTGTAGACCATGCAGGCTGTATTCTCCCAAGGCGCCCCCTCCCTCTATCTTGTAAAACCCACAGGCCTTGGTTTCCATTTCACTGTGAGTGGGTGTCACCTGAACTTCCCAGTTCTACAAATGCTTATTCAGTGTCTGCTGGGGCTGGAGCCTGCAGGATGCTGAGCAAGGCCAGGCCCTGCAGTGTGAGACCCAGCAAGGACACAGGGCTGAGAAGAACTCCAGCAAGGCAGACTGGCCTCCCACCTAGGAGGAGAAGGAACATGGCCACTGGGGAGTGCAGACAGGCTTGGGGGCCTTGTCTTGGAGGCCTTGTCTTGGCTGCCCAGTGGATCCCAGCCACACAGAGAAGGGGGAAAGGCATCCAGGCAGACGAAGGATGTGAGTGAAGGAACAGGAAGTGCCTGCTACACCTGAGCGTGACAGGGAGTCGGTGAGACTGGGCAACTCCATCAGAGATGGGCTTTCAAAGGTGTCTGGAGTTTTTAGCCTTTGGCAGAAATGCCAAGAGCCACCAAAGGATTTTAGATTAGAAAGTGATACACCTAAATGAGTGGCTGAAGGGTAGAGGGGTTTCCAGACCCAACACTAAACCGTGACCATGGCCAGGAATACGTGGCTGGGTGGCCTGCTGTGCCCCTCACCTCTTTCTCGAGTCCCTGGAGCCCGACGCTCTGGCAGACCACAGCCAGCTCCTGCTCGCTCAGGTGTCCGCTGCTGCCCACCCCCAGCTCTTCCCACATGCCCCGGATCTGGCTCTCTGGGGTGTCAAAGGAGGGGCTGCAGGACTTCTGGGGGCTCCCAAAGTCCTCAGAATCCCAGGTCTGCAGCTGTCCTGAAGCAAGGGAGGAGTCACAGTTAGACCCTGATACATACACAATGGAGCACGACTCAGCCTTAGAAAGAAGGACGTTCTGCCCTTTCCAACAGCGTGGATGAATGTGGAGGATATTACGCTAAGTGAAATTAGCAGACGACAAACACCGCGAGATCTCAGTCACACGTGGGATCTAAGGAAAGGGGAACTCACAGGAGCAGGGTGTAGAAGGGTGGTTACAGAGCTGGGTGGTGGGGGAGATGCTGGTTGTGGGGGGTCACTTTCAGTTACAAGATGAGTAAGTTCTGGAGCCCTAATGTACAGCACAGTGACTACAGTTAATAAGACCCGATTGCTTCCTTGAAGTTTGCTAAGAGAGTCTAACTCAAGTGTTCTCAGCACACACACATAACTAGGTGAGATGGACGTGTTAACTGGCTGGACTGTGGTCATCATTTCACAATGTACACATGTCTCAGATCATCACATTGTACACCTTAAATATATACAATTTTTATTTGTCAATCACACCTCAATAAGGCTGGGGAGAAAAACCAGCAACAGTTAAGTCCTGTGCTCCAGGCTGAAGCATTTCGGGGAAGCACAGCAATGCTGGTCAGTGACTCTGAAATCAGATGGATTGATGGATAGAGGGCTGGATGGATGGACAGATAGAGGGATGGACGGACGGACAGAGGGATGGACGGACGGACAAAGGGAAGCTGCAAAGCACCGAAGGTAGAATTAGGTGGTTGGTACATGGGTTTTCATGCCACAGTTGTTTGCACTTCACTCTGTTTACAAATTTTCAAAATAAATCTTGGGGGAAAATATCTGCCTGTAATGTGAAAATTCTTTCTGAAGACAGCCTTCTATGGTCAGCCGTGCAAGCACTTAAAAGAGGCAGAGGGGCTGGGCGCGGTGGCTCACGCCTGTAATCCCAGCACTTTGGGAGACCGAGGCGGGTAGATCACGAGGTCAGGAGTTCAAGACTAGCCTGGCCAAATTGGTGAAACCCCGTCTCTACTAAAAATACAAAAATTAGCCGGGTGTGATGGCAGCCGCCTGGAATCCCAGCTACTCGGGAGGCTGAGGCAGAGAATTGCTTGGACCCAAGAGGCGGACATTGCAGTGAGCCGAGATCACACCACTGCACTCCAGCCTGGGCTACAGAAGATGACTCCGTCTCAAAAAAAAAGAGGATGAGGGCTCTATTATTTGTATTTACAATAAAAAGACCAGTCTTTCAATAGCTTAATTTTTGAAAACTTTTCTAACTTACACAGAGCAAAGAGTAAAGTGAAGCCCACAGCACCTGCTTCTCAGGCTCCACTATGACAGCAGCCTGCCACAGGCTTCTTCTCTACCTGCTTTTCTTACGGCTGAAGTGTTTAGAAGTACAGATGCTCCCTGACTTCCGATGGAGCTACAGCCCAACAACCCCACAATAAGCTGACAATGTCAAGTCAAAGATGTGCTGAATATACCTAACCCACCAACATCGTAACTGGGCCTGGCCTACCTTACACATCTCAGAACACATTAACCGACAGTGAGGCAAAATCCTCTAACACAAAGCCTATTTTAGACTAATGTGTTCAATGTCTCATGTAATCTACTGAACACTGTACTGAAAGTGAAGATCAGAACGGTCCCATGGACACTGAAGGACGGCTTCTACTGAATGCATATTGACCTCACACCATCACGAAGTTGAAAAATCGTTGAGTCAAAACATCATGAGTCTGGATCCATCTGGGGTATCTGAAATCGCAGATCTCATGTTACTTCTGCCCCACATATTTGATCCATATCTCTAGAAAAAATATATATATTCTTACATCATTACAATGCCACTATCATACCTAACAAAATCAACAGGATTTTCCCAAGTGTCTCAAAAATATATTCTTACAGTTGATTTGTTTAAACCAGCATCCAAACTGTTCAGGATGCCCTTGGCTGTTATTCCTCTCACATCTTTAAGCCACAAACACCTCTCCCAAATCCCCATAGCCCATGCCTTTTTAAAGATATCAGACCCACTGTTTTGTGGAATGTTCCACATCCAGATCTATCTGCTTGCTTTCCCAGGGTGTCGTCTAACGAGTTCCTCCATCCTTAACATTTCCTGAAAACCTGAGTTAGCATCAAAGTCTAGTTTGGCTGCAGCCTCAACATTTTTTTTTTTTTGGCAGATGGCACTGTGTCCTCTCCGCGCCTCACTCAGGAGGCACTGGTGCCTTTAGGACTCATCAGCAGGCTCAGGTGGTGGATGGCCACTTTTCCTAACCTTTGTCTTCAGCCGCTTGTCTTCTTGATGTGTTTGAAGCTGTGGAAACAGCTTGAGAATGAGGACAGACACTGGGTGTCCAGGAGAAAGTGTCTATGGTGAGTTATATGTCCAGCCAGACGTGTTCCTATGGTGAGCTATGTGTCCAGCCAGACATGTTCCTCCATGCCTCGTCCACACCGCCTAGCCCAGAGCAGGGACATGGCTGCTTCCACCCAACACAGACTTTAGTGTTGCAGTTCTGCTTCAGCAGTCTGGATCCTTCAGGTAGATGAGCCATGTGGGCATGAATTACTGATAACCCCGCTGGCAACGGGAAAGCCACCATCCCCCAAAGGAAGCCAGACTGTGTGCTCACAAATGACACTGTGGGTTGGGTTGAGGAAAACAAGAGGAAAGGGACGGGTAAGAAAAGGCCATCTTCGAGGTCCCTTCTGGCCTAAGATGCCGGAAATCTCCAAGGAAAAACGTGAAAGCAATCCTGATACTGGGTTATTTCTTAGGCTGACAGAAGAGGTCGGGCAAGTCCCCTGAGCTTGACATGAGTGTGTGCACACTACCGTCTGTCAGCTCTGATCCTGTACAAAGGTTTCTGTAAACTGCTGGAAGGAACCCCAACCTAGTCTCCAGGCAGAGAGCACTGAAATTGCTGGGTGAAAAACAGCCTCCTCCTGCGAGCCCTTCCCTTCGCTGTTCTAGAGCTAGACATCAAGTTCAAGGATGTAAGACACGGCGGCTTGGCTGACTTTTCTCAGCACACAGGAATCTGCCTGCTTTGTCCAGCACCACAGATGGAAGCTCAGGTCAGTTCCCCTGACATTTACTGAGATAAAAGTTGAACAAAAAATGGCCCTAGCATTCAAGGATCATGGTCCGAGGGGTGCTGTTTACTTTGGCAGAAATCCCAGGGCAATACCCTCTATCCAAGCTATGTTTCTGCACAGTCAGCCCATGTGACCGCCTGCGTGGGGAGGCCTCATTAGGGCATCTACTGACTCACACGGAAAAGCCTGGAAAGATAGTGAAACTGCTCACAGGACTAAGGAACGCAGACCAGTGCTACTCCCTGCCCTGCATGGTCAGCGGCCTGCCTGGCCTGCAGCCCAGCCCAGGGCAAAGGGAATGGCGGGGCACCCTGTCTGGGGTTGGGGGTTCCCGGGGTACAGGGCACTGACTGGGAGCCACTGACCCTGCCCACGCCTCACCAGTGGGATCCAGTGCAGCCTGATGACTTCCTGGGATGGCCTCATGCCTCCTACAAGGGGACACATGCAATGCTGCCACCCTGGTCCTTCTGCAACAGGGGGAGCTGGGGGGCGCTGGCAGCCTGAAGAGGGCTCTCGGCATTCAGCTGGGTTCCAGCCTCTCCTCCCCAGTCACCTGCATCCCTGCACCCTGAAACACTAGCTCCTTTCATCACTGCCTCCTCAAAGGCCACGGCAGCCTCTTGCACTCCCTACACCTGCACCTTACATGCCTGGCTGCTAAGGATCCCGCGGTTTGCTCCCTACATGTCCATCAATGCCTCCGGCCTTCCTCTTTCCTGAAGCACATGACGCCTCCCTGTTCTAATTTCTCCCCTCTTTGCCTTCTCTCTTCCTTTCAGCCTGCCCATGTGAGGCAGTTTGGAAATGTGGCTTCAAATTTCTTTGACACTCTTCCCTTCAGGTCTGTGTCCCTTCTTGAATCTGGTAGCCTTGTGACAGCTCTGATCAATAAAAGGTGATGGAAGGGATGCTTTGTGACTTTGAGGCTGGCCTGAACTCAGTGAGGAAATCTCAGCCCTGTTTTTGGGACCACGTGTCCTTAGTGCCCTAAGCCACCAGGTGAGACAGTTGACTATCTTGAGCCGCCATGCTATAAGGAAGCCCAGCCACGCTGAGGCCTACTGCAACCCCTCCAAGGCTGTCCTCAGCTGAGCTCCTCCAGCCCAGACGCATCAGTGACGCTTCATATGATTTCAGACCCAGCCTTCAAGTGTCCCAACAGAGGCCCCAGATGCAATGGAGTCCATCCTAAGTCTCTCACCTTCTCCAGTCCTTCCTTGAGCACTGCAGCCCTGCTCCTTGGAGAAGCTCTGCAGCAGCGGTGTAAAAGCTTGTGCTGTGATCATAAGGGCCTGTTGTGAACCTCAGCTCTTATTCCCAAGCTCAGCAAGACCTCAATCCTGAGCCCCAAGCTGCTCTGAGAGGAGGGATGCTCAGATTATGCCAAGCCTGCTGCAAGGGTTAGCCAGGCTGCCAGCTTCACACCTGGGTAGTTCCTCAGAGCTCAGCGTCTGGCCACCACACTGATCCTCTCACACCCACCTTTCTGTGGGGCCCCTTTCTTCACTCTTGCAGGCATCATGTAAGTCAGCAGTCACTTCCACAGTCTTCTGTTTTTGCATTGTTTGCATAGGTGTTGGTCTTTTCTATCCAAAATACTCTAAGATTCATAATTAATATTTTTGTTTGCTTTTTAATGTCAAGGAAGTATTATAGGCAAACACAAGATAATTAAAATTAAAAAGAAGTCCTCCCCTCCCAGAGCCTTTGTTCCTCTCCCCAGGGGGATCCACTGGGAACTTTTTTTGCCTAGCTTTCTGTCCCCATGACATGTAATGCATGTCACTCCAGAAATGTGGTGAGGGAGCTGAAGTCTCAATCATGCCCCTGCATGTAGCTTCTCTTCCCAAAATGCCAGATCTTGCAGAGGGCACCACAGCAGCATGGATGGTCAGCCTCCCCTTGCACGCTGCACAGCGCTGTGAGGCTGCACGCTGTGATTTGCTTATGTGTACCAGCTGCTGGCCTTCTGGCTGCTATGTAAGGCTCTGAGCTCCAGGACCAGGTATTACACTCTATTTGTGGGACAGATGAAACCCTGGTGGGTGCTGAGACTGCCCCTGCACAGCAGGAGAGAGGCTGTATCTAGCCCAGCGTACCAGGAAGGAGGTGCAGTGGCAGTCTGAGGTGACAGGGCCAAGCAAGGCCCTCCTGCCTGAAACCACACGGCCACACCTGCCAGCTGGGGTCACATCAGTACTTGCAGACCATAAAGTGTGACGAACCACGCTGCTCCCTTGGCCACGGGCCTCTGCCCGGGGTCTGACCTTGGGAGGATGAGGACCGAGAGACGGCCTCACTGCTGTGATGATGACATTCTGACCACTCCTGGAGAAGGAAGAATCCAGCGGGACACAACCCACACCATGCATTTCCCAGGAAATTAAACTTGTGGTTGTGTACTGCCCAGTGACCCGGCTCTTCAGCTTTCAAAGCTCTGGGCAAAGGCAGAGAGCACTGAATGCGAGGCTGAGGCTTTACCTTGTGCTTCGAATAATTCATTCTGAGCTTCTTTAGTGCTCTCGGCCTCTTCATCTGACTTGAGACTCTGTGGAAAGACGCAGAGAGAAGGCTGTGAGTTCCAGGGGGCGCTGCTGGGGACGGAGCACCAGGAACAAATAGAGTAGGATGTTTGGGGAAGTGGGAGATGGCTGAGTATGGAGTCAATCCCTCAGAGGAAAAGCCCACCCCCACCTTGGGGCTGCCCTGCATGCCAGCTAGCAGCCCCAGGTGAGCCCCGCCTAGCAGCAGCAAGGGGCTGGGCCGGGGAGACAGGGGACATGCCTTGTTCTGCACGCTCAGGGCTCCTCAATATAAACCCAGTCATCAACAGTTGACACTGAAAATACAATCAAACACTCGTGTCACAGCAGCACAGAAGCCTGTCCCCCTCTGCATGGTGATGGCTTCAGACCCAGCACTTGAAAGAAGCCAGCCCTGCAGCCACAGCCAACCATTCAGTCTCAGGACACACTCGCCATACAAGGCTTGCAACACACCTCTCTGCACCTTTCCCTCATCAACCATATTAGTTCAGCAAACAGTTGCAAGGTGAGAGCAGGTTTCTGTATCCCTCCAAGGGCTCCAGGATAGCACAGTGCCTGGTAATCACCTCACACCCCAGCAGCCTTTGCAAACCTGTACCCAAGACAAGAGCCCGGGTCATCAAGAAACACGCGACTTAAGTAAAAACCTCGTGCTGCAGTGACTGCATCAGCCAACCGGAATCAAAGTCTGCTTTTGTACAGGTGTTGTGTGTCCCCACAACTGACTGTGGAATGGATGCCTGGTGAACAAGACTCTGTATGCTTCAAAGCTGGCACTGGCTCTGATCGGGGAGAATCTGTGAGTTGGTGATAAATACGCAACCCCATTTTTTAATGAGTTCAACTCCACTGACAACCCTAAAGGTGGCTTTCCCAGTGTTCAGATTTTGGGAATCAAAGATGATTTAAGAAGCAGAATGGCACCAATGAAGATCCACCACAAGGAGGAGATTCACTATCTCTCCATCCCTGAGGTCCAAATTTTTAAAAAAGAACAAAAAGGAATGTTCTGGATTTACCGGCATCACCTAGATGTCACATGCCCCTGAAAAAAAAGACTCTAAGATTTAAATATATTTTGGTTGTTTTCCCTCTTTGCCTCCACAAATGTTGAAAACAAACGGTAAACAAGTCCACCTGGGGGCCCGACCTGTCTAAGAAGGATGTGCTCCTGATCGAGACCCACCTGACAGAAGCTGACAGCAGAGACAGCAGGAACCAGGAACCTTTTGGAATCCTTGAAAATGGTTTGACCCAATCTATGATTAACTTACAAGCTGTGGACCTGCCTCATGGACATATTGCTTAACATGAAGCCCCACGAGACTCTGGCAGCCATCTCCTGGGCCCATCCCCCTCTCCTTGGGTGATCCCTGCATCCCAGGCACCTGCAGCAAATGACCCAGGGAGCCTGGGGGACAGGGAGGCAACTTCCAAGGCCCCAGGATGCATTGGCTCATACAGGCCAGTTATAAGTGCTGGGCCTCAGTATAACTAAGTGTTCAAGATAAGTAGGGCTGGGAGTTGACACACTCACACTCCTAACCTCGAGGCTGTTTCAAAAAGGCATCTTCACTTTTCTACTCTTAGCACATTGACCCTTCACTCCCATGAAGCCATAAACATTGCCTTCTAGAGTTGGTGGTGGTATCGGGGAAAGAGAGATATTGTATACAAAGGATTCATGATAGTGAGTTCTCATGAGATCTGGTTGTTTAAAAGTGTGTAGCACCTCCCCCTGCTCTCTATTCCTCCTTCTCCAGTCATGTAAGACATGCCTGCTTCCCCTTCGCCTTCCGCCATGATTGTGAGTTTCCTGAGGCATCCCCAGCCATGCCTCCTGTACAGTCTGAGGAAATTCTCTATGGCACTAATTCAGGAGAGAACCCTGTGTCCAGGACTGTCCTGAAGACAACCAGACCGAATTTAAATGAAATGGCACTCCCCAAAGTGACCAAGCTTCTGGCGACTCAGGGTGCCTGAGAGGGCAGCTGCCCTCCCCATATCTTGTGATTATGTGCTACAAACAGGGATGAAGGGAAGCATTTGTTATTCCCAACACTGGGCAGCTGGGGTGGGAGAGGGGCCTGACCCACCTCCACGCTCTCCAGAGATGCTGAGCGCCAGAGGTGACTTTTCAGGCTGGCCTGGGTTTGCTGCTCGGGCACACGTCTGGCTTCTGTGGCAGCGTCACATAGCTCAGGCCAGCTCCGACGGCCATACCACTTAGAACCATTCACATACTTTGGAGGGATGGCACTGGAGGCAGCTGGAAAGAAAACAGGAAATTTGGTGGGGGTCCTTTATAGCAGTTCTGGGCCCGTGCAGGCCAGCAGGTACCCTCTGAGAAGGTGCACACTCAGCACCAAGTGTGCCTCTCAAACACGTACTGCTCTGCACACAGAAGCATCTGGAAAGACACGAGAAACAGTGACAATGGCAATTCTATGGCCTTGGGTGGGAGACTGAGAAAGCAAGGGTGGGGCGAGGAGGACTTTCCCCTAAACTTTGTAAGCTATTTATACTTTTTCAAGCATATTTTGCTTTTATGTAATGAAAAACTAATATGAAATCTAGCTATCTATGCAAAGGATCAATAAAACCTCCAATAATCCAAGAACATATAGCCAATGATCACCTGACTCTCAGTATCCTGAGTGAACACGCTAAACATCAAGTGACATTCCAGGCAGCTGACAATAACACAGGGTGACCAGAATATCTCTCACCCCACTGGGACAGAGTCATCATGGGCCTTATTAATAATCATCCCAAGACAGCAGGCACCATCAAGGACTGGCCTAGCACACTCTCACCAGAAGGGTCTGAGCGTATGGGAAGTTAATATGGTTTGGCTCTGTGTCCCCACCCAAATCTCATGTCAAATTGTAATCCTCAGTGTTGGAGGAAGGGCCTGGTGGGAGGTGATTGGATCATGCAGGTGGATTTCCCAATTGCTGTTCTCATCATACTGAGTTCTCATGAGATCTGGTTGTTTAAAAGTGTGTAGCACCTCCCTCTGCTCTTTCTTCCTCCTTCTCCAGTCATGTAAGACATGCCTGCTTCCCCTTCGCCTTCCGCCATGATTCTGAGTTTCCTGAAGCATCTCCAGCCATGCCTCCTGTACAGTCTGAGGAACTGTGAGTCAATTAAAACTCTTCTTTAAAAATAAATTACCCAGTCTCAGGTAGTTCCTTATAGCAATGTGAAAACAGACTAATACAGAAAATTGGCACCAGGAGTGGAGCATTGCTACAAAGATACATGAAAATGTAGAAGCAGCTTTGGAATTGGATAACAGGCAGAAGTTGGGACAGTTTGGAGGGCTCAGAAGAAGATAGGAAGATGTGGGAAAGTTTGTAACCTTCTAGAGACTTGTTAAACTGATGTGACCAAAATGCTAATAGTGATATGGACAATGAAGTCCAGACTGCAGTGGTCTCAAATGGAGATAAGGAGCAGATTGGGAACTGAAAAAAGGTCACACTTGCTATGCTTTAGCAAAGAGCCTGGTGGCATTTTGCCTCTACCCTAGAGATCTGTGCAACTTTGAACTTGAGAGAAATGATTTAGAGTATCTGATGGAAGAAATTTCTAAGCAGCAAGGCATTCAAGATGTGCCCTGGCTGCTTCTAACAGCATATGCTTATATTCATGAGCAAAGAGATGATCTGAAACTAAAACTTATATTTAAAAGGGAAGCAAAGTGTGAAAGTTTGGAAAATTTGCAGCCTGGCCATGTGGTAGAGAAGAAAAATCCATTTTCAGGGGAGGAAGGAACTCAACTCAACTGCAGAAATTTGTAATAGTAAAGAGGAGCCAGATGTTAATATCTAAGACAATGGAGAAAATGCCTGGAAGGCATTTCAGAGAGCTTCATGGCAGCCCCTCCCATCACTAGCTCACAGGCCAAGGAGGAAAGAATGATTTCATGGGCTGGAAATAGAGCACTGCTGCCCTGTGCAACCTTGGGACACTGCTCCCTACGTCCCAGCTGCTCCAGCTCCAGCCATGGCCGAAAGGGGCCAAAAATATCTCAGGCTGCTGTTCCAGAGGGTGCAAACCATAAGCCTTGGTGGCTTCCATGTTGTGTTGAGCCTGCAGGTGGACAGAGGGCAAGAGTTGAGGCTTGGGAGCTTCCACTTAGATTTCAGAGGATATATGACAGACATCTGATGTCCAGGCAGAAGTCTGCTGCAGGGACAGAGCCCTCATGGATAACCTCTATTAGGGCAGTGTAGAGGGGAAATGTGGGGTTGGAACCCACACAGAGTCCCCACTGGGCACTGCCTAGTGGAACTGTGAGAAAAGGGTCACTGTCCTCCAGACCCTAGAATGGTAGAACCACTGATAGCTTGCACTATGCATGTGGAAAAACCACAGGCACTCAACATCAGCCCATGAAAGCAACCACAGGGCCTGTATCCTGCAGAAACACAGGATGGGAGCCCACCCCTTGCATTGGTGTGGCCTGGATGTAAGACATGGAGTCAAAGGAGATTATTTTAGAGCTTTAATATTTAATGACTGCCCTGCTGGGTTTCAGACTTGCATGGGGCCTGTAGCCCCTTTGTTTTGGCCAATTTCTCCCTTTTGGAACAGGAACATTTACCCAATGGCTGTATCCCCACTGTATCTTGGAAGTACCTATCTAGTTTTTTATTCTACAGGCTCATAGGTGGAAAGGACTTGCCTTGTCTCAGATGAGACTTTGGACTTGGGTTTTTGAGTTAATGCTGGAATGAGTTAAGACTCTGGGAGACTTGTTAGAAGGCATGATTGTGTTTTGAAATGTGAGAAGGACATGCATGAGATTTTGGGGGGGTGTGCAGGGTGAAATGATATGGTTTGGCTGTGTGTCCCCACCCAAATCTCATGTTGAATTTAATTCCCAATGTTGGAGGAAGGGCCTGGTGGGAGGTGATTGAATCATGGGGGCAGAACTTCCCCCTTGCTGTTTTTGTGATAGTGAGTGAGTTCTCCTGAGATCTGGTTATTTTTTTATTGTTGTTTGTTTGTTTGTTTTTGTTTTGTTTTTTTTGAGACAGAGTCTCTCTCTGTCACCCAGGCTGGAGTGCAGTGGCGCCATCTCGGCTCACTGCAAGCTCTACCTCCCAGGTTCACGCCATTCTCCTGCCTCAGCCTCCCAAGTGGCTGGGACAACAGGCAACTACCACCATGCCCAGCTAATTTTTTTGTATTTTTTTTTAGTAGAGACGGGGTTTCACCGTGTTAGCCAGGATGGTCTCAATCTCCTGATCTCGTGATCTGCCCGCCTCGGCCTCCCAAAGTGCTGGGATTACAGGTGTAAGCCACCACATCCAGCCCAAGATCTGGTTGTTTAAAAGTGTGTAGCACCTCCCGCTTCACTCTCTTCCTCCTGCTCTGCCACGTGGAGATGTGCCTGCTTCCCCTTTGCCTTCCACCATGATTGTTCCTGAGGCCTCCCCAGCCATGGTTTCTGTACAGCCTGCAGAACTGTGAGTGAATTAAACCTCTTTTCTTCATGAATTACTCAGTCTCAGGTAGTTTCTTATAGCAATATGAGAACAAACTAATACAGAAGTGTTGATAAGGAATAGGACCATTTAGTTGAGGAACACTTTTAAATTCTAATTGGAAAAGAAAGAAAAAGAAAGAAAAAATAGAATTGAAACAGGTGAGAAAAAAGCACAAGTTCTGAACAGTTTGTTGTTTCTTTGGAAGCACTGACATGTCCCACAGGTTGAGACAGTTTTAAGCTTAGATGCGCCCACCATGCACCAAGGAGAAGGACCTTCTGTGTTCTCTAGCACAGATGGGAAAACACAACATCAGAGGACCAGGCTGTCACCTCCTCGAGGTGCTTTGATATCTCTGATCACCCTCCAAGCTCCTGTGCCTTAGGGAGAGTAGGGAGCCCTTCCACATCTTAAAGAAGGAAAGTGTGAATTGGAGCAACTTACACCTCACCCAGGTCATGCATATGGCTAGTGGGGGGCTGACTCTGAACCCAGGGCTTCTCCTCCCACCCCAGGGCTCCTTACCAGCACCTCTGCAACCAGCAAGAGGAGTGGGAAAGGGCACCAGCACACAGCAGAAGGAGCAGGGTCTGGCAACAGTGCACATGCAAGGGCCCAGGACTTCAAGCTGGAGAGCCGGGACCCAAATCCTGGCCATCGCTTACTAACTGTGGAATGGTGAATGAATCTCTTCTCACCTGGGGCCTCAGTTTCCTCATCTGAATAACGGGTATGGTAAGTAATACCACAGGATTTCTATGAGGGTTAAATGGACTCTTTGTAAACGTACACAAAGCTCAATGTCATATGCTAACACAGATAACCTCTGTGTGAGCCTGGTCCCTTCCGCTTTCCCGTCCTCTGCCCCAAGCCCTGTGACAGCCTTGTCTACTGCCACACACCCCTCCTGACCAGGACATCCTGCTGTGAGACACGAGGGAAGCGCTCCCTATGTGACACACTAAATAATACCACAAACACAACACCCCTGCAAAAGCGAAAGAGCCACCCCCATTTCACACCCTCCTGACATGGGGCCATCTGCAACCAAGAAGCAGGCCACCACCACCTCATCACTCCAGGCCTGGGCAGCCCTCCCTCTGACCTTGCCCACAGCCTGTTACCATCCCGGCACCTTGAGGCTGAAACCAAGGCCAGGTGGCTTTCTCCAAGGATGCCACTTCCACTTAGGGACACAGCCTGTGTCCCAGCAGGCCTGTCCCTGTAACAGGATTCCAATCAGTCACATTAGCACAGTGCAGTGTCATCATCCATGGCAGGCACAGCGCGCGTTATTATATGACACCATTTCACAAATAAATCAAGGAAGAAAAAACATCAAGTGTTTCTTCCAAGTCCATATACCTTGCGGGTGACAGAAAGTAAGGTAGAATTCAGTTTTCAGAACTGCTGGATTCTTTCAATAGAATATTACACTACAAAAGTTAACAAACAAATAATGAAAAGAAAATACAGAGGAAATCCTCTTACCTGATTCCAAAGAACTACTGTCTTCATCTGAGGGGCGAACACCAGCATTTGAAGACAACACAGCTACAAAACCTTCCTTAAATTCCTCAAAGTTAACCTGGGTGAATTGAAGGTGAGAGAAGACAATGTCGCTTTCAACAGATCACACATTTCAAAAGCGACTCTTTTGGATTTTCTCCCAGATAGAAACATAGTATTACTGCCTTTTAGAATGAGAATATTCATGTTTTCAAATATTTACTTAAGATTTTTAAAAACAGAAGAGCATGATAAGGAAAGTAGAAGTGGACCATAATCCTACCACCAAATAAACAACTATCAACAATTTTGTAAATCAAACATAATTAGGAAAGAGGGATCTGATGACCACAAAACGTTACACATAAGGTGAACGCCCATGGCATCCCCAACGCCGCCAGCACTGCAGAAGGCCTCTCCACCACGACCCTTCCCCCTACATCTCCTGAACCCTACCCTGACTTTTATGGTGACAGCTTCCTCGCTTTTCTAGACCTCATTCGCATGCATGCCTAAAGCTTGGTTTCATTTGGCTTCTCTGTGTCCTCAGAAGCTTTGCTATAGTGCCCACCTGAGGAGGGGATTGCTGGGTCATAGAATGTGCCCTGTTGGCACATTCCCTTGGTGAACTGAACCTTCTATTATAACAAAATGCTCACACTCTTTAATTCAGTAAAGCTTTTCACCTTAAAGTCCATTTTCTCTTTTAACAAGAAACTACTCCAGCTTTCTTTTGGTCAGTATTTACATATTATCTTTTTATTGAACTTTTAATTCCAATTTTTAATATCCTTATGTTTTAGATATGTCTCTTATGAACAGTAACAGTTGGATTTTGTCCAATCTGACAAATTTTATCCTTTAACTTAAATATGTAATCTAATTACATTTAATGTGATTACTGATTTACTGGATTTAAACTGATTATTTCACTTTCTGCTTTCAATTTGACCTGCTTGTTTTTTCTCTCCCCTCCCCCACCCCGCCTTTGGATTTACTATTTTAGGATTTCACTTTTCTCTTATTAATTTAGATGTTATGGCCAGGCATGGTGGCTCATGCCTGTAATCCCAGCACTTTGGGAGGCTGAGGCAGGTGGATCACTTGAGGTCAGGAGTTCAAGACCAGCCTGGCCAATATGGTGAAACCCCATCTCTACTAAAAATACAAAAATTAGCCGGGCATGGTGGCATGTGCCTGTAATCCCAGCTACTCGGGAGGCTGAGGCAGAAGAATCACTTGAACCCAGGAGGCAGAGGTTGCAGTGAGCCAAGATAGCGCCATTGCACTCCAGCCTGGGCAACAGAGCGAGACTCTGTCTCAAAAAAAAAAAAAAAAAAAAAAAAAAGGAAGTTATATAGTCTATTTTCACTTTTCTACTGATTACCCTAAAATTACAACATCCATTCTTAGTTTACCAAAGTTGACTATTAATAATACTTTTACCCTCTTCTATGACAATCCAAAGCCAGTGAAATATATTAGCTCCAGTTACCACACTCCTGACTTCAATGCCTTAGTTATCATGTATTTTATTTCTATATGTTTTAAACCCTCACAAAATACTATTTTTGGTTTTGTATAATGTTCATTTTAGAATTATCCACATAGTTTTTCTGTTTTTCATTTCTTCTTGCAATTCTGACTTCCCATCTGGAATAATTTTCCAACTATTTAAAATACATTCTTTAGAACTTTGTTTTTCTTGAATATGCCAGTGCCAAATTTTTTGTCTAACATGTTTTTATTTTACATTAATTCTTTTTTTAACAAAGAAATCATTTATAACTTATAAATTATCCTTTTAGAATAGTGGAAATGACTCTGCTGTCCATTTAAACAGAATGGATAAACAAATTGATACAGGCATAGTCATACAATGAAATACCTGACAATGAAAAAGAACAAACCACTAATAGACACAGTAACACGAATGTATCTCAGAGACATACTATGGAGTAAAGAAGCCAGAGAATGGTCAGGTGCGGTGGCTCATGCCTGTAATCCCAGCACTTCGGGAGGCAGAGGCAGGGTGATTGCTTGAGCTCAGGAGTTGGAAACCAGCCTGGGCAACATGGTGAAAAAAAATACAATGATTAGCTGGGCATGGTGGCACGTGCCTGTAGACCCAGCTACCTTGGGGGCTGAGGCAGGAGGATTGCTTGAGCCCAGGAGGTCGAGGCTACAGTGAGCCAAGATCATGCCTGGGTGATGAAGTGAGACCCTGTCTCAAAAAAAAAAAAAAAAAAAAAAAAAGCCAGAGAGTATGTACTGAGTATGTGCTGTATTAAAATATAGAATTTATATAAAATTCAGAAACAGGAAAAAAAATCTATGGTATTGGTGTCCAGACAGTGGTTAACCTTTGGTAGTAGAGGAACCAAAAAGAGACATGATGAGGGATAAGGGTGTGATGGTTACACAGGTGTGCTCAGTTTGGAATATGCACTGACCTGTACACTTGGGACACACGGCTCTTTTCTCTAGGTACGCTTCAGTGAAAGTCACACAGAAAGAAATCAACAGAAGGGCTATTAGGTTGGTCAAAATATCACCACTAAGTGTTGGAGAAGAACGTTTGGGGCCAGAAGTCCAAGCATGCTTCCAAAATCTGGCCAAGAATTTGCATGAGCACATCTCTGTTGCTGCCATTGAATACAAAATGTGGCTGTTTCTTTGCAGACACCTCGGCCTGGGACACACATGTATTACTATCTGACATTAAATTATACATGCATTTGCTTATTTTCTGCCCCCCAGTTAAAATGTGAGCTCACTTTTGGCATATAGTAGGGACTCAACTAATATTTATTGGGTATCTTTGCCTCTATATCCTTTCACTGCTAAGAAGAACTCTCCTTCTCACAGAGGCATTCTTTCACCTTTATTCTTAAAGGATATTTTTACTTGGTATGAAATTCAGGTTGGCAGTTATTTTCTTCTAGCATATTGGAGATATCTTTCCACTGTCTTCTGACTTCTATTGTTGCATTACAGAAAGCAATGGTCAATCTAACTATGGCTCACTTTTAGGATATGTCTTTCTCTAGCTTCCCTTTTAAAATTATTAAACTTTTCATCTTGAGCTCATTATAGATCCATACGCTGTTGTAAGAAAAATACAAAGAGATCCTGTGTACCCACTTCTGGCTGTTTTTAAGATATTCTCTCTGGCTTTGTTTTCCTTCAGTTTCACATAAGATGCCAGGTATAGATGTCTCTTTAACCTGCTTGGAATTCCATGGGCTTTTGGAATCCCAAGAAGTATGTTTCTGTCCTGAAAATGTTTTAGCTATTACTTCTTCGCATAATGCCCCTCTAGCATTCACTTGTTTCCTCCCGGGACTCCAGTTAAAGGGATGCTGGACTTTCTCACTACATCTGTACCACCTCGTTTTATATCTTCATGCTGCATTCTGGACGACTCCAGTTAATGAATGGTCTCTTCAGCTGTGTCTAATTGGCTGTTAAATGCTTCTATTTAGTTTTAAATTTTGGTGATCATACTTTTCAGTTCTAGACTGAAAAGTCTAGAACTTTTTTGGTTCATTGTTCAGATTTGTTACTTCACTTTTCAGAGTTCTTTTAGATATTTTTTAAGCTTTAAAAAAATCTCTAATATAGTAACCATAATTGTTTTATATTTTGTGTCTAACAATTCTGATATCTCACATATTTGTGGGTGTGCTTCCATTGTCAGTTGTTTCTGCTGGTTCTTGCTCATCTGTCTTGTTTGCCCAGTTATCCTTTATTGTATGCTGGTCATTGTATTTGGCTATTATTTAGGAATAATTTCAGATTTGGGATGATGGCACTTTTATTGTTTGCTTTGGCTAGGTGCCTATCCATGCAGTGCCAGTAATCTAAGTGCAGGATTTGAGATTATCTAGTGTACTGAGGGATATAAGACCAGACCACAAAGCGGTATAATGACTGACTGCAATTCATCTTTACCCTACAGGTCTTACCCTTCAGGATTCTTCCTTAAATTTGGGGTTGGTTTGTCAACCCTGGGTTTCTACCTTGAATGACTCCGGGTTTTGACATATGTTTCTGGGGCTCTTTGAGGTCCCCAAGGCCACAGATCAATTTCTCAGTTGCTTACTTAAAATCACAAAATATTCTCAGGGAAAATGGGCTTTTGTGTGCTAAGCTTACCTCTCTGGGTACTTAATTTACTACACTTTTTTTTTGTTTGTTTCTGAGACAAGATCTCACTCTATCACCTAGGCTGAAGGGCATCGGCACGATCACAGCTCACTGCAGCCTCAATCTCCCAAGCTCAAGTGATCCTCCACCTTGGCCTCCTGAGTAGGTGGGTCTACATGTGTGTACCACCACCCCCAGCTAATTTTTTTTTATTTTTAGTAGAGACAAGGTCGGGCTATATTGCCCAGACTGGTCTTGAACTCCTGAACTCAAGTGATTCTCCTGCCTTGGCCTCCCAAAGTACTGGAATTACAGACCTGAGCCACCATGCCCAGCCTATCACAGATTTTTTGACTGGCAATTTCTCACTGATTTATTTGCTCTTTACTGTTTTCAAAATATTTGTTTTTATTATTTTGTTCAGTTTTTCTAGTAGTCCTCCTTGAAAGCTTGGCCTGAGTTAGCTCACTTACCACTATCAGAACATCTGAACTACTTCTTCCTTTTTTTAGGGCTGCAAAAGATTTCAACAAATGGAGCTACCAGGATTATTTAACCAATCCCATACTGAAAAAGCTGTTTCCACATTTTTCCTGTCTGAATCAATGCTAGAATGCGTACCTTGAATGCATGTCCTTTCACATGAAGATAGAAACTGTGAGTCTTTCCTCCTTGCATCCCTAGCATCTGGTGTTGCCTAGCACATAATAAGTCCCCCAAAAATAGCTGTCAAATACTAAACGAATGATGAAATTGCAATTTTGCTCGTTCTAATCACAGATTCTTTTGTGTTGTTGGTAATAATTACCAGCTGACTTTCTTCCATCCATCAAAGAGCAGTGGGATCAGATGGCCCAGTCTGGTGCCATTTCAGTCTGATACTATCTTGACCACACTTGTCTGTTTTCTTGTGTCCTTCTTTACAGCTCACAAAAGGCGAGCGGCAACTCCATATATTCAGGTATTTTACCAATAAGATACACCATCCCATCTCTGCATGATCTCAGATTCATTCATCACAAAGTAAAGAGGCTGGAATGTGTGATCTAGAGGTACTTTCAATTTCAAATTACAATTGTCCCTCAGTATCCCTGGGGGATTGGTTCCGGGACCCTTGGCAGATACCAAACTCCACAGATACTCAAGTCCCTTGTATAAAATGTAGTATTTGCATATAACCTATGCACATCCTCCTGTATGTTTTAAATTAGCTCTAGATTACTTATAATAGCCAATACAATGTAAATACTATGTAAATAGTTGTTAGGCTGCATTGTTTAGGAAATAGTGAGAAGAAAAATGTCTGTACCTGTTCAATACAGATGTGACCATCCTTTTTTTTTTCGGAATATATATATATGAGAGAATATATATATATATAATATATATACATATATATATATGAGACAGGGTCTCATGCTGTTGCCCAGGCTGGAGTGCAGTGACACAATCACACCTCACTACAGCCTCAAACTCCTGGGCTCAAGCAATCCTCCCAGCTCAACCTCACAAGTAGCTGGAATTACAGGTGCGTGCCACCACACCAAGCTACCTTTAAGATTCTCCCTCTCCTCTCTCCCCTCTCCCCTCTCCCCTCTCCCCTCTTTCTTTGGTCTCCCTCTCCTTCTTTCTTCGGTCTCCCTCTGTTGCTGAAGCTGGACTGTACTGCCGTGATCTCAGCTCGCTGCAACCTCCCTGCCTCGGGCTCCTGTGATTCTCCTGCCTCGGCCTGCCGAGTGCCTGGGATTGCAGGCGCGCGCCGCCATGCCTGACTGGTTTTTGTAATTTTGGTGGAGACGGGGTTTCGCCGTGTTGACCAGGCTGGTCTCCAGCTCCTGGCCCCGAGTGATCTGCCCGCCTGGGCCTCCCGAGGTGCTGGGATTGCAGAGGGAGTCTCCCTCACTCAATGCTCAATGTTGCTCGGGCTGGAGTGCAGTGGCGTGATCTCGGCTCACTACAACCTCCACCTCCCAGCCGCCTGCCTTGGCCTCCCAAAGTGCTAAGATTACAGCCTCTGCCCCGCCGCCACCCCGTCTAGGAAGTGAGGAGCGTCTCTGCCTGGCCGCCCCTGGTCTGGGATGTGAGGAGCGCCTCTGCCCGGCCGCCCCTGGTCTGGGATGTGAGGAGCGCCTCTGCCCGGCCGCCCCGTCTGGGAAGTGAGGAGCGCCTCTGCCCGGCCGCCCCGTCTGGGAGGTGAGGAGCGCCTCTGCCCGGCCGCCCCGTCTGGGAGGTGAGGAGCGCCTCTGCCCGGCCGCCCCGTCTGGGAGGTGAGGAGCGCCTCTGCCCGGCAGCCACCCCGTCTGGGAGGAAGTGAGGAGCGCCTCTGCCCGGCCGCCCCGTCTGGGAAGTGAGGAGCGCCTCTGCCCGGCCGCCCGGTCTGGGAGGTGAGGAGCGCCTCTGCCAGGCCGCCCTGTCTGGGAGGTGTACCCAACAGCTCCGAAGAGACAGCGACCATCGAGAACGGGCCATGAAGACGATGGCGGTTTTGTTGAAAAGAAAAGGGGGAAATGTGGGGAAAAGAAAGAGAGACCAGATTGTTACTGTGTCTGTGTAGAAAGAAGTAGGCATAGGAGACTCCATTTTGTTCTCTACTAGGAGAAATTCTTCTGCCTTGGGATGCTGTTGATCTATGGCCTTTCCCCCATCCCCCTGCTCTCTGAAACATGTGCTGTGTCAACTCAGGGTTAAATGGATTAAGGGCGGTGCAAGATGTGCTTTGTTAAACAGATGCTTGGAGGCAGCATGCTCTTTAAGAGTCATCACCACTCCCTAATCTCAAGTACCCAGGGACACAAACACTGCAGAAGGCCGCAGGGACCTCTGCCTAGGAAAACCAGAGACCTTTGTTCATGTGTTTATCTGCTGACCTTCTCTCCACTATTATCCTATGACCCTGCCATATCCCCCTCTCTGAGAAACACCCAAGAATGATCAATAAATACTTAATTAAAAAAAAAAAAAAGATTTTTCTGTAGAGACGAGGTCTCACTCTGTTGCCCAGGCTAATCTTGAACTCCTAGACTTAAGCAGTCCTCTCACATTGGCCTCCCAAAGTGCTGGGATTACACGTGTGAGCCACCACACCTGGCCTGTTTCATTTTTATGAGATTTCTGTATCAGTAACATTTATATAATATCATATATGATAGTTACTACAAGGACTGGATATATAGTATTTGTTTGCTTGTTTGTTTTTTGAGATGGAGTCTTGCTCTGTTGCCCAGGCTGGAGTGCAATGGTGCGATCTTGGCTCACCATAACCTCCACCTCCCAGGTTCAAGCGATTCTCCCGCCTCAGCCTCCTGAATAGCTGGGATTATAGGTGCGTGCCACCACACCCGGCTAATTTTGTATTTTTATTAGAGACGGGGTTTCACCACGTTGGTCAGGCTGGTCTCCACCTCCCGAACTCGTGATCCACCTGCCTTGGCCTCCCAAAGTGCTGGGACTACAGGTGTGAGCCACTGCACCTGACCTGGATATGTAGTATTTGAACTGAAAAGCCAATCCATTCTCCTGGATAAAGGGTTTATCTTGGTTTTCTTTGAGACTCTCTGAAATCTCTACCATTGGGTTTCTTGTAGAAAAACTGAGACACCAATATGGATATTTCTGGCTTGATACTGCTTCCCTTAAATCTCTGTATGATGTTCCACCTATAGGGGCTGTGGGAGCTCTGCCCTGTCTGTGGGACGAAGCAGAGAAGCAAGCAGAGCCTGAAAAGAAAAATGGTTCACCATGACCAACCATCTCTGAGGAGACAGGATGAAGGCACAGGCAGGGAGAGGTGAACGCTAGGCATCTGCAACGCCAGCAGGGTGCTCTCGAAATGTTACAGAGAGAAGAGAAAGGATAACGTCAGAGCAGAGTCGAGAGCACTAGTGCAAACAAAGTGACTTCTTAGTTTATCTAACATCTGACTTGCTTTCTGGGAAGCATGGCTGTAGGAGGGGATGGAGCTGGGTCAGACAGAAGGACAATGGCTGGACACGCATGGCTATCCCAGGGGGAGCTGAGTCAGAAAGGGCCCGGCTCCTGCCACTGCTTGTGGTACCCAACTTTCTTCTCATCCCCTCCCCACACACATATGAGAAGTCTCAGGCCTCCTGAAAGGAAATTCCGTCTCAGACGAGCTGCTTTTCAGGGCGCGTGTGACAGGATTCCAGTCAGAAATCTCACATAACCCAAGCGAATTTTTCTCCTTGCTGATGCTCTAATACCAATCATGGTTATTCTATCAGAATTGGATGTTTCTGTCTTGTATCATTCCTGTAAACATAAAGTAAAGAAAGCCTTGGGAATGACATGGCTTATTCAATCAGCAGAGCCTGCAATCTGAACGTGGACCCAAAGTTACTCTTTTGGTTTTGAATTTTCCAAAGTTTGATTTCCAAATTCTTGATTTTTCAAAAATATCAATTCAGCAAGATACAGACTCAAATTAAAAAAAATATATATATACGTATATATATATACACATATATGTATATATATACGTATGTATATGTGTATATATATACGTATATATGTGTATATATATACGTATATATATGTGTGTATATATATACGTATATATATATGTGTGTATATATATACGTATATATATATGTGTGTATATATATACGTATATATATACGTGTATATATATATAAAAAACTGGACCATCTGTCTGTATTGCTTAAATAACCAGAGCGTTGATTTTTCATAAATGTGCCTTTTGCTCATCTATGTCCCAAACACACTTCCAGGTGATATCAAGAGAGGCTAGATCATTATCTATCAATAACACATTTGCCTTCTTAAGCGCATTGAAAACGGCAGGAATAGAAACCAAAGTCAGAGAAAGGGCATGAGTTTGCCTGAGAAGAGTTCCTTATGAGGGAGGCACAGTGCACTGCTGACAGGGCAGGTGAGGCTTCTTTGAGGAACTAACAAGAGGTCGGATTCACCCAGACTCTCTACTAGGCCAGCAGTGAGTGGTTCTTTTCTTCATTTGTTTTGGCCCAAGGGCCATTTCAGGAAAATTTACTGGCTGGGTTTCTTTTCCCCAATTCAAAATAAAAATACTGGCTGGGTGCGGTAGCTCATACTTGTAATCATAGCACTTTGGGAGGCCAAGGCAGATGGATCGCTAGAGCTCAGGTGTTCGAGACCAGCCTGGGTAACATGGCAAAACCCCATCTCTACAAAAAAAATACAAAAATTAGCCGGGTGTGGTGGCACAGGCCTGTAGTCCCAGCTACTTGGGGGACTGAGGCGGGAGGATTGCTTGAGTCTGGGAGGTGAAGGTTGCAGTGAGCCGAGGTGGCTCCACTACACTCCAGCCTGGATGACAAAGTGAGACTGTCTCAAAAAAACAAACGAAAAGAAAATACTGAGTCTTGTGGAAAAAATATTATTCCTTCAAAGTTAAGATGACCAACAAGATAAGGCACTGCTGTTAGCAGTAACAACCAGGCATGTTTAAGAAGTAGGAACGGGGAGGTGCTTTTTAGTGTTTTGATCATGAAAGCAGGTTGCAGTCTAGGACCAAGATCCCCATTCTAGATGATCTTGACCTTCTGATAGAAAAGGACCCTCCAATTTCACATTTTCTATCTGGCCTAGATGAAACTATGGGATACTTTTGGACATGGGTATCCTTCGTTCTTTCAACAGTAGCTTGCAATTGTTTTGTCCAACTCCTAGATGGACTTCAAACTGTGAAATTGTGTAAGACAATCTGCCTTCAAGGGACTGTGACACTCTCTGATTACCAGTGTGAGCTGCTCACAGGTCCAACCCTTGTGGTCTTTGTGAACCACACACCACCGGCCTATACCAAACCCCTTCCCATTCTGCCCCTGTGACAAACCACTAAAATAGCTTTCTGGAAAAACAAAACCAAACCTCTGCAAGTTACCACATTAAAAACAAGTAATCTTAAGAAACCACTTTCTACAATGCAGAATTTCCATAGAGGGAAAAACTAGGACACTGTTCCATTTGCTAATAACTTTCCTTTGACACTTGAATCCTTATTCAGCTGATATTTATCAAATGCCCATAAGAGCTAACTATAGACCCCTGTGCTTTCCTTTATGACAATGAAGTCCAACACTCACCCTGGCGAAATGGTCGTTTCCGAGGAGCGTCTGCAGGAGGACGGGCAGCTGCTGCTCCAGGTGAAGCTTAAGGCAGAGCTGGGTCAGCTCCTGGCGGTCCAGAAAGCCAGTCCCCGTGGTGTCACAGCTGCTGTAGACTTCCCTGAGCTGCGAGACATAGTGGTTCTCTTCTTCATCCATCCCATAGCAGGCTGGCAGTGTGCAAGGGAAGAAGAAAACATCAGGACACTTTCCCACCTCCCCTCCCATTCCCACACTGCCGGTGAGCACCGAGCTACACGGTCCAAGCAGGCGCAGGAGCTGGCATGTGGAGAAGGCACCAGGGACCCTTGCAGGGCCAAGCACACAGTGGGAGGACTCAGCTCCACCCTTGCAGGAGAGGCCAGAGCAGGTTAACAGGGAGTGAGGATAAATAGTCCTTCCATTGTCAGTCACAAGAACCAGAATTTCTTTGTTGTATGAAAAATATCCATTAGGCCAGGTATGGTGACTCACGCTTGTAATCCCAACACTTTGGGAGACAAAGGCGGGAGGACTGCTTGAACCCAGGAGTTCAAGGCTGCAGTGGGCCTTGACAGTGCCACTGTTCTCCAGCGTGGGCAGCAGAGTGAAACCCTATCTCAAAAAGGAAACTATTTTAGAATAATTAGAAAATAGAGATATGTAGTATAAAGAAAACTAAAACCATCAAAAATTCCACTACCATATAAAAACACTACTATTAATATTTTGAGCAGCATACAATCTAATTTTTTTTTCTTTTTTGGGAGATAGGGTCTTGCTCTATTGCCCAGGCTGGAGTGCAGTGGGGCAATCTCAGCTCACTGCAACCTCTGCCTCCAAGAGCCCCAGAACACAGCCCAGGCAACAAGACAGCAGACAAACCACGAACCCCGCAGAACTGTGGAGGGTCTCAGAAGCAGTGGAGCAGCCTGAAGGTAGGGCTTAGAATTCCAATGTTCACACACACTCCACTCCCCGGAGTCTGGAGCCGATGATGCCAGACGGATGCGGGAGAGGAGAATAATGAAGGGGCTGAGCCCAAAACACACACACGCGCACACAGAAAAACTGCACTACCCAGAGAAGGAAAGAGGAAAGCCATTTCAGCCAGGAAACAAAACAGACTGCTGGGCAAAAAGAATGATCCGAGACCAAGGGAAGTTTCCTGGACACTGACAAGTTACAGTGGCAAAACAACCATCAACAGCAGAATCAGAAGATAAGGAAAGCTCCTATAAAGTGTATCTAAACAATAAAGATAAAAATGAGAGAGAAAAAAAGGGAAATTAAAAGTCAATTCCATACAGTAGTCAAATCAGTGTGGTCTCAGCACAGGCAGACATAGACCCATGGAACAGAATACAGACCCCAGAAATCAACACCCATGGATACAGTCAAACAATCTTCAACAAGGGTGTCAAGACCACAAAACGGGAAAAAGACTGCCTCTCCAATAAATGCTGCAGGGAAAACTACAGATATCCACAAGCAAAAGAACTCAGTTTAACCCTTGCTTTCTACAATATACAAAAATTAACTTTTGTAAAATTTACCAAAAATGGATCAAAGACCTTAAATGTAAGACCTAAAACTATAAAGCGGTTTATAGTTTTAACTAAAATAGTGTAATAGTTTTATAAACAGAGAGAAACCTTCATGATGTTGGATTTGGCAGTGATTTCTTAGATATGTCACTAAGAGCACAGGCAACAAAAGCAAAGATACACAAAGGGGACTACATCAAACTTGAAAACTTGAAGGCACTGCGGGGCCAGGCTGGTGGGAGCAGGGGAAGCCAAAAGAAAAGTAGGTAAGCTCTAAGTCTGTCCTTCTTCTGGCCCAGGGTACACAGTCCTCCTGTGCCCAACTTCTCACCAGACACCTGCACGTTAGCTCACTGCAACCTTGGCCTTATCAGTACTACACAAAGCCCTCTGCAGCATAAACGCTATTCTATAAAATCCCCAACAAAGCTTTGTCTCTTTGCAGTCAGCTCCTCTCTTCCTGCTGTGCCTGTTGCTCCCTTGCAATGTATTTTTCTACTTTCTCTTCACCCTTCTTTACCTACCTACAAGGCATTTTTCTCCTTTCTCTCTGCCTTTCTTGGTAAATTCTTCTTACCCCTGCGCTGCCAGCCCCAGACAGTTGCGGCTCACCTGTGACAATAACCAAAAGAATTCAAAACAGCATCTCAAAGAGATACAGTCATGTATCACTTAACAACGGTGATAAGTTCTGAAAATGTGTTGTTAGGTGATTTTGTTGTTATGCAAACATCACAGAGTGTACTTACACAAACCAAGATAGCATGGCCTACCACAAACCTAGGCCACAAGCAGGTCCATGTACTGAACCACTGGAGGCAATTGTAACACAATGGTAATCTAAACATATCTAAACATAGAAAAGGTACAGAACTACAGTATTATAATCTTATGAGACCACCACTGTATATGCAGTCCATTGCTGACTGAAATATTGTTATGTGGTGTGTGACTATATGTACAGTCATCCCTCAATATCCATAGGGGGTGGTTCCGGGACCTCTCATGGATACCAAAATCATAGATGCTCAAGTCCCTCTATAAAATGATGTAGTATTTGCATATAACCTATGCATATCCTCCTGTATACTTTAAATCACCTCTAGATTACGTATAATACCTAAGACAAGGTAAATGCTGTGTAAGTAGTTGTTATACCATATTGTTTACGGAATAATGACAAGAAAACAAAAAGCCTCTACATGTTCAGTATAGAGGCAACCATCACAGGCCTAACTATATTTTTGATTCATGGTTAGTTAAATCCACAGATGTAGAACCCACAGATAGAAAAGACTCACTGTACTTCTGTGTACAATGAAATATTATTACACCTCAAAAAGGAGGAAAATCTCGTCATTTGCAACAACATGGATACGCCTAGAGGACATTAACACTAAGTGAAATAAGGCCGGCACAGAGAGACAAACGCCACAGACCTTACTCAGATGTGGACTCTAGAGCAGCTGGCCGCAGAGAAGCTAAGAGTGAACGGGAGTGGCCAGGGGCTGGTGTTGGGGGGATGTGGAGTTGTTGGGTAGGGGTGCAAAGTTTTGGGTAAGACATGAATAAGTTCTGGCAATCTACTGTACAACGTGGTGACTATAGTTAATAATAACATATTGTATACTCGAAAATTGCTATGAGAGTAGATCTTAAATGTCACCACAAAAAGTATTAAGTATGCGAGGGGACAGATATGTTAATTAGCTAGATTTAACAATTTGATAATGTATACATGTATCAAAACATCATTTTGTACACCATAAATATATGCCATTTTTATTTGTCAATTATACCTTCATAAACTGGGGTGGGGGAGAAGTTCTAGAGATCTGTTACAAAATAAGCGAATCTAGTTAACATTACAGAACTGTACACTTAACAATGGTTAAGAGGGTAAATTTCATGTTGTGTTTTTTGCCACCATTAAATTTAAGTAAAATATATTTTTTAAAAAGAAAGAAAGAAAAGTGTTCAAAATATGGTGGCCTGCTTTCTGAAACTGCCCAACTCTGTTCTCCTATAGCACTTTTATCTGGATTTTCTCCTTGCCTCCCTCTCATGCAAAATAATCAATCCCAAAGATCTATACATCCTTGAAAAGCCCAGAAAAGGGAGCCAAGGGAAGGGAAAAGGGAAATGATTAGAATAATACAAGGCTTTTTTTCCAAGCACACAGATGGAAATATAGTTCCGCTTGGGACAACAAATGAAAACCACCCGTGCCAAGCACACCCTTGTGAACTTCAGAGCAAACAAACAAGTGAGCCCTACAGATGTCCAGAGAGAAAGAGCAGCCCCACATCACAGCAACAGGGATCAGAACAGCACCATGCCCGCAGCAGCAAGGCTGAAAGTTCAGAGCCAACCCAGGGCCTTCCATGTGCTCAGGGTAAATGACTTTCCACCTACCCAAGAGGCTATATAACCCACGCTGAACACACACTTCAGCAAAACAAGGGGTGAACCAAGAAAGTCAAAGACACAGGCTCACGATCTGGGCTCCATCCAAGACGGGAGGCTTTGGTGTAGGAGCTAAGCCAGGCCAGGGATGGGAGGTGACCAACCCCAGACAGACTGCTGTGTACTGCCCACCGAGCATTTGGGAAAAATAGGGATAGGCTTTTGACAAGGCTGATGGAGCATTTGGAAAAAATAATAATAAGTTCATTAAAAAGTAAGCCAGGGCTGGGTGCAGTGGCTCACACCTATAATCCCAGCACTTTGGGAGGCCCAGGCAGGTGGATCACTTGAGGTCAGGAGTTTAAGACCAGGCTGGCCAACATGGTGAAATACTGTCTCTACAAAAATACAAAAAATACAAACATTAGCTGGGCATGGTGGCAGGCGCCTAAAATCCCAGCTACTCAGGAGGCTGAGGCAAGAGAATTGCTTGAGCCTAGGGAGCGGAGTTTGCAGTAAGCTGAGATCATGCCACTGCACTCCAGCCTGGGCAATAGAGTGAGACTGTCTCCAAAAAAAAAAAAAAAAAAAAAACAAAAAAAAACGATAAGCCAGTAAAAGCCCAGATAACATCAGACTCCATAAAGCCAAACCTGGCAAAAGAGTAGAAGTGTAATCATGGCCAACCTGTTGGTTCTGCAGTGGACAATGTTATGCAATGACAACAGCAAAAATGCACAGTGGCCACTGGGGAGCCTAGAGAGTGTAAGAAATAACAGCAGAATGAGGTTTAATTACCTTGCTCATACTCTGTGTGCTATAAAACAGTACAATTAGGGTATGGACATGAGTATCAGGAGAAATATCTAAGACTGAAATGTGGTTGCCTCTAAGGAGAGAGATGGGGAGATGAAGGCAACAGAGGGGGGTAGTTGATGTCAACATACACTTTTTTAAAACTTTGACTTTCTTTGTTTTTGAAACAGGGTCTCCCTCTTATCGGCTGGGGTGCAGTGGCGTTGATCATGGCTCACTGCAGCCTCAACCTCCTGGGCTCAAGTGATCCTCCCACCTCAGCCCCCAAGTAGCTGGGACTACAGGTGTGCACCACCCTGCCCGGCTACTTTTAAAATTTTTGTACAGATGCGGCCTCCCTATGTTACCCAGGCTGGTCTCAAACTCCTGGACTCAAGTGACCCTTCTATCTTGGCCTCCCAAAGGGCTGGGACTACAGGTGTGAGCCCCCACGTCGGCCTGAATGTTTTCATTTTTAAGCCATGTGAGTATGTTCTTTGACGAAACAAAAACTGATGTAAATCCAATGGGTCAACGAGCCGCGCACCTGCTGGCTCTGCACATACAACCCAGCAGTGCTCCTGGGGAGAAGTTCATTAGGGAGCCAGTCATCCCCCCACACAAAATTAAAACAGAGTACAGAATACTGTAGTAAACACTGAACTTCACGGATGCAGCACCCCACACAGTGTGGCAGTGTGGCTGTCAGGTAGCACCACCCTCTGAGGGTGACGGGGATGCGTCACGGGAAGGCTCTCTGGAGGGACAGCCCTGGGCTGCTGCAGATGGAGGGTGGTTGTGGGGAGGAGGAACCTGGAAACGAGCTTCGTGCCTTCACCATCCCATTGTGGGAGGCGCGGCTACCTCAGGACACTGTCTCCTTCAGGCCCACGGTGGCACCACAGGCCTCCATTAACGGGGCTCTTGACAAGAGTCGAAATGCACGTCATGTTAACTGTACATCTACGCTTGCAACCGCACATCTACACTCACACTCTTGCTGCTCGGTCTCTCTCCCTCCCCCTTTCTCAGGGACCCAGCCTCTACCCTCCCCAGCAGTATCCACGGGACCAACACGGTGCCCTGCCCAGGCTGGGGACTCTCCTGGGGTTGGAGCTTGGCTTATCTGGGTGAAAGACACCAGGGCGTGAGATGCTGGTGGCTGCCTCTGGCCCATCCCAAGCCCGCAACGCCACTGGAAGATGAACATGTGTCGCCAAGTGAAGGGCAGGGAGGCATGGGCGTGGCCTGTGCACCTCAGGCACTGTCCTGAGAGGGGACTCCTGTGGTTGCCAGGTGAGGGGAGCTCTGTTTCTGTCCAGCTTCTTCCTCTGAAAGCAGGGGCTGAGAGGGGTGGGCTCCCCCACCTCTGCTGTGGCCTGTGGTCCTATGAAAAGGCCTCGCTCCTGGACAGTGGACCACCAGGGAAGGGAGGAGTCTGCCAGGTCCTGTAAAAATACTATGTGGTATATTTTTTTTCTTCCACCACAACATAAATTACACCCACATTTGCTTTCCAGAGTTCTCTCAGCTCACCCCAGCCTCCTCTGGGTAAGGAATCCTTTGACGCCCTGGACCTGGTGTAGATGGTGGGCAGCTCTCAGGGGCACAGCCAGGGCAGACATGGTCCTAGGCTGCCATGTGTGGCTGGCCAACCATGGCATGGCCTCTGCTCCCAGGCATGGACATGGCCTGGCCCCAGGGTCACAGTGATGGGTAGGACTGGGGAGCACAGGGCTGGAGAGCACAGAACTGGGGAGAAAGACAGCTACCCTAACTCTCCCCAGAGCTGGGGAGCACAGAACTAGGGAGCACAGGTGTGGGTAGCACAGAACTGGGGAGAGCACAAAACTGGGGAGCACAGGGGTGGAGAAGCACAGAACTGGGGAGCACAGGGGTGGAGAAGCACAGAACTGGGGAGCACAAGGCCAGGGAGCACAGGGCTGGGAAACACAGGGTCAGGGAGCACAGAGCTGGGCTTCAGGCCCTGACCAAGGGTGGCAGCAGAAGACACTTACCAGCCAGGGCACCTTGGCTGTCAGCTGCTGCTGGAGAGGCCCTGCCCACTGACCTGCAGTGTTCGATCAAATGACATGAGTGCTGCCCTTCAGTGACTGGTGTACACCTGATAAATGTTATCAAAACGTACACTAACATGGGCTGGGCTGGGGTCAGCTCCCTGGCACGAGTGCTGATGCCCAGAATCCAGTGTCCGATTTCCCTGCAGCACAGTTGTATGCACACTCACAGCATCAGCTGGGACAGCAGAGATAAGCAGTCAGCGAACAGCCATGCTCCTGCTGCCAGGGTCAACAGAGAGAGGCCAAGGTCACATGCCAGGGTTCACAGCAGCGGGATCTTCCTGACCCATGCAAAGACAACCCTGGATAAACAGAGGTTGGCAATGCTGACTCCACATCCATGGAGAACCAGCAACCTGGCCCACACCTCACTGTGAGGCCGCAGGGCCCCTGAGTGGCCAAGGAAGGCAGCTCAGCTCTGGGCAAGTCCCAGCTCCTGCCACTTGTGGCCTCGCGGTCTACAGGGAGAACTAAACACCTGCTACTAAGGGGGCGATGACTGAAAAGGCCAGGCACTCCATACAGAGACTGCTGCTTAATCACTACACACTGTAATACTGCCACCAAGGATACCAGAACTACCGTCCCATGTATGTACAGGTGCCCAGAATCCCAGTTTCATGCTGCTCAAACCCTATTTCCAGATGTGCCTTGCTGCAAATCGGCCTTCCCCTCCCTCCCTACTTGGAAATACAACCAATGCAAATGACAGAACACTGAGGGGAGAAAGCCGCCTTAACTCTCCCCAGGGAGCCCACAGTGCGTGAGCCGCCCACCCACAGACCTCTGTTTAGACTCCCCAAAGCCTCTGCGTGAGGGCAGAGGCAAGGACACCCCTTCTCTATCATCCTTCCACAGACCCACGGGGAGGAGGAAAGAAACAGGGAGCTTTCCCTGAACTCTCAGGACCAAGACATTCATCCAGCACTGCCACTGCACACCCCTGCGGGTTCCCGGGGGCTCCCAGGCCTGTGCAGGCGCCTCAGTGCAGCCTCACAACAAGCAGCTCACTGTAATAATACACACTGTTTACCTGGGCAGTTCAGAGGCCTCTTCAGTTTCTTCTTCATGCAAACTGAATTATTAATACTCCTTGGTATTCCACATGTGCATAAAATGTTTGCATGTCAAAATCACCAGAAAACCTGGCCAGCATTCAGCAGCTGACTACAAAATTGAGGGCAATATTCCAGATAAAAAGCAACACAGTTTCTCTTAGTTTCATTTGTGGAAATTGGAATGAGTAGGCTCTCAATAATCCTAATGCTATAAAGCTTAATTTAAGATACAAACATAAACTTTGCCACCAAGTGAAAGAAAATCCTGTTTTCATCCAGAGGGGAAAAGCCTGTCCCCAAACAAACTGGACACTGCCCCAGAGACATATGACGTTGTCATCGCTCTGCAGGACAGTGCAGCCCTCTGGAGGCCGGAGGAGCAAGGTGTTGGTTTGCATTTAATTAATTTATGCACAATGACGAGGGAATTTAAGCTATGCCCCCCAGAATCCACTGGGCATTAAGGGCAGAGAAGAGATTCATGACCACTCGGAGGCAGCCTAGGTGTGCCGATCACCTAGGGACCCAGAGTGTCCATAACGGGAAGCCATTCCCAACAAGGATCTCTGTAAATCCCGCTCACCCGGAAAGAACAGGGCTGAGGCAGCCCTTTGAGGGTGTTCCTTTTTTATCTGGAAAGATGTTATAACCCCAATAAAACACTGAAGCCAGTGCCTACCTTCCAGCTGAACAGACCTCAGTGCTACTTCCAATGGCCTTGCCAGCAGCAATCAGCCTTCACACTCTGGCAGTTCTGAGCTATTAGGATTAACTTCTGCTTTAAGTGTTTTCATGGCTTTTGCTTATTTTTCAAAATTTTTGCTATTTATTTATTTTGCAGGCGCAGACCCAAAATATCTCAACAATCAAGTTTGAAAAGCTATCCCTTTTTTATTAAATAAGGTTTAAGAAACTTTTTTATTGTTTCAGTCCCAAAAATATAAAAATAAGCTTATAACTCATTTAAGTGTTAATTAATATAATACTTACTTTCCCTACAAAGCAGATTTTTAGACTAAAAACTACAAAGATACCAAATGTTAAAACTGTCCTAGAACACCTATCTTTCTGTGGTCTCCTAAAAAAAGACACCTCGGTACCTATCAATGCCAGACTCTGCTGTCAAAGTCTCCAGTTTTAATGTGGGTTCTGCCACTTTCTGGCTCTGTGGTCTTGGACACGTTACTTCACCTCCCTGAACCTCAGTTTCGTGATCTGAACAACCTGATTAGGACATTCTGAGCATTCAAAGAGCTAATGCTAAACATCCTAACATGTTAGGTACTGAGACCCGTGCCTGATGGCAAGTACTGAATAAATGTTACCATGCCCCATTATACAGGCAAATGTGTCTGGGACTGTACACATGTCTCTAACCATCTACAAGCTGAGTGGGCATTTATAGCTTCCAAGATAAATAATCATATACAGCTAATCTTGTAAATTCCTATTGTGTGTCTATGTATGTAAAGACTTTTATATCCACACATACTTATATTCATGCTAGGACTATAGCTATAGATGCAAAATTTATATGTGTATCCATATAATTACAAAATATCCATACAATTAGTTATAGACATGAAATTATCCACATACACTTCTATGTATATAAAATGAGCTCTTTCTATATATATCATTACAAAAATAGGAAACTTTATTCTCAACATCAGTATCAACTTCTAACATAAATCTACTGTAAAGAAAGCAATAGTTCCTCTTTTTTACTGGAAATAGCCAATAACAGAAATAGAAGAAATGAGAGAACTAGAAGAGGACATTTGCAGCTACCACTGTAATAGCTGTAATAAGACAAGAATCATCCGTGTATGATCAAGAACAATGGAAGGAGTGACACTGTGCACAACAGCGGGGCAGGAAGCTCTAGGGGGTCAGACGCTCCCACAGAAACTACTGAGCAACTGCAATCAACTATTTCAAAACTCTGGAATCATTTCAGATCCTTATGGGCCTGCTACCATCCCTGTTTCTCAGTCCTTGTTCCTGCTGCCCTAGAGCTGGACGACAGCAGCTTGCACTCCTGGGGTGTCTGGCTGGTGCCAGAGTGGGCAGTGGGGACCCTGTCTGACAAAGCATGGATTCAGGGTTTTGGTTGGTCTAGTGGTTCCTTTAGGGAATGAAGCAGACTTTGCCTTGCATTCAGCCTTCCTGGGCTACAGAAGCTTCCTCAAAAGCATCTATCAGAATATATAAAGGGATGGGAATACCTTTTGGGAAGGGAGAAACTTTGTCAGGTCACTGGCTGACTGTGAAGAACAGAAACTTCAGTCACTGCACACAAGAAAGATTACACAATTTGAAGAAGAAAAAGAAAAAGAATGAAGAAAAATGAACAGAGTCTAAAGGTCAAGTGTACAATCATACACATCAGAGGAGACCAAGAAGAAGAATGGGGCAGAAAAAACATTCACAGAAAAAATGGCCAAAAACTTCTCAAATCTGATGAAAGACATGCATATTTGGATCCAAAAGGTAAGAAACCCAAAAAGAATATTCTTAAAGAGATCCACAGAGATCCACACTGAGACTCATTATAGCCATATGGTCAGACCTTAAAGGCAAATAGAGAATTCTGAAAGCAGCCAACCAGCAGCCCTCGGAGCTGCTCTATGGAGTAGCCATTTTTTTGTTTCTTCACTTCTCTAATAAACTTGCTTTCACTTAAAAAAAAAAAAAAAAAAAAAATGCCTGGGCGTGGTGGCTCATGCCTATAATCCCAGCACTTTGGGAAGCTGAGGCGGGCGGATCACTTGAGGTCAGGAGTTCGAGACCAACCTGGTCAACATGGTGAAACCCCCCTCAATACTAAAAATACAAAACTTAGCCAGGGGTAGTGGCAGGCACTACTCGCCTGTAATCCCAGCTACTTGGGAGGCTGAGGCACGAGAATTGCTTGAACCTGAGAAGTGGAGGCTGCAGTGAGCCAAGATGGCGCCACCGCACTCCAGCCTGGGCAACAGGGCAAGACTCCGTCTTCAAAAAAAAAGAAAAGAAAAAGAAAAAGAAATATGGCTTATGGTTTATTAATAGGAAATAAAAAAGTAAAATTATCTGTTTGTAGATGATACAATCTGTGTAGAAAATACTAAAGATTACACAGACACACACACCCCCCTCCCAAATACCCACCCACCTGTTAGAAACAATAAGTGAATTCGCAAAATTGCAGGATACAAAATCAGCACTTAAAAATCAGTTGCAGCTGGGTGTGGTGGCTCATGCCTGTAATCCCAGCACTTTGGGAGGCTAAAGCACACAGACAGCTTGAGCTCTGGAGGTCCTGACTAGCCTGGGCAACATGGCCACTTCCACAAAATACACAAAACTTAGCCAGGCATGGTGCTCTGTGCCTGTAGTCCCAGCTACTCAGGAGACTGAGGTAGGAGTGAGGCAGGAGAACAGGCTCTGGAGGAGGGAACCTATGGCTGTTTTATGCCCAACTAAATTGAAAGGAAAATCCTAACTTTCGACGCCTAAGTAACAAAAGGACCAGAGGCTACTCAGGCTACTCCCTTTGCAAACTCCTAATCTTTTCTGCGTGGTAGATGGGAAACTGGCTGTCCGCAACCAATCAGATTGATTGTGGGTGGAGTCCTCCTCTGCAACTTTGTAACTTTACCTTAGCCTCTGATTGGCTGCAAAATGCAACCAATCAGATGTTGCACAAGACTGCAACATTTGTAACTCCATTTCAGCCTCTGATTGATGCTGAAAGCAATCAACTGCAGGCCACCACTTCATTTCCATGAGGTGAGCATGAAGTGGCCAATGGCAAACCTCTAGCCGGAGGTTTCTGGACAGGAGAAGATTCTATATGCAGGCCCTTGAGGCGCTGCTCAGCCCGCTCCCACCACACTGTGGAGTGTAGTTTCGTTTTCAATAAATCCTTGCTTTGGCTCTTTCGTGGCTTCATTCTTTCTTTGCTTTGCTGGGTGTTTTGTCCAATTCTTTGTTCAAAATGCCAAGAACCTGGACAACTTGGAGTCAAGACCCTCTACCAGTAATAGGTGGATCACCCGAGCCCAGGAGGCAGAGACTGCAGTGAGCAAAGATTACGCTACTGCACTCCAGCTAGGGCAACAGAGTGAGACTGTGTCTCAAACAAAAACAAACAAACAAAAAATCAGTTGCAATTCTATATACCAGCAATGAACAATCTGAAAAGGAAATCAGGAAAACAACTCCATTTATAATAGCATCAAAAGGAATAAAATACTTCGAAACAAATTCAATGCAATCCCCAACAAAATCCCAAAGTCACATTTTGGAGAAATGAAAAAGCCCATCCTCAAATTTATATAAAATCTTGAGTGACCCCTAATAGCCAAAACAATCTTGAAAAAGAAGAACCAAGTTGGAGCACTCAAAATTCCCAGTTTTGAAGCTCACTACAAGGCCACAGAGTAATCAAAACACTGTGGTAATGGAAAGAATGAAGATAGACTCTTACCTTACATTATATATAAAAATTAGGCCACGCGCGGTGGCTCATGCCTTGTAATCCCAGCACTTTGGGAGGCCAAGGTGGGTGGATCACCTGAGGTCAGGAATTCAAGACCAGCCTGCCCAACATGGAAAAACCCTGTCTCTACTAAACATACAAAAAATCAGCTGGGCCTGGTGGTAGGCACCTATAATCCCAGCTACTTGGGAGGCTGAGGCAGGAGAATCACTTGAACCTAGAAGGCGGAGCTTACAGTGAACCGAGACTGCACCACTGCACTCTAGCCTGGGTGACAAGAGCAAATCTAAAAAAAAAAAAAAAATTAACTAAAAATGGGTTAAACAAAAAGGTAAAGGCTAAAACTATAAAACTCTCAAAAGAAAACACAGGAGAAAAGATTCAGGACACTGGATTTGGCAAGGGTTTCTGGATGGCACCAAAAGCACAGTAACAACAGGAAAAATAAAATCAGATAAATTAGACTTCATGAAAATTAAAAATTTTGTACATCAAAAGACACTATCAAGAGAGTAGATACTCCAAATACCTTGATTTGATAATTATACATCATATGCCTGCATCAAAACATCACATGTACCTCATAAATATGCATAACTATTATGTATCCATAATAATTAAAAATACTTTTCTTTTTTTGAGACAGAATCTTGCTCTATGGCCCAGGCTGGAGTGTAGCGGCACAATCATATTTCACTGTAACCTCAACCTCCAGGGCTCAAGTGATCCTCCCACCTCAGGCTCCCGAGTAGCTGGGAGTACAGGTGTACACCACCACTCCTGGCTATTTTTTTTTTTTTTTAATTTTTTTGTTGACATGGGTGTCTCATTATATTGCCTAGGCTGGTCTTGAATTCCTGGACTCAAGCAATCCTTTTGCCTTGGCCTCCCAAAGTGCTGGGGTAACAGGCATGAGCCACCACGCACAGCCAAAAAAACTTTTTTTTTTTTTTTGAGATGGAGTTTTGCTCTTGTTGCCCAGGCTGGAGTGCAAATGCGCAATCTCAGCTCACTGCAACCTCCGCCTCCCAAGTTCAAGCGATTCTCCTGCCTCAGCCTCCCAAGTTCAAGTGATTCTCCTGCCTCAGCCTCCCAAGTAGCTGGGATTACAGATGTGTGCCACCACACCTAGCTAATTTTGTATGTTTTTAGCAGAGATGGGGTTTCACCATGTTAGTGAGGTTGGTCTCTCAGACTCCTGCCCTCAAATGATCCACGTGCCTTGGGCTCCCAAAGTGCTGGGATTACAGTCGTGAGCCACCGCGCCTGGCCAAAAAACACTTTTTAAAGTCACTATTAAGAGAGAGAAACACAGATGGACACAGTGGTGCGTGCCTGTAGTACCAGCTACTTGGGAGGCTGAGGCAGTAGAATTGCTTGAGCCCAGGTGTTTCAAGTGCAGCCCAGGCAAAATAGCAAGATATTGTCTCTTAAGAAGAGAGAATCTATGCAATAGAAAATACCTGATGAAGAATTAATATCCAGAATAAAAAACTACAACTCAACAACAAAAACCCAATTCAAAAATGAGCAAAGGGGTGTGGCAGCTCACGCCTGTGGTCCCAGCACTTTGGGAGGCCAAGGAGGGCGGACCACTTGAGGTCAGGAGTTCAAGACCAGCCTGGCCAACATGGTGAAACCCCATCTCTACTAAAATTACAAAAATTAGCCAGGCGGGGTAGCGGCCGCCTGTAATCTCAGCTACTCGGGAGGCTGAGGCAGAAGAATCACTTGAACCCGGGAGGCGGAAGTTGTAGTGAGCAAGACTGTGCCACTGTGGTCCAGTCTGGGTGACAGAGCCCTGTCTCAAAAAAAAAAAAAAAAAAAAAAAAACCCCAAAAAACGCTGATATAAAAAACTCAATTGTAGGATGGGTGTGGTGGCTCATGCCTATAATCCCAACACTTTGGGAGGCTGAGAGGTGTGGATTACTTGAGGCCATGAGTTCAAGACCAGCCTGGCCAACATGGTGAAATCCCATCTCTACTAATACAAAAAAATTAGTGAGCCGTGATGGTGCACGCCTGTCATCCTAGCTACTCAGGAGGCTGAGGCACGAGAATCACTTGAACCAGGAGGCAGAGGTTGCAGTGAGTCAAGATCATGCCACTGCACTCCAGCCTGGGCCACAGAGAGATCCTCTGTCTCAAATAAATAAATAAATAAATAAATAAATAAATAAATAAAATTCAATTGTATTTCTATATACATGCAATGAACAATCCTACTAGATTATCAAAAGGAATAAAATACTTAGGTGTAAATTTCATTTAAAAATGTAAAACCTATACTCTGGAAACAAACACAGTTGAAAGAAACTTAAGCCAGATGTGGTGGCTCACATCTGTAATCCTAGCACTTTGGGAAGCCAAGGCAGGCCGACCGCTTTAGCCCAGGATTTCGAGACCAGCCTGGGTAACATAGTGAGACCTCATCTCTACAAAAAAAACAGAAAAAATCAGCAGGGCATAGTAGCATGCACCTGTAGTCCCAGCTACTTGGGAGGCTGAAGTTGGAGGATCTCTTGAGCTTGAGAGGTTGAGGCTGCAGTGAGCCAAGATTGCACCACTGCACTCCAGCCTGGACCCTGGGCAACAGGGCAAAGCTATGTCTCCAAAAAAAAAAAAAAAAAAAAAGTTTAAAAGTAACTAAATAAATGGAGACACATCTGTGGTAGTTCCTCAAGGATATATTCACTTCTTAATGTCTGGAACCTGTGAATATTATCTTCTATATTAATAGCAAAGAAAGTTAAGTAGATTAAAGATCTTGGGAGGAGGAGTTTATCCAAGATTATCCAGGTGGGACCTGATGCAATTACATATAGTCTCATGAAAGGCAGAAAGAATTTTGAGAGAGAAGAGGAGAGGGCAATGTGACCAGAGGCAGAGGCTGGAGTGATGCAGCCGTAAGCCAAGGAATGCCTGTAGCCCCCAGAAGCTGAACAAGCCAAGGCACAAATTCTTCCCTGGAATCTAGAGAGAGCAAGCGGCCCTGCCAACACCCTGTGTTTAGACTTCTGGCCTCCGTGACTGTCACAGGATAGATTTCTGTTGTTTAACCCTAACTCAATTTGTTGTAATTTGGTACAGCAGCCCTAGGAACTAATACAACATCCCAAGTCTCAGCGTTGTTAAGATGGCTGTAACTCCTTCACCCATCACAGAGTCTAAGCAATCTCTACCAAAATCTCAGCTGGCTTCTTTAGAGAAATTAACAAGTTGACCTTAAAATTCAGATGGAAATTCAAGGGACCAAGAATCACCAAAACAATCCTGGTAAAGAAGAGCTAGATATTCCCAGTCAGTTGCAAAACTTACTACAAAGGTACAGTGCAGTATGGTACTGGCATAAAGACAGATACATAGACAAATGGAATAGCATTGAGAGTCCAGAAATAAACCCTTGGATTTACAGTCCATTGATATTCTTTTTTTTTTTTTTCTTTTCTGAGACAGAGTCTCGCTCTCTTGCCCAGGCTAGAGTGCAGTGGCGCCATCTCGACTCACTGCACTCTGCCTCCCAGATTAAAGCGATTCTCCCGCCTCACCCTCCCGAGTAGCTGGGATTACAGGCATGCACCACCATGCCCAGCTAATCTTTGTATTTTTAGTAGAGACAGGGTTTCACCATGTTGGCCAGGCTGGTCTCAAACTCCGGACCTCATGTGATCCACCTGCCTCAGCCTCCCACAGTGCTGGGATTACAGGTGTGAGCACCTGGCCCAAAGAACTCTTAAAACTCAACAAGGCCGGGCATGGTGGCTCACACTTATAATGCCAGTACTTTGGGAGGCCAAGGTGGGTGGATCACCTGAGGTGAGGAGTTTGAGACCAGCCTGGCCAACATGGTGAAACTTCATCTCTACTAAAAATACAAAATTAGCCGGGCGTGGTGGCACATGGCTATAATCCCAGCTATTCGGGAGGCTGAGGCAGGAGAATCACTTGAACCCAGGAGGCGGAGGTTGCAGTGAGCCGAGATCACACCACTGCACTCCAGCCTGGGCAACAAGAGCAAGACTCTGTCTCAAAAAAAAGAAAAGAAAACAAACAAACAAAAAAACTCAACAGTAAGAAAAAAAACTCAATTGAACAATGGGCAGAAGATGCGAACATCTAACCTAAGAACATATACAAATGGCAAATATGCATATGAAGATGCTCAACATTATATGTCCCCAGGGAACCACAAACAAAACAAAGAGACACCATGATACACCCATTAGCATAGCCAAAATATAAAATACTAATACCACCAAATACTGACAAGAATCAGGAGCAACTGAAACTGATATTCCCTGCTGCTGGGAATGTAAATGGGACAGCCTCTCTGGAAGACAGTTTGGCAGTTCCTTACAAAATCAAACATATTCTTACAATGCAATCCAACAATTGTACTCCTTGGTATTTCCTTAAATAAGTTGAAAACTTATGTCCACACAAAAACTGTACCTGGATATTTATTGCAGCTTCATTCAGAACTGCCAAAACTTGGGTGCAACTAAGATGTCTTTCAGTAGTTGAATAGATAGACTGTGGTACATCAGATAATGGACTACTATTCAGCAGTAAGAAGAAATGAGTGATCCTCTTGTAGTTCATAAGTGTGATAGCTGGGTGTTCACATGCATGTGTGAGATGTGCTACCCTGAAACCCTGTTATGATGTTGGCACATTACTCATCTGAAATGAAAAGAAGAAAAAGAAAAAAGAAATGAGCTATGAAGGCATGAAAATGCATGAAGGAATCTTAGATGCATATTGCTAAGTGACAGAAGGCAATGTGAAAGGTTACATACTATACAATTCCAACTATATGACTTTGTAAAAGCGAAAAGTGTGAAGATGGTAAAAAGATCAGTGGTTGCCGGGTGGAGGGAAGAGAGGGATGAACAGGGGAAGTACAGAGGAATTTTAGGTTAGTAGAACTATTCTGTAATATACTATAATAGTGGATGCATGTCATTTTACATTTGTTAAAACCCACAGAATGTACAACACCAAGAATAAACCCTAATATAAACCTTAGTCTCTGGAGGGGGATAATGTGTGGATGTGGGTTCAACAAGTGCAATGAAAGGACCAGGCTGGGGTGGGACACTGACAGTGAAGGAGGCTGTGCATGGCAGAAGCGGAGGGCATGTGGCATCTCTCTTCTACCCTGCTCAATATTGCCGTGAACCAAAACCGGCTCTAAAAAATAAAGTCATTTTTTTCTTTTCTTTTTTTTTTTTTGAGACAGAGCCTTGCTCTGTTGCCCAGGCTGGACTGCAGTGGCACGATCTTCGCTCACTGCAAGCTCCACCTCCCAGGTTCACGCAATTCTCCTGCCTCAGCCTCCCGAGTAGCTGGGACTACAGGTGCCCGCCACCACGCCTGGCTAATTTTTTGTATTTTTTATTAGTAGAGACGGGGTTTCCTCATGTTGGCCAGGATGGTCTCGATTTCCTGACCTTGTGATCCGCCCGCCTCGGCCTCCCAAAGTGCTGGGATTACAGGTGTGAGCCACCATGCCCAGCCAATAAAGTCATTTTTTTAAGTGAAGGGGAAATTAAGACGTTTTCAAAGAAACAAAAACTGGGAGAGTTCTTCAGTAGCAGATCTAACCAACGAGAAATACTAAAGAGTGTCCTTCAGGCTAAAACAAAAGGATGCTACACTAAAATCAACATGAAGAAATAAAAAGTACCAATAATGGTAACCGTATCAGTAAAGTTAATATTAATCAATTTTTTGTATTTAACTTCATTCCCCTTCATTTGGTATAAAAAACCAATAATACACAATTTGCACAATACAATAATTATATATCTATCTTGATGAGTACAAAATGTTTAAGGATGTAATTTGTGATAATAACAGCATAAAAAAGGGGAGGAACAGAGCTATCTAGAAGGAAAGTTTTTGCATACTATTGTGATATTATGAGATATACATATATATTGATTTCATCCACAGCTCCTGGCTCTTAACTCCTATAGTCCTTGTTAGTCTTTTGTTATAATGTTGGGTAACTTGAGGCCTCAGATGCAGACATCAGAAAACAGAATCTCAGCTGGGCACAGTAGTTTACACCTACAGTCTCAAAGCTTTGGGAGGCCGAGCGGGGAGGATCACTTGAGGCCAGGAGTTTGAGACCAACCTGTCCAACAAAGCAAGACGTCCAAAAAAATTAATGAATAAATAGAATTAGCTAGGCATAGTGGCGTGCCATTGTATTCCCAGCCACTTGGGAGGCTAAGGCAGGAGGCACAATCGTAGCTCACTATAGCCGCAAATTCCTGGCCTCAGGTGATCCCCTGCCTCAGCTTCCCAAGTAGTTGGGACCACAGGCATGTACCACCACACCCGGCTATGTTTTTATATTTTGTAGGGACAGGGTCTCACTTTGTTGCCCCAAGCTGCTCTTGAACTCCTAGCCTCAAGTGATCCTCCTGCCTTGGCCTCCAAAATCTCTGGGATTATAGGCGTGAGCTACCATGATTGGCTCAGAAAAACTATTTTTTACTGACCACCTGTTCTGTGCCTCAGACATAAAATCCATCATATCAATAATGCTATGGAAGTGTTACCATGTGTAGATAAGGAAGCTGAGTCAGAGAAGTTGGGTCATAGGCTTAAAGTCACAAAGGGCATACTGGAGCTGACATGAAGCCCAAGTCAGCCTGACTGGGAAGCCTGTCATCTTCCCCATGGCTGGGTTGCCCTGCCAGGCTCTGTTGATACAACAAGTCCATCAACACCCATGTGGGGTCTGGAATCAGTCTAGTGACCATTCTCCTGCTCTCAGGGTTGAGCCGTCTAGTCCCTTTGCCACAACGTCTGTGAGATCCCAGCCTAGATCAGCCCTGATCCTGCCACATCACCCACCGTGGACACACATATGACTCCAGCTACGGGCGTGTGATAGCTTAACCAGCCTCCTATGAATAGACACTTAGGTTGTTTCCAATCTGCTATGGTTTGGATGTTCATCCCCTCTAAATCTCATGTTGAAATGTGATTCCATGTTGGAGGTAAGGCCTGATGGGAGGTGTTTAGGTCCTGGGGGCAGACCTGGCATGAATGGCTTGATGCTGTCCTCACGATAATGACTGAGCTGTTGCTCTGAGTTTATGAGAGATCTGGTAGTTTAAAAATGTGTGGCATCTCCCTGCCTCCCTCGCTCCCGCTCTCAGTACCTGCTCCCACTTCACCTTCCACCATGACTGGTAGCTTCCTGAGGCCTCATCAGAAGCAAGGCAGATGATTGTGCCATGCTTGTGCAGCCTGCAGAAATGTGAGCCAATTAAACCTCTTTCCTTTATAAATTACCCAGTCTTAGATATTTCTTTATAGCAATGCAAGAGCAGCCTAACACACAATCTTTTGCTAATATAAACAATGCTGTAATAAATAACCTCTGAGGGATAAATTCCTAGAAGTGGAGCCCTTGGGTCATGAGTGTGCATCTGTTCCATATGGAGAGATATCGCTAAAATGTCTTCCACAGAAGAAGTTACACCAATGCACAGTCCCACCAGCAACAGATGAGGCTGCCTCTCTATCCCTTGGCAACACAGCACATTATCAAACTTTCAGATATTTTTTACAATCTGATAGGTTAAAAAAAAAATCACATCTTCCTATAGATTTCATTGACAAACAGCTTTTTGAAGGAATAAGCAATTTATTCAATGTCTGCTCTATGTAAATCTTAGATAATCTGATGGAATACAAAAGATATAAAAGAAATGTTCTCAGCTCGCAAGCCTGAAGTCAGGTGTGACTGACGGAATACGCACGCAACACCAGTTAGGAACATGAAGCAGCATGTCTGGTCAAAAGGGAGACGGGACACAGTAGCAAGCACCTCAGGCTGTCTCCATCAACACCTGCTGGGCCTCAGTTTCCTCTTATGTAAAATAGGGGCATGAAATCAGATGAATCCCAAGATCCCTACCATTTTTGAAATTCTATATTGAATAGAAAATAGTTAAATTCATTTTAAATCTGGGTTCTTCACAAATAACCCATGTTGGCCAGCAGGGTGTGACAACAGCACTGTGTCCCCACCCTTCTGACACTGGGCGCGGGGCTGCATTCAGTGCTGGAGCTTCACGATGCTGCTGCCCTTGCCCCAGCCTAGAACCATAATTTGGTTCCAGACAGCCACAACAGGCAAGTGTCAGAATGGAAGGTGTAAGAGAAACCTTGTCCAGCAGTGGTGACAAACCCACACTCACCTAGCCTCACTCACACATATTCTCACTTCTGTTCACTGCCCACAATTTGACGCGTGGAATCTGGACGGGAAAACAGTGATGCTGAGTGGCCCCAGGCAACTCCTGGCTCTGGCCTCACCAGCATCCACGTAACAGGATAAAGGAGGCGCACAGGACTGATGGGCCCACAGAACCATCTATCTTTAGACCAAAGACAATGAAGGAAGGGATCTTTCATTAGTTCTACTCTGCATCTCCTATTTCTCAACTTGTAGTAAAAGTAATGAATTACTTTCAAGGAAAGAGCAGGATGCAGACAGATAAAAGAACAGATTTGCATGTCACCTGACTATGCTGAAAAGCCGCTATGGCATAAAATATTTGAGGTGCTTAGGAGAACAGGAAGTGGAATCTTTGGAAACTTCAGAAGCCATGTTCAGTCCCAGGGGCCAAGTCTTTCTTTCAGATGCACGGGTCCTTGTGAGAAGTCTGGCTGTTCTGAGTCCCACAACACTGGAGTCTGTATTTTTCACATTACGATTCCTAAACTCAACTCTCTACTTTTCTACCCAAAAGCTAACAGCACTGGCATGAAATAAGCAGCCACAAAAAGGTTTTTCCTCTGGCAGGAACCAAGCTGGGTGCAGGGAATTTGCCAAAACAGACTTCTGGTTTCTGAGCACCCCAAACAACTTTTACTTGGTCTAATCATTGCTGGCCAATCTCCCTTGACAGGATGAATGTTTAAATAAACAAATCTGTCTTCAAGCTGCATTTGTTAAAACAGCAGATGGAGATTTAACTGAGCTAAGGAGGAACAGAGCTCTTTATCTCCGTAAGTATGACAAGTGAGACGAGGGACTGAGGCAGAAGTCTAAACCCTCAGGGCCTATTAAGCAGCTTTAGGGAGCATCCAGGAAAACCTGGGATAGCTCCATCTGTGGCTGTTTTCCTGAAGAGGTTTTCTGGAGGTTTAGTATTTACACATTCCTTTAAAGTGGGGAAGGCATGTAGGAAGAGGGTCAGGTAGGCAGTAAGGGAATGGTTCTATTCCCATGGGCCTTGAGCTGGTGCCCAGTAAATCTACATTTTACATAAGATAAGGTGAACGTTTGAAGAGGAGGAGGGACTAAAGGAGGAGTCAGTTCCACAGACATCTCCGGGTAGGTGGAGAAGGGAGTTTGTCTTTCCTCTGCACTTGGGAAAATAAGCTTGTAATCAACATTATCAGTGTGGCGTTTCAGGAGCCAGACTTAGACTGTAGACCTAAAGTCTCCCCTTTTCCATACATTGGCATGTCCTCATGTATGGCAGGTGTAAATCAAAAATAAAATTCCGAGCTCTCCCCCCAATCATCTGAATGGTGCCCTCCTCTCAGCCAACGGCATTCCAAAGTTAACCTGAAGAACTAGTTCAGGCATGACAGGATGGGGGGATGGACTGCCCCATTATGCCCTCCTCCCTTTAGAAGAATTCAGGCACAACTGACCAGCACTAACATTAAAACAGATCTCAAGACTGACAAGGCAGACTCCTGTAGCAATAAGATACCAGATACCAGCTTGACTCTAGCACAGCATCATAAGACAGATAGCAAGCCCTGGAAGTACTTTACTACAAACTACATTTCTTTGCCATATCTTGAAGTAGTCCTGCAAAGTTGTCTCTTGTGGGGAAAATCTACATTCTGAAGAGAATCTCCTTCCTTTTCCAGGCCTTCTTCCTGATCCAAGAGAGAATCAGCTCTGATAAGACACATTTACAATGGATTCTCTCTGAAGCCTGCTATCTGGAGGCTCCCTAAGTATAATGAGAACCCTGGTCTCCACAACCCCTTTTCTTTGTTGTTTTTTGTTTTTGTTTTGAGACAGAGTCTCGCTCTGTTGCCCAGGCTGGAGTGCAGTGTACTAATGTATGACTTTGCCTGTGACTTCTGCTTCCCTAAAATGCATAAGACAGAGTCGTGCCCTAACTGCCTCAGGACCACTTATCAAGGCTTCCTGGGTTTGTGTTTTCCCCAGGCCACGGTCAATCATATTGGCTCAGCATAAACCTCCTTAAGATATTTTACAGTTTGGGTTTTCCATTAACACCTTCACAGCATACACTTGAGTTTTTAAGGTTGAGCAGGTCCAGCAGGTTTCCCCCAGGTGGATTCTGACTGAACAGTTTACAAGTGATTTCTCCATCCCTGTTATTCAATCCAAGCTTTCGTGGGTAAGTGCTTTCTTACCTGCCTGTGCCCCTCAATCAGAGGGTAATGTTATAGAACATCAGAGTCAGAAGGTACTCAGAAGCAAGAAAAATTTAACCCAAAAAAGATCTAGAATAAAATGCAGCTTTTGCTTCACCCTTAAAAGAGTGGGAAATTTGACTATATAAAAGTCAAAATTTCTAAATAGGAAAGAATAAAATCAGAAGATAAATGACAAACAAGAAGGTAATTTTAATGTAAATCACAGGCCAAAGGTTAATCCCCTTAATAAAGAGCTCCTAAAATCAGTACTGAAACAACCTACCCTGCCCCCATCCTCCAAAAGCAAAGGATCTAGATTACAAAGACGGAAATACAAATGGCTCTTGAACTTGTGGAGAGATGCTCCACTGTGCTCATCGGGAGAGATACAAACCCCACTGAGAGAGAGGACTTTTCGCTTGTCAGACTGTGCCTCAGGTCGGCTGGGCTGCTGTGACAAGGCACCGTGGCCGGGCAGCTAAAACAGAATGTATTTCCCTCTGTTTCAGAGCCTGGAACTCCCAGATGAGGCGTCTCATCAAGAAGTTGGCGTGGCTTCTTCTTTGGCCTCTCCTTGGCTTCCAGATGTCTCCCCTGCATGTGCCTGTGTCCTCATCTCTTCTCATAAGGACACCAGTCATATAGAACCAGGGCCACCCTTATGGCCTCATGTGATACTGTGGTGTAGCAAGAAGTGTGTTTAGTCTTGGTCCTCGGTTCCTGACATACAGCTCCCAAAACCCTCAGAATTTCCTGAGTAATAGGGAATTCTGTTATTCATAATAAGCCCCTTTCAACTACACCAGCGTTTATAATACTGAGGTGACTCTAGGAGGAAAGGGGCTGGTTACCAGATGGACCAACTCTGGGATTAGGATAATCCCACCCCCAGCCTCCAGGGTGGGTGGGGCTGCAGCTAAACCCCATCCACCTCTTCATCTGCTGTTCATTCACATTCCTGGTCACAGCTTCATAATAAACCGGTAAACATTTGTAAATGTTTCCTTGAGCTTTGCAAGCCACACTATCAGATGATCAATCCCCAGAGATGGTCTTGGGCACTCCTGATTTAAAGTCAGTCATTCAGATGCACAGGTCACAACCTGGGACTCGTGACTGCCTTCTGAACTGTGGGAAGCCAAATGGAATTGAGCCCTTAACCTATGGGGTCTGCACTAACTCCAGGTAGTGTAAAACTGGGCTAAATTCTAGGACATCCAGGGGTCTCTGAAGAGAATTGGAGAACTGTGTGGTGTGGAAAGACCACATGTTTGGTATTAGAAGTGTTCTGTTGAGTAGAGAAACCATGTTTTCCATTTTACTTTTCACTTGATTACCTCTTTAAAGAACTGTCTCCAAATACAATCACATTCTGAGGTACCGGAGGTTAGGGCTTCAACATCCGAATTCTGGGGAACACAACTTGGCCCATAGCAGACTGGCACCCTGTTGATGAAGCCATGGGAAAGGCTTCATACATGCTGATGGGAAATAAACCGGGGCAACCTCTACGAACAGCAACTTGTCAGCATCAAAATTTTAACGTGCATTTCACAAAAGAAGATTCATTAATGGGCAATAAGTGCACAGAAAGATGCTCAACAGTATAAGTCATTAGGGAAATGCAAATCGAACTAACGAGATAACACTGTACACTGCCTGGGATAGCTATACTCCTGGGATCCACTGGGCAGATGCACTGCAATGCTGGTCTTCCCCAAGGTTCCTGCCCTGTCCCTCCTTGCCATGGGGGCACATTTAAGGATGGCCACCTCCACACAAGCCAGTGCAGCGCAGCTTGGTCTGGGGAGTTCTGCTGCACTCCTGAGCAGCTGTGTGGCCGAGTCAAGCTGCTTATGCTCTCTGGGCCTGAGCTTTCTGAGATATCAAATGAGGAAGCCAAACCTGATCCCAGGCACCTTTGTGCTCCAAAATTCTCATTCTCTTGAGCCCAGCACAATGCCTTCTGGGCTACCCTCACCACGGAGCTCCACAAGAGTCCTGAGGGGGAAATCAGAGGACACCAAGCAGCCTGGTCTCGGACAGCGTGTTCTGGAGATGGCTATTACCTGAGCGTGCCGGCCTATGGGCTGGCCCTGAGCACCCACAGCCACAGCTCCCACACCCAGCCTTACACAGAGCTGACCTCGGCACCCACGGCCACAGCTCCCACACCCAGCCCCACCCACGGCTGACCCTGGCACCCATGGCCACAGCTCCCACACCCAGCCTCAGTCAGGCCTGACCCTGAGCACCCACGGCCACACCTCCCACACCCAGCCTCACCCAGGGCTAACCCCAGTACCCACGGCCACATCTCCCACACCCAGCCTCACCCAGGGCTGACCCCAGCACCCACGGCCACAGCTCCCACACCCAGCCTCACCCAAGGCTGACCCCGGCACCCATGGCCAAACCTCCCACACCCAGCCTCACCCAGGGCTGACCCTGGCACCCACGGCCACACCTCCCACACCCAGCCTCACCCAGGCCTGACCCCGGCACCCACGGCCACACCTCCCACACCCAGCCTCACCCAGTGCTGGCCCTGGCACCCACGGCCACAGCTCCCACACCGAGCCTCACCCAGGGCTGGCCCTGGCACCCATGGCCACAGCTCCCACACCCAGCCTTACCCAGGGCTGGCCCCGGCACCCATGGCCACAGCTCCCACACCCAGCTTCATCCAGGGCTGGCCCCAGCACCCACGGCCACAGCTCCCATACCCAGCCTCACCCAGGGCTGGCCCCGGCACCCACGGCCACAGCTCCCACACCCAGCCTCACCCAGGCCTGACCCTAGCACCCCACGGCCACAGCTCCCACACCGAGCCTCACCCAGGGCTGGCCCTGGCACCCATGGCCACAGCTCCCACACCCAGCCTTACCCAGGGCTGGCCCCGGCACCCATGGCCACAGCTCCCACACCCAGCTTCATCCAGGGCTGGCCCCAGCACCCACGGCCACAGCTCCCATACCCAGCCTCACCCAGGGCTGGCCCCGGCACCCACGGCCACAGCTCCCACACCCAGCCTCACCCAGGGCTGGCCCCGGCACCCACGGCCACAGCTCCTATACCCAGCCTCACCCAGGGCTGGCCCCGGCACCCACGGCCACACCTCCCACACCCAGCCTCACCCAGGGCTGGTCTCGGCACCCAAGGCCACACCTCCCACACCCAGCCTCACCCAGGGCTGGCCCCAGCACCCACGGCCACACCTCCCACACCCAGCCTCACCCAGGGCTGGCCACGGCCACACCTCCCACACCCAGCCTCACCCAGGGCTGACCCCGGCACTCACGGCCACACCTCCCACACCCAGCCTCACCCAGTGCTGGCCCCGGCACCCACGGCCACAGCTCCCACACCCAGCCTCACCCAGGGCTGGCCCCAGCACCCACGGCCACACCTCCCACACCCAACCTCACCCAGGGCTGGCCACGGCCACACCTCCCACACCCAGCCTCACCCAGGGCTGACCCCGGCACTCACGGCCACACCTCCCACACCCAGCCTCACCCAGGGCTGGCCCCAGCACCCACGGCCACACCTCCCACACCCAACCTCACCCAGGGCTGGCCACGGCCACACCTCCCACACCCAGCCTCACCCAGGGCTGGCCACGGCCACACCTCCCACACCCAGCCTCACCCAGGGCTGGCCACGGCCACACCTCCCACACCCAGCCTCACCCAGGGCTGGCCCCGGCATCCATGGCCACAGCTCCCACACCCAGCCTCATCCAGAATCCAAGCTCACCCCAGACACTGTCTCTCTGGCCGTTGCTCAGCATGGACCTGGCTCTTAATGGACCCTCCATCGATGTCTGCTGAGTCTCACTTCCCCTCTCCCTCTCCTGCTCTGTGCTAGGAAAAAGGCAATGTGAGTTTTTATTTTACATCCACACAAAAGCTGGCAGCTCATCATGCACAAGTGGGACTAAATCAATGTCGTGGCCTGAGGTCGTGCAGCACAATGCACTCAGCTGAGCAGTGTCAGCAGGGAAAGCCCACTCGGACCTTGGATCTCCAGACACGCCCATTCAGCCAGGTTTGGGCCACTCTTTCCAACCAACTCCACAATGTCCCTAACATGTTTTTTAAAAAATGTTTCCACACAGGAAATGTCAAAAGTCAGGAAAATTTCAGAACTCCAGCTATAATATTTACAAGGTTCTATCTAAGCTTGCCATACACACGTCTGCAAACATCCTTCTAAAAGGGGAAAACTTTTACAGTCAAAAGAATGAAATAAAGTGGATCAGAAGTAAATTCAACACTGATAGGACAGTGAAAAGAACACATGAAACACTTGGCATCTGTGTATCAAAAGGAATTTGTCTCTCTTTCCAAACACTTTGGCTCACATTACGTTTACTTAAAGAAAAAAGGGGGTGGATACAGCGGCTCATGACTGTAATCCCAGGACTTTGGGAGGCTGCCGTAGGAAGATCACCTGAGGCCAGGAGTTCGGGAACAGCCTGAGCAACATAGTGAGACTGTCTAGAAAACAGAAAAATTAGCCAGGCATGGTGGCACGTGCCTGTATTCCCACCTACTTGGGAGGCTAAGGTGGGAGGACCACTTGAGCCGAGAGGTTAAGGCTGTGGTGACCCGTGACTGTGCTACTGCATGATGAAGGGGGCCTGCCCCTCCACACCTGTGGGTATTTCTCACAAGGTGGAGACAAGAGACTGAGAAAAGAAATAAGACACAAAGACAAAGTATAGAGGAGGGAAAGTGGGCCCAGGGGACCGGCGCTCAGCAAGCAAGGACCTGCACCGGCACTGGTCTCTGAGTTCCCTCAGTATTTATTAATCACTATCTATACTATCTCGGTGAGGGGGATGTGGCAGGACTACAGGGTAATGGCAGGGACAGGGTCAGCAGGAAAACATGTGAGCAAAGGACTGTGTGTCATAAATAAGTTTAAGGAAAGGTGCTGTGCCTGGATGTGCACATAGGCCAGATTTGTTTGACTTTACAAAACATCTCAGTGCAGTAAAGAGCAGTATTGCTGCCAGCATGTCTCACCTCCAGCCATAAGGCGGTTTTTTCCTATCTCAGTATATAGAATGTACGATCAGGTTTTACACCGAGACATTCCATTCCCAGGGACAAGCAGGAGACAGATGCCTTCCTCTTATCTCAACTGCAGAGAGGCCTTCCTCTTTCACTAATCCTCCTCAGCACAGACCCTTTACGGGTGTCGGGCTGGGGGACGGTAAGGTCTTTCCCCTCCCACGAGGCCATATCTCAGGCTGTCTCAGTCGGGGGAAATCTTGGACAATACCCAGGCTTTCTTGGGCAGAGGTCCCTGCGGCCTTCCGCAGTGCATTGTGTCCCTGGGTACTTGAGAATGGAGAATGGCAATGACTTTTACCAAGCATACTGCCTGCAAACACATTTTTAACAAAGCACATCCTGCACAGCCCTAAATCCATTAAACCTTGAGTCAATACAGCACATGTTTCTGCAAGCACAGGGTTGAGGCTAGGGTTACAGATTAACAGCATCTCAAGGCAGAAGAATTTTTCTTAGTACAGAACAAAATGGAGTTTCTTATGTCTTCCATTTTCTACATAGACACAGTAACAGTCTGATCTCTCTTTCTTTCCCCCACACATTCCAGCTGGCGCAACAAGGGCGAGACTCCATCTCAAATAAATTTAAAAAAAAAGAAAAGAAAAGATAGAAAAGAAAATATGAACCTGCCCCTAACAGATGTAGAAAAAAGAAGGTAGGGTGTTCAACAAAAATGGTCACTGAGGCAAGTGCCTCGATCAGCAGAGGTTTATTGAGCCAAGTCTGAGGACGCACCCAGGAAAAACACAAGCCACTGAAGCATCTGTGACCTCTGCTTTTCCAAAGAGTATGTGGGAACTTAGTGTGTGTGTGAGGTGGGGGCAGGCAGGAGGGAAACAAGGGTGGGGGCAGGGAGGCAAATGGTTATTCTTATGAGGCTCTAATAACTGCTCAGCACCTGTATGTCTTATATCAGATAAGGTAAATCTTTGAAAAGAGGGAGTGGAGGACAGTCAAGCAGGAAGAGTGACTGATCCTGTCTTGTGCATGTTCTGCACTTGGGAAGGTAAGCTTGTCATTAACATTGTCAGTGTGAGATTTAACAGGATTCAGTTTGAGGAGTTAAACTTGGCTTGCAGACCCAAGGTTACAATTGGCATGTACTGGTTTTATAGCAGATATGTATCCTGAAAGGTTTAGGGGCTAGCAAGGGATGTCCTTGTGAGCAATTTGTGAGGGAGGCCATCGGGAGGTATACAGCCTTTTACCATCCTGGGACCTGGCTTATGTCTAACACTATGACACAGGGTTGTGAAGTTACAGCTCTGTTTGGGGAAAAAGAACAGCAGCTGCATGACTCCATTCCCAGGCTTAACTCTCCCTTTGGCATAACCAGTTGGCGGGGTGGGAATGGGGAGGTACCCAAATTTCATTTTCTTTTACAGAAGCTATTTCCCTCAAGCCTTTTTATCATTTTTTTTCTTCCAACTCAAGTTAAAAATCTACTAAAAGAGCTGGGCATGGTGGTATGTGCCTGTAATCCCAGCTACACGGGAGGCTAAGGTGGGAGGACCACTTGAGCCCAGGAGTTCAAGACTAACCTGAGCAGCATAGCCAGACCCTCCCCACCTCAAAAAGAACCCTGACAAACTAACCATATAAATAGGTTAAACCACTTTTCTAAAAGAGCTGTGAAAGAAAAAAATAAATCTACTAAAAAAAAAAAAAAAAAAAGTAACATAATCCTCCGGATTTGTAAGGCCAATTGCATGTTTATCCTATTAATCAAACAGTGATTCCAGAGCTTTTGTTCCAAGCCATGCTGGCACTATACAGACAGAGGCATGCTTGCCCGCCCTTCTGTCTAAATCATGGAGGGGCCACAAGCCTCCAGCATTTGGTCAAGCCCTCAAGATTGAAGTCAACTCAGTCAGGTCTAGACACACCCCCCTGCAAGGCTGAAAGGTCCTGGAAAGAACCACAACCCAGGCTATGTCCAGGAAAGAAAAATAGAGGTGCTGAGCAGGGATGGGAAAAGAAAGGAGACACAGAAAGTAATTCAGAGTAGCTCCAGGTGGCTCTTACAGCTTGGAGGACAAGTTTGGGAAAAGCCGAGCCTATCTGCAAAGGTCAGTAAACACACCACGTTACTCAGGCCTTCCTGGAGAATCAGGGTCTGGCTAGAATCAAAGAAAGGCTGAGCTGAGACACCCAGGGAAAGCGCTGGTGCAGGTGTGGTGATGGGGGTCTGTAGCCCTAGCTATTCAGGAGGCTGAGGCAGGAGGATCACTTGGGCCCAGGAGGTCAAGGCTGAAGCAGGCTGTGACTGCACCTTTGCACTCCAGCTTGAGTGACAGAGCAAAACCATCTTAAAAACAAACAAACAAACAAACAAAAAACCTGTATCTGGTAACTGCAGCATCAGGGACCCTGGGGAGCCTGCTTTGGCAGTATGTGCCACTCAGGTCTTTCATTCAGATTATCATAGCTCCATGGCCCTGAATATCTTGATTGTGTGCCAATATATTTAAAACTAGAAAAAATATGTGCCCTGGGATGATTTTTTTTCCTCTACAGAGAAAGACATCAGCACCCCAGTAACAACCTGAGTCGAGATCACAGGCTGAGATGAATACAAACAGCGTTTGGTTTCTGAGAAGGCCAGTTTCCTTCCAGTTCACTCCTGTTCCTAGGGAATAATCTTCCTTATGGTCCTGACCCAAAATGTAGGCAGTCTATCAGGCGTCTACCTTGGTGGAGCCTGGACATCAACTTGTGTCCACCTAACCCTGTGACACTGTCAGATGTGGCTCTCAGGCACCTCTTCCCGTAACATACAGACAGGCCCCACAACAAAGCAGCCCATGCCACACACACCTGCCGAGGCTCCTACATCTTCCTACTGACAATTTTGATGGATACAGCCAAATTGCTCTGTATCTATTTATACAAATAGATACAAATAGAGGCTGTATCTATTTACACAATATACCATGGATAATGTTCCAGGTAGATAAATGAGAATTTTAACACATTTACTCTAAGTAAAATTTGTACTGAAAAATAAATATTCAAAGGTAAATGTATACAAATCATGAGCATATGGCTCAAGGAATATTTACAAAGATAACACACTCATGTAACTACCATTCAGAAAAAGAAAGACACATCAGGCCAGACGTGGTGGCTTCTGCCTATAATCCCAGCACTTTGGGAGGCCAAGGTAGGAGGATCACTTGAGTCCAGGAGTTTGAGACTAGCCTGGGCAACACAGTGAGGCCTCCGTCTCTATTTTCCCTATTGCCCAGGCTAGTGTGCAATGGCGCAATCTCGGCTCACTGCAACTTCCACCTCCCGGGTTCGAGCAATTCTCGTGCCTCAGCCTCCCAAGTACGTAGGATTACAGGCATGCACCACCACGCTTGGGTAGTTTTTGTATTTTTAGTAGAGACATGGTTTCACCACGTTGGCCAGGCTGGTCTCGAACTCCTGACCTCAGGTGATCCACCCGCCTCGGCCTCCCAAAGTGCTGGGATTATAAGCGTGAGCCACCATGCCCGGCCTATTTTCAATTAAAAAAAAAAAAAAAAACAGGCCGGACACGGTGCCTCATGCCTATAATCCCAATACTTTGGGAGGCCGAGGCAGGAGGATTGCTTGAGCCCAGAAGTTCAAGACCACCCTGGGCAAACATATTGAGACTTCATTTCTACGAAAAAGCAAAAAATTAGCCAAGCGAGGTGGCAGATGCTTGTAGTCCCAGATATTCAGCAGGCTGAGGTGGGAGGACTGCTTGAGCTTAGCAGGTCAAGGCTACAGTAAGCCATGATTATGCCACTGCACTCCAGCCTGGGTGACAGAGCAAGACCCTGTCTCAAACAAACAAACAAAAAGTTTGATGTAACACAAAAAACTTTTATCTATTTAAAATCAAGGATGGGTACAGTGGCTCATGCCTGTAATCCCAGCACTTTGTGAAATCAAAGTGGGAGGATCACTTGAGCCTAGGAGTTTGAGACCAGCCTGGGCAACATAACGAAACCCTGTCTCTAAAGAAAAATACAAAAATTAGCTGGGCATGGTCGTGTGCAACTGTATTCCCAGCTACTCGGGAGGCTGAGGTGGGAGGATCACTTGAGTCTGGGAGGTCAAGGTTGCAGTGAGCCGTGATCATGCCACCGTACTCCAACCTAGGCAACAGGGTGAGATTCTGTGTCTAAATAAATTAATTAGTAATTAAATAAACAAAATTAGCCAGGCGTGGTGTTATATGCCCATGATCCCAACTACTCGGGAGGCTGAGGTGGGAGGATCACTTGGGCCCAGGAGATTGAGGCTGCAGGGAGCTGAGATCGCACTTCAGCCTGGGTGATGGCGAGACTCTGTCTCATGCATGGATACATATATAAGGGCCAAGAATCCTACCAAACTGACCTTTCCCCCAAATAAAAATGATAAACTTTGGATAGAATACAGAACACAACTAATAAGGCAGATACCTGAGAGCAGCCAAAAACAGGAGGATTCTGGAAGGGAGCTATGGGCACCAGGGGAGTTTCCCACCTCCACAGCTCCCACTCCCAGCTGGAAGGAAATGAGGAGTGATTGCTAACAGGTACAGGGTTTCTTTTGCGTGTGACAAAACTGCATTGCACAACTCTGTGCATGTATTTTATTGTATACTCAACTGTACACTTTAAACAGGTGAATTATATGGTATTTGAATTATATCTCACTTAAAGCCATTATTTTTGAAAAGTAAGTGGCTGTAACCTCTACCATGCATACTGTAAACAAGAATGCTGGAGAGACCATATTAATAGACTTCAAGAGGTACAGTATTGGCCAGGTGTGGTGGCTCACACCTGTAATCCTAGCACTTTGGGAGGCCAAGGAGGGTGAATCACTTGAGGTCAAGAGTTCCAGACCAGCCTGGCCAACATGACAAAACCCTGTCTCTACTAAAAATACCAAAATTAGATAGGTGTGATGGTGCATGCCTGTAATTCCAGCTACTCAGGAAGCCGAGGAAGGTGAATTTCTTGAACCCAGGAGGCGGAGGCTTCAATGAGCAGAGATCACACCACTGCACTCCACCCTGGGCAACAGACCAAAACTCCATCTCAAGAAAAAGAAAAGAAAAAAAAAAAAGAGTACAGTATTAATTACCAAAGAAAGAAGGGCTTTTTATAGTGATAATTCAACACAAAGATATATCATAAATGTATAAGCATCTAACAATAGAGCCTCAAAATAAAGTGAAACTCAACAGAATAAAAGAGAGAAATGGACAATTCCACAAGCATATTTGGATATTTAAACTCTAACTTCTTGACAATTGATAGAACTAGATGTATAAAAAGAATTATCAGTAAAGAGGTAGATGATCTTAACAACATTATCCACTTTGTTCAAAGAGAAATATACTGGCCGGGCGCGGTGGCTCACGCTTGTAATCCCAGCACTTTGGAAGGCCGAGGCAGGCAGATCACTTGAGGCCAAGAGTTTCAGACCAACCTGGCCAACATGGTGAAACGCTGTCTCTACTAAAAATACAGAAAAAAAAAATGAGCCAGGTGGCATGCACCTGTAATCACAGCTACTTGGGAGGCTGAAGCAGAAGAATCGCTTGAAGACAAGAGGCGGAGGCTGCAGTGAGCTGAGATCATGCCATTACACTATAGCCTGGGTGAAAGAGCAAGACGCCATCTCAAAAACAAATGAAAAACAAAGATCAACATGCTGAGTAGAATAGGCAGTAATTAAGTCTTTATTTATTTACTTATTTATTTTGAGATGGAGTCTTGCTCTGTCGCCCAGGCTAGAGTGCAGTGGTGTGATCTCAGCTCACTGCAACCTCCGTCGCCTGGATTCAAGCGATTCTCCTGCCTCAGCCTCCCAAGTAGCTGGGATGACATACACCCACCACCACACTGGCTAATTTTTTGTATTTTTAGTAGAGATGGGGTTTCGCTATGTTGGCCAGGCCAGTCTCAAACTCCTGACTTTAGGTGATCCGCCCACCTCAGCCTCCCAAAGTGCGGGCATGAGCCATCGCGCTCTGCCCAACCCTTCATTTAATAATAATTTATTTTACCCCCTTGGAACTTATAATGATTTTTCAAATGGTTATGTCTTCCCAAGGAAGCTGACTAAGGTAATTTGCAATGATGCCTTTTTCCTTCTTGACCAACTTTTCTGAGTATGAAGACTCATTCAAATACATTCCATTGTCCTCAATGTGCAGTCAGGTTGTTCTTTGCTCTTACATTTTAAAATACTTACTTCCCACACTAAGGGACAAGAGGTCCTCATTCCCTTCGGATTGTGTTTAGGCCAAGAGCAAGTAGGCAGGCAGAGGCACAGAGTACCTGATAATAGGTGTATTCTGAGAACTGCAAATGCAGAGCAGTAAAAAGCGGAGACGGCCTGTCCCATTTCATACCCACAGCAACAGACACTTGCAGATTCAACTGTTCATTTCCCAATATCAAGCCGCAGAAGCGAGACACACGCTTGCACCTTCTGCTTTTCCCAGCCAGGTTGCTTTGCTTCCAAGATCTTGTGATATTCTCCAGCGTTTCACATGTTTTGTAACACTTTTACTTTTCAGCAATTACCTGTGAGCTTCAGTCTCAAGAGACTTGCACAACTTTGCTCAACCTAAGTGATTATCATGTGATGACCTGCACAGAGCCTAAAAACAGGGCCACATAAGGCAAGGTATCTGCTCACCCAGAAAGCCTCCTTCCTGTAAATGAAGCCAAGTCATTGGCTTGGGATGAGGCAGTGTGCTCAGCTGGGGGAGCAGGGGAAGGCCTTTTTATTTTTTCTTTGAGATAGAGTCTCACTCTGTCGCCAGGTTGGAGTGCAGTGGCGCGATCTCGGCTCACTGCAACCTCCACCTCCCGGGTTCAAGTGATTCTCCTGCCTCAGCCTCCCAAATAGTTGGGACTACAGGTGCGCGCCACCACACCCAGCTAATTTTTGTATTTTTATTAGAGATGGGGTTTCACCATGTTGGCCAGGATGGTCTGGATCTCTTGACCTCGTAATCTGCCCGCCCCAGCCTCCCAAAGTGCTGGGATTACAGGCGTCAGCCACCTCACCCAGCCAGGAAGGCCTTTTTCATTTTCCATCTCCTTGGTCGCCACCAATCCATTCTCTATCTTGCCAGGTGTTTTGTTTTGGTTTTGAGACAGAATCTTAGTCTGTCACCCAGGCTGGAGTACAATGGCCTGATCATAGCTAATTGCAGCCTTGAACTCCTGGGCTCAAGAGATCCTCCTGATGCATCCTCCGAAGCAGCTGCGACAACAGGCACACACCACCACACCAGACAAATTTTTTTTTTCTCACTTTTTGTAAAGATGGGATCTCACTGTGTTGCCCATGCTGGTCTCAAACTCCTGGTCTCACACAATCTTCCCCCTTCAGCCTCCCAAATTGTTGGGATTACAGGTGTGAGCCAGCATGCCCGGTCTTGCATGGTGCTTTGATGCCTATGGTTTACATTGATTGATTGATTGATTGATTGATTGAGACAGGGTCTTGCTCTGTCAGCCAGGCTGGAGTGTAGTGGTGTGAATATGACTCACCTCAGCCTTAACCTCCTGGGTTCAAGCGATCTTCCACCCCAGACTCCCAAGTAGCTGGGACTACAGCCATGTGTCACAATACTCAGCTAATTTTTAAAATTTTTATAGACAGGGTCTCACCTTGTTGCCCAGGCTGGTCTCCAACTCTTGGCCTTGGCCTCAGGCAATTCTTCACCTTAGCCTCCCAAAGTGCTGGGATTACAGATATAAGCCACCATGCCTGGCCTATTAAATACTGTTTAATGCCTATGTGTGTAACTGACAGAAGTTGGTCTGAGACTCCCTTTCATCATAACCAGAGAGCAAGGTTATAATGAGGGAGAGTAACTACCTTTCATTCATTTCCAACTTCCTACATGGCGAATCTCCTCTAGCAAAAGGAACCTAAAATTTGTAAATGATCAAACTGGCTAAGGTCAGTAGGCACTCATTATCCTGAAAGTCAGGTGGCCCTGATATATCTGTGCTGCGATGGGCACAGGCATCCTGACTGAGCCAAGGCCTGGAGCCCAGCAGCCCTGAGTGCTGCATCAGCCGGTAACCTGCTCACTCGGGTTTCGGTCACTTCCCGAGGATCTTCAAGGAGTGGGCTGAAGATCTCTTTTTCTCCAGGAATCTATAGTCCCCTGTACCTTTGCTGGTTTGGGGGGATCTCTCTCATGGAGTTTAATGTCTCCTTGCAAGGTATTCACTGTCTCCTCTTTCTAACCACGACCCCTCAAAGGAACCTAAGAGCCCTACAACGAAAGACAAGGAAGGAGGCAGGATCTGAGGGCTCTGAGAAGTAAATGACAGCAACAACAACAACAAAGATAGTAAAAATGTCTTTCACGAATTAAGGTGAAAGAAAGACATTCTCAGATGAAAAAAACCAAGAAAATTTGCCACCAACAGACCTGCTCTAAAAGAAACCCTAAACAAAGTTCTTCAGACAGAAGGGAAGTAATACCAGAGGGAAAACTGGAGTTTCAGGAATAAAGGAAGAGCAACAGAAATGACAAAGAGCAGGCTGGGCATGGTGGCTCACACCTGTAATCCCAGCACTTTGGGAGGCTAAGGCGGGCAGATCACGAGGTCAGGAGATGAGACCATCCTGGCTAACACGGTGAAATCCCATCTCTACTAAAAATACAAAAAATTAGCTGGGCGTGGTGGCAGGCGCCTGTAGTCCCAGCTACTTAGGAGGCTAAGGCAGGAGAATGGCGTGAACCTGGGAGGTGGAGCTTGGAGTGAGCCGAGATGGCGCCACTGCACTCCAGCCTGGGCGACAGAGCAAGACTCCATCTCAAAATGACAAAGAGCTACATAAATAGACTATTTTCCTCTTCTTATGCTAGCTGAAGGCAAAATTTGTAACACTGTCTGAAGCAATTTTCAAAATACATAGATCTACAGCATAATGTGGTAGAGGTAAAGGAACTTGTATGGTAATATGGTTTCTACATTCCACTTCAAGTGGCACAATATTATTTCTAAGTAAACAAAGTTAAATATGAATACCATAATCCCTGCAGTAACCACTAAAATACCTATACAAAGATATATAGTCTAAACCTCAATAAATTGATTAAATGGAATACTGAGAAAACTCAAGAAATCCCAGAAAGAGAAATAAAACCTAATGAACAAAAGAAAATAACAAAATGATACATCTATATCCAAACATATTAATAGTTACATTAAGTATAAATGGTCTAAACACACCAATTAAAGAGAAGGACTATCAGACTGAATGTTCTTTAAAACAGACCCAAACATATGCTACCTACAAGAAATCTTCTTCAAATATAAGTAGAAGGATGGAGAAAATACACCACGCAAATAATATTTTTTAATGTGAGACAGCCATATTAACATGAAAAGAGAGAGACTATGGAGTAAAGAAAATTACCAGAAATAAAGCAGGACATTAAATAATGATTTTTACAAGTCCATTTGCCAAGAAGACACAGAAATCCTAAATGTATACTTGTCCTTAGTGTCAAGAGATGAAAAAGAGAAGAAGAAGAAGAAGAAGAAACAAATCATTAGACCAACAAAATATATAAAGCAAAAATGGATAGAACTGGCTGGGCGTGGTGGATCATGCCTGTAATTCCAGCTCTTTGGGAGACCAAGGCAAGAGGATTGCTTGAGCCCAGGAGACCAACCCGAGCAACAAAGCAAGACCTCATCTCTACAAAAAAATCAAAATATTAGCCCGGCATGGTAGCTGGGTGTGGTGGCACATATCTGTGGTCTCAGCTACTTTGGAGGCTGAGGTGGCTTTTTTTCTTTTTTTTTTTTTTTTTTTTTTTTGAGATGGAGTCTTGCTCTGTCACCCAGGCTGGAGTGCAGTGGTGCAATATCAGCTCACTGCAACCTTTGCCTCCCAGGTTCAAGCAATTCTTCTGCCTCAGCCTCCCAAGTAGCTGAGATTACAGGCGTACACTACCATACACAGTTAATTAACTTTTTGTTTTTTTGAGACAGAGTTTTGCTCTTTTTGCCCAGGCTGGAATACAATGGCACGATCTCAGCTCACTGCAACCTCCAACTCCTGGGTTCAACCCATTCTCCTGCCTCAGCCTCTTGTGTAGCTGAGATTACAGGCGCATGCCACCAGGCCCAACTAATTTTCGTATTTTTAGTAGAGACAAGAGTTTCACCATGTTGGTCAGGCTGGTCTTGAACTCCTGACCTCAGGTGATCTGTCTGCCTTGGCCTCCCAAAGTGTAGGGATTACAAGCGTGAGCCACCGCGCCCGGCCAATTTTTGTATTTTTAGTAGACACGGGCTTTCACCATGTTGGCCAGGCTGGTCTTGAACTCCTGACCTCAAGTGATCCACCGGCCTCAGCCTCCCAAAGTGCTGGGATTACAGGTGTGAGCCATTGCCCCATTTCTGTTCTAACATGTAAAGAGCCTGAAAGGTGCCATTTAAGTCCGCCCCACAATTAAAAAAAAAGCTGAATAAAATAAAACTTCTTATATCCATCAGAGAACGAGGTCACAAGGCAAACTCCTACCTAAAAACTGAAGAGACAGCAGGCAAATACAGAGATCACAGTTTTACTGGAGCAAAAGCCGAGTAAGCCAATAACTGGTAAAAACACATGGCAACTGATGATTGCTGGAAGCTGATTATAGACAAGTATAAGAGAAAATCCTGAGGCCCAATCTTTCAGGGTAGGGGCAGCAGTGACATACTTTCATAAGTTTTGTTACATCTCCAAAAGCCTCACCAGATTCTCATGATGAAGCCTGGAGAAAAAAAAAAATCCCCCACTCTTCGGACAGGGGGAGAGAGAGAAAAAAATAACCATTTTGAAATTCACTCAAAGAAAAGTAACCATTTTGAAAAATGCCCAGAACATTCTGTTTTCCATAACAAAGGCCTTCCATCAAGGAAAACTACTTTATCAGAACCTTATCTGGCCAAGGGAAAAGGAAAACTTGAAAAATAAAGCCTCCAGTAGCTTTCTGGATAACTTAATGGGGTGGGTGGGTCAGGGGAGGAAGAGAGAAAGAAAGGAGGGAAGAGGAGGAGGAGGGAGAGGGAAGAGAGGCAGGGAGGGAGGGAGGAAGACAGGCAGGCAGGCAAAGAAACTTCTGAAGTTCACAGTCCAGGAACTCAGACTTACTAAAAAACTGAGACTCACAGGATTACAGGACATTTTCCTTCCCCAATACCTTACCACCACATCAACAGGGCTGTAGTATAATCACAGTGAATTACAATGGAGGGGCAAGATAAAAACTCCACTTGTAATAGTTAATTTTTGGTGTCAACTTGACTGAATTAAGAAATACCTAGAAACCCGCTAGAGCATTATGTTTGGGTGTGTCTGTGACGGTGTTTCCAGGGCAGATTAGCATGGGAGTCTGAGTGGACTAGGTGGGGAAGATTTACCCTCAACGTGGGCAGGCACCATCTAATCTGCTGGGGGCCTGGAGAGAACAAAAACGAGAAAAGGCAAATCTATCTGCTGAGCTGCCATGCACTCTTCCTCTCCCGTCCTGGGACAACAACTCCAGACTCCCAGCATTTGGACTCCAGGATTTACGTTGGCGGCACCCCCAGACTCTCCGAGCTTTGGCTTCAAATTGAGAGTTACACCATTGGTTTCCCTGGCTCTGAGGCCTTCAGACCTGGCCTCAGCCATGCTATTAGCATCCGAGGACCTCCAGTTGGCAGCCAGCCGGGCACTGGACTTTTCAGCCTCCATGGTCACACGAGTCAGTTCTCCTAACACATCCCCTCTCACATACCTATTATCCATAGATACACAGACACCCTGTTGGTCTCTCTGGAGAACCCTCATACACCACTTAAGGAGTTTCTAGAAAAACCCAAAGACAGTTGGGAAACAAAAATGGACACGGGAGGAATATGAAGCCTCTGCCATCTACAGCTACAGCAAACATTAAACCCAGCCTAACTGCCAGGCAGAGAAACACAAAACCTCACACTAAAGATCCATTTACTTAAGTTCCTATAGCCCAATCAATACATCATGTCCAGCTTTCAATAAACAATAATAAGATATATTAAAGTCAAGAAAAAAAAAGTCTGAATACACAAAGCAAGCGTCAGAACCCACCTCAGATCTGACAAAGATTTTGCAAAGATCAGACTGAGACTTTCAGATAACTATGATTAACATGTGAGGGGCTGTAATGGGAAAAAGTGGACAACATACAAAAAGATGAGTAAGGTTCATAAAAATATGCAAACTCTGAGAAAGAATCAGAAGAAAATGCTAGAGATCAAAAACATTGTAACAGACCCGGCATGGTAACTCATGCCTGTAATCCCAGTGCTTTGGGAGGCCAAGGCAGGAGGCTTGCTGGAGCCCAGGAGTTTGAGGCTGCAGTGAGCTATTATTACACCACTGTACTCCAACCTAGGTGATACAGCAAGACCCATCTCTAAAACAAACAAACAACAACAACAACAAAAAACGAAAACCAAGCAACACCATTGTAACAGAAATGAAGAATGCTGGCTGGGTGCAGTGGCTCACACCTGTAATCCTACCACTTCGGGAGGTTGAGGCAAGAGGGTCACTAGAGGCCAGGAGTTTGAGACCAGCCTGGGCAACACAGTGAGACAAAAAAAAATCTAAAAATTAGCCAGGCATGGTGGTGCATATCTATAGTCCCAGGAGTTTGAGGCTGCAGTGAACTACGATCTCACCACTACACTCCAACCTGGGCAGCAGAGTGAGACCCTGTCTCAAAAAAAAAAAATTTCTTTTAAAAGAATACCTTTGATGGGCTCATCAGTAGACTGCTCATGGTAGAGAAAAGAATCAACAAGCTTGAAAGTATTTCAATAGAAACTTCACAAACTGAAAAAGCAAAGAGAACAAAGAATAGGGGTGGTAGAGTGGAGGAAGAACAGAATCTTCAACAGCTATGAGACAATTATCAAAGGTGTAACACGTGCATAATGGGAACATTAGAAGCAGAGAGAGAGAAGCAGAAGAAATGTTTGAAGTAATAATGGCTGAGAATTTCCCCACACCACAGACTCAGGAAGCTCAGAGAGCACCACACAGGATAATACCAAAAAATCGAGGCCAATGCCTATCATATTCAAATTGGAGAAAACCAAAACAAAGACCTAGGCCTATCATATTCAAACTGCAGGAACCCAAAACAAAGAGAAACCTGAAAGAAGCCAGAAGAAAAAAAACCCTTAGGAGCAAAGTTAAGTATTACATCAGACTTCTCATATACCATGAAGCCAAGAAAAAGATATTCTATATTTTGGGCCATAAAACATATATCAATACATTTAAAAGAATAGAAAAATACAAAATATGCTATCAGACCATAATAAAATTAAATTAGAATTCAGTAATAGAAAGATGCAACCGAAAATCTCCATACACTTGAAAATTAAACAGCACATTTCTCAATAATCCATTGGTCAAAGAGGACATTGCAAGAAAAAAATTAAATATATTAAACTGAATGAAATGAAAATGCAACATAAAAAATCTGTGGGATACAGCTAAAGCAGTTCTCAGAGGAAAATTTATTATTAAATGCTTATATTAGAAAAGAAGGGCTCGAATCAATAATCTCAGCTTCCAGCTCAAGTAACTAGAAAAAAAGAGAAAAATAAACTGAAGCAAGCAGAAGAATGAAAATAACAAAGAGGGGAAATCAATAAAACTGAACGCAGAAAAGTAATAGAAAAAAAAACAATAAAACCCAAAGCTGATTTTTGAAGTTCAATAAAATTGATAAACCTCTAGCAAAACTAACGAAGGGAAAAAAAGAGAAAGAAGATACAAGTTTTCATTTGTCAGATCTCAGAAAAAAAAGACAAACTGCCATTATTGGCAATAAAAGAGAGAATTGTATCCTTACAGATTCTGTAGGCATAATAGGATAATAAACTCCTATTATTTAGTACTCTTAAATAATAGGATACTATAAACTCCACACACATAAATTCAACAGCTTAGATTAAAAGGACCAATTTCTTTCTTACTTTTTTTTTTTAAAGACAGACTCTCACTCCGTCACCTAGTCTGGAAGAGTAGTGGCATGATCATGGTTCACAGCAGCCTCAACCTCCTCCGCTCAAGCAATCCTCCTACTTCAGCCTCCTGAGTAGCTGTGACTACAGGCACGTGCCACCATGCCTGGCTTATTTTTTAAACTTTTTGTAGAGACAGTGTCTCGCTATGTTTCCCAGACTGGTCTCAAACTCCCGTGCTCGAGTGATCCTGCCACCTCAGCCTCCCAAAGTTCTGGGATTACAGGAGTGAGCCACCACGCCCTGCCACCAATTTCTTAAAAACCACAATCAGAACTTTTCCAAGATGAAAGAGATGATCTGAATAGCAGCCCTGAAATTGAAGAAAGAAATTGAATTTGGAATTGAGTGTGGTGGCTCATCCCTATAATCTCAGTGCTTTGGGAGGCTGAGGCAGGAGGATCACTTGAGGCCAGGAGTTTGAGACCAGCCTGGGCAACACATTGAGACCCCTCCCTGTCTCTACAAAATAATTTTTTTTTTCTGCTGGGTGTGGTGGCTCACACCTGTAATCCCAGCACTTTGGAAGGCCCAGGTGGGTAGATCACTTGAGGTCAGGAGTTTGAGACCAGCCTGGCCAACATGGTAAAACCCCGTTTCTACCAAAAAAATATTAGCTGGGCATGGTGATGCATGCCTGTAATCCCAGTTACTAGCAGGGCTGAGACAGGAGAATCACTTGAACCCAGGAGGTGGAGGTTGCAGTGAGCTGGGATAGCGCCACTACACTCCGGCCTGGGTGACAGAGCGAGACCCTGTCTCAAAAAAAAAAAAAAAAAAAATTAAATTAGAAATAAATTATATAAATTAAATTAGTAATTGAAAGATACAACAGGAATATCTCCATACACTTGAAAACCAAACAACAAGTTTGAATAACTTATCCTGCTGCAGGTGCATTACATGCCAGGGAGTTTATACCTGTTTTTATTAAACAAGATAATTTACATTTACCTGGGAGGGTCTGTGATAATGCTTCCCAAGGGAGCTCCACAGTGCTGGGTTGGAGCAGCAGTGGGGTGGGATGCTGGTGCAGAAGCCACTGTGTGCCTGCAGCTGTTCCACAGCAGCCAGAAGCCCATGTCTCAGAGCCTGAAGGGCAAGACAGCGATGAATGGAAGTGGGCAGGTCACCTCCTCCTGGGAGGCCCTGCAGAAGGCAGGAGAGATGTGGGTGCAGATATGTTCTGAACGACACCTGAGAGGCCGACGACTGGTAACCCAGATTCCCTCAGAGGCAGAAGGCATGGCCTGGTGGGGAGCAAGCATGGAGGCGGGGGAAGCAGCCACAGGAAGAGCAGTCCTTCCTGAATGCAGCAGCGCCACAACTGAGCCCCACTACCCTTGTCACTATGGAAATGTCACGACTGTCAAGGAACCACCCAGAGCTTTCTCAGGAGCCTTGCTGGCACATCTGATTCTGTATCAAAGCTAGGTACTGCAGCCAGGCGTGGTGGCTCACACTTGTAATCCCAGCACTTTGGGAGTCCAAGCCTGGCCAACATGGCAAAACCCTGTCTCCACTAAAAAAAAAAAAAAAAAAATTAGCTGGGCATGGTGGGCACCTGTAGTCCCAGCTACTTGGGAGGCTGAGGCAGGAGAATCGTTGTAACGCAGGAGGCAGAGGTTGCAGTGAGCTGAGATTGGGCCATTGCATTCCAGCCTGGGTGACAGAGCAAAACTCTGTCTCAAAACAAAACAAAAGCTAGAAATTGAAGAGAAGAATTCATATAGACACCAATATGGTTTGGATCTGTGTCCTTGCCCAAATCTCATGTTCAACTATAATCCACAATGCCGGAGGTGGGGCCTGGTGGGAGGCAACTGGATTGCGGGGGCGGTTTCTCATGGGTAAGCACCATCCCCCTGGTGCTATTGTTAGGATAGTGAGTTCTCATGAGATTTGGTTGTTTAAAGGTGTGTGGCACCTCCTCGCTTGCTCTCTCATGCTCCTGCTCCCACTGTGTGAGCCACCTCGCTCCCCATTTGCCTTCCGCCATGATTGGAAGCTCCCTGAGGCCTCCCCAGCAGCCGAAGCCGCTATGCTTCCTATACAGCTTGCAGAACCCTGAGCCAATTAAACCTCTCTTCTTTATAAATTACCCAGTCTAAGGTATTTCTTTATAGCAGTGTGAGAACGAACTAATACAGACACTTTTTTTTTTACCTTTTCCAAAATGTCAGAGATCCTGGGCAAGTAGTTTTTTTTTTTTTTTTTTTTTTGAGAAGGAGTTGCTCACTCTGTCACGCAGGCTGGAGTGCAGTGGCGCAATCTCAGCTCACTGCAACTCCACTTCCCAGGCTCATGTGATTCTCCTGCCTCAGCCTCCCGAGTAGCTGAGAGTGCAGGCACACGCCACCATGCCTGGGTAATTTTTGTATTTTTTGTAAAGATAGGGTTTTGCCATGTTGGCCAGGCTGGTCTCGAACTCCTGGCCTCAAGTGATCCATCCATCTCAGCTTCCAAAGTGCTGGGATTACAGGCGTGAGCCACTGCGCCCAGCCAAATCCTGGGCAAGTAGATGTTATTATTCTGAAAAAAACTGATGACTGCTCTATAAGTAGGTGGTGTCACCATGAAAGCTCCCCGTTCTCACTCATTAATGAGTAAGCCCCGACGGCTGGCTGGGTGAGGATGCCACAGCTTGCTATGACTATGATGTCTTTACTCCTGTAAGAACCATATCAAAATATCCAGAAAAAGGAAGGCTTATCACATAAGGGGATAATCTTGCCTTTCATTATAATAAGCATGTTTCATAGGCACAGTACTGCTCATCATTAAGGAAACACAAATTAAAACAACTCAAGAAAGGGTTTCCCTCCCTGTGTCCCCAGGGGCAAGGTGAGATGACTCCACGTGTCTGGCACGCCCGGGTCAAGAAGTGGGCCTGTGTGAGCCTGGCCAGCCCATACCCTCCAGCACTCCTCGAAGGAGCCTGCTGGGAGGTTGTGATAAGAGAACTCAGTGCATACCTGCCCCAAGCAGCAGCCTGAGTACACAGTGACAGGGCTGCGGGGAGGAAGGAAGGTGGAGACATTTTAGCCCAGAGAGAAGGAAAACAGGAAGACTTGGAAACTCTTCATGGAATGCTATTTAAAAGTTGCTTTAGGCTGGGCGCCATGGCTCACACCTGGAATCCCAGCACTTTGGGAGGCTGAGGCGGGTGGATCACTTGAGGTCAGGAGTTTCAGACCAGTGTGGCCAGCATGGTGAAACTCTGTCTGTACTAAAAATACAAAATTAGCTGGGCATGGTGGCACACGCCTGTAATCCCAGTTACTCAGGAGGCTGAGGCAGGAGAATCGCTTGAACCCTGGGAGGCAAAGGTTGCAGTGAACCAAGATCACACCACTGCACTCCAGCCTTGTCAAGAGAGTGAGACTCTGTCTGAAAAAAAAAAAAGTTGCTTTAGCTCAGCAAAAAATCAAAATCCTAACAAAAGGGAAACACACCATGGTATACATTTTCAATAGCACTGAAGCTAACAGGCCATGTACTGTGTCAACATGCAGACACCTGTCTATAAGAACACTAACCAAGAGAACTCAGCAGAAGCCTAGCACACACAGCGTTCAACTCTGCCGAACACACATGCAGACATAGGAGGACATGAGGACAGAACCTGCAGGGTCACCACAGCGTCTCAGTAATACAGTCTGTTCCTTTAAGTTGCCTAAGTTTATACTTTTTTGAAGTGTTTGCACATTTTGTCATTCTGAGTAGTTTTTTTTTTTTAATGAGACAATTGTTGCAATTTATTTTGTTTCAGTCAAGTGACCTTAAAGGTTGAGGGGAAAAAAAACGGCCTCAGGAGATTTTCTTAACACTCCCTCCCTGGACGTGCAGTCCTGGGGCCCACTCTCTGAGCTGTCAGAGCCACTGGAGAGGTGTCTCTACCATTGAACCCTCACTACGGTGCTTGCTTTTGTAATTATCTTTTGATGATATAAAACTTGTATTTCTTGAGTGCTCATCATGTACTGGACACATTCCTAAGCACTTTGGAATTTATCCTTCTGAAGAAGGCACTATTATTACCCATTTTACAGGTGAGGAAACTGAGCCACAGAAGAGGCTAAGCAATTTGCCCAAGGTCACGTATCTGGTAAGCGAACTCACAGTGAGTGATAACTCCAGAGTTGGAACACAAACCTTTACATACTGCCCCATACCTACTAACAGCACACATGCATATAAGGTAGTTTTGAATAGTTTTCTAAAAGTTTTTCCATGAAATAAGTACAGGAATTTGATATCCAAAATACACAGAAAATGTCTCTTCAAGCTCTAAATCAACCTGAAAAGCCCTAGTGTCATGTAAGAATCTGTATTAGTGAACTGAATTATAAGGAAAGAATATTAACTTGCTTCCTCCCCAGAACAAAAAAGCAATACTTCAACCAAACATTCCACGTTCCGGTCCATTCTATCCATCTGTTATAAAACTGAGACACTTTCTCTTCCCCAGAACCTGGGTGTAACCTTTCTAGTTTCATGTTGACTGTAAAGAAATAAAAGAATAGGCCAGGAACGGTGGCTCACACCTGTAATCCCAGCACTTTGGGAGGCCGAGGCGGACGAATCACCTGAGGTCTGAAGTTCCAGACCAGCCTGGCCAACAAGGTGAAACCGTCTCTACTAAAAATACAAAAATTAGCTGGGCATGGTGGCACATGCCTGTAGTGCCAGCTACTCGGGAGGCTGAGGCAGGAGAATTGGTTGCAGTGAGCCGAGATCACACCACTGCACTCCAGCCTGGGCGCCAAGAGCAAAACTCCATCTCAAAAAAAAAAAAATTAAAGAATAAAATAACATAGCCTATAAAATCTATGTTGAAAAATCCTAAGAACAGTCTACCCCTTTTCTCATGATTATTTCAACTTTCATATCTGAAATTCCAGCCATGCGATTAGGAGCCTAGAGGCATAACACACAACACAGATGCTCTTCTATGCTCTCTACACGTATCCTAAAGTGCACAGACTCCGACAGAGGCCTGAATATTTGGGGTTTCTATTTCTAAAGAATGAGCCTGCTGTGAAGGTCAGTGTCAACACCAACAATTCAAAGGCCCTAAAAGAGGATTCAGAATTGCCCATCACCCTAAATGTAGATAAAACACAGCAGTCTGAGGAGCCCATTGATGGGAAAATTACCATATTTTGCTATTGCGACTACTTGAAGTCCATGCCAAACAAAATAAACTAAAATAAAATGTTACAAGCCTGGGCTGATGCAGTTTCCCCTGAGTCAACTAAAAAGACTTTGCATGGAACCATTTCTAAGTCTGACACACATGGAGTTTAAGGTCTGAGGAGACCTGAAAAGTTTCCAACATGGCGGTGACTAGGGACCCTGGAGCAGACAAGAGCCTGGAGCATCAGGCCATAGCTTGTTCCATACAGCACACCTGTTCCTGGTGGTCAGGAATGAATTCCCTGCAAGCATCCAGTGTAGAAATCACCCAGAAACAGGAACCAGTAAGGGAAAGAAACCTGGGAAGGAGTGTGGGGAGTCAGGAAGCAGAGAAACCAGTCACAGCCCTGCCCTTCACTGACGTCTGCGCTCAGAGCTGTTTGCCTAAAGTGTATCTGTTATTTGAATGATTCTAGTATAAATGACTGTTTCAAAAGTCCCCTATTTTAAATCACAGAATTTTAGAGCCTTATGGCATCTTAAATTCCCTTGTCCATTATCTTAACTGACTTGGGAAAACTATTCTCACTTGACAATGGAGAAAATGAAGCACAGACATCTGGATCCCAAAGTCATTTCAAGAAACAAAGCTAGTGTCTGTGCCATGGCATGGCTGGGCAAGGGCCTTGTGCCCACCACCGTCTTTTTTTTTTCTATGAGAATGCTTTATTAGGCATAAAAATGCCATTGAAATGCTTTAAAATGCAACAGGAGGAGATGTGAAGACACAAAGAACAAGTACATAGTGACATATGGCTATCAGAACACACGAAGTAAAGAATCCACACCACTTCCACCCTTTACCCAGAAAGGGAAGGTTCCAGGCCACCTCCTCCTCATGCATGCCCCGCTTTATAGGAAGTGTCCGCATCTCCCCTCCTAGACAGGTCCTGGAGCTCCTCCTGTTGGACCTTGTGGGGCCATCGGTGGCTAAAAATCAGGTTTCTGTTCCTTGAGGGAGGAAACAGAGGAAGCACAGATTGGCATGGTAGATAGAGGTGCAGACAGAAATCCAGTCTGGAATATGTTGAGTTTAATGTAGCTACACGGCATGGGGGTGGAATCCTTGAGTGTAGATGTGGGCATGAGGGGCTGAAAAAATGTCACATGCAAAGCTCCTAGGAGTCCTCTTTTTTCCCACCTCCTCACATAACAGAGCCAGAGAAAAATACAGTATTTCATCAAATTTGAGATGCCACTAATTCTAAGACAAATGATGATGAAAAACTGCTGTCAAAATGTGACCCAGTGCTAAGATGGCATCAGTTTTTAAATGTACCCCCAAGTCAAAAATATTATTATGCAAAGAAAAAAAGGTTTATCTTAGAATAGATGAAATATAGTAAACTTTTTATTGGCTGGAGGTCTTAAGATGGCAGTGAATACAGGACTGACTTTTTAACTTGTTATTCTGAAAAACTTTCAAATGTATAGAAAATTTAAAAGGATAGGCCAGGAGCGGTGGCTCACACCTGTAATCCCAGCACTTTGGGAGGCCGAGGCGGGCCTCGGCCTCATGAGGTCAGGAGATTGAGACCATCTTGGCTAACATGGTGAAACCCCGTCTCTACTAAAAATACAAAAATTAGCTGGGCGTGGTGACAGGCGCCTGTAGTCCCAGCTACTCCAGAGGTTGAGGCAGGAGAATGGCATGAACCCACAAGACGGAGCTTGCAGTGAGCCAAGATCGCGCCACTACACTCCAGCCTGGGCGACAGAGCGAGACTCCGTCTCAAAAAAAAAAAGAATAGGCCGGGTGTGGTGGCGTGCGCCTGTAATCCCAGCACTTTGGGAGGGCAAGGCGGATGGATCATGAGGTCAGGAATTCGAGACCAGCTCGGCCAACATGGTGAAACCCCGTCTCTACTAAAAAGTAAAAAATTAGCCGGGCATGGTGGTGTGCGCCTGTAATCCCAGTTACTCAGGAGGCTGAGGCAGGAGAATCGTTGGAACCCAGGAGGCAAAGGTTGCAGTGAGCTGAGATCGCGCCATCCAGCCTGGGCGACAGAGCAAGACTCAGTCTCAAAAAAAAAAAAAAAAAAACTTGTAAGAATAGTACAAAAAAGCCTCCAATACTCCCTCACCCGGCTGGCTTCACCACCTGTTTCGACTTTTCCCCCTTTTATCACGACCATTTTGTCATTTTCTCTCCCTCACTTCCTCCCTCCCTCCATATCATCTATCTACCCGTGCTCCTCTCCTTCTCCATTTGAAATCGGGTATCAGACTTTGTGCCCCTGTATCCCTAAATAGTTCAAAATGTATTCACTAAGCTCAAGGAGACAGTCACAGTACAACAAACTAGGGAAATTTGACATTTATACAATCCACCATTCAGATCAAATTCTGTCCATGGTGCCAACAATGTCCTTTACAGCTATCTTTTTCACCCCAGTCCAGGTTCCAATTCAGAGACAAGCACTGTACACAGTTTTCCTGTCCCTTTAAACCAGACCATTTTCTCAGTCTCTGTTTCTGAATTTTGAAGTCTTTGGAGTACACACAGACAGGGCGTTTTGTAGAATGTCCCAGAGTCTGTCTGCTGTCTGCACAATTAGATTCAGGGGTGGCAGGAACACCTGGGTCAGGTGCGTCCTTGGCACATCTCATGGGGGGCACAGATGTCTCATAACTGGTGACAGTAACTGCAATCGCTTGCTTAGCATGGTGACTGCAGCAGGGTAATCACCTTTATATGAGTTTGAATTATGAGAATTTTATTCATTTTTATTTTATTTTACTTTTTTGAGACAAGATCTTGCTCTGTTACCCAGGCTGGAGTGCGGTGGTGCATCTCCACTCACTGTAGCCTCCACTTCCCGTGCTCAAGTGATCCTCCTATCTCAGCTTCTCAAGGAGCTTGGACCACAGGCACATGCCATTGCGCCTAGCTAATTTTTCCATTTTTTTTGGTAGAGATGGGGTTTCAGTACATTGCCCAGGTTGGTCTTGAAACAGGAACAGACTCATTTTTCTGAAATATTTTCTTTTCTTTTTTTTTTTTTTTGAGATGGAGTTTCACTCTTGTTGCCCAGGCTGGAATGCAATGGCGCGATCTTGGCTCACCGCAACCTCTGCCTCCCAGGTTCAAGAGATTCTCCTGCCTCAGCCTACCGAGTAGCTGGGATTACAGGCATGTACCACCACACCTGGCTAATTTTGTATTTTTAGTAGAGATAGGGTTTTTCCATGTTGGTCAGGCTGGTCTTGAACTCTCAACCTCAGGTGATCCACCTGCCTCGGCCTCCCAAAGTGCTAGGATTACAGGCGTGATTTTTTTTTTTTTAGACGGAATCTCACTCTGGCGCCCAGGCTGGAGTGCAGTAGCACAATCTTGGCTCACTGCAACCTCCGCCTCCCAGGATCAAGTGATTCTTCCATGTCAGCCTCTGGCGTAGCTGGGATTACAGGCGTGCCCCACCACACCTGGCTAATTTTTCTATTTTTGGTAGAGACGGGGTTTCACCATGTTGGTCAGGCTGGTCTCAAATTCCTGACCTCAAGTGGCCTGCCTCGGTCTCCCAAAGTGCTGGGATTACAGGTATAAGCCACCTTGCCCGGCCCTGAAATGTTATTTCCATGGGCGCACAGAAAGCCCACAAAAAGCAAAGCACAATTCATTAAGTCCTCAATACTCTTGTTTAAAAATGGAATTTGATCAGCCGGGCGCAGTGGCTCACACCTGTAATCCCAGCACTTTGAGAGGCTGAGGCAGGCGGATCATGAGGTCAGGAGATGGAGACCATCCTGGCTAACACGGTGAAACCCCGTCTCTACTAAAAACACAAAAAATTAGCCGGGCATGGTGGTGGGCGCATGTAGTCCCAGCTACTCGGGAGGCTGAGGCAGGAGAATGGCGTGAACCTGGGAGGTGGAGCTTGCAGTGAGTGGAGATCGCCCACTACACTCCAGCCTGGGTGACAGAGCGAGACTCCATCTCCAAAAAAAAAAAGGAATTTGATCAAGCAGTAAAGCTCAAGCAAAATTAAATTAAATTAAATTAAATGGAGTCATGCACATGCCTATAGTCCCAGCTACTTGGGAGGCTGAGGTGGGAGAATGCTTGAACCCAGGAGTTCAAGTCAAGCCAGGCAACACAGTGAAACCCTGTCTCTAAAACATAAATAAAATAAAAATGGGACTTTGAGCTAACAGTCCTCATACTGCTTCTCAACCAGCATGTGTAGACAGGATCACATAAGTCACAGCTTTTCTCTAGCACTGAAAATACCTCATTTTCTTGTTAAGGTAAAGAAATGATATAGTCCCTCAGAGGCAGTAAGGGATGTTGGAAACCCCATTGTGTTGGGAGGCACAGCAGGGGACATGGAATTTGCAGAGCCTCTCCAGACCGGCACCCCTGACCTCCATGTGACCCTGAGCATGTTATTATCCTCTCTGACCCTCGCACTCTCTGTGTGTGAGATGGAGGCAACAGCACGCCCCGGCTCAGCCTCCTGCTGTGAGTACTCCGTGAAAGAATTTAACAAAAACACTGAGAACAGTGCCTGGCACCTACTGAATGCTCATTCAAAATTTAAAAACAAAACACTAGGAGAACTGAGCTCCATTTCTGGCAGCCACAGCCAGTGCACAAGTCATGCACGGGGACTGGGCACAGGTGACACACTACCTGTATGGTGAGGCTCACACAGCCCCCAAGGACCAGGCACCCAAAAGCCTGTCCTTCCTGTCCCCACACCCCCATGCCACCCTGCCTCTGGAGACAGCGGGGGGAGGCCTCCTGGTGACTGGTTCAAATGGCCCAGGACTCCACTACCCTGGCTGGGGGCACCAGCTGTCACTCCTCATTCTTCAGAGAGGCACAGAAGTCGCAGAAGCCAAGCTCCCTCTCCCCACGGATGTGAGAGGCTGTGTGCAGAAGAGGAGCCACCTGGGTCCCTCAGGGCCACTTCAACCATGGAGCAGCCCATCCTGAGGTCTTCTGTGAACTCCCTGTGTATTTAAGCCAGACTGAGTTGGGTTTTCCAACACTAGTGGCTAAAATATCCTAACTGATATACTCTACGAATGTAAAATTCTTTACCAGAGGCTTAAAAACTGAGAGATTTTGAAGAGTGATTGCCCTTCAGGTCTCTGACCACTCTTAGAAACTCCAACAAACCAAAATCATTACTTTACTCAACAAAGTAGATCCAAAAATAAGGTTATAAGAGGATGTGTGGGCCGGGCACAGTGGCTCAAGCCTGTAATCCCAGCACTTTGGGAGGCCGAGGCGGGCGGATCACCTGAGGTCAGGAGTTCGCGACCAGCGTAGCCAACGCGGTGAAACCCCGTCTCTACTAAAAACTACAAAAATTAGCTGGGCGTGGAGGTGGACACCTATAATCCCAGCTACTCAGGAGGCTAAGACAGGAGAATCGCTTGAACCCAGCAGGCAGAGGTTGCGGTGAGCCAAGATTGTGCCATGGCACTCCAGCCTGGGTGACAGAGTGAGACTCCATCTCAAAAAAAAAAAAAAAAAAAATTGTAACGATTGCCCCTTATGAGATACAAAGTAACAATCAATGCACAAAAATTGGTATATCCTAGAGGTTCTCAAACTTGATTGCTTCAGAGGTACCTAGAGAGCTCTGCTGTTTCAGAAACTAACAAATGACTTTGACTCCAGGGAGACTATACAGCAGTCTTGGGAGAAACGGGTCACCTCGCTTGGAGGATGATGGAAGGCTCCATTATCTTTCTGAAGTCCGAGGAAAGACAATCCGGGTTCAGAGAGGGGAGTACAACTAGGCAGCGCCAGATGCATGCTCGAACCTAGGTCAAAAAAGGATGAAAATACAAGCCATGCTCCAAAAGACTCCTCTGCCCCAGAAAATTGTCTCTCCATTCACAAACAACAATAATCAGAATCTAGGAGGCTCAAAGTTACCCCAAGGTGGGAGACGGAAAGCCTGCCTCCAAATAGCTCCAGGTAGAGTATGACCCAAACTTTTGGCCTCTGCTTGTGAGTAACCAAATGTCTTGGCCTTGAGCCTGAATTCCTCATCTGCACTTGAAGCCAAGGACTAAGCTAAACTCAAACCTAGATTCCAGTTACAGCCACCGCCGCTTAACTACTTACACAATAACCAAGGAATGGAACAGCAAAGTGGCCACAGGGCTGGAAATGCCTTCCAGGGCAGAGGACACTATTACCTGCAGCTAGGAAGCCACGCCAGTTCAGGTGTGAGGCCAAGACACTGCTCCTGTTTTTGCTTCCTGCTTCCAAATCTGTCTTGTGCCGGGAAAGAGGAAAGCTATCTAGTAGTTACCTGCTCATGGCAAGATCCAAAAGTAGGCTGGGTGCAGTGGCTCACGCCCGCAATCCCATCGCTTGTGAAGCCAAGGCAAGTGGATCATTTGAGGTCAGGAGTTTGAGACCAGCCTGGCCAACATGGCGAAACTCTGTCTCTACTAAAAATACAAAAATTAGCTGAGCGTGGTGTCAGGCACCTATAATCCCAGCTACTCAGGAGGCTGAGGCAAGAGAATCGCTTGAACCCGGGAGGCAGAGATTGCAGTGAGCCAAGATTGTGCCACTGCACTCCAACCTGGGTGACAGAGCGAGACTCCTTCTCAGCTAAAAAAAAAAAAAAAAAAAAAAAAAAAAAAATCCAAAAGTAAATGTCCACCGTAGAAAGAATGTGCTCACAGAGCCCCGCTCACATGCCCTAAGTCTCAAATGCCACATGTGCCATCTTCTAAAAAAGTTAAAAAGAGCCATTAGTGGTTTAAATGATGACAGATTGAATTGATCTGTATTGGCAAATAAAAGTGGAATATGTGTGTTTATATAAACTTCAGGTGCAATAAAAATTAGAGGATAACTCTTTTTTGTAGAATGAGAAAATAGCAAGCCTTCTCCAAGGAACTTGAACTCACTGTAAAAGGGGAAGCTACAGACACTTACAGTTGGAACTTTGCCATTCTTGTTATTCTATTTTCCATCACCAAATGTTCAAAGGACACCCTAACATTAAAAGACTTGCAACATGCTCTTAGCAAATGACCATATCAATTCACCCACCTCAGAGCAGTCCTATAAATCACAACATATGGGGTAAGTATGAGTTAGCGAAAAAGTTTCCATCAAAGTTAATATAAACTGCTCAATTAAATTTTGCTCAAGTCCGGCCGGGCGTGGTGGCTCATGCCTGTAATCCCAGCACCTTGGGAGGCCGAGGCGGGTGGATCACGAGGTCAGGAGATGGAGACCATCCTGGCCACCATGGTGAAACCCCGTCTTTACTAAAATACAAAAATTAGCTGGGCGTGGTGGTGCACTCCTATAATCCCAGCTACTCAGGAGGCTGAGGCAGGGGAATCGCTTGAACCTGGGAGGTGGAGATAGCAGTGAGCTGAGATCGCGCCACTGCACTCCAGCCTGGCAACAGAGAGAGACTCCATCCAAAAAAAAAGACAAAAACAAAACTTTTTGCTTAAGTCCTAACTATTCCTCTATAAAGTGCTTTCTTTCTAATTTGATGGAGTTAAATGTTATCTGAAGTCAGGTGTGGTGGCTCATACCTGTAATCTCAGCATTTTGGGAGGCTGAGGCAGGTGGATCACTTCAGCCCAGGAGTTGGAGACCACCCTGGGCAAGACTCCCAGCTCTACATTAAAGAAAAAAAAATCTGAAGTCCAAGTTCCTTGGAGAAGGCTTGCTGTTTTCTCATTCTACAGAAAAGAGTTATCCTCTAATTTTTATTGCACCTGAACTTTACATAAACACACATCCCACTTTTATTTGCCAATACAGATCAATTCAATCTGTCATCATTTAAACCGCTAATGGATGATGTGTAAGTCAAACAAAAGGGACAAGCATGAAAGTAGACTGCTTCTCTAACACCTGAGCATTTTCCTTTTAATATACAAGCATTCTTGCACACAGTTCATAAAACTGCTAGGCTGCTGATTCAGTGTTCTGTTTAACAGATGAGTTTTAACTACTTTAAAAAAAAAACAAACTCTGCTTTCTACAACTATCTGATCTTCGACAAACCTGACAAAAACAAACAGTGGGGAAAGGATTTCCTATTTAATAAACTGTGCTGGGAAAACTGGCTAGCCATATGCAGTAAACAGAAACTGGACCCCTTCCTTACACCGTATGCAAAAATTAACTCAAGATGGATTAAAGACTTAAATGTAAAACCCAAAACCATAAAAAACCTAAAAGAAAACCTAGGCAATACTATTCAGGACACAGGCATGGGCAAAGACTTCATGACTAAAACACCAAAAGCAATGGCAACAAAAGCCAAAACTGACAAATGGGATCTAACCTAAGAGCTTCTCCACAGCAAAAGAAACTCTTCAGAGTGAACAGGCAACCTACAGAACGGGGTAAAATTTTTGCAATCTACCCTTCTGACAAAGATCTAATATCCAGAATATACAAGGAACTTAAACAAATTTACAAGAAAAAAACAACCCCATCAAAAAGTGGCCAAAGGATATGAAGAGACCCTTCTCAAAAGAAGACATTTATGCAGCCAACAAACATATATAAAAAAAAAAAAAGCTCATCATCACTGGTCATTAGAGAAATGCAAATCAAAACCACAATGAGATACCATCTCACACCAGTTAGAATGGTAATTATTAAAAAGTAAGGAAACAACAGATGCTGGAGAGGCTGTGGAGGAATAGGAACGCTTTTACACTGTTGGTGGGAGTGTAAATTAGTTCAACCATTGTGGAAGACAGTGTGGCAATTCCTCAAGGATCTAGAACCAAAAATAACATTTGACCCGGTGATCCCATTACTGGGTATATACCCAAAGGACTATAAATCATTCTACTATAAAGACACATAAACATGTATGTTTATTGCAGCACTATTTACAATAGCAAAGACTTGGAACCAACCCAAATGCCCATCACGGATAGACTGAATAAAGAAAATGTGGTACAGATACACCATGGAATACTACGTAGCCATAAAAAACAATGAGTTCATGTCCTTTGCAGGGACATGCATAAAGTGGGAAGCCATCATTCTCAGCAAACTAACACAAGAACAGAAAACCAAACACCGCATGTTCTCACTCATAAGTGGGAGATGACAATGAGAACACATGGACACAGGGAGGGGAACATCACACACCTCACACACCGGGACCTGTCGGGGCGGGTGGGGGGCAAAAGGAGGGAGAGCATTAGGACAAATACCTAATGTATGCGGGGCTTAAAATCTAGATGACCGGTTGATAGGTGCAGCAAACCATCATGGCACATGTATACCCATGTAACAAACCGGAACGTTCTGCACATGTATCCCAAAACTTAAAGTAAAATAAAATTAAAAAACAAAAACAAAACAAAAACTTGGCCGGGCGCAGTGGCTCACGCCTGTAATCCCAGAATTTTGGGAGGCCGAGGCAGCTGGATCACCTGAAGGTCAGGAGTTCGAGACCAGCCTGGGGAACATGTTGAAACCCCCATCTCCACTAAAAACACAAAAAATTAGCTGGGTGTGGTAACAGGCGCCTGTAATCCCAGCTACTCGGGAGGCTGAGGCAGGAGAATCGCTTGAATCCGGGAGGCAGAGGTTGCAGTGAGCCGAGATGGCACCATTGCACTCCAGCCTGGGCAACAAGAGTGAAACTTCGTGTCAAAAACAGCAACAACAAGAACAAAAACTCTGCTTTTAAAAGTATTTTAAGTCCAGTGTGAAAAACCTGTAAGTCATAGCAAAGGCCTCTAAGAAAAAACTTACCACTCATGACCCCTCTTACTACTGACCTTGAAAATCACTTGCCCTTCTCCAAGGCCCCACCAGCTTCATCGGTCTCTTCCTGAACCTCCCTCCCTAGTTCCAGGGCTTGGCCTAAGTCTCACAGAGCAGAAAGAAACGTGGCCACCCTTCCTCACGTGAGTCCTGTGCAAACATACAGCCCTACGCAGAGCTCCTAACAATGGGGCATCAGTACCCAGGCACGATCGATGAGTATGAACCCAACGCGATCAGAGACTCCCACATGGTGTGTGTGACTGCGCGCACAGGCGGGAGGAAAGGGGCGAATCTGCAAAACGAGTACAACAGATAAAATTCGCAACAGACTTCTCCACCCTTTCAATCAACCGTCCCAAGCGCCACGAACGCGGGTCCCGCTCCGTGGGGGACCGCAGCCACACTGGCGGGAGGGAATCCTGGGCCTCGACCAGACGCCAGCAGCGCCAGAAGAAACAGCCCGCGCTGGGCAGACTGCAGGCACCGCATAGCTCATCACCACGGGGGGCCCCGGCCAAGGCCGCCCGCCTCAGGCCGAGCCTTGGGGATGTGCTGGACCCCGGCCCTCCTTCCCACGGCGCCCGCGCCGCCGCCCTCGGGAAACCAGGTTTTCAAGCGTTCGGCCCAGCGGGCGCGGTATTTTAGGGCGTGACCCGCGCCCCGCCCTCGAGGGCGACCGGAAGAGCAGGCACCACCGCAGATGCGCAGAGTCTGCGCCCCGCACCGCGAGGAGCACCCGAGGCCGCGCTCCCGGAGCCGGGTCTGGTGACTGAGGCGCGGGTCGCGACGCAGGGGCGGCCCCGGACTCTAGACCACACCAGCCGCCTGAATGGCCTACCGGACGCCCGGGTCCGGCTCACCTGGGAGGCGCCTCCGCCGTCCGCCCGCGCGGGGCCAGGAGCGCGGCACCACCCCCGTCACGCCGGCCGCTCTTTGTGTCTGGAGGCCGCGACGCAACACTCCTCCCGGCCTCGAGGCGCCGCCCCCTCGGTGTCCCGGCGCAGTGGGCGAACAGGGGGCGGGGCGAGCGAACGGGAGAGGGGGCGGGGCGGGTCCGGGGTTGCGGGGCGGGGTGGGGGCAAGGCGGCCTCCGCAAATCTCAGGGCGGCTCTGGCCAGTTTGGAGCCTGGGGTGACCCTTGGAGCAGACCTCGCTGGTCCCTGTCGGGGCCCTGCGCGCTGCGGAGCTTGGCGGTTCGCAGCTCTCGGGGTACCATCTTCTGGAAACAAGCCGGTAGGCCGGCCAGGCAGGGGTAATACCCCAAACCACCACTGAGGAAACCGCGACTTAAAACCTAGGTCGTCACGTTTCCACCGCATATTAAATCAATACAGGTTGAGCATCCCTAATCCAAACATCTGAAATCCGAAATGCTTCAAAATCTGAAAGTTTTTGAGCGCTGACCTTAAAAGAAATGCACATTGGAGCACTTCTTTTTTCTTCTTTTAACTTTATTTTCTTTTAAGAAAGGCTGTCACTTCTGTTGCCCAGGCTGGGATGCAGTGGCGCGGTCATGGCTCACTACAGCCTCGACTTTCCCAGCTATGGCAATCCTCCCGCCTCAGCGTCCCAACCCCCAGTAGCTGGGACTGCAGGCACCTGCCACCATGTCCGCTAATTTTTGTATTTTTAGCACAGAGTCTCACTGTGTTGCCCAGGCTGGTCTCGAACTCCTAGGCTCAAGGGATGGATCCACCGCCTCGGCCTCCCAAAGTGCTGAGATTGCAGGCATGAACAACCAGGCCCAGCCTCTGGCTAATTTTTGTATTTTTTGTAAGAGAGGAGGCTTCACCATGTTGCCCAGGCCGGTCTGGAATTTCTGGCCTCAAGTGATGGTCCCACCTTGGCCTTCCATAGTGCTGGGATTACTGGCATGAGCCACCACACCTGGCCTCATTGGAGCATTTCTAATTTTGGATTTTCAGATTAGGGGTGTTCAATTGGTATAATGCAAATATTCCAAAATCTGAAATCCTAAATGCTTCTGGTGCCAAGCATCTCGGTTAAGGGATATTCAACCTGTATATATTTATCGAACACCTACTAGGGCCAGGCGTTGTCCTAGGGGATGCCAACCGGGGCGGGGGCGGGGGGGGGCAAAAAATCCCTGCCCCTTATAGAGTTTACACAGAAAACAGTTTAAAAACATAAATACCCGGCCGGGCATAGTGGCTCATGCCTGTCATCCCAGCACTTTGGGGGGCTGAGGCAGGCGGATCACCTGAAGTCGGGAGTTCAAGACCAGCCTGATCAACATGGAGAAACCCTGTCTCTACTAAAAATACCAAATTAGCCGGGCATGATGGCACATGCCTGTAATCCCAGCTACTCAGGAGGCTGAGACAGGAGAATCGCTTGAACCTGGGAGGCGGAGGTTGCGGTGATCAAGCCACTGCACTCCAGCTTGCGTGACAGAGTGAGACTCCGTTTCAAAAAAAAAAATTGTAAATACAGCCAGGCATGGTGGCTCATGCCTGTAATCCCAGCAGTTTGGGAGGCCACTGTGGGCAGATTGCCTGAGGACAGGAGTTCGAGACCAGCCTGGCCAACATGGTGAAACCCAGTGTCTACTGAAACACAAAAAAAATAAGCCAGTTGTGGTTAACGCGTGCCTGTAGTCCCAGCTACTCGGGAGGCTGAGGCACAAGAATTGCATGAACCCAGGAATCGGAGGTTGCAGTGAGCTGAGATCTTGCCACTAGACTCCAGCTTGGGCGACAGAGCAAGACGCTGTCTCCAAAAAATAAAAATGAAAACATAAATATACAAAAACGTCAGAGAGTTATAAATATATCAGAATTACAAAATGAGCTACAGTACACTCTAGCATGAGAAAGGTGCATATACTTTGTAGGAACTCCACTTTAGAGGATGTGAGGATCAGAGGCAAAATGGGGTGAGAAGGAAGCAGGATGAAAGACAGGCTCTGGGGGAATGGAGTTTCCAAGGGCGAGTGAAATTTCCAGTGCCTGCAAGTGCTAAACCCCATACAGAGCAAAAGGCAAGCACAGAGAGTGGTTCAGAGGCGCTCATAGTGTGTTCTAGGCTGGGAGGTTTCTCTGACCTGCTGAATGTGCCCAGATAACTTTTGCTATGCCCATGACCTGTCCCAACCAGTGTGGGGCACAATGGCAGGGCACACTGTGCAAAGGTGGTCCCTGTGGGATGCGCAGCCAAGACCCTGATGACTCCAGTTTATAACCCTGGATTCCCAGGTGTGCTCAGGGCCATGGGGGCTGCCATTGTGAAGAATGTCTTCTCTTCAGTGCTCCTGATGCTCTGCATGGGCTCCCACTCACTGGCTGGAGAATGAATTTGGTGTCAGAAGATGTGAATCGTGCCGCTTACTAGCTGTTTGACTGTGGATTACCCAGTCATGTAACATCTGTGATCTCAGTTTCATTTGCAAAATAGAAATGTAAAAGTTACCCACTGCACAGGAGTATACTGAATTTATTTGTTATTTTATTTCTTGAGACAGGATCTCAGTCTGTTACCCAGGCTGGAGTGTGGTGGTGTGATCACAGCTCACTGCAGCCTTGATCTCCTGGACTCAAGTGATCCTCCCACCTCAGCCTCCCAAGTAGCTGCACTACAGATGCACCCCCACACCTGGCTAACTTACTAATTTTTTGTAGAGATGGGGTCTATATTGCCCAGGCTGGTCTTGAACTCCTGGGCTCAAGTGATCCTCCCACTTTGGCCTCCCAAAGTACTGAGATTGCAGGCATGAGGCACCATGCCCGGTTGAGCATACAGAATTTAAATGAGTTAATTTAGTGGTTCTTCATCAGAGAGAAGTGGGGAGACTAGGAGTTCTCCACTTTGACTACTTAAAAATTAAAAACACCAGTGCCTGCATCCTACCTCCAGACATTCCAATTTTATTGTTGTGTAGAGAAAACTCTCTACTCACACCGCAACAACAGTCAACACAGAAGACCTATGACTAAATGTGTATGGGGTTTTCTCTACACACCAAGCAGCAGACACCAGCTGGGCGTCCTCTAATTCAGTTCTGTCACTACCTGGAGAGAGTGTCAGATCCCACAAGGTGAGGACTCAGTCCCCAAGACTCCTCACATATACCAGTTGCAAGTCCAGGCCTCCACAGAACTTCTGACAGATCAGCTTGAAGTTGGGGTTCCCATGACCCCCTGACCCCCTGTTTGGTTTCGATTAATTTGCTAGAGTGGCTCACAGAACTCAGAGAAATGCTTATGTTCACTGGTTTATTTTTATTTATTTATTTTTGAGACGGAGTGTTGCTCTGTCGCCCAGGCTAGAGTGCAGTGGTGCGATCCCAGCTCACTGCAACCTCCGCCTACCAGGTTTAAGTGATTGTCGTGTCTCAGCCTCCCAAGAAGCTGGCACTACAGGCATGCACCACCACACCTGGCTAGATTTTTATATTTTTAGTAGAGACAGGGTTTCGTCATGTTGGCCAAGCTGGTCTCGAACTCCTGACCTCAGGCGATCTGCCTGCTTTGGCCTTCCAAAGTGCTGGGATTACAGGTGCTGGGATTACAGGTGTGAGCCACCGTGCCTGGCCCACTGGTTTATTATAATGGATATTGTAAAGGACACAGGTGAAGAGACACATAGGGCAAGGTTTGGAGGAAGGGGGAGAGCTTCCATACCTCCGTGGGCGCCACCCTCCAGGAACCTCCACTGTTCAGCTACCCAGAAGTTCACTGAACCCTGTCCTCTTGGGGTTTTATGGAAGCTTCATGACATCAGCATTCCTTCTCCCAGGGAGTAGGGTGAGTCCCTCTCATGGGAGAATCTTAAGACCCGCAATCTACGGCAGGGCGCGGTGGCTCCCTCCTGTAATCCCAGCACTTTGGGAGGCCGAGGTGGGCAGATCACGAGGTCAGGAGATCGAGACCATCCTGGCCAACATGATGAAACCCCATATTTACTAAAAATACAAAAATTAGCTGGGCTTGGTGGCACACACTTATAGTCCCAGCTACTTGGGGGGTTGAGGCAGGAGAACCACTTGAACCCGGGATGCGGAGAGGTTACAGTGAGCCAAGGTCGCACCACTGCACTCCAGCCTGGGCAACAGAGTGAGACTCCATCTAAAAATTAAAAAAAAAGACTCACAATCAGAAAGCCAGGAGAAGGTCAGGGGCCTGCCCCTGAGGCCCAACACAACAATATAACAAAAGACTGTAGCAAGGGCTATGGGAGTCATGTGCCAGTAACTGTGGATGAAAACCAATGGATATCCTAACACCACAATTGTTCAGGAAAGAACCTTTGAGACAATCTTGACTCTCTGTCTTATACCCTACAGCGACATCATCACATTCTGATCGCTCTTCTTTTTAAAACCTTTTTCTTGGCCAGGTGCAGGAGAGGCCAAGACGGGTGGGTCACCTGAGGTCAGGAGTTCATGACCAGCCTGACTAACATGGTGAAACTCCGTCTCTACTAAATACAAAAGAAAAACAGCCGGGCGTGGTGGCGCGTGTCTGTAATCCAAGCTACTTGGGAGGCTGAGACAGGAGAATCGCTTGTACCTGGAAGGTGGAGGTTGCAGTGAGCGGAGATCGTGCCATTGCACTCCAGCCTGGGCAACAAGAGTGAAAATCTGTCTCACAAAAAAACAAACAACAACAACAAAAACTTTTTCTTTTGAATTAATGTTATCTTTGCAGAAAACTTGGAAATGTAGAAAAGAGAGGTTCCATATTCTTCTCACTCAGGTCCTGTAAATATCAGCATCTTACATAGCCCTGTTTTTTTTTTAAAGTTTAAACAACTTTATTAAGTATAACATAGACAAGAAAAGTATACATATCATAAGTGTACAGTTTGATAAATTTTCACACACTGATGTAACTAGCATAGGAACATTACCAGTGCCCCTGAAACCCTTCTTCCCTCCCATTCCAATATTACTGCCCCAAAGGGATTATCTTTTCAATTTAACGAAATATTTAGATATATTTCTTTCAATGCCTAGAGCTAATCATTATCTATATTAATCTTCAAAACTGGACAAAGGGCAGAATGTTTTTAATTCTCTATCTCTTCTTCATCTCCCATAAAATATTATCTGAGAATTCAATTCTCTATTGTTACTACTTTTAAAACGTTAAGAACAGCTTATTTAGATTAACCACTTTCCTGGCTCACCCGCTTCCTATATCTCCTGTCTTTTTGTAGGGGTCTATAGTCATGTTTGATATTCTTTTCAGTTGTCTCCTTTCTCATCCCCCTTTCTATAGTTTGGAAATGTTCTACCTCATAATCTAAACCTTGCTTACCATGAGAGAATTTGGAAGTAACAGAGATTTGCTTTTCCCGGCTGCGTTGCAGCATGGGCCAGGTCTGCAAGTCAGATACACTCTCCCTAAGGAAGCCAAAATCTGTCTTGACGATGGGAGGTGCCAGAGCTGGCAGCTGCTTCTGGTCTCCAGAGGCAACAGGGGTGGTTGTTCTAGTGGGAGTAGCCACTCAATATATTTCTGAGATATTTCCGTGGTTATGTGTTCAGAACTTGCATCCATAGTCCATTTTACTGCTGTAGAAAATTTCCATTGTATAAATGTTACCGGGGGTCCTTGCTCACAGAGCTCCCAAGATGGCAGTGGGCCACTTCCAAGATGGTGGCAAGCCTCGTGTTCTCTGACCTGGGGTTCTTGGCCTCATGGATTCCAAGGAATGGAATCTTGGGCCACGGGTGAGTGTTATAGCTCTATTAGAAGCTGTGGGTCACGGAAGAGAATCGTGGAACCCAGCGACTAGTGTTCAGCTCGATTAGGATGAACCCGGGCACTTAGCCGTGCAGGAACAATGGCAAGCCTTTAGCCCAATCAGGAGCGGCAATGGGTGCCTCGCTGGATCAGGAGCACAGTGAACACCCTGCCGGATCCGGAGGGATGGAAGTCAGCGGCAGGTCTGCGACGGCGGCAAACAGCAGTGGTGAACGGTGAGTGAAAGCTCAGCTCAAGCCGTAACAAACACGGACCAGAAGAGTGCAGTTGCAAGATTTAATAGAGTGAAAGCAGAGCTCCCATACAAAGGGAGGGGACCCAAAGGGGGTTGCCCAGTCATGTTTTTTACAGTGGTATAATGGTGCAGTTATCGAAACCAGGAATTTAACATCAGTACATTACTATTAACTAAAGACTTTATTCAGATTTTACCAGTTTTCCCACTAATGTCCCTCCCCTTTTCTTGTCAGTGCCGGATCCTTCTAGCATCCAATCACGGCCATTCCAACCCACTCACCCCCACCTTTAGTCTGTGTAATAGCCTCCTGGCCCTCCTCTTGCTTCTGCTTTTGCCTCTCTACTTTCCATTTAAGCGTTGCTGTTTTTAATTACTGACTCCTCTTGTAATAATCTAGCTTTTGTCTTCAGTTTCTTTCCTCAGGTCCACAGCTTTCCTTTCATCCCATGCTGTTGTTTTGTCTGTCCTGGAGCTCCTGTTCACAAACTAACATTATATTCTTAAGATATTGTAGGCCAGGTACAGTGGCTCACGCCTATAATCCCAGCACTTTAGGAGGCTGAGGCTGGAGGATCGCTTGAGCCCAAGAGTATGAGGCTACAGTGAGTTATGATCGTGCCACTACCCTCCAGCCTGGGTGACAGAACAATACCCTGTCTCAAAAAAAAGAAAAAAAAAAAACGAATACTCTGTCTTTGTTGATTGTGGTATCTGATCTTAACTAGATAGGCTGAAGGCACATGGTTCCCTCCAAAAACCACTATTGGTACCACTGCAAAAACAAGCCAGCAAAACGACAGTGTAGAGAGGTTGGCTTGCTTCCCTCTCTTCCTAACTGCATGTTGAAAAATAAGCCTTTATTGATCTTAAACATCTGTCAGATGAGTCATACATTGGGTTATTTTTTATATACATGTATACACAAAATATTTCAAATTGAAAGCAACATCTTAATGGATTCAAAACTGTTACAAGCTGTTGTCTGAAACATGAGAAAATTTATAACTGTAAAAGCAAATGCACATATTGATATTTAAAATGCATAATTAAGAAAAAAAAATACTCTGTCTCTTATTTTATTTTAAGCCTCACAGTAATAAATGCCTTTTCCTCAGGTGGTTTAAAGTAGGTTGCCAAGGGGGCCGATCTTGCTCCTTGCCTGCTGCTGTCCTGGGGGAACTGCGCAGTTCTAACTGCCTGCAAAACTGAGCCTACTCCCCGAATGTGAGAACCAGCGCTGTTCACTTTTCAGATGTGGGGCATTGTTCTAAATGCTTCAGAAGGTCTTAGAGGCCAGAGAGAAGTGGGAGCTGTGTGGCTGGGGCCAGACACATCAAATAATGAAGACAGAGAAGGCAATGGCAGGTTAAGATGCCTGCAGGAAACTCAGCTGGAAAAACAGGCAGGAAGGGACCAGAGCTAGTGGGAAAAGTGGCCCATGGAGCAGATACAGCTGGCATGTAAAAGGAAGTAGTAGAATTTAGCTACAAACTTAACGGTGAAGTAAGAGGCAAAGAGAAATGAACATCAGAAATGCCTCCCGCCGGATGCGGTGGCTCACGCCTGTAATCCCAGCACTTTGGGAGGCCGAGGTGGATGGATCACCTGAGGTCAGGAGTTCGAGACCAGCCTGACCAACATGGAGAAACCCTATCTCTACTAAAAATACAAAACTAGCCAGGCATGGTGGTGTATGCCTGTAATCCCAGTTACTTGGGAGGCTGAGGCAGGAGAATTGCTTAAACCTGGGACGTGGAGTTTGCAGTGAGCCGGGATCGTGCCACTACACTCTAGCCTGCAACAAGAGTAAAACTCCATCGCAAAAAAAAAAAAAAAAAAAAAGCCTCCCAAGGGCTGGGCACAGTGGCACATGCCTGTAATTCCAGCACTTTGGGAGGCCGAGGTGGGCAAATCACTTGAAGCCAGGAGTTTGAGTCCAGCCTGTGTAATGTGGCAAAACCCCATTTCTATGAAAAATACAAAAATTAGCTGGGCATAGTGGCGACCACCTGCAGTCCCAACTACTTGGGAGGCTGAGGAGGGAGGATCACATAAGCATGGGAAATCCAGGCTTCAGTGAGCCGAGATTGCACTGCTGCACTCCCAGCCTGGGCAACAGGAGTGCTGTGCCTTACCAGGTTAGAGCCTTGCTGCCTCCCAAGTGTTTTTCCTCTAGTCTCTCTATCTGTTGTGATAAAATGAGCTTCATCTTCCTGAAAACCTGCTTTGATCACTCCTCCTTTCCCCAAGGCCTTTGGTGACTCCACACTAACTAGACAGAGAAATCCAGATTCACAAACCTTCACCCAGCCTCCTTCACAGAAATCCCAGACCCTGTTTCCAACTTCTCCCATCACATCCCATGAGCCCTGCCTCCAGCAAAACCAGGTACTTGCTGACTCTGGGGAGTGCCCCTGGCACTCTTGCCTTGGTGTTTTAAACACGCCATGCCTCCTTTCCATCAACTCGAATCTGTCCATTCATCAGGGTTGTGCTCAAATCTGTCTTTTTCTGAGAAGACCTCCAGGGCAACTGTAGTCCTCCACCCCATCCATTGAATAAGGAGTCCTGTTCTGCCTTGGACCATTCATTCTGGTGTCCTGGTCTGTTAAGTACTATCACACTAAGGTTCCACTGGTAGGTCCTACTTGTTTGAGTCCCAACAAGATTGTAAACTGCCACAGTCAGGAATGATGAGATTTTTATCTTTACATCCCTGACAACACCTAGTATTATAGAAAGCCCGATAAACAGTAAGGGTTCCTTATTTTATTGAATTCTAGTGTTGATTTTATGTTTCTGGCAATGGTTTCAATTAATGGGGGTATAGCTTTTTTTTTTTTGAAATGAAGTTTCGCTCTTGTTGCCCAGGCTAGAGTGCAGTGGCACGATCCCGGCTCACCGCAACCTCCACCTCCAGGATTCAAGCAGTTCTCCTGCCTCAGCCTCCCAAGTAGCTGGGATTACAGGCATACACCACCATGCCTGGCTAGTTTTGTATTTTTAGTAGAGACAGGGTTTCTCCATGTTGGTCAGGCTGGTCTTGAACTCCTGACCTCAGGTGATCCACCCACCTCGGCCTCCCAAAGTGCTGGGATTACAGGTGTGAGCCACCGTGCCCAGCCCATATAGCTTTTCCTCTATGATATAGACATCTTAATTTTTCTTAAATAACCCATCATGAAATTGCCATCTGTGAATTCCAATGTGATGCTGGAAGTTGAGAAATGCCAGCAGCCCTCAGACGGCTGTGTTTTGACGAGTGGCCACAAGATCCTGCATTTGTTTTACAGTGTTGTTAGTTCACATTCATCTCCCAGTTTAATCAAAATAACTCACAATCAGGTGACTTAACAGAGAACATCAGCCTTTAGAGGAAAGATGTGCCACATTCAAGTTCTTATAACTTCCTTAGGAGTCACTGCTAAGTGCTCATTTCAGAACATTTGGAAAATGTATTCATTTGTGGATATTGTTGCTTCATTAGCCTTTAAAAAGCTTTGATAACTCAGATATACCCAGTTTAACTCAGTCTGAGTATATCTGATTCTTCTTTTTTTTGAGACAGTGTCTCACTCTGTTGCCCAGGCTAGAGTGCAGTGGCACGATCTCAGGAGAATCAAGCGATTCTCCTGCCTCAGCCTCCTGAGCAGCTGGGACTACAGACAAGTGTCACCATGCCTGGCTAATTTTTGTATTTTCAGAAGAGATGGGGTTTTGTCATGTTGGCCAGGCTGGTCTCAAACTCTTGACCTCAAGTGATCCGCCCACCTCGGCCTCCCAAAGTGCTGGGATTACAGGCATGAGCCACCGTGCCCAGCTGGGCATATCTGATTCTTTCAGTAAATCCCATGTTCTTTTCCTCGTAGTAAGTTTTATTTGAACATTTTTAGATGCATAGAGTAGGTGCCAAGATAGTACAGAAAGCTTCACGTGCCCCCCCTTGCCCACTCTCCCTTAATGCTGAAATCCTACATAACAATGGTACAATGACCAGAACCAGGGAATTAACCACTAATGACACAACTTATCAGCTAAGCTCCAGACTTTGGCTGGATTTCACCAGTGTTCCCAGATCCCATGTGGCATTTACTCAGTGTGTCTCCTTAGTTTCCTTTGGTCTGTGACAGTTTTGACTTTTCCTGTTTTTCATGACCTTAACAATTGTGAGGAGCATTGGTCCGGCATTTCATAGGATGTCCCTTACTTTGGGTTTGTCTGATGTTTTCTCATGAGTAGACTGGTGTTAGGGGCTTTTGGGAAGAACACACAGAAGTGAAGTGCCCTTGTCATCCCATCACATAAAGGGTACCTGACATCCACATGGCATGTTAATCTTGATCACTTGGTTCAGGTGTTGTCTGCCAGGTTTCCTCACTACAGTTTCAAATTTTCGTCTTCATATTCTGTTTTGTTTGTTTGTTTGTTTTAGACAGGGTCTCCTCTGTCACCCAGGCTGGAGTACAGTGGCGCAATCTTGGCTCACTGAAGCCTCGACTTCCCGGGCTCAGGTGATCCTCCCACCTTAGCCTCCCAAGTAGCTGGGACTACAGGGGGTGGGCACCATGCCCGGCTAACATTTGTATTTTTTGTAGAGACAGGGTTTTGCCATGTTACCCAGGCTGGACTCAAACGCCTGGCCTCAAGTGATCTGCCCACCTCGGCTTCCCAAAGTGCTGGGATTACAGGTGTGAGCCACTGCGCCCTGCCCATACTCTGTTCTTTAGGAGTAAGTTACTAAATCCATTCCAGCCCACAGTCAAGAAAAGGAGGATTAAATTCCACCTCCTGGAGGAGGAGTATCTACATACATTATTTAGAATTCTTTATCAGGAGGATCTGTCTCTTATCTCCTATTTATTGATTCAATCAAATCATTTATTTATATTAGTATGGACTCCTGTGTTTTTATTTCCTACTCTAGGTTATAATCTAATGCTATATTATTTCATTGCTCCCATTGTTCCAGCCTTGGCCATCGGTGGCTCTTTCTGCTCGGGTCCTGCACTCCTCAGTGTGCCTGTGTATTTTGCTTTTGGAGCACTTCCGTAGTTGTGAACACCATATGATGTTCCAGGCTCATCTCATATTTTTCCAGCCCCAGCCCTAGTATCAAGCCAGGTATCCAAGAAGCCCTGCTTCTTTTGGTTGGTGAATTGTATTTAGAAACCAAGATCTGAGTGAGGGCGTGTTCATTGCTATTGGAGGTGTCATTGCTTCTCGGCTCTCTCAGTGGACAGGCTCAGGAAATATACATATATATTGACTCATGTTCATAAATGTCTACTCTCACCTCTTTATCTGTCTATTCTCTATCATCTGTCTATCTGCCATCTACCATCTGTCTACCAACCTACCTATCTACCAATTAAACTAAACCTGAATTCATGCTGATGTCTCCAAAATAAATCCAATACCCTAGGCTTCATGCTAGCATTTCCCCCTTCTTTATAATGCTTTCATAATTTTTTTTTTCTTTTTTGAGACAGAGCCTCACTCTATCACCTAGGCGGGAGTGCAGTTGCACAATCTTAGCTCACTGCAGCCTCAACCTCCCCAGGCTCAAGTGATCCTCCCACCTTAGCCTCCCAAGTAGCTGGGACCACATGCTTATGCCACCACACCCAGCTTATTTTTATATTTTTTGTAGAGATGGGATTCCACATGTTGTCCAAGCTGGCCTCAAACTCCTGGGGCCAAGCAATCCACCCACCTCAGCCTTCCAAAGTGCTGGGATTACAGGCGTGAGCCACTGTGCCCAGTCTACTTTCAGAATTTTTAACCCATAGCCTGTGAGAAACAAATTTATAAACTAGAGTACAGTGCTTAATATAGTTATTTAGCCTTACAGTTTCTGGTTAAAATACAAGCTTTCAAAATTACTTAGGTCAGCTCCTTTTCCCTCAGCCCCTTTAGTGAGGTTATATCATAAATTTAGAATAAGGTTAGATTCATTTCTCACAGTCTGTTTTCCATATTAGGTCTTTAATATGCTGTTTGATTATTTTTTAATCTGCATGCAATAAAGTTCATGCAGTATGAAAAAATAAAGTATGAAATTGACAATTGTGTAGATCACCATATATCCACTATCCCAGTACCATAGGTAAAGTTCCATCACTGTGAAAGTCGCTGGTATGGTTTGGCTCTGTGTCCCCATCCAGATCTCACCTTGAATTGTATTATCATAATTCCCATATGTTGGGGGAGGGACCTGGTGGGAGATAATTTGAATCACAGGGGTGGTTTCCCCGATACTGTTTTCGTGATAGTGAATAAGTCTCATGAGATCTGATGGTTTTATCAGGGGTTTCTGCTTTTGCATCTTCCTAATTTTTTCTTGCTGCTGCCATGTAAGAAGTGCCTTGCGCCTCCTGCCATGATTCTGAGACCTCCGCAGCCATATGGATCTGTAAGTCCAATTAAACCCCTTTTTCTTCCCAGTCTCGGGTATGTCTTTATCAGCAGTGTGAAAATGGACTAATACAGTCACCCTATGTGTCCCTGTGCAATTAACTGCTCCCCTCCCCCAAGTCCCTGCAACCATTGATATGTCTGTTGTCCTTGTAGTTTTGCCTTTTCTAAAATGTCATATGAATGGAATTACACATGTAGACTTTGGGGTTTGGCTTCTTCTTCTTCTTCTTCTTTTTTTTTTGAGACGGAGTCTCGCTCTGTTGCGAGGCTGGAGTGCAGTGGTGCGATCTTGGCTCACTGCAACCTCCCTGTCTTGGGTTCAAGCGATTCTGCTGCCTCAGCCTCCCAAGTAGCTGGGACTACAGGTGCGTGCTGCCAAGTCTAGCTAATTTTTGTACTTTTAGTACAGGCGGGGCTTCACCATGTTGGCCAGGATGGTCTGGATCTCCTGACCTCGTGATCCGCCTGCCTCGGCCTCCCAAAGTGCTGGGATTACAGGCATGAGCCCCTGTGCCCGGCCTTGGGTTTGGCTTCTTTCACTTAGCAAAATGAGTCTAAGATTAATCCATGTTGTCGTGTGTATCAGTAGCTCATTCCTTTTGGTAATTATGCATAGAACTACAAGGCTGGGCATGGTGGCTCACACCTGTAATCCCAGCACTTTGGGAGGCTGATATGGGAGGGTTGCTTGAGCCCAGGTGTTTGAGACCAGCCTGGGCAACATAGCAAGACCTTATCTCTACAATAGAAGTTAAAAAAACTAGCCAGACTTGGTGTCACATACTTGAGGTGCCAGTTATTCTACTCAGGAGGTTGAAGCGGAGGATGGCTTGAGCCCAGGAGGTCGAGGCTGCATTGAGCTGTGATCGTACCATTGCACGCCAGCCTGGGTGACCGAGTAAGACCTTGTCACTAAAAAAATAGAAAAAAAAATGAGTAGAGTTCCTAGAAACATTTCCATACAGGCTTTTGTTTGTTTGAACATAAGTTTTCTATTCACTTTGGTAAATACCTATGAGTGGGTCATTGGCATCTCTGGGTTATAGGGGAAGTATCTGTTTAACTGGAGAAGACAGTGCCAAATGGTTTTCCAAAGTGGCTACACCATTTTGCATTCCCCAGCTTCAACCAGTGAGTTTCTGTCCTCTGCATCCTTGTCAGCATTTGATGGTGTCACTTTATTTAATTTGATTTATTTTACAGTAGAGTCTATTTTCTTTTTGAGGGCAGTCTTGTTTTGGTGAGAATATTAGGTATTAACATTCAGCTAGCTAACAGAAGTTAGCTGAGGGTTTTTACTGTAAGCCAAAGTAGACATCATCCTTACCACTTCAATCAAAATGCTGTTGACAGAAGAAAGTTCATTTTGAAAATTACTCTAATCTAAGGGTCTTTCATTTCTAGAGAAAATGGTAGAAGAGGAATAAAGGGAAATATGATGTTCTTGCTATGGATTTTTTTTCCTTCTACACTGGAATTTTCTGACTTAGAATAAAATTCCCCTTTAAAAGCAGGTATGGGGCTGGGCACGGTGGCTTGTGCCTGTAATCCCAGCACTTTGGGAGGCCAAGGCAGGTGAATCACTTGAGGCCAGGAGTTCGAGACTAGCCTGGGCAACATGGAGAAACTCTGTCTCTTCTACAAATACAAAAATTAGCCGGATGTGGTGGCACACGCCTGTAGTCCCAGCTACTTGGGAAGCTGAGGCATGAGAATTGCTTGAACCTGGGAGGCGGAGGTTGCAGTGAGCCAAGATGGTGCCACTGCACTCCAGCTTGGGCGATAGAGTGAGACTCTGCCTCAAAAAAAAAAAAAAAAAAGCAGGTATGATTTCCTGTGGTCAAGGCTCTTGAGAGCCCAGAACCCTCATTTGGTTCTGGCATCTGAAGAGGGTTTATATTGCACCCCAGTGGGTGAAAGACCAGGCCCCCAAGGGCCCACTGTACAGAACACCCAGAGGTGGTCCAGGGCCTCTGTGCTGTTGTCTTGGCCGGGAATTGTTGGAGCCTGAATCACATGCACACACGGGAGCTTTAACAGCACAGGGAACCTACTGAAACGTCCTATGATGTGGCTGCATCCTTTGAGCCTGTGAGCTCAATGAGAGCAGGCTCCTTGTTTCCCTGCTGTAGACTCAGAGCCTAGGACACCCTGCAACACTCAATACTGCTCCAATGTTTGACTGAATGGTACAACTGAACCAGGGCCTGCAAAGACATCACAACCATTACTTCTTGTTTGAGTCTGTTCGGGCTGCCAGGACAAAATACACAGACTGGGTGGCTTAAATAACAGAAATGTATTTCTCACAGTGCTGGAGGCTGGGAGTTCAAGATCGAGGTGTGAGCACTCAAAATCAAGGTTTCTCTGACCCTCTCTCCTTGGCTTGCAGATGGCTGACTTCTCACCCTTTCCCCACTTGGTCCTTTCTCTGCTTTCTCTGCGCACGCCCATCCCTGGCATCCCTTCCTCTTCCTATAAGGACACCATTCCTATTGGATTGGGGCTCCACCCTTAGGACCTCATTTATCCTTATTTACCTCCTTAAAGACCCCGTGTCCAGACACAGTGACATTAGGGGTTGGGGCTTCAGCACACAAGTTTTGGAGGGACACAGTTCAGTCCACTGTACCTATCCTGACCCACAGGTCCCTCCCTCTCCCTTGCCTTGCAGACCCACTTACTCTTCTGTCTCCACGGACTCCCTTTCTCTGTGACCATGGCTTTACCTCACTTGCCCTTTCAAGAGTTCACGCAACAGAAGAGGAATGTGCTGAGCGCACAGACCAGGAGCCCCGCGGTATTGCCTGCAGACCCGATTGGCTTGGCCTGGTGCCCAGGCGTCCTCTGGGTCATCCCCTCGTGGATCTGCCACAGCCCACACCACTTCTGTGCCCTCCCCCAGCCTGTGTGGCTCACCTACAGGCAGGCCTGGCCCCTGTGGACATTCATGAATGGCACTCCCAAACCAGAGCCTGTGAGTCCCGAATTCCCGGAAGAACCTGCCCTGTACAGTTGGGCTCAGTTGGAGGCGGCTGCCCACTCACTGGAGAAGTTCAGTCTGAGAATAGGCCAAGGATAGGTTCTCTAAGAAGGAGGCTGGGGCTTTAGAGGAATTGACTGCAGGAGAGACAACAGGCACCCCTGGCTGGCATCACACAGGACATTCCAGGCCTCTCTGTGTCTCTCTTCATCTCTCTCTGCTTTTCTGTCTCTGACTCTGTCTGCCTCTCTGCCACTGTCTCTGTCTCATCTCTTCATGACACTCTGCCTCTGTCTGTCTCTCTGCCACTGTCTGTCTTTTCCTGTCTCCCTGTCTCTGCCTCTGTCTCTGTCTCCCTGTCTGTCTCTGCCTCTCTCTCTCTGCTGCTCTGTCTCTCTCTCACCCAGGCATGTTTTAATTCAATAAAGAAAGCATCTGTCCTTCACATAGTTCTTATTCAGTAACCACTACACACACACACCCCTAACACAACACTGCTACACATACCACTCTCATACACACAATGTACACAAACACAACTATATAACTCACATTCACCACAACCTCACTACTACACCCACTAAGCACACACGCACAACCCTTCTAGACACACCCAATGTGATATGCACAACCCCTACACACAATCCCACTCTACAGACACCCCACTCAGCACACATACCCACCACTCACACACTCCCCACTTCTTACAAATACATGTTACTAAAAACATACTACTATACACCCCTACACACATACAACCCACTACTACATACTCCACCACTCACACATAATTCCACTAAATGCCTGCCACTACATACACCACTGTCTACTCACGGCACTCATTAATCACACACACCCCACTAATAAGCACCCACTGTACACACTTCACACATATACTGTATCACTCAACACACAGACTACTCACACACACACAGTCCCACACAACCACAGTCCCCCAGATGTTCATACAACTCTACTACACACGGCTGTGCTATACAAACACAGCATGATACACACACACCCACTCAATGCTACTAAACATGCCACCACATACACACCCCCCACTACCCACATACACACATGCACACACCTGCACTCCCCACACACACCTGCACTCTAAACCTGCCACTCACTCACACTCCACACACAGGGCCTCCCGAAGTACATATATATGCGCCACTTCTACATACATGCACACAACCATGTCACACACACACTTCTCCACCCTTCTACATACACGCACACAACCATCTCACACACCTCTCTACACACCTACATACACACACAACCATCTCTCACACACACCTCTCCATGCACCTACATACACGCACACAGCCATCTCACACACACCTCTCCACACACCTACATGCACACAACCTCTCCATCTCACACACACCTCTCCACATACCTACATACATGCACACAACCATCTCACACATACACCTCTCCACACACCTACATACACATACACAACCTCTCCATCTCACATACCTCTCCACACACCTACATACACACACATCTCACACACTTCTCCACACACCTACATATACACACGACCATCTCACACACACTTCTCCACACACATACACAACCATCTCACACACACCTCTCCATGCACCTACATACACGCACACAGCCATCTCACACACACCTCTCCACACACCTACATACACGCACACAACCATCTCACACAAACCTCTCCACACACCTACATACACACACACAACCATCTCACACACACACCTCTCCACACACCTACATACACACACAACCATCTCACACCTCTCCACACACCTACATACACGCACACAACTATCTCACACCTCTCCACACACCTACATACATGCACACAACTATCTCACACACACCTCTCCACACACCCTCCTTTGCCTTCACTATTCACACACCTCCACACTGCACATCCCATTCCACACAGACCCACAGACACATGCACACAGGCTTCCCCACCTTCCTAAAATGCAGAGGACAGTGCTCTCTGACTCCAGGCCTATGTCCACAGCCCACTTTTGACAGTCCATCCTACCTGTCCAAATTTCACTTCTCACCCCCCTACTCAGATCCCTCTCTGTGGAGATTGTAAACTTCTGGTTGCTTGGTACTCAGCGCCTGGCACTCAGGAGGAGCCCTCTACACTTGTGTTGAACTGAATGAATTCTCTCCCTTCTTTGCCCCAATCAAATGTTTCATTTCCTTCAATCCTCAGCTTAGATTCATATACCCAGTCAAGCCACTGCACAGTAGCTCCCTTATGAGACTTTGTTTCAGGAGGTGTTCATCTATATTGTACCATATTCCTTCTTGCTTATGTACCAGGGTATCAAAATTGGAACTTTTTCTCTTCCAAAACAAAGGGTTGATTCAGGAATGGCAAGGAACTGCAATTCAGGCACACGTGCTCTGGCGGATCACAGGCCACACGTGCTCTGGCGGATCACAGGCCACACGTGCTCTGGCGGATCACACAGGACACACGTGCTCTGGCGGATCTCACAGGACACTCGTGCTCTGGCGGATCACAGGACACACATGCTCTGGCAGATCACACAGGACACACGTGCTCTGGCGCATCTCACAGGACACACATGCTCTGGCGGATCTCACAGGCGCAGCCTCAGAATGGAAACTTTGACCTAAGCCAGTAGACATCAGGCCCCAGTGAGTGTGACACTTGCTGGAGGAGTTTTCAAATCAATCAGTCAACAACTTGTTTCCTGACTTTTGAAGTCTCTTACCTATTTCAAGAATATTGCAGTGGAGAAAGTGCAGATGGAAGAGGAAGGGAATTTACAGGATTTCTTTGGAGAGAGAGCTACTGCAGCTTGTGGCTGCTGTTCTCTCAGGGGGTGAGAGAGGAACTCCTTCCTTCACCCAGACCCAGAGAATGGGACGACCCAGTGGTGAAATCTAGAGAGAGGTTGGCATGCCTTTTCTGCAGAAAGCATGAAAGTTCAAGGGGCCTAAGGCAGGGGTGGTAGGGGGTGAAGGATGTGGGTGGGATGTAACTCCATTCTCACTGATAAGGGGCAAGGACATGGGAGAGAGGCTGACCTGGGGTCCCTTCCAGAAGACAAAGGGGAGTCCAGTGGTGAGAACCAGTGGTGGAGGGGCCTACCTGAGACCTAGGGCCAGAAGACAGCCCACTGGGGAAGCACAAGCTAAGCTGCAGCTGGAGGGGGTTTGCCAGAGGTCTTTAAAGAGCCCCTGAAGCCAAGCCTAATAGCTCATGCATGTACTTCCAGCTCCTTGGGAGGCCAATACAGGACGATCACTTGAGGCCAGGAGCTCAAGACCAGCTTGGGCAACATAGTGAGACCCCATCTCCAAAAAAAAAAAAAAGAAAAAAAAAGGAAATCAAGGTGTCAGCCGGGCAAAGAAAAAAACAGAAAACAAGAGCCCCTGAAAATGCCCAATGGGAGGCAGGTTGGGCCTGGAGGCTATGGAGCCAACTCAAGACAAAACCAGTCTTTGGTGAGGAAGTGCCAAGCGAGAACTTACTTCCTTGCCCAGCCTCCCACCTCACCCCCAACTTGCAAAGAGGAGATGAGCGTAGAAGAAAGACGCCAACCATCCCACACCCCCACAGGGTGGCTGCGTCAGGCAGGCCTTGAGGGGGCAGGCAGGTGCAGTCAGTTCTCCTTGGAGCAAAGCCTGAAGTGTGGCCGCCTCCACTGGGCTGAACCCTCCATGGGTCTGCACCAGGATGGTGCTTGTGATATCAGGTCATCACAGGACGATTTCCTAGGACTGAGCAGAAAAGGCTGGCATCCACATCTCCCTTCAGTCCACTGCCAGGAGAAAACTTCCCACTCTGAGTAGATGTGAAAGGGATAGCAGGTGACCGAAAAGTTCACTTCCACTAAATTCCAGTGGTTTATTTATTTATTTAGAGACAGAGTCTTGCTCTGTCGCCCAGGCTGGAGTGCAGTTGGCAAGTTCTCAGCTCACTATAACCTCCACCTCCCAGGTTCAGATGATTCTCCTGCCCCAGCCTCTCACGTAGCTAGGATTATAGGCATGTGCCACCACACCTATAATTTTGTATTTTTAGTAGAGATGAGGTTTCACTATGTTGGCCAAGCTTGTCTCGAACTCCTGATGCCAGGTGATGCACCCACCAAAATGCCTCCCAAAGTGCTGGGATTACAGGCGTGAGCCACTGGGCCTCATGGCATCCTTGTTCAGCACACTGGTTACACTCGTGTATCTAGTACATTGTTCTCTAGTTTTTATATCTGGTGTTCCAAATGTGACCCTCAAAATTTAAATACCTGCCACAGTATCTAATGCTGCCTGGGGAGTTCCCATGGGCAGGGGCAAGCATAGCATTTGGCAGACCAGGAGAGAGCAGGGCCGGCAGGGCCGGCAGCGCTGATCTACCATGGCAGGAACGTGTGCCAGTTGTTTCAGCAGTCTGGGCTTTGCTTTCCTCATTGCAGTGAAGGTTTTAGAAAACTGTTAAAAACACTGTGGACACTAACATTTTTAGTCAAAAAAACTCAGCCGGGTGCAGTGGCTCACGCCTGTAATCCCAGCACTTTGGGAGGCCGAAGCGGGCAGATCACTTGAGGTCAGGAGTTCGAGACCAGCCTGGCAAACATGGTGAAACCCCATCTCTGCTAAAAATAAGAAATTAGCTGGGCATGGTGGTGCCTATAATACCAGCTATTCTACTCAGGAGGCTGAGGCAGGAGAATCCCTGGAACCCAGGAGGCAGAGGTTGCAATGAGCAGAGATCACACCATTGCGCTCCAGGCTGGGTGACAGAGCGACACTCTGTCTCAAAAAAATAAACAAACAAAAAACCTATCCGCACAAAAAAACCCGTGGACGGATGCTGACCTCAGTATGTACTGAGCATCTGAGCTGTGTTCATCCTTCCCAGAGGGAGGGGCTTGCCCAGGAATTCCCAGAAACGAAACAGCTGTTTCTGGAGAAGCAGCGTCAATATCTTATTTTAGTGGCATCTGTTGGACACTCAGTAAAGCACTGTCTGTGTCGTTTTCAAAGTGTATTTTATTATTTAATTTATTACATTTTTAAGCGCAGATTTCAGGCTTGGGAGATGTACAAAAAGATGACACAGACATCCCTAATTATTAAGAACTTGGCAAGTATAACAAGGTGGTAGACACCAAGGAATAAACTAGGGTTGTATTTCATAGAGGTGTCTATGGATGGACTTGTGGGGGGTTAAGGGGAATTTGGTGGACCCCTAAAATAATATGTAAATGTTTGGTTATGTGAATAGATTAATTTTGGGCGGAAGAAGGTCCATAACTTTTCCTCGATTTCTCGATTTAGCAGCAACTCAAATAAAAATCACCGGTATAAAATGAAGTAATGAGGGCTGGGCACGGTGGCTCATGCCTGTAATCCCAGCACTTTGGGAGGCTGAGGCAGGCAGATCATGAGGTCAAGAGATTGAGACCACCCTGGCCAACATGGTGAAAGCCCATCTCTACTAAAAATACAAAAATTAGCTGGGCGTGGTGGTGCGCACCTGTAGTCCCAGCTACTCAAGAGGCTGAGGCAGGAGAATCGCTTGAACCCAGGAGGCAGAGGTTGCAGTGAGCCAAGATCACGCCATTGCACTCCAGCCTGGCGACAGAGTGAAACTCTGTCTCAAAAAAAAAAAAAAAGGAAGTAATGAGGCCAGGTTCAGTGGCTCACACTCTCACCTGTAATCCCAGAACTTTGGGAGGCTAAGGCAGGAGATTCGTTTGAAGCCAGGAGTTTGAGATTAGCCTGGGCAACATGCCAAAGCCCTGTCTCTACAAAAAATACACAAATCGGCCAGAAGCAGTGGTGCACACCTGCAGTGCCAGCTTCTTGGGAGGTTGAGGTGGGAGGACACTTGAGCCAGGGAGGTCTAGGCTGCCTGGACCCATGTTCACACCACTGCACTCCACCCTGGGTGATAGGGTGAGATTCTGTCTCAAAAAAAAAAAAAATGCCACTGAACTGCAGAGCTAGTGGTTGAGTACATCAAATGTTAGCAGCTGTTCTAGACAAGAACATGAGTTCAGTGGCTTACTTCATTATCATAAATATCAGTGGAAACATAAATAATAGAGGATATCTCAGGATGTACCAGAATGCCTCTTGCTTGTTCACCTTGAGGGAACATTTCCCTTCTTATCTTTACCTCACCTCTTATCTCTCTTGGGACTGTTCCCTGCCCAATTATGTAACCAAAGCAGTACCTACCTCATTCACAAGTGTAATAGTTTATTTGAGTAGCTCTTGCTAAAAGATATTAGAAAGCATGATGCAAACTGAGGCTTCAAAGTATTTATACGCTGGGGGTTGCCCACTTGGAATGCTCCTTATTGGAGCCCAGCCACCATGTCGAGATGAAACCTAAGCTGGTCCCATGGAGAGGCTCTTGGACCATATGGAGAGTGGCCCAGTTGTTCCAGCCATCCTGTGCAATCATCCACGTTGACCCATGTCAACAGCCGGAGTGAACTGCCAGCCATGTGAGTGAGGCAATTTTGGATAGTTCAGACAAGCCAGTACTTCAGGTGATGCCACAAGAAGTGATTTTGTTGTTTTAATACACTAACTTTTGGGGTGTGTGTATTCTTTTTCAGCAATAGATTACTGAAACAATAAGTAATTGATTTTTTCTTTCTTTTTTTTTTTTTAAAGAGATGGGGGTCTCGCTGTTGACCAGGCTGGTCTCAAACTCCTGTCCTCAAGTGATCCTCCCATCACAGCCTTCCAAAGTGCTGGGATTACAGGCATGAGCCATCATGCCTGGCCCAATAAGTAATCGATTTTCTATTGCTGTCTTCTAGTCCCTCTTCTACTGACTCCAGCTACTTTTGCCATTTTTTCCGTCGTGTGATAGATGCTTTCAGCACTGTATTCAGTAAATAGCCTGTAGCATCCTTTTTTAAAAAAAGCCCTTCCAAGTAAAGGCATATTTCAAACTGTATTAAGAATATTTTCTGGCTGGGCATGGTGGCTCATGCCTGTAATCCCAGCACTTTTGGGAGACCAAGGTGGGCAGATCCCCTGAGCTAAGGAGTTTGAGACCAGCCTGGTCAACATGGCAAAACCTCGTCTCTACAAAAAACACAAAAATTAGCCGGGCGTGATGGCGCTCACCTATAGTCCCAGCTACTCGGAAAGCTGCGGTGGAAGGATTGCTTGAGCCTGGGAGGCAAGGCTGCAGTGAGCCATGTTCGTACCACTGCATCCCAGGGTGACAAAGTGAGACCTTGTCTCAAAAAAAAAAAAAAAAAAAAAAGGAACAGAACGTGAATATTTTCCATCATAATGACAGTCACTGCTGGAGTTTGTAAATGTACTCAAGAAAGATTTTCTTCATTAAATACATATGTCAAATAAATGGAGATTTGTGACCATTCCATCAACTGTCATTTCTGTATCAGCTCAACAGTGTGGTACAGGTTATTAGCTGGTGCTTGGAAACGGCACATTACAGGAAGTGAAGTAGCATCATCACTGCAGTCCTCAACACAGAATTCCCATTCTGCTTCATCATGGTGCAAAGGACAAATCTGCATGTGAAAGGAAGGAAAAGTAAAATTTTAACAAAAACGAGTTGATGAGTTGCCCTTTGTTGTTAAAATTTGTTTAATTTTAATTAATTTTCATAGAAATAGCCAATAACTGCTTCATTCCACAGATATTCACTGAGTGCCTACCATGGGCCAGGAATATTCTTAAGTGCAAGATATAGCCATATCCTGAAAAAAAAAGTGGCATTGCCATTACTGAGATGTGGAAGACAGCAGGAAGAGCAGGTTTTTGAGAGAAATCCAGGAGTTTGGTTGGAAAGGAGTTATTTTGGTAATGTCTATTAGACATCTACGCAGAGATGCCAAGTGGGCTGAGGACACATATCTGAGAGTCCAAATTGGCGGATTTGCTTAACCTCTAAGCTTCAATAAAATGGTCAATATAATTCCTTTAAGCATTAAAAAATGTAATTTTAAACAGGAACTGTTTTGAGTATTATTTCTTTAATTGTCTGGTGGTTAAAACCATTTTATCTTCTGTGACTTTTAAAAAAATTTTACTTTTTTTTACTTTTTGGGTTTAAGCGATCCTCCCGTCTCAGCCTCCCAAAGTGCTAAGATTACAGGTGTGAGCCACCATGCCTGGCTATCTTCCATGACTTTTAAAATCTGAGTATTGGCCAGGCGCAGTGGCTCACACCTGTAATCCCAGCATTTTGGGAGGCCAAGGTGGACAGATTACTTGAGGTCAGGAATTCGAGACCAGCCTGGCCAACATGGGGAAACCCCATCTTTACTAAAAATAGAAAAATTAGCCAGGCGTGGTGGCAGGCACCTGTAATCCCAGCTACTTTGGAGGCTGAGGCAGAAGACTTGCTTGAACCTGGGAGGCAGAGGTTGCAGTGAGCCAAGATTGCACTACTGCACTCCCACTTGGGCGACAGAGTGTGACTGTCTGGAAAAAAAAAAATCGAGTACTGGAAATCTTTCTTTTTTAAGACAGAGTCTTGCTCTGTCACCCAGGCAGACAATGACAAAAACACAGTATACAGTGGTGGAAACACAGCTCACTGCAGCCTTGACCTCCTGGGCTCAAGCAATCTTCCTGCCTCAGGCTCCTGTGTAGCTGGGACCACAGGCACACGTCACCATGTCTGGCTAAGTGTTTTTTATTTTGTGTAGACACAGTATCTCTCCTTGTTGCCCAGGCTGGTCTTGAACTCCTGGGCTCACGCAATACTCCCACCTTGGCCTCCCAAAGTGCTGAGATTACAGGCGTGAGCCACCACACCCAGCCTGAAGATCTTATCTGAAGGTCAGGCTGATCACAATGACATCTTCTAAGAAATCTAGTGGAAATAACTGTATTATCATATATGTCATATATGAATGAAGACTGGTTTTAAAAATTTGTGGTTTTATCTGGCTAAATTTTAGTCCTATTGCTAGGAGTAAGTTAATTTTTTAAAAGTATAAATCTAAGAAAAAAAGAAACAAAGTATAAATCTAATGTATCCCAGTAAGGATTTTAATTTTAAAGAAATCTAAGAGAGTGTAACTGTTTTAGAAGTGATTTGGGAATAGAGTTGCTGATGTTGGCCAAAGACCCAGTCAGATTGTGCAAGCATGTCAATAAACAGCTATGTCCAAGCAATGGCGAAAGTTCAAAACACAGGACAACAAGTAGACTCCCATCATGATAAGAGTTATGTCAAAGAGTGTCACATACAAGGACACAGAGAAAAAGGAAACTAGTAATTCAAAACAATAAACTAAAAGAAGAAAAAAGCTGCAGGCATGCTGTAAATCTCCACCTCAAATGAGCATTTCTGACCTGTGAGTAGTGACTATCGGGCATGGGGTCAGTTTCATGGGTCTTGACCAACATTGAACACAAAGTGGAAAAAGAACTTCCACATCAAGATGGTGGATGGAAATACACATCTGATAGCTTGTACCCCAAACTCAGCTAAAACTACAGTAAAGGAATTCAAACATACAAGCACACACACACAAACCCACAAGGACCAGGAAGACAGGCGTCAACCACAACACAAGTTTGGAAGCTGCAAAGCATATGGACAAGTGGCAAAGGATCTAGTAGACTAAAGAAAGCGAGTCCTGACCAGCAGAGGGGAAGGCTGAGAAATAATGAGGTACGCAGCAGACTCCTCCAAAGACGCGGGCACTGACATCCCCAGATGCTGAGGTCCTGAAGGAGAGGAAAGGAGCAGCTGAATTAAGGAGGCTGGGGTAAAAAGGTGCTCAAGGTACAAACGAACCCCTAGATCCCTGTCCCCACTCCAACTTGTTCTCTCTCAGCAGACACTGGGATGCTTCTCTGTGGAGGGTAAGACAGAGGGGTCTCTAGCCTGGGGAATACCAAGCATAGCTGGACTTAGGTGCAACCAGAAACAGAGAGCAGGTGTCTATATGCACACACACCCTTCCCACTCAGCTCCTAATGCTGACATCAGACCTCTACTCTGCAGTCTGAAGATTCATCTCTAAGAGAGCAGACCAACGAAGAGAAAAGACTTTAACACACTGACCTCAGGGATCCCTCAACTAACAGCCCATCCAGATACCCCACAGTAAAAGAACCTCTGATTTGAGAAGGCCCATGCACTTGTGTGGAACTTCCAATCAGCATTTCCATCTCTCTTCTCTTTATCATAAATAACATTTGAGGAAAGCCTCTAGTATGAACAAATAGACCCAAATAAACAGATTAGGGAAATTTAGAATGGTATATGCTGTGGATTCTTTTAAAACTTAATTTTTTTTTTCAGAAATGATACTCCACTCAAAAACAAAACAAAAAACAAACAAACAAAATCCCAGAATGTTATTTAGAAATTTTTTTAAAAAAGCTCTTGGGGCCAGGCGCGGTGGCTCAGGCCTGTAATCCCAGCACTTTGGGAGGCCGAGGCGGGCAGATCACCAGGTCAAGAGATCGAGATCATCCTGGCCAACATGGTGAAACCCCATCTCTATTAAAAATACAAAAATTAGCTGGGCGTGGTGGTGCACACCTGTAGTCCCAGCTACTTGGGAGGCTGAGGCAGGAGAATCGCTTGAACCTGGGAGGTGGAAATTGCAGCGAGCCGAGATCACGCCACTTGCACTCCAGCCTGGCAACAGAGCAAGACTCCATCTCAACAACAACAACAAAAAGCTTTTGGGAGGCCCTTGGGCCTCACAACACACATATGGTTAAGGCCTTGCCACCTACTTCACAGTATCTAATTATTATATATTTTTATATATATATATATATATATATATATATATATATATATATATATATATTTTAAGTAAAACTAAAGCCTTTTTTTTTTTTAGACCGAGTCTCACTCTGTTGCCCAGGCTGGAGTGCAGTGGTGTGATCTCGGCTCACTGCAACCTCTGCCTCCCATGTTCAAGTGATTCTCCTGCCTCAGGCTCCCAAGTAGCTGGGACTTAAGTGTGTGCCACCATGCCCAGCTAATTTTTGTTTTAGTAGATGGGGTTTCACTATGTTGGCCGGCTGGTCTTGAATTCCTGAACTCAAGTGATTAAAAAATACACTGGGGCTGGGCATGGTGGCTCATGCCTGTAATTTTAGCACTTTTGGGAGGCCCAGGTGAGTCAATTGCTTGAGGCCAGGAGTTTCAGACCAGCCTAGGCAACACAGTGAAACCCCGTCTCTACAAAAAAATACAAAAAAATTAGCTGGGTATCATAGCATGTGCCTGTAGTCTCAGCTACTCTGGAGGCTGAGGTGGGAGAATCACTTGAGCCCAGGAATTAAAGGCTGCAGTGAGCCATGACTGTGCTACCGCATTCCTCAACGGGTGACCGAGTTAAGACCCCGTCTCAAAAAAAAAAAAAAAAAAATCAAGCTCTTGGAAATCTTTAAAAGGCATGATAGTAGAGAGAAAAAAATCATAGAAGGATTGGAAGGTAAAGTTGAAGAAACAGAGTAACAGAGATGGAAAAATGGGAGTGAAAAGATAAAGTGGAAGGTCAGTAAAGGAGTTCTAACATCTGAATAACAGGGATAAGAGAAACCAAAAAAATTCCGAAATCATAAAGAGAAATCAGAAAATAAATGAAGGGAGGCAATTATCATTGAAGTCATTAAATTCCCTAGGACCAAGAAAATATGATTTTGATTGAAACGGTTCAGCGTGCCAAGCACAGAGGATGGAAACACCCTCTCCAAGGCATGTGATCATGGACCACTGGAGGAAAATAAGGTTCTAAGAGTTACAAGAGAAAAAGAAAGGGGTTACATACAAATGGCTGCTAGACCACAGACCAATGCCTTCAAAATTTCAAGTAAAAATGTTATCAAAGTACACACTATTAAAACTATCAATGATGGGAGAGGAGAATAAAGACATTTTCAGACATTCAGATCTCAAAAGTTTTACCTCCTACACACGTTTACAGGGAACCTACTCAAGGATGCATGCCACCAAAAAGAGGGAATAAGTCAAAACAGGAATACACAGGACACAGAAAATAGGAAATTTAACATAAGAGGCAAAGGGAATCACCAGGGTGGTGGTATGCGAAAGTCAATGGAACTACAGAGATCTTGCACATGGCTGAGACCATGAAGGTATTATGTTCCTAACACAAATGGCTTAAACACAAGCTGCATGACTCTTAGATTATCTGAGCAAGAACATTGTTTCCTAAACTGAAACACAGAAATTAAAAATCTGCCTGAATTCAATTGAGTCTATATAGTCTTATACACTTCTATATGCAGGTATACATGAAGCTGGTAACAGCACTGGCCTTGGCTGGGTGACATGGCTCACGCCTGTAACCCTAGCACTTTTGGAGGCCGAGGCAGGTGGACTGCTTGGGCTCAGGAGTTTGAGACTAGCCTGGGCAACATAGTGACACCTTGTCTCTATTGTTAAAAATAAAACAAAAACTAAACAGTAGTGGCCTTTAGGGCAAGTGGGTTGTGGGCCCCTAGCAAAGAGATGAGGAGAATGACTTTTCACCATTCACCCTTTTATTTTTTTGACTTGTGTACTACAAGTAGTACTTGTTCAACAATGAATATATTCCCTAATTCAAAAAAGAATGGAATGAAAAATATCATCATACATAACGTTTTATGAAAATTAAACATATAAAACTAGATTCCATACACATATTAATGTTATACTATAAATATAAATGTTATATTTATATTTATTTATATATTTTTATATAAATGTGTTATATTTATATATATTTACAGTGTTATCTAACACTATAAATGCATTAAAGAAGTTATGATAGAAAATGTTTCTTATTGAAGGTTGCAAAGAAGTTTGAAAGCAATAAACCAAGAACTTTGGTAAAGACCTGCTTTCCTACAATACTGAGCATCCACTGGGTCCTGGGCACTCCCAGATCTGAGATGTTTGTGCCTTTGTATGTGGAGGTGCACACGGAACCAAACACCCCCACCAGGTGCTGGTATTCCAGGTGCAGTGTTCATTCATGTCTGTTCTAGGCCCACCTCTGTAAGCAGTGTTAGGGAGGGCCTCTGGCTTTGTGTGAGAAGGCCACTATAGGGAAACTTTGAAAAAAATAAAGATGAAAAAACATCACTCATAATTTTAAGGAATATTATTCTAAAACAAAAAATATTATTAATAAAATCATAGGTTTATTCCAATATTTTAAAATATTTTCTGTAACATTCCACTCAGAAGGTAGATAACCACAAAGTTCTTCCCTAAGGAAGGGTGCAAATGGAATGTAATACATTACTGTACTCTGTAGAATACAAACTGTGAAGACAAGGAAATTCAATTATTCAGTTTTTTCCTCCTACATCATTTCTGCTGGAGAACTGCTCACTTAACATCCTAGAAGCTATCTTGTTGAGATTTGCTACCATGATATAGGAGTGATGAACCTTCACTCTCAGCATAATGAATGTGACACTGCCTACATCCATCCTGTGGGGGAGTTAAAAGGACAAGCCCCCTGCAGCACACGCCAACCAATGTATCAGAGCAATCATGCCCATGACTACTTCTGCCAAAATCCTCCAACTTAATTTTTAAATAGCTAAAATATGATTAAGGTCATATGGGTACTGCATTTGAAACTACAACATCCTCTGTTGACAAATGTTTGCTGTTATAGCAGCAGCACTTTGGGACAGTCAAGGGCACAATCACATTTTAAAAAATCTAGAGCGAAAAGTAAACACAAAAGGGCATTTGCATGAAGCAGAGAATCCTGTTTCTTGGCAGTAGACAGAAAACTGGCTAAAGAAATAGGCTCACAGATAGGTACAATCTACAATTTGATTCTCTGAGTATTAGTCTTGAAGACATAGCTATACACATCCCAACATACAGCCTACTATTTTACATTAGTAGTTTCTTATATAACAGTTGGAAGAAAAACATCAAAAACCAACCTAAATCATATTTATTAACCACTTTAATAAGCCCCTTTATACTTTTTTTTAACCACTTTATTCCAGGTTTGGTTAGGATAATCATGAGACTCTCTAGCCTAACAGTCTAGAGAAAATTCTCCGGTTCCAAGATGATGACTTGCTATGTAGCCATTAATTATTAAGCTCCTGGCAAACCCTGAATTAGATATAGAAATCTGCAAAACAATGATATATTTCCAAGAATGTGAAAAACAGAGGAAATTTAAGGCAGATGGTAACTCTAAGAAGAGTCACATGAGTATTAAATTGGCCCTCGGGAAATGGCTGATAGCAAAATCTAATTTTCTATCAGATGAGGGGGCCAGGCACAGTGGCTCATACCTGTAATCCTAGCACTTTAGGAGGCTGAGGTGGGAGGATCACTTGAGTCCAGGAATTTGAGACCAGCCTGGGCAACATGGCAAAATCCCATCTCTACAAAAAAAAACATTAGCCGGGCGTGGTAGTGTGTGCTTGTAGTCACACACACCCTTGGGAGTTTGAGGTGGGAGGATCACTTGAGCTCAGGAGGCAGAGGTTGCAGTGAGCAGAGATGGTGCCACAGCACTCTAACCTGGGTGACAGAGATCCCATTTCAAAAAAAAAAAAAAGGAACAGATTGGGGGCTGCATGGTTAGGCTACACAGAGGAAATGTTCCTCTTACGGATCCACAGAAGAAAAATGACTTTTAGTGCCACGTGCCTTGTAATTATCTCTAGCAAAACAGCCTAGCTCCCTCAACCCCACTGTGTGTCTGGGAAAAGACAATAAAAACATTTCCTTGAGAGGTGAAGACTAAAAGGAAGCTACCAGCTCACTGTGCACAGGTGAGAAAATGTCATGGTAAAGGAGCACCACGTGTTGATTTTAACAGCTTTTTCTAACTGGAGGAATCTGTCACATGCCATAGAAAAATTGCTCCCTGCCCTCTGAAAAAAAAAAAAAGTCATACAGAAAAATCAGGTTCATAAAAGAAAGTATACATCCAAAGTAGGCAAAACTATGGTTTATGTTTTCAAAATATGCAAAATAATTTCACTATAAAATACCTTGATTTGCATGTGACTTAGTACTTATTTCATATTAACCAGATTCACTTGCTTTGATAAATCTGTGCTTTAGAAAATCTATTTTTTAAAAATATCTGTTTTTAGGCCAGAAGATAAACCTTACATTTGTGCATCCATGTGTAAAGCAATCCTGCTTGGCATTATGCAGCCAAGATACTAAAAGATTAATAACATAATTTTAAAAAGCTCCAGTTACCGACTAACAAATAATATATTTCCTCAAATTTTCTGGGCTATACTACTGACCTGAACTCATGCAATCTGAATTTTCAGATATAAGTACCACTCAATGGTTGGTTGTTACAACTTAGAAGCAATAGGGTTGGGAAGACCTTCAAAATATTGGCCATTAAATCATAAGTAAAATTATTCTTAGAGCTGGATTATTGTAAGTGGAGTACCCTAACTTTTCTTATTTCATACTCAGCAAATTGACTCTAACATTTATAATCATGCCCTTTTATGTGCTTTAAGTGGACATATTGACTTTGCGGTCTATACTTTGTAAGAGAGCAGGTAACTCTAGCACAGAAGAAACCATGTAATGCGGAACTGGGGAGGACTTCAGTGGCACTATTCCATTTTTATTGATCCAGACTGTTGCTTTCAATCCTGCATTGAGGCCTCCTTGGATGTCGGTTTCTAATGTGTCACCGACCATCACACAGTCCCCAGGTTGTACTCCGAGAAGATTGCAGCAGTAATAAAATATGGACGGTGCTGGTTTCTCCTCTCTCTGCTCTCCACCTACAACAACAGCGTCAAAATAGGACTGACAGGCACAAGCCTCAATCTTCTCCCTCTGGGTCTGTCTGTCCCCATTCGTTAATAGAAGTAGGCGGACCTCCTTTCGAAGTTCAGTAAGCATGGCTTTGACATCTTCTGCTAATGTCATATGCTGTAAACGTGTAGATTTCCAAAGGAAATAACATTCTTCAGCCAATTTTCTATTGGCTGCACCACCTTTTGTTTCCTGGATTGCTTCTTCCCAGTGTGAAGTCCTTAAATCAGTAATGCATGTATTGTAAGGATGAAAACATTCCTTGCTGAGTTTAACTTGAACTTTATCACAGATGATTTCAGCCTCTTCTTTATAATGGTATTTTGATTGTAAGAGTTTTATCACCTAAATAATGGAAAATAACTCCATTAACACATTGCATGTCTTTAATAGTCATGCCCTAGGAAGCTGTGATCCTACAAGTGGCTGAGAGATTCCAACTCCACTCCTCTGCTTTAAAGCAGCTATTAACTACACCGTTTCTGGTGGGAATTGGCCTTATTATTATTATTTTTTAATTTATTATTATTATACTTTAGGTATATCTCCCAGTGCTATCCCTCCCCCCTCCCCCCACCCCACAACAGTCCCCAGAGTGTGATGTTCCCCTTCCTGTGTCCATGTGTTCTCATTGTTCAATTCCCACCTATGAGTGAGAATATGCGGTGTTTGGTTTTTTGTTCTTGCGATAGTTTACTGAGAATGATGATTTCCAATTTCATCCATGTCCCTACAAAGGACATGAACTCATCATTTTTTATGGCTGCATAGTATTCCATGGTGTACATGTGCCACATTTTCTTAATCCAGTCTATCATTGTTGGACATTTGGGTTGGTTCCAAGTCTTTGCTATTGTGAATAATGCTGCAATAAACATACGTGTGCATGTGTCTTTATAGCAGCATGATTTACAGTCCTTTGGGTATATACCCAGTAATGGGAATTGGCCTTATTTTTAGAGACAACAAAGTGAGGCTCTCCCAACTGCTCTAGAACTCACTCATTTTTTAAAACCAACTTCTTCATATATAGCTAGCAACAATCCTTTGTTTGACAGTTTAGAGTCCAACATCTTTCATTCTGGTCATGAAGACATGAAAATAAAACTTGTGCTTTTTGGGCCAGGCGTGGTGGCTCATGCCTGTAATCCCAGCACTTTGGAAGGCCAAGGTGGCAGGATCACTTGAGTTTAGGAGTTCAGGACCAGCATGGGCAACATATCGAGACCCCATCTTAAAAACAAAACAAAACAAAAACAAAAAATCCTTGTATTTATTTTTGGTAAAACATTTAAAATTTCTGACAACCACTAAATAGTGGTTGACTATCATCAGAAAAAAATAACACTTAGTTCATCTAATCTTTTCTCATCTACATCCATTTCACATTTTGAAGACCTAAATTGACTATCACCTATAATGGGATCCAATTCTACACTTTTTTTTTTTTTGAGACACAGTCTCATTCTGTAGCTTAGGCTGAAGTGCAATGATACCAGCTCGGCTCACTGCAACCTCCACCGCCCAGGCTCAAGAGATTCTCCTGCTTTAGCCTCCCGAGTAGCTGGGATTACAGGCGCCCGCCACGACGCCTGGTTAATTTTTGTATTTTTAGCGGAGACAGGGTTTCACAATGTTGGCCAGGCTGGTCTCGAACTCCTGACCTCAAGTGATCTGCCCGCCTCGGCCTCCAAATTACTAGGATTACAGGCGTGAGCCACTGTGCCTGGCCCAATTCTGTACTTTTTTGTTTCTGGATACAGTCTCGCTCTGTCGCCCAGGCTGGAGTGCAGTGGCGCAATCTCAGCTTACTGCAACCTCTGCCTCCTGGGTTCAAGTGATTCTCCTGCTTCAGCCTCCCGCGTAGCTGGGACTATAGATGCCCGCCACCATGCCTGGCTAATTTTTGTATTTTTAGGAGAGGCAGGGTTTTACCATGTTGGCCAGGCTAGCCTCGAACTCTTGACCTCAAGTGATCTTCCTGCCTCTGCCTGCCAAAGTGCTGGGATTACAGGCATGAGCCACTGCGCCCGGCCCCAATTCTGTACTTTTGAGTTAAATACTCTCTCTTCACGTGTTCCCAAGCCTCTTTATGTGGCTTTTATAACACTAATCCATTTGGCCTGTCTTCTAACTTTTCCTAAAACCCCTAATGTGGCAAGCATTGTACTACATACTTACATACATTATTTCTAAACTTTTCTACAATCCTGCAAGACAGTTCCATGTTCCAAATGAGGCAGGGAAGTGCAGAACTGTTAATAACTCGCCCATCTGGGATCTGCATCCATACCTGCTTACTTCCAAAGCCCACATGCTTGCCTTTGCACTACGTCTTAAGCACTAGAGACTGGCCTTTGTCGTTGGGGCATTATCGGTGGGGAATATAATATACGACCACTACAAATCATGGGGTGGGGGGTGGGGGAGATGCCATGACAGTAGTTTGAACAAGCTGTGGGAATAATATGGAAGTCATTTCACAGGGTAGCTGGCAGAGGAAGTCACATTGAGACCAAGGAGTAAACAAGCAGAAAAAGTGGGTATGGGAAGAGAAGAAAATCATTCCAGACAAAGGAACAGCATGAACAAAGGCCAAGAGTTTAAAATTTTGTGGAAAAAGCGAGAAGCTGAGTTGAGCCCAAATGGAGGCACGTGAGGGAAGATGCCAAGAGATGCAACTGGGGAATCTGTTCACAGATAATTTGTGAAGGGCCTTGAACCCCATGCTATAGCAGGTGCTGCCTAAATCCCCTTGGCACATACTATATTCACTCGCCAGTGGCTTCCCACTCCACGTATGGGCCTCTCTGCTTGTGGGCTTTACTTGGCTACACACAAGGGTATCTAAACACACAGGATGGGGCTAAAAAGTATTGCCTTGGGAGCAGCCCTCAACAAATGTAGGATAGAAATGGCGAATAAATATCACAGCTTCCTTGCCCCTTGGGGAGCACAACTGAACCCTGTTCTGTGTACTGTTCCCCAGAAATCTCCAGCTGCTCACAGCAGTAACCTGCTCATTAAGCTGCTCTAACCCGTATTGGACTCCTTCCCCTTCTTGTCTCCCCGACCCTTTAACGTGTAACCTGGGATCGCCTCATGAACTGTCTGCACTGGAAATCCTGCGTTCAGGTGAGCACCTGAAGAAAGTCAAACATGCCGGGCAATGCTGCTCTTTGAAATGCACCCAGCTATGGTTAAAATATATCTGTTGTAACAGGACTAGGGAATAAGCAGCATGCTACTCACACCAAAAACTCAACTCACCTACTGAGAGAGAAACGCACGTGTTTTTCTTCCTTCAGAGTAAAATAATCACAACAAAGGAAAAGCGTCTTTTTTTTTTTTTTTTTTTTCCCCCCAAACAGGATCTTGCTCTGTTACTCAGGCTGGATGGAGTGCAGTAGAGGAATGATTATAGTTCACTGTGGCCTCAAACTCCTGGGCTCATCTCCCTTCAGTCCCCCGAATAGCTAGGACTACAACTGCACACCACCATACCCAGCTAATAAATTTTTTTTGTAGAGACAGGGGTCTTGCTGTATTGCCCAGGATTGTCTTTAACTCCTAGCCTCAAGCAATCCTCCTGCCTTGGCCTTCCAAAGTTCTGGGAATTACAGGCGTGAGCCACTGTGCCTGGCTGAAAGGAAAATATTTTTTGAGGTATTTGTGCTAATCAGAAAATGTATCAGAAGACTTGGCCATATGAGAAAAAAAAATTTTAAAAAGAAAAAAGAAAAGAAAATGTAATCATTAAGAAAAATCTTATCTGCCCAAGAAAAATATACCAGCCCTAGGAATTTTAGGTAGAGGCAAAACGTAAATTTTTGCTTTATAAATTTCTATGAACAAATAAAGCTTTTTCAATCTCCATGTTTATCTCACCATCTTTGCTAGCAACATCAATTGAAGGACTCTTAAGCTATGATTGACAGGAGCTCCAAAGTTTCAGCAACCCTACAGCAGTGCAAGGACACATGCCTCTAGGACTCCACAGAGCTTGAGCTCAGAGAGGGGCTGGCTCATAACCAGCTCCTATACAGACCCAGTTTCCTATTGGCTCCCAATACAGACCCAATTTCCTGTTACTTCAACTGACACTTCATTAAGCACATTCTTGGGGCTCTGAAAAAGCAGGATTTGCTCACCTTAAAAGGGAGATGTTTATAAAGGCATGGTATGCCACTCCCAAGTTTCAAAATCTCTTCCTAGTCTATCCCTTCAATTAACTTCCTCATTTTGTCATACAGCAACTAATTACAGGTTGGTGTGGGACAGTAAGTAGCATTTTAACAATATTAACACCTTTAGGAAAAAAGTTTATCAGCATTCATTTATTAGTTCAAACAGAAATCAACACCTACCCTGAATTAGTATGCGTTATTACAAACTCTTTTAACACCTGCACTGAAAATGGGAGTATTGATTGAACTGGAGGTGAAGGAAACAGCTCTCTTACTTGGAGGCGTGATACTTTGTGTGTGACTGGTAAGGCAGGGCTGAAAAAGAAGCCCACAAGGTGCTCGCTGGCCTGAAGAAAGGGGCCCTGCTCTGACAGAAGGGCTATCAGTTAGTAGACTAATATGAACTCAAACTTCACCCACTTCAAAACTCTATTTTAAGGCTCTCTCTGAACATATACAAAAAAGGAAACTATTCTTCTGTCTGCTCCCTAGACCCAGAACTAAAGTTAGTATCATCAATACTTTAGTTTAGCTAACTGATTTTAAAAGACTTTTTGAGGGCTTAGTTTGGGAACCATCTAATACTTTACAACACTTTAAGAAAAGTGTATTCTGAATACTAATCATTTGGATATGAAGCGTATAGCAGGTGCACCTGACAGCACTAACTTACGCACACCCTTAGAATGACCCTGTGGTCTATGAGGAATGTGTATTCGGGTTCCAAGATAAGGAGTCCAGGAGTGTCCAATCCAGAGATTCATTCCTTATTTATGAGGAAGATCCGAACCATGGCCCATCTCATCCTGCGGAACTCAGGTTGCAGAGGGGATACAGGCCCCTTTTTTTTTTTCCATTAAATGAAGGTAGCCAGGAGGAGGGTGCTGCAGGGACGGTGCTAAGTGAAAATGCTATATAAACTGCATTCTTTTTACAAGTGGCTGCAGTTCTGTCCAGCCTGCCGCCAATGGACCGTCTTGTATATAAGTTCCCTCAAAAACCCTTTCTCATTTGCTGGCTCCGGGTCTCATCTTCAGCCTCTTGAACATGGTGCTATCCCTTCTGAAATCAATAGGGATCTAGCACGACAGAAGGGGATGAATTCCAAATAAAACTATTAATAATTTTAAAACACGCTCACAAAATGAGGCCTGCACTCAGCCTAGCAATTCAAGCAGCGCTTCTGTTGTTTTTATTTCAAATCTGTGCACAAACATCACCTACTCGATGAGGCCAAATCTGACCAGTCTATTTAAAATGTTGATTTGTTACCCTCTCTGCTTTTTCTATCACTCCTGTAAATATTTATTATGTTCACTGCCATACCCACTAAGAAGTAAATTCACAAATGCAGAAATCTCTTCTGCTTTGTTCACTGAGAAACTCCAGGCTTCTGTAGAAAAGTTCCTCTTGAGTAATTACCATGAAAAACACGTCTAAAGAGGGAGGAAAAAAATAACTTCCCTAGGTGATTAGAAAAAAAATTAAAGTTGATACATACAGTCAGTATATGACCCCTTCTCCCCAAGCTCAAGGCCATAAATGGCTGGACCTTTCCCTCTTCCTCCATTCATAAATTATTATTATTACTATTTTTTGAGACGGAGTCGCCCAGGCTGGAGTGCAATGGCGCGATCTCGGCTCACTGCAAGCTCCGCCTCCCGGGTTCACGCCATTCTCCTGGCTCAGCCTCCCGAGTAGCTGGGACTACAGGCGCCCGCCAACACACCCGGCTAATTTTTGTATTTTTAGTAGAGACGGGGTTTCACCGTGTTAGCCAGGATGGTCTCCATCTGCTGACCTCGTGATCCGCTCATCTCGGTCTCCCAAAGTGCTGGGATTACAGGCGTGAGCCACCGCGCCCGGCCCATTCATAAATTATTTACAATGATTTGTAATTATAAAGGAGGCAGTAATAGAACCAAGTCTCGAAGTAAAAATTTGTATCCATCCATCCAACATTTATTTAACATTTGCCATGTGTCAAACGAGGATAATTAAGACAGCTTGTTCCCTCCCAAGAAGCTCACTATTTAGTAGTAGGCACCTAGTTGCAAAATTAATTGAAATATCCTTTGACAGATGCATTAAGAAATATCTGAACAAAATACAGCACTACTATAAGTGAGGGTGTAAAGACCAGGGAGGCATACGATTTAGTCTTTGTTTTAAAAATATTGCTGTGGCAAGAATGTGGAGGACACACTGGATGTGGTAAACCTGGAGACAAGCCCACAGCAACAGTCTAGGTGAGAGATGAGTTCAGCTGTAACTAAGACACGCACGGGGCATATGCAGTGGTGGACAGACAGCGTACGAGGGTGGAAGGTGCTATAATTCACTGAGTGGACACTGCACCTATGGGCTTCCCAAGTATTACAGGGTTACTGAGGACTAATATAATTCACATTTTATGAAGATATAAGGCTCCGAGTGGTTAATTCCTTGAGGCACTTTCAGCTTGGTTTTGGAAGAGCTGTGATTCATATTCAAATGTCTGATTTTAAAGCCCAAACTCTGGGCCTACAGCAAGAATTGGCCTAAAGCAATAATTTAATTGAAATGCACAGGACTCAGCTTACTAATAACACACAGGTAAATATTTAACATCTGCAGTGAGAGATACTGGAGGCAATATGGCACAGGGTGGCACCCCTGAGGTGGAGGCCAACAAGTTAAAAGTGTGGAATGCCTCAGTAAAGTCATGAAGACAGACTTTAAAAATGTCTACGGATTCCGGCAATTTGGGACTGCCTAGTGACCCAGCAAGTCTATTTCAGTCTAGCGGTGAAGATAAAGCGACATTACGATGGATTTAGTAATAAATAGGAGGTAGAGACAAGGAGATAACGGGTATAGATTTCTCCGGGAAAACATGGCTGTCAAGAGAGACAGGCAACATCTATAGCAGGAAGAATAGCCCAAAGGGAGGCATCCTTTTTACAGATTTTTTAAAACTATGGGGCAAACATGAATATGCGGCAGGAGTGGAATGCAGCTAAAAAGAAAACGGATGAGGTAGTGGAAGATCCAGGGACACAAAAACTAACTGATGAAGCATGAAGAGGACGGGGCGCTCAGGTTTGGATGAATTAGCTTTTGAAAGTGGGTTTTCCACATCTGATAAATCCTTCCCTTTCCCCTTGAAGCTGAAGGCAAAGAAAGGGAAGCCGGGGTGGACTGGGGCTGGAACACGGGAAGGTCTGAAACCGCCTCCGCGCGTTTAGAGGGGCAGTGCCGCGGAGGAGCGCCTCAGGAAGGGCATTCCCTCGCAGCACGGGCTTTTGCTGTGTCACCTCAGAAAGCCACGGTGACCACCACCCCGCCAGGGAGGCCAGAAGGAGTTCTACGGGGACAATTCTCTAAAGCAGGGCTTAAGTCCAGGCTCGGTACTGACAGCCGTGTCCCTTCAAGGGTCAACACTGGGGCTAACTCTACCAAGTCTCCTCCCAGCACCCCCGAAAGTCGCGTGGGGGACACGACCCTCTGTCGAGCTCCACACCGACAGCCTGACCGGGGGCGGGCCCAGCGCCTGGTCTCGCGGCTTTGCTGTCGCCTCCCGCGCCCACGGGCACCTCCGCCACCGTGGCAGCCGTCACGGAGCCCTTCCGCGTACCGAGCGCCGAGGCACCTGCGAGCAGCCGCTCCAGGGTTCGAGATTGGGTGACGAGCGGCCGCCAGGCCAGGGAAAGCAGACCCGCAGGGCCCGCGCGTCTCCAGCCACCTCCGCACCCGGACGCTCCAGAGGTCTCAACCAGCAAGAGCGGCCCGCGGCGCCAGGGTGGAAGTGGGGTCAAGGGGAAGTGAGCGCGTAGGACGGGGCGGGGCGCACTGACCCCGCCCAGAGGAGCGCCACGGGAGGGGACGTTACCTCCAACATGCCTCTCCTGCTCGCCCCGGCCGTGTCGATGAGAGTGTTGTCCAAGTCAAAGAAAACCGCCCGCACGCGGCTCAGCCCCATAGCGCCGGCCGCTCGCGCGAACCGTAGCCTTGCCACCGCCGCCTGCGCATGCGCAAGGCGGGCTGCCCAGCGAGACGTGGGAGGAGCCGCGAGGTCACCAGACCATCTCCCGGCGCGGGTGGAATTCCCGCGATCGGTTTCATTCCCTGCGCCGCCGAGAAAAGTGAGATCCCGCGAGACTCCCAGGGTCTGGTCTCTCAAGAGCGCTGGAAACGTACGTCGGCGCCTCCGGGTGCGGCGACTTCTTAGTGGCAGTGGCAGTGGCTGTGGCTGTGGCTGGGGTTGGTCCGAAGCGTGGTGCTCTTCCCTGGTGTCTTTCCGCTTATCTCTTTCCTCCCTGGGCTCTCCGGCGCGAGGGACCATCATCACTGCCCCGAGGGAGGTTGTCCGCGCTGCCAGGCGCTGGGCAGCGGGCTCTCCGGGTGGCCGGGCGGGCGGCGCGGAGACGTCGGCGGGCCCGGTGTCTGCCTTGAGCGCCCGCGGTCCTAGCCTGCCTGTGCGCGCAGGTCACTGTCGGTGATCTGCGGACTGCGGAGGGTGGAGCCTGCGCCTTCCCGCCTCGCGCCATTTGCGGCCTTCGCCGAGGTGGAATCCCTGTCTGCCTGGGCCCGCGCCAGCACGTTTCTGAAGGATGTGACTTGGGTCTCTTACAACCCGTTTAGTACCTGTGCCCTAAGACGGAGGGGCTATGTAGTGGCTGCCCCATGTTTTGCCCTTCCTGATTGCTTTCCTGAAACCTTGCATTCTCAGGTCTTTGGATGCCTTTTACTCGGTTGTTTTCAGGCATAGCAAGAGGTTGAGGGACGTCGACCGCCTTTTAAACCCGCGAAAGGGATGTAGCAACTCTTGTCCTCTAGTGCTGGCAGAACGGGGATCGTGACACTAATCTCTAATCTTTGTCTCTCTTGGGTAACTTTACTGTAATTTGGATATGTGGTCATCATTAGTGACCAGAAATTGACTGTCAGGTACAGGCCAATTACCTGATTTTGTTTAGCCAGTGAGCTAAGTGGTTTTTTTATTTTTAAATTTATTTTTATTTTCGAGGTGGAGTCTTGCTCTGTCACCCAGGCTGGAGTGTAGTGGCGCAATCTCGGCTCACTGCAACCTCCGCCTCCCGGGTTCAAGCAGTTCTCCTGCTTCAGCCTCCTGAGTAGCTGGGGTTACAGGCGCACGCCACCACCCCCGGCTAATTTTTGTATATTTAGTAGAGACGGAGTTTCACCATGTTGGCCAGGCTGGTCTCGAACTCCTGACTTCGTGATCCACCCGTCTTGGCCTCCCAAAGAGCTGGGATTACAGGGGTGAGCCACCGCGCCTGGCTAAGGGTGATTTTTACATTTGTAAATGGATTTAAAAAATCAAAATAACAGTATTTTGTTACACATGAAAATCAAGAAATTTTAGTGCCCATAGTTGCATTAGAACACAGTGCACACATTCATTTCTGTATCTTCTGTGGCTGCTTTTGCCATATAGAAGCAGACAGAGTTGAGTAATTGCAAGTGAGACCACGTGGCTGGAATCCTAAAATATTCATTATTTAGCTCTTTAGAGAAAAAAATTGCCAGTCTCTCACTTCGCTGGCGGAACTCCTTAACAGACCACTGATGTTCAGTAGGTTAGATTAATTGGTTTATCTTTATATTAATAGGAGTTTCTTCTGCAGCGTTAGACTACCTACAGTCTTTATATTTTATGGAGCACAATCACAGTTGACATCTCATTGCTACGGTGGAGAATAAACCCACAGGCATTCCTCAAAACCATGACTCCTTTCTGTGCTTACCTCGTTGACGTATAGGGCTAGCCTATCAATTGTGGACATTTAGATTAGCAATCAGCCAAAATTATGGTGAATTAATTGGAGTTACTTTTAATTGACTGAAATGTCAGAATCAATTTAGCCTAAAACTATAGGCACAGGAAGCTTATAGGATTGGAACAGCTTTTTTTTGTTTTCTGACTTGCAGGCAGAGTTCGTTGTTTGCTGATTTAGGCAAAAATCTAAGGTTAGATGAGGCATAGCAGTCTGTATAATCCTTTTAAGGGGATGCGTTGTTTGACAATTTCCTTTTGTGACAAGTCGTCTAATGGCATCCCATGACCTGTCCAACTTTGTGTAGAGCACCCTATTCTGTTGCTGTTCATAAAAATCTGAATCTGTTGTCCCACGCATAGCACCAATTGAAAATAAAAAACAGGAGAGGGAGGATTAAAATTGGCCTATACCGCCTCCTCCAATTGCAGAAACATCGATACCGCCTCCTTCGGTAGTAGAAATAGAAACCCTAATACAAAGAATTTTACACTCTGCTGTCATAGCTGGAGAGCCCTTAGGACCTTGTGCTTTTCCTGTTTCCATAAGGCCTGATCCAAATAATCCACAGTAGGTTATTCATGAACACACTCCACAGGAATTTAAGTTGTTGAAGGAATTAAAAACTAGTGTGGTCAATAATGGAGTACAAAGCCCATGGTTCCCAGAGGAAGGAATGCTAGATGTAGAACTCTGGGAACAAGTGGGGATAAACCTTAAACAACATCAGGTGCAAAGGCATCAGGTCCCAGTAAAATCTTTAACGTTATGGGCTTTAATTTGAGCAGCCGTGGCTCAGTTACATACAGAAGATCCTAAAAAGAGGAAGGAGAAGAAACCATCACCTGCCTTATCACCTCCTCTTCCCTCAGCCCTAATATCACCGGGCCAAAATAACAAAGAGGAAACAGAGGTCTTACCTAAGCCTCCTCCTCCAATAGATAGGAAAAAGGACAGAGGATATACTACAGCCATCAGTCCCTGTGCAGGCACCACTATGTAACCAGCACGGACCTAGGGGGACTGAACAAAGGGCGGGAACACGGGAATGAAAGACAAGAGATAAAAGTATATTTGGAAGAAGGGGTCAGGGGGCACCTTGCCTCTAGTGGACAAGGGGCCTGAGCTTTACACAGCCCTCCGTATTTATTAGGCAAAAGAGACAGCGAGAAGGAGGGTGATTGTCTGGTAATAGTCGGCCATTTGGTTCACAGCAGGCTTGTGAGACTGCATCCTTTGGACAATAGGCACTAGATTTCTCAATAGATAACTTTAAGGAGCCTGGCACCAGGGAGTGATGTCCTTCAGCAAACCTTTTGGTGGCAGGGCAGTGTGAATTTGCCCACATCCTGCATTCATGATAAACAGTTTGCTGTTTGATCATATAGCCTCCAGCCGAATGCTGAGTTGGTCATGTCCCATGGGTCTTCGGCTCCTTGCAACTTTGCTACTTGAATAATGGCTAGATGCAGTAAAACCTGACAGCTTTATTATTTTATTATTAACTGTTTTTTTTGAGATGGAGTTTCGCCCAGGCTGGAGTGCAATGGTGTGATCTCAGCTCACTGCAACCTCCACCTCCTGGGTTCAGGCAATTCTCCTGCATCAACCTCCCAAGTATCTGGGACTACAGGCATGCACCACCATGCCTGGCTAATTTTGCATTTTTAATAGAGACGGGGTTTCTCTCTGTTGGCCAGGCTGGTCTCAAACTCCTGACCTCAGGTGATCCGCCTGCCTCGGCCTCCCAAAGTGCTGGGATTACAGGCATGAGCTACCATGCCTGGCTGACACCTTGATTGATTGATTGATCGATTGAGACAGAGTCTCACTCTGTTGCCCAGACTGGAGTGCAGTGGTGTGATCTCAGTTCCCAGCTTCAAGCAATTGTCCTGCCCCAGTCTCCCTAGTAGCTGGGATTAAAGGTGCGTGCCACCATGCCTGGCTAATTTTTGTATTTTTAGTAGAGATGGGGTTTTGCCATGTTGGCCAGGCCGGTCTCGAACTCCTGACCTCAGTTGATCCGCCTGCCTCGGCCTCCCAAAGTGCTGGGATTACAGGCATGAGCCACTGCACCCGGCCAGCTTTATTTTTTTAATTAATATTATTTGAGACAGGGTCTTGCTCTGTTGCCCAGGCTGGAGGGCAGTGACGCAATCTCGGCTCACTGCAGCCTCTGTCTCCTGGGCTCAAGTGGTCCTCCCACCAGCATGTGGCAGCATGCTTGGCTAATTTTTTTTTTTTTTTAATTTACAAAGAAAAGAGGTTTAATTGGCTCATGGTTCTTTGGCCTATACAGGCTTCTGCTTTTGGGGAGGCCTCAGGAAACTTACAATCATGGTGGAAGGTGAAGAGAAAGCAAGCACATCTTCACATGGCTGGCAGGAGAGAGGAGGCCGGGAGGTGCTACACACTTTCAATCAAACAGATCTTATGAGAACTCTATCTCAAGAACAGCAAGGGGGACGTCTGCCCCCATGATTCAGTCATCTCCCACCAGGCCCCTCCTCCAACACTGGTGATTACAATTCGACATGAAATTTGAGTGGGGACACAGAGCCAAGCCGTATTAACTAATAAAGATAACACTAACTGTTGTAACAAACTGCAAATTTTAGTTGGCTGGGCAGTGAAATAGAAGTTCACTTCTCATTTATATAAAGTACGGTGTGGATTGGTCCTGGGTTGGTGGTGTCACTTCTCCATGGGGTGACGCAAGGCCCAGGGTTTTTCTTGTCATAGCTTCACCATCCCCTAGAGCCTGGGAATCCTCTATCCCTGGGCACTGGAAACCTGGAGAGATCATCGGGGAAGCACACCTGATTTTAAAAAACCCTGGCCTGGAAATGACCCCCTCCCCTCTGCTTGTAGCCTATTGTTTGGCCATGACAAAGACAAGGGAGGCTGGGAGATGTCATCTGTGGCTGGGCAGCTGTTCCCAGCAGCCTCTCTATCTTCTGGAAGGTGGGGCATGAATTTTTTGTTGGTTCACTTGTGAATCGGTAACACCAACGAGTGCTGTAAAATTCGGGAGTGGGATTTTACATAGAGAAAGCTAGAAAAACAACTGTGTGTTCATGAGACCAAGGCATCAGGGTTGAGCACAAACAATTTGAATGCAGATTTGTCTCTGCTAGTTAATCTCACTTTACAGTTCCCCCAACGTCCGGAAGGTTATTTCATGTACTGCCTTTGTGTGGAAGCACATTTCCATAGATAGCAGATAAAGATCTCTTAACCTTATATTTTCCCTCATATCATCATAAGTAGCTTATATAATGCCATTTCAGTGAGCCTGACAGCTTCTACAATGAGGTCTGGAGGCAGCAGCATATCTTCTTGTTGTATATAAAAAAAAGTGACAGCATTCATCGTTTACAGTGACATCAATGAATTCTGCTCGTAGAAATTCCCCATCCATCCATTCATAATACCTTTTATGACTTCAGGCTTTTAAACATGGCACTCTGGTCTGTTTTTCAAATATACCACCATTATCGGCTCAGGAAGCCATTCTTCAATATTTCGTTTTCCTAAGAATATCTGGAATATCTTAATTCCTATGAGGCTTCTCTATGGGGTAGGCTGTCAGGTAGGACTTTAACAGGAAAAGAAGGGGAAAACTGCTGCTGGATCATCCTCTCCCTTGTGACACCTGAAAGTATGTGTCCCATTTTTTCCTTGTCATATTCCCCAAATAAAGACCCATGGGAGACACGGTTCCTGAGCACAGCTGTCTGCTCTGTACTGGGAAGTTAAAAGGGTTAGAAAGAGGGGAGTTATAACACAGACTGAGTTATATTGTGGGTCATTCCTGACCTGGAAACGTATTAGCTCTTCAGAGCCCTTGAGTTTGCCATCAGGAGAAGGAGAGACACCCATTCAGGTGAAGCCTGGAACCAGCAAGGGTTGGGTGAGGAATGGGCAGTGAATGTCCTTCCTAAGATACCCTTCTGCTGATCAGAAGTGCATTCCTGGTTCCCCAGGAAGTGCCCATTTGGACAGAGATGGAGAATTACGAGGGGCATTGCTTCTCAATGTTTTGTCACTTTTGAGGTGCCACAGTGTCTTTCTTTGGCCACCATTTCCTGGTTTCTTCCTTGTCTGCAGATCTTACTAGAGTTAGGCAAAGTCAATTTCAGGTTCAGTTCTAGTGGACTGGGAACAATCTCCAGCAGGGAACTCCTTGGACAGGCTGGGGACAGCTGGGACAATTCCTGAAGCAACTTAGATAGGAAAAGTCACGATGAACTTTGATTTAGGGAAGAATGTTGTTGGGTACCCTGAGTCTGCCTGCCGCTAGCCGCGGAGGGCATGTTATAAACACACCAGACACATCAAGGATGGGAACATTGGACCTAATTTAGCAACAACAAATCATTTCCCTCACGCATACTTCTCTAATTACAAATGAGATTGTGGTAGGCTTAGCATGGGTAAATAAAATTGGTTGTCTCCACATAATATTGGAGATGATAAATGTGTTCAAGAAAGGGCTTCAAATGCCTAGCTGCTGATTAGAAAAGGCAAAATAATTGTGAGATAGTGACTAATATATGGAAGGAATTGTTGCAGAATTGGTCTCCTTGCAGAAGTATCACTGGTCTGATCTTTTCAAGATAATTACCATCAAATGACTCTGTGTTTCATGCTCTACCCTTCAGTTGGCCGAGGCATTGCGGGAATCCCCACATTGACTCGGCTGTAGGTGGCTCTGGCTTTCTCTCTGTTTGAAGCCTGTAACGGAGCCCCTCTGTTTTCTTTTCTTTTTTCTTTTTTTTAAATTATACTTTAAGTTCTAGGGTACGTGTGCACAACGTGCAGGTTTGTTACATAGGTATATATGTGTCATATTGGTTTGCTGCACCCATTAACTTGTCATTTACAGTAGGTGTTTCTCCTAATGCTATCCCTCCCTCAGGCCCCCATCCCGCAATAGGCCCTGGTGTTTGATGTTCCCCGCCCTGTGTCCAGGTGTTCTCTTTGTTAAATTCCCACCTATGAGTGAGAACATGCAGTATTTGGTTTTCTGTCCTTGTGATAGTTTGCTGAGAATGATGGTTTCCAGCTTTATCCATGTCCCTGCAAAGGACATGAACTCATCCTTTTTTATGGCTGCATAGTGTTCCATGGTGTATATGTACCAATTTTCTTAATCTATCTATCATTGATGAACATTTGGGTTGGTTCCAAGTCTTTGCTATTGTGAATAGTGCCACAATAAACATACATGTGCATGTGTATTTATACTAGCATGATTTATAATCCTTTGGGTATATACTACCCAGTAATGCGATCACTGGGTCAAATGGTATTTCTAGTTCTAGATCCTTGAGGAATCGCCACACTGTCTTCCACAATGGTTGAACTAATTTACACTCCCACCAACAGTGTAAAAGCATTCCTATTTCTCCACATCCTCTCCAGCATCTGTTGTTTCCTGACTTTTTAGTGGTTGCCATTCTAACTGGCATAAGATGGTATCTCATTGTGGTTTTGATTTGCGTTTCTCTGATGACCAGTGATATGAGCATTTTTTCATGTGTCTATTGGCTGCATAAAAATGTCCTATTTTGAGAAGTGTCTGTTCATATCCTTTGCCCAATTTTTGGTGGGGTTGTTTTTTTCTTGTAAATTTGTTGAAGTTCTTTGTAGATTCTGCATATTAGCCCTTTGTCAGATGCGTAGATTGCAAAAATTTTCTCCCATTCTGTAGGTTGCCTGTTTACTCTGATGGTAGTTTCTTTTGCCATGTAGAAGCTCTTTAGTTTAATTAGATCCCATTTGTCAATTTTGACTTTTGTTGCCATTGCTTTTGGTGTTTTAGTCATGAAGTCCTTGCCCACGCCTGTGTCCTGAATGGTATTGCCTAGGTTTTCTTCTAGGGTTTTTATGGATTTAGTCTAACATTTAAGTCTTTAATCCATCTTGAATTAATTTATGTATAAGGTGTAAGGAAGGGATCCAGTTTCAGCTTTCTACATGTGGCTACCCAGTTTTCCCAGCACCATTTATTAAATAGGGCATCCTTTCTCCATTTCTTGTTTTTTTTCAGATTTGTCAAAGATCAGATGGTTGTAGATGTGTGGTGTTATTTCTGAGGCCTCTGTTCTGTTCCATTGGTCTATATACCTGCTTTGGTACCAGTACCATGTTGTTTTTGTTAATGTAACCTTGTAGTATAATTTGAAGTCAGGTAGTGTGATACCTCCAGCTTTGTTCTTTTTGCTTGGGATTGTCTTGGCTATGCAGGCCCTTGTTTGGTTCCATATGAACTTTAAAATAGTCTTTTCCAATTCTGTGAAGAAAAACATTGGTAGCTTGATGGGGATGGCATTGAATCTATAAATTACCTTGGGCAGTATGGTTATTTTCACGATATTGATTCTTCCTATCCATGAGCATGGAATGTTTTTCCATTCCTTTTTGTCCTCTCTTATTTCCTCGAGCAGTGGTTTGTAGTTCTCCTTGAAGAGGTCCTTCACATTCCTTGTTAGTTGGATTCCTAGGTATTTTATTCTCTTTGTAGCAGTTGTGAATGGGAGTTCACTCATGATTTGGCTCTCTGTCTGTTATTGGTGTATAAGAATGCTTGTGATTTTTGCACATTGATTTTGTATCCTGAGACTTTGCTGAAGTTGCTTATCAGCTTAAGGAGATTTGGGGCTGAGATGATGGGGTTTTCTAAATATGCAATCATGTCATCTGCAAACAGGGACAATTTGACTTTCTCTTTTCCTAACTGAATACCCTTTATTTCTTTCTCTTGCCTGATTGCCCTGGCCAGAACTTCCAACACTATGTTGAATAGAAGTGGTGAGAGAGGGCATCCTTGTCTTGTGCTGGTTTTCAAAGGGAATGCTTCCAATTTTTGCCCATTCAGAATGATATTGGCTGTGGGTTTGTATAAAATAACAAGAGCTTCATAAATAGCTTTTATTATTTTAAGATACTTTCCATCAATATCTAGTTTTTTGAGTTTTTAGCATGAAGGGCTGTTGAATTTTGTCAAAGGCCTTTTCTGCATCTATTGAGATAATCATGTGGTTTTTATCATTGTTTCTGTTTATATGATGGATTATGTTTATTGATTTGTGAATGTTGAACCAGCCTTGCATCCCAGGGATGAAGCCAACTGAAATGTGGTGGATAAGCTTTTTGATATGCTGGTAGATTCGGTTTGCCAGTGTCTTACTGAGGATTTTTGCATTGATGTTCATCAGGGATATTGGTCTAAAATTCTCTTTTTTTGTTGTGTTTCTGCCAGGCTTTGGTATCAGGATTATGCTGGCCTCATAAATGAGTTAGGGAGGATTCCCTCTTTTTCTGTTGATTGGAATAGTTTCAGAAGGAATGGTACCAGCTCCTCTTTGTACCTCTGGTAGAATTTGGCTGTGTATCCATCTGGTCCTGGACTTTTTTTGGTAGGTAGACTATTAATTATTGCCTTAATTTCAGAGTCTGTTATTGGTCAATTCAGAGATTCAACTTCTTCCTGGTTTAGTCTTTGGAGGGTGTATGTGTCCAGGAATTTATTCATTTCTTCTAGATTTTCTAGTTTATTTGTGTAGAGGTGCTTATAGTATTCTCTGATCATAGTTTGTATTTCTGTGGGATCGGTAGTGATATCTCCTTTATCATTTTTTATTGCATCTATTTGATTCTTCTCTCTTTTCTTCTTTATTAGTCTTGCTAGTGGTCTATCAATTTTGTTGATCTTTTCAAAAAACCAGCTCATGGATTCATCCATTTTTTGAAAGGTTTTTTTGTGTCTCTATCTCCTTCAGTTCTGCTCTGATTTTGGTTATTTCTTGCCCTCTTTTTTTGTAGACAGGAGGTCTCCCTATATTGCCCAGGCTGGTCTCAAACTCACAGGCTCAAACAATCCTCTTGCCTCAGCCTCCCAAAATGCTTGGATTATAAGTGTGAGCCACCACACCCTGCCTGACAGCTTTAATTCCTTCTAAATTAAATGTCTGGAAACTTCAGGATGTTACAGTTAATATTTGTGGATGAATGAGTCTTCCTGTAGCATTTTAAGGAGGTGAGATGTACAGACTCATTACAGATGGACCTGTTTGCTAAGCACAGTACTTAAACTGCCATTTTGGTAGATTAACACTAGTAGTTAGAGGACATCTTCAAATTTGCAGGAAACAAGGTTTGAATAGAAGATTTGTAAGTCACTGTTCTCAGTGGCTCATGCCTATAACCTCAGCACTTTGGGAGGCTGAGGCAGTAAGATTGCTTTAGGCCAGGAGTTTGAGACCAGGCTGGGCAACATGGTGAGACCCCATATCTACAAAAAATTTGAAAATTAGCTGGGTGTAGTGGTGTGTGCCTGTGGTCCCATCTGCTCGGGAGGCTGAGGTGGGAGAATAGCTTGAGCTGAGGAGGTTGAGGCTACAGTGAGCTGTGGTCCTGCCTCTGCACTTCAGCCTCGGCAACAATAAGACCCTGCCTCAAAAAAAAAAAAAAAAAAAGAAAAGATTTGTGACTGTGAGACTTGATCTAGGAACCAATGGAAATGGAACTGTAGTGATGTTTCTCCTGCATTCTTCCGTCTGCAGAATGGCACCATTGTTGTGCAGATGCTGATGCCCAGTGTTGAGCCTGTCGTCTCCTACCTTAGGGGAAGTTCCCCTGGCCCTTCCCAACTACCTCCCCTGTGCAAGTTTATTACAACTGAACGGCTTCAAGAGCAAGTGTACCTTCTGGTTTAAAGTTTTCTCAGATTAGGGCATTGTCAGGTTTATAGGGATGAAACAGAAGCAACCAGAAGAGAATCTTAGGCTCCATATCTACCCAGCTACCGCCAGCCCTTTCTGTTGTTCGCTGGATCCCACCCTTACTGAGGGACATCTTTCAGCAATTCTTTCCTCCTTGGATTTGCATCTTCAAAGTTCTCCCACCCTTTGAATCCACTCCACTTAGCATTTCACTGACGCCACTCCACTGAAAACTACTCTTGTCAGGCCACCAATGACCTTCACCTTGCTCTTCAATCGCCGTTTCCTGGCCTCTTCTTATTTGTCCTATCAGTAGCATTTGGACTAGCCAGTCACTGCTTTCTCCTTGATAAGCTTTTTTTTTCTCTTTCTGTTTTTCTTTTTGAGATGGAGCCTCACTCTGTTGTCTGTTGACCAGACTGCAGTGCAGTGGCACAATCCTGGTTCACTGCAACCTCCGCCTCCTGGGTCCAAGCAATTTTCCTGCCTCACCTTCCTAAGAAGCTGGGGTTACAGGTGAGCACCACCATGCCCAGCTAATTTTTGTATTTTTAGTAGAGATGGGGTTTCACTATATTTCCCAGGCTGGTCTTGAACTCCTGACCTCTAGTGGTCCACCCACCTTGGCCTCCCAAAGTGCTGGGATTACAGGCATAAGCCACCGTGCCCAGCTGATAAACTTTCTTTGCTTGGCTTTTGGGACACCACACTTTCTTCATTTTCTTCCCAGCTCACTGACTACTCTTCATAGCCTCTTTTCTGGTTCTTCCCGTTTCCCTGACTTTCTGATATTGGAGTGCCCCAGGGCTGCTTAATTATACTCACTTCTTTGGTGATCTCATTCACTTTTATGACTTTAAATACCATCTGTATGTATATGCTGATGACTCAAAATTGTATCTTCCCTGGATTCTTAACACTTAGCTTGGCCAGAGGATAGAAAAGTAAATACAGCCAATTAATCCCAGAAAGGTGGTCAGTCATACTCACATTTTAAGAAATGCAAATCCAAACTATAAGAAGATACCACGTACATATATGGGATAAGCACAAGTTTAACATTTGACAGTTAGAGCTGGTGACCATGTAGGAAAACAGGCCCTTATGTACCGGTGGAGGGAATGTAAATTGGTGCAGCCTCCTTTGAGAATAATTTGGCATAATCTGTCCCTTGAACAATCATTCCCACTGTTAGGAATTTACCCTTGGAAATACTTTCACAACTTTTACAGGATGCAGATACTAGAACATTTCCTGCAGCACTGTATATTCAAAAGGGTGGAAACCACCGTTGGGTGCTCCAGGAACCCAAAATAAAATTTGGCATATCTGCAGGATGGAATACTATGAGACTTAAATGTAAACAGAGGAGTTTCTTCTGCATGTTGGGGATCACAAGATTCACAATGATTTATAGAAGCTGCCAACCAAAGTTTTCTTGGGGCAGTTTCCCTAGAAGTAGGATGAAAAAAGACTTCCTTTCATGCCCCTCCTTTTCTGTCCCCTTATTACTGAAGAGTGAGTGCAGGAGGATAAAATGTGGAGGCCCCTGCTTCCTTAATTACTGGTCTAGTCACAGCCATTCTTGAGGCCCACTTTCTCCATGAAGTATTTTTTTACATCCCATGATCCCAGGCACTTTATTTCTTTAGCTCTCAACAGTATCCACAAATTACCAGCTTGCATCTATCATCCTGTATTTATTGCTGGTTTTTTTTCTTTTCTTTTAGATGGAGTCTGTCTCTGTTGCCCAAGCTGGAGTGTGTTGGCACCATCTTGGTTTACTGCAACTTCCACCTCCCAGGCTCAAGTGATTCTCGTGCCTCAGCCTCAAGGGTAAGCTGAGATTACAGGCGCCTGCCACCACGCCTGGCTAATTTTTGTATTTTTAGTAGAGATGGGGTTTCACCATGTTGGCCAGGCTGGTCTCAAACTCCTGACCTCAAGTTATTTGCCTGCCTTGGCCTCCCAAAGTGCTGGGATTACAGGCATGAGCCACTGCACCTGGCCCATTTATTGCAAGTTTTTGAGAGCACTAATATATTTATTATTCTCCCATAGCATAGACCTGTGTCAAATACAGAATAAGTTTCCAGGCATTTGTTGAAGTCAGAAGTGAAAATGAGAAGACACCAATTGAGTAATAACTAAACTAGAACACACTCAAGTTAATACCAGCTGACCAACAAGGTTGTCAAAGTATTATCAGAATACCTGATAACTGCTACCTGGGCTTTATATACTTAGCCACAGTTTCCATTATTCAGAATTGCAGAATCCTGCCTTCCCTATACTCCAAAATATCTGAATAAATCATGCAGCAGACAATGGCAGAAGTATAAGAAAGTATATGTCTTTCCCACACTGAAACTGCTATTTGTCATATTCTCTTTTTTTTCTCTCTTACCCAGGCTGGAGTGCAGTGGCATGATCTCACCTCACTGAAAACCTCCACCTCCAGGGTTCAAGTGATTCTGCTACCTCAGCCTCCCAAATAGCTGGGACTATAGGTGTGTGCCACCTTGCCCGCTAATTTTTGTATTTTTAGTAGAGACGGGGTTTCACCATGCTAGCCAGGCTGGTCTCGAACTCCTGACCTCAGGTGATCTACCCACCTCAGCCTTCCAAAGTGCTAGGTTTACAGGCATGAGCCACCACACCTGGCCTGAGTTTCTTATATACTTTGGATGTTAACCTCTTATCAGATATGTGGTTTACAAATATTTTCTTCCATTCCTTTGGTTGTCTCTTCACTCTGTTGATTGTTTTTTTTTTTCCCGTGCAGAAGCTATTTAGTTTGATGTAATTCCATTTATATATTTTTGTAACCTGTGCTTTTGGGGTCATATCCAAAAAACCCTTGCTAATATCATGGAACATTTCTCTTAAGTTTTCTTTTAGTAGTTTTTTAGTTTCAGGTCTTACATTTAAGTTTGTAATACATTTTAAGTTGATTTTTGAATATGGTGTGAGACAAAATTCTGATTTCATTCTACTGTATGTGGTTATTCAGTTTTCTCAGCAACATGTATTGAAGAGACCGCCCTTTCCCCTTTGGCACTTTTGTCAAAAATCAATTGACCACAAATGTATTGATTTAGTTCTGGGCTCTATTTTGTTCTACTAGTATGTCTGATTTCACGTGTCAACCTCAAAAATCTGAGACAGGTCTCAGTGAATTCAGAAAGTTTATTTTGCAAAGGTTGAAAATGTGTGCCTGTGATACAGCCTCAGGAGGTCGTGATGATGTGTGCCCAAGGTGGTTGGGGCATAGCTTGTTTTTTTTTTGTTTTGTTTTGTTTTGTTTTGTTTTGAGTCAGAGTCTTACTCTGTTGCCCAGGCTGGAGTGCAGTGGTGCAATCTTGGTTCACCGCAACCTCCGCCTCCCAGGTTCAAGCAGTTCTCTGCCTCAGCCTCCTGAGTAGCTTGGATTACAGGCGCCCACCACTTGCCTGGCTAATTTTTGTATTTTTAGTAGAGACACGGTTTCACCATCTTTGCCAGGTTGGTCTTGAACTCCTGACCTCATGATCCACCCTCCTCGACCTCCCAAAGTGCTGGGATTACAGGTATGAGCCACCACATCTGGCTGGTTTTATACATTTTAGGGAGACATAAGACATTAATCAGTATACGTAAGATATACATTGGTTCCATCAGGAAAGGTGGGACCACTCAAGCACAGAGGATGCTTTCAGGTCACAGGTAGGTGAGAGACAAATGGCTGCATTTTTTTTGAGTTTCTGATTAGCCTTTCCAAAGGAGGTAATCAGATATGGCATTTATCTCAGTGAGCGGAGGGATGACTTCGAATCGAATGGGAGGCAGGCTTGCCCTAAGCAGTTTTCAGCTTGACTTTTCCCTTTAGTTCAGTGATTTTTGGGCTCTAAGATTTATTTTCCTTTCACATTTCCCCCCTTTTCTTTTTTTAAAATCTTTTGGAGAAAGCATTTTAGAAGAAAGCAAGTCTCTGGTCTCAGGTTTTCTCTGATCATTCATGGCTAGGATGGTTTATTCCTAGATGTGTAGGTCCTGAGTTAAGAAAGCAATTTTTAGCAGGTTAGAATTCTCATGTTCTATGAAGAGAAAATAGGGAGAAAAAGGGAGAAAAACAACAACAAACAAAAGAACAATCCTGGAAAATCAGTATAGGCCACATTACTCTGAAGTCTATACATCAGTAGGCAGGAATGAAAGTGGCTTATGTAAGTAAATAGGTTGCTGTTACTTTCTTCTGATGTTTAAGTTGTCCAGATTCAGTTTGCAGGGCTTTAAGAAATCACATCTTAGTTTTCAGTGATTTCAAATTAGGAAAATAAAAAAAGGAAAAGAAAGAAGAAAAGTATTGAAAACATTATTTTGGAGACCAGTAACCAGGAAAAATTAGAATTCAGTTCAAACTGTTGAAAATGATAAAAATTGAAAAACAGGCAAGACTAGAATCTAAGAATAGGTGTACTATAGTTTTTGAAACCTAATTTTTCTCTCTCTAGTTTCCCATTTTTACTAAAGACAAGTCATGATGAGACCAATTTGGCTTAGTATACTTGACCAGCTTATTTGTATGAAGTGCAGCAAGAAAAATGATTTTTTCAATAGGCTTTTAAAATTGGCTTTGATGGAACTTTGTTTCATAGAAGGAATCTCAGATAAGACTTTTTAAAGCCAAGCACAGCCATGGATTTGTACCATCAAATACTCATGAATTGTCTGAATTCTCCTCTTGAGGCTTTAAGATAACTTGGGGCCCTGGGCCTGTCAGAAAATGACAGTCTCTACTTACTACAGGTCAGGAACCCTGTTCAGGAACTGTATAGATGAGGTGTGGGCCAGTTTTCTCAAGGAGCTTTTATTGGCTCTGTAAGTCAAGTTGGATTCCTTAAAGGAAAGCACACCATTCTGGTCAAAGCCTTGGTAAAATAACCAGAGTCTCAAATTGTGTCCTGTTACAAATGAAAACAGATTCTTACTCTGCTTATGCAATAACTATATTGCCATAAGTTAAGAATACTCACAAATAGCTTCAAAATTATGGAGAAATCAGGTAGAGAGAAACAGATATGTTCCAGATTTTGTTCATAGGAGTATACTTAATTGTTAAAAGCTGTCAATAGCTCAAAAGAAAGGTTTCTTTGACTGAAAAAACAGCAACATTTTAAGTAAAAAGTCAAAAAGATTACTTCAGTCTTCTATTAGTTCAGTCCATGCAGTTAACTTTTATTTTGCTTGATATTCATGAACATTTCAGCTCTGTTTGAGTCCTAAAAGTTTTTCCTCTATTCTGATGTTGCAGCCTCCAAAGTTACCAGAAACTTGCATTGAGGAGCACCTATTAAGAGTTTTATAGCTGATTTTAAAACCACCTTCTAAAGAGGACCAAAACAACAATTGTCCATGGATGACAAAAAATGTTAGAGCAGTCATAGTCAAAGACACAATTGAGAAGAAAACTTGTTACCTCTGTGGCATACAATAATTTAACATAATTATAATTATTACTGATAACATACACTAAGTCATATCAGAATTGTAGGAGTTTTTCATAATTTTGGAACACATCAATAATATATTTATACAAATACAGCCCAAAGAAAACCAAACAGCATTTCATATTTGACAATGTTAACTGTATAATTTTTATACCAAAAAACCCCCATATATATCATTTTTGGACTTTAGGGAACTTTATACCTTAAAGGATTAATTATGTCAGAAAAAGACATAATTTATAATTTCACTTTGGAAAGTTTGTCAAATATCAAAGGTTTAAAACACTCAATATTACAAAATGGGATTAGAGGTCATTGTAAAATATGTTATTCATTTAACTGAAGTGATAACTTAAGGATTTCAAAAAAGGGTGAAAACCTTCATTCTTTCAGAGAGGAGACTTAATTTTCCAAATGATAAGCCCTAATAAAAACAGCATGAAGCCAATTAAATTTGTTTTTCAAAATTCTATAAACAATCTATAAAATTTTAATGTTAATCATAAGATATAACTTCCATAAACTTTTTATAACATTTATAACCTTTATTAGGGAGTCAGTTAATGCTTTAAGAAAACCTTGTTAATCTGACACAGGGGCCCATGTGCTGGTCTTGCATTTGTGTGCCTTTGACATTAAAGGTTAATTTATAGAGAAACTGAACTATTTTATCTCTCAAAATCAGCCCATACAATCTCACATGCCCATCTCTTCCTTGATAGTCCCTTGGCCTTGAGGAGTTGAATAGCTTTAATTTCTGTGTCTCAGGAATGCAGTTTATTTTGATTGGCATCTTTTACCAGGCCTGAAGATGAGGCTTTAATTACTGTCAGTGTTTAAGATTTAGCAGGACTTGGTGTCCTTTTTAGACCCAGGAGTCAAGGACTTATAAATCAATGTCACAAGGACTCTAAAAGCACATACAGAAAGATATATGGATGTAATAACTTTAATTTAAAAAATTGTTTTAATCTCAGTTTTTTCCTAAGCAAACCAAAACTTAATAATAATGGCATAGGAATTGTTTCAATAAACCATAAAATTTGTTAGGCCAGTTACCAAAAGGCAAAAGAAAACACCTTCTGCACTGCACAGAATATTACATTGGAAGAAAACATTTTGTTTAGACCTTTAAGAAAATATTGTTAGCATCAGACCTCAACAAACAGAACTTGAAAAAAACTTAGATGAGCTGAAAATGAGTTGAATGAGGGCATTACTATTTCAGAAGGGAAGAAAACAAAAAAATGGTGAGATGCAGTAAAAGTTGAACTTTGGGTTAAAAAAATTAAAATATCTTATATTCTATTGAGTAAATCAATCCCTTAGGAAAATTTCATTGTTCTAGGCAATTATTTAATGTATAAGTGTTTTTTTTTCATCAAGCCCAATCTCTAGAAAGATTACTGTAATTTCCTTTTAATTATAGACAACTTGATCATATAAAAGGTTTTTTTTTTTTTTTTTTTGGACAAGAGTCTTGCTCTGTCGCCCAGGCTGAAGTAGTTCAGTGATGTGATCTCATTTCACTGCAACTGCAACATCTGCCTCCCAGGTTCAAGTGATTCTCCTGCCTCAGCCTCCCGAATGGGTGGGATTACAGGCATGCATCACCATACCTGGCTAATTTTTGTATTTTTAGTAGAGATGGGGTTTTGCCATGTTGGCCAGGCTGGTCTCCAGCTCCTGACCTCAGATGATCTGCCCACCTTGGCCTCCCAGAGTGCTGGGATTACAGGCATGAGCCACTGTGCCTGGCCTCTTTTTTTTTTTCTTTTCTTTGTTTTAAAATAAATCCTCTTATTGTGACTTACACAGAGTGTTCATGACTTGCACTTTCTGGTGTGTTCTAAACATCCCTCTTTAAATTTTTTTTTTTTTTGAGATGGAGTCTCACTCTGTCGCCCAGGCTGGAGTGCAATGGTGTGATCTCGGCTCCCTGCAACCTCTGCCTCCCGGGTTCAAGCGATTCTCCTGCCTCAGCCCCCCCCGAGCAGCTGGGACTACAGGCACGTACCACCACGCCCAGCTAATTTTTGTATTTGAGTAGAGACGGGGTTTCATCATGTTGACCAGGATGGTCTCGATCTCTTGACCTCATGATCTGCCCACCTCGGCCTCCCAAAGTGCTGGGATTACAGGCATGAGCCACAGTGCCCGGCCTAAACATCCCTCTTTCTTAAACAACCAGTCATTTTATTCTAGGACTAAATCTACCATACAGGATTCTTTCTCATATAAAATGATTTCTTTTTATTTATTTATTTAACCAAAAACAACCCTCTTTATTTTGATAACTTTCTTTACATCTCTCTTATTTCTTGGTCCCTTTTACCTCATTTTATATGTAACCTTTAAATAAACTTTGAATTAGACAAAAATTGTTCACCATTTTTAAAAAGGACACTTTTTTTTCTAGCAAGAATGTTTTCCTTCAATTATCTTAATTGGAAAATACTCAAATAATGAAATATCTATTATTTAATTTAATATAACTTTAGACTCTAAATTATGACAAATTTGTCAACAAGTATTTATCCCATTACATTTACATATTTTATTTTAATTGTTTACCTAGATTATTTATGGAAACTGTGATCATTATTGTTTAAAGTTATGAAACCGCCATTGCAAAATTATAACTGAAGCAGTGAAAAAGTTCTAACCTAACTGACTCCATTTTGCTTCTTAACTCCAAGCTGTTCTTGTTCATTCCTGGGCATAGGCCAAACTAACTTTGGGAGAAACTTATAGTTTAGCTTTGAAGCAAAGACAATAACTGTCCTTTCCCCAACAAACCTCCTTACTGTTTGTGGACTCAATTGTCTGAAGCCACAAGATTAGAAGTTATGGTAATTTTACTGAATAATTCAAGATGTAGCTATTTTGATTAAATGAATATCAATGTCTTATTTATTAAAAATTACATAAGCAAAGATTATTCTGTTTTGGGCTGGGTTTACAGTTTTGTAGCCCCTATACCAAATTTTGACAGCAAATAGTATTTGTCAGGGATAAGTATGAAATTGCTTGATTAGTAAATGCAAACAAAAATGTATGCTGGCAATTCTTAAGACATTTCTAATATTACTTTACCAACAATCTTAAAACAAACTTATTTATTAAAGATTTAAATTGTTATGTAAACTTGAAAAAGCATTTGACCAGTCTGTTCTTTTTTCCTGATAATGTATTTGATTCAAGCACTTTTATTTTCTTAAGCCAATTAATTAGAGCTCTATTATATATTGACAATAGTGAAACATTGTATACACAACACGTGAATACATAGATGTATTGGGCATGCCTATAGAAATATATCTTATAGATTCATAAAAACTGTTTTTTTCCTCTGTCTTAGACTTTCAGATTCTTGATAACCTGTTTCACATAGACAGTTGTCAGCTAAATAGCCTTAAATTTTACTATTAAAGGAAACAACTGAGGTGAAAATCAAATAGCAAAATTTACATCATAATGTAGACAGAGAAAGTCTGGTGGTGCTAGAGGGAGATTAAAGGTGCTAGAGGGAGATTAAAGATGCATACCAATCAAACAAAATTATAGAAATTTATCATAGGATTGTACAAGGAGACCAATTTTATTTAGATAGGGACTACTTATTTTTTAGCTAGATCTCTGAGGTCTGAGAAGAGCCCACACTAAATCCTAGGTCTCCAAAAAGGGAGAATTATGATGAGGTTAGGGCAGGTGATGCTTTTACAGTGCACTTAAAATTTTTTTTAAACAAAGACATTTTTATGTATCTAAACTACACTCTTCCTTAAAAACCCAAGTGTAGCCTCTGTTGCAATAACTATTTTAGTTTTTTTTTTAAAAAAAGAAACAGGTAACATAATGTAAAAGTAAGCAGTTAAGAGCTGAGATGAACTTGTCTGTTTACACTCTTGGGGTTCTATAATGAAAAACAGAGATTTCTCCCCAAAAGGGCATTGGGAGTCTGGTGCCTTCTTTTCCTTTTTTTTTTGAGATGGAGTCTCACTCTGTTGCCCAGGCTGAAGTGCAATGGTATGATCTTGGCTCACTGCAACCTCCACCTCCTGGGTTCAAGTGATTCTCCTGCCTCAGCCTACTGAGTAGCTGGGATTATAGGTGCCCACCACCAAACCCAGTTAATTTTCGTATTTTTAGTAGAGATGGGTTTCACCTGGTTGGCCAGGCTGTTCTCGAACTCCTGACCTCAGGTGATCCACCTGTCTCGGCCTCCCAAAGTGCTGGAATTACAGGCGTGAGCCACCGTGCCTGGCCTGGAGTGCAGTGGTGCGATCTTGGCTCACTGCAACTTCAGCCTCCCAGGTTCAAGCAGTTATCCTGCCTCAGCCTCCTGAGTAGTTGAGATTACAGGCATGCACCACCATGCCTGGCTAATTTTTGTATCTTTAGTAGAGACGGGGTTTCAAGGCTATCTCTACCAAAGACCAACCTTGTTGGCAAGGCTGGTCTCGAACTCCTGACCTCAGGTGATTCGCCCACCTTGGCCTCCCAAAGCATTGGGATTACACGCATGAGTCAGTGTGGCTGGCCCCTTCATCATTTTCTTTAAGGAAACCCTGGCTATCATAAACTGTTTTAGGTCTCTCAGGCAGCAGAAGGTGCAAGAGAAAGGAGAGACAACAGAAGTAAATGAAGAAAACAGAATTCAGTCAACTGAGAAGAAAAAAAAAATTTGCTTAAAAAAAAGACAAGGTCCTAGGAGAGAAACAAAAATATGAAGGCCTTTTAAACACACACACACACACACACACACACACACGTACATGTCTTGGATGTTAACTTTCAACTAAGCTGACTTTTAACCATTGAGATCATTTGGAAAAAAATCTTAAAATCTCATGTCCATATTTCAGCTAGGACAAATTGCTGCTATTTCAGAAGTACAGCCATTGCTGTTGCAGTTTGGCCTGGCTAGCAAAAAGGCAGCCTTGTTATGTAAATAAAGCCCCTTTAGTAGTCAAAATAAAAAATCTTTACTCTTTTTTTTCCTTTTGCCAGCCATTTTTCTCCCCCTACTACATCACCTTTGTGTGTGTGTGTGTGTGTGTGTGTGTGTGTGTGTGTGTGTGTGTGTGAATTTAGCCACTTCAGAGGCCTTGTTCTCCATAATTTGGAACTTTTCTCTGGATTTGATCAAGTCAGAGTTGATCAAACCCAATGGGAAAAAGACCAACACAACAACAAAAACAGAAAGAAATAACAACAAGAAAACAGTTAAGGAAAACAAATAATGACACAACTTACATGATTACTGAGTGCTCCAATGGCAAGGAGAAATTAAGACCAGCTCATTGTTAAACTTTAGCCAAGACAAACCCCAATTCAGTCACTCTCCTAGGGATGGGTCTCAGGAGGAAGAATGCTTTCTTAACCATCCTAGAAACAGGAACAAACTCAAATCTGTCTTCCCTGTTGGAAGGGAGCTCAAGCTCCATAAAGGAATTACCTGCCTTTCAAGAATTTCATGGATGCAGGAAAAACTTGCCTTGATTGTGTTGGAAGCAAGTAAAACTAAAAAAAAAAAAAAAAAAAAAAAAAAAGTTGTACAGCAAAATAAACTTTAAATCTTGGGAGATTAGAGATTCTCTGGGATTTGGGGGGGTGGGGCTTCAGGCTTCAGCAAATTGTCCTACTGGTTTGAGCCATAAAGATAGCTCAAACTGGTACCAAGCACTGATAGGAGATTTGTCAAAGGTCAGGGGCACCTCCACTCAGAATCCCTTTGTAGTTACCAAAATGTATACACTGAAAATCTGAGACAGGTCTCAGTTAATTTAGAAAGTTCATTTTGCCAAGGTTGAGGATGCATGCCAGTGACACAGCCTCAATAAAGTGGCCTCATCATCTGGGGTGACACTTGAAGTTTATTGTCTCATGTCCACGGAGATCAAGTATGCAGACACACAAAGAGTGACTTTAAGAGCAGAAATTTAATAGGTGAAAGAGAATAGTTCTCTGCTACAGAGAGGGGTCCAAGAAAAATGGATTGCTGATCAGTGGTGAAATGCAGGGGATTTTATAGATGAGCTAGTGGGGAGGCAGTGTCTGATCTACATAGGGTGTGAAAAACCACCAGGATTAGGTGTGCCATCTGCACAGGGTGTGAGTCTCTGGCAGCCTCCACCCCAATTTTTTATTATGCAGGTGGGTTCTGTGCCTGAACTTCTTCATGTTCCCCATTTCTTACCATATACGTGCTAACAAAAAAGGGAAGGTGGAGCCCCATGGTGGTCATGCCTGGCCCCCAGGTAGCCCTTTTTTATTGGTGTAGCCACAGGCCTCCCCCATGCAAGCTTCCAGCTTCCTTTTCTATCTTTGCAGCTCTATCTTTCAGGCTGCTCTGTGTTAGAAAAGAAATTATTTCTAGGGCTGCTTTTTGTTAGAAGAGAAGTTTTGCCAAGGACTCGTTTGCCCTCACTATCTGCCCAAATAATTTCTTTTTATATCCTGTATCATCAGGATGTCCTGACGACTTGTGCCAAGGTGGTCAGGGGACAATTTGGTTTTATGCATTTTAGGGAGACATGAGACATCAATCAATATATGTAACATGTACATTGGTTTTGTCCAGAAAGGCAAGACAACTCAAGCAGGGAGGGGACTTCCAGGTCACAGGTAGGTGAGAGACAAATGAGAGACAAACGGTTGCATTCTTTTGAGTTTCTGATTAGCTTTTCCAAAGGAGGCAATCAGATATGCATTTATGTCAGTGAGCAGAGGGATAATTTTGAATAGAATGAAAGGCAGGTTTGCCCTAAGCAGTTCCCAGCTTTACTTTTCCCTTTAGCTTAATGATTTTTGGGGCTCCAAGATTTATTTTCCTTTCACATATGCCAGTACCATGCTGTTTTGGTTGCTATAGCTTTTTAGTATATTTCAAAGTTAGGTAGTGTAATACCTCTTGCTTTGTTATTTTCACTTAAGATTGCTTTGACTACTTGAAGTCTTTTGTGGTTTCCTATTCATTTTAGGATTATGTGTTATTGGTTTTTTTGTTGAGTTATAGAAGTTCTTTAAATGTTCTGAATATTAACCACCTATCAGATATATGATTTGAAAATCTTTTGTCCCATTCTGTAAATTTCCATTTTACTTTCTTGATAGTGTCCACAAAAGTTTTATAATTTGATGTAGTTCCATTTTGCTTTTGTTGTCTGTGCTTATGAGATGCTGCTCAGCTTGGCCCAGGACCTATCAGAAGCTGAATTGAAAGCTTGGCCCAGGACCTTAGCCTGGGACCAATCAGGGTCTGAAATGATAATTCATAGAAGCCCGACTTACAGTCCAAATAAAGGAAAATAGAGTGCCCACTAGAACCCACTGGAGCCCACTGTGCCCATGCCCACAAAGGGAGAAGAAACTTTTCCTCAGAACCTGCTGAGTATACAAAGGACAAAGGCATTTCTATGCCAGGCCTTGTTCTCTTATCTGAGTGAGCTGGAGGTTTGCACAAGTTTCTATCCCAAAGGGCCAGAGGTTTTACTATCTGTGCCACCATGGGCGTGTCTCTAGGCACAGCACCCTGTGTTAGTTCCCTTATCAGCCTAAATTTTTTCTCAGGCTACTTTTTTTTGAGACAGAGTCTTGCTCTGTCGCCAGGCTGGAGTGCAGTGGCACGATCTCAGCGCACTGCAACCTCCGCCTCCCAGGTTCAAGCGATTCTCCTGCCTCAGCCTCCAGAGTAGCTGGCACTACAGATGGCGCGCCACTACGCACAGCTAATTTTTGTATTTTTAGTAGAGACAGGGTTTCACCATGTTGGCCAGGATGGTCTCGATCTCTTGACCATGTGATCCACCCGCCTCTGCCTCTCAAAGTGCTGGGATTACAGGTGTGAGCCACCGCTGGCCTCTCAGGCTGCTTTTTATGTTATGTGAAAATGAGGCACTGACCCACGGGCCAGGGGCTCTCTGGCAACCTTCCCTTGTTATCTGTCTAAGGCAAGCTAAATAACTCCTTTCAATAGTATCTAATAATCCTTTCTAAGGTCTCACTTGTATCTCCTTTCTCATTTCTGATTTTATTTATTTGTATCTTTCTCTTTTTCTCTTAGTCTAGATAAACGTTTGTTGATTTTGTTTATCTTTTCAAAAAAACAAGGTCGGGCATGGTGGCTCACGTCTGTAATCCCAGCATTTTGGGAGGCTGAGGTGGGCAGATCACTTGAGCCCATGAGTTCAAGACCAGCCTGGGCAACATGGCGAAACCCCATCTCTATAAAAAATACAAAAATTAGCTGGGTGTGGGGGCACATGCCTGTAGTCACAGCTATTTGGTGGGAGGATGGCTTGAGTTTGGGAAGTAGAGGTTGCAGTGAGCAGAGATGGTGCCACTGCACTCCAGCCTGGGCAATAGAGTGAGACCCTGTCTAAAAAAAAAAAAAAAACAAAAAAACAAAAAACAAAGCCCACCAAACTACCTTTTCATTTTGTTGATTTCTTTTCATTTATTTCTGTTGTAATCTTTATTGTTTCTTTCCTTCTACTAATTTTGGGTTTGGTTTGTTCTTGCTTTTCTAGTTTCTTGAGGTATATCGTTAGGTTGTTTATATGAAGTCTTTCTACTTTTTTGATATAGGCGTTAGTTGCTATAAACTTCCCTCTTAGTATTGCTTTTCCTGTATCCCATAGACTTTGGTATGCCATATTTCCATTTTCATTTGTTTCAAGACATTTTAAAATTTCCCTTTTCTAGGCCAGGTGTGGTGACTCAGGCCTGTAATCCCAGTGCTTTGGGAGGCCAAGGTAGGTGTATCTCTTGAGTCCAGAATTTCGAGACCTGCCTGGACAACATGGCAAAAACCAGTCTTTACAAAAATAAAAATAAAAAATTAGCCAAGTCGCATGCCTGTGGTCCCAGCTACTCAGGAGGCTGAGGCAGGAGGATCACTTGAGCCTGAGAGTTTGAGGCTGCAGTGAGCAGTGATCACATCACTGTACTCCAGCCTGGGCAATGGAGCAGGACCCTGTCTCAAAAGAAAAAAAAAAAAATTTCTTCTTTTATTTTTTTCTTAAGAGATGATCTTGCTATGTTGCCTATGCTATGTTGCCTGGGCATAGCTCATTACTGATCAGCATGCAAGTTTTGACCTGCCCTGTTTCCAACTTGGGTCACTTCCCAGTCTCCTTGGGCAACTTGATGATTCCCTGCTCCCAGGAGGTCACTGTATTGATGCTGAACTTAGCATGGACACCTAATTGACATACCATACTATATCCCAGAACTCCTAGATACAAGTGATCCTCCAGCCTCAGCCTCTTGAGTAACTTGTACAATAGGCATGTACCACTGCACCTGGCTCCTTCTTAATTTTTTCTTTGACCCATTGGTCATTCAGGAGCATGTTGTTTAATTTCCATGTGTTTGTATATTTTTCTGAGATTCCTCTTGTTATTGATTTCTGTAGTTTTATTCCATTGTGGTCAGAAAAAATACTTGATATGATTTCTATTTTTTCAAATAGAAGTCAGACTTGTTTTTTTTGAATAGAAATCAGACTTGATACAGACTTGGTTTGTGGCTTTAGGTATGGTCTGCTCTGGAGAATGTTCCATGTACTGGTAAAACTGCTGCATTCAATAGCAGTTTGGTGAAATTTTTTTTTTTTTTTTGGTCACCCAGACTGGAGTGCAATGGCACGATCTCAGCTCACTGCAACCTCTGACTCCTGGGTTCAAGCAATTCTCCTGCCTCAGCCTTCCGAATAGCTGGGATTACAGGCATGCGCCACTACGCCTGGCTAATTTTTTTTTAATTTTATTTTTGGTAGAGACGGGGTTTCACCATTTTGGCCAAGCTGGTCTTGAACTCCTGACATGAGGTGATCCTCCCACCTCGGCCTCCCAAAGTGCTGGGATTACAGGCGTGAGCCACCGTGCCCAGCCGAAGTTTTCTTTAAATGTCAGTTAGACCTATTAGATCTTGTGTAGTTTAACTCTGCCATTTCTTTGTTAATTTTCCATGTGGATGATCTGTCCATTACTGAGAGTAAGGTGTTAAAAGCCTCTACTATTATTGTATTATAGTCTAACTCTCTCTTTAGAGCTATTAATGTTTGCTTTTTATACTTGGGCGCTCTGGTGTTAGGTGCACAGATTATTTATTTATTTATTTATTTCTGTGATGGAGTCTCGCTCTGTCACCCAGGCTGGAGTGCAGTGGCGCGATCTCTGCTCACTGCAAGCTCCGCCTCCCAGGTTCACGCCATTCTCCTACCTCAGCCTCCCGAGTAGGTGGGACTACAGGTGCTGGCTAATTTTTTGTATTTTTGGTAGAGACAGGGTTTCACTGTGTTAGCCAGGATGGTGTCGATCTCCTGACCTCGTGATCCACCCGCCTCAGCCTCCCAAAGTGCTGGGATTACAGGTGTGAGCCACCGCGCCTGGCCTGGTGCACAGATATTTATAATTGTTATATTCTTCTCCTGAATTGATGCCTTTATCATTATACAGTGACCCTCCTTTTCTTTTTTATAGTCTTTGATTTGTAGCATAATTTATCATATATAAGTATAGATAGTCCTGCTTTTTAAAATTTTCCAGTTGCATGGAATATCTTTTTCCACCCCTTCACTTTCAGTCTACATGTGTCTTTAGAGGTGAAATGGGTTTCTTGAAGGTAGCATATAGTTGGTTTTTGCTTCTTTATCCATTCACCCACTCACATCTTCTAGCTGGAGAAGTGAGAACATTTACATTCAGTGTTAACTATTGATAAGTAAGGACTTACTACTGCTATTTTGTTGCTCGTTTTCTGGTTGTTTTGAGACTTGTCTCTTTCTTCCTTTCTTACTGTCTTCCTTATCTCATAGTATGTTTTAATTTGTTGCTTTTTACTTGTAGTGGATCTATTATAAAAACTGCTGTGGTTACCATGAAGCTTACAAAAATGTTTTTATAGATATGAGTTATTTAAAAGAGATGACAACTTATCTTAGATCCCAAATAATAGAAACAAACAAAGCCAAAAAAACCCCAAAAGTTTTACAGTTTAATTCCTACCCCCACGTTTTAACTTTTAGTTGTCTCAATTTATACTTTTTTTTTTTTTTTTTTTTTTTGAGATGGTGTTTCACTCTGTCTCCCAGGCTGGAGTGCCGTGGTGCAATCGCAGCTTACTGCAACCTCTGCCTCCCGGGTTAAAGCAATTCTTCTGCATCAGCCTCCCGAGTAGCTGGGATTACAGTTGCCTGCCACCACACCCATCTAATTTTTGTACTTTTAGTAGAGATGGGGTTTTGCCATGTTGGCCAGGCTGGTCTCAAACTTGTGACTTCAGGTGGTCTGCCAGCCTCAACCTCCCAAGCTGCTTGGATTACAGGCATGAGCCAATGCTCCCAGCCAATTTATACATTTTTATGTAAAATAATAAGTTTTCTTTTGCACATTAGTGTTTTCTTCTTTCAGGTTGAAGAACACATTTCTTGCAAGAAGGGTTTGGTGGTGGTGAATTCTATCTGGGAAAGACTTTATCTCCCCTTAATATTTTAATGACAGTTCAGTTGGATACGATATCCTTGGATGGCAGTTTTTATTTCTTTGAGTACTGAGAATGTCATTCCACTCCCTCCTGTCCTGTATGATTTCCATTGAGAAGTCTGTTGCCAGACACATTGGAGGTCTTTTGTATGTTATTTGCTTCTTATTTCTCACTGGTTTTAGGATCTTCTCTTTGTCTTTGACCCTTGAGAGTTTGATTATTATATGCCTTGGGATAGTCTTGTTGGGTTGAATCTGTTTGATGTTCTAACACCTTCCTGCACCAGGATATTTATCTCTTTCTCCTATTTTTGGCATTTTCTGTTATCATTTCTTTGAAGACGATTTCTACCCTTTGCTCTTGGTCAGCTTCCTCTTGAACATCATTCTTAGATTTGGTCTGTCTTTGGAGGTAATTTTCTCTATCTTCTTTCTTTCTTTTATTGAGGCAGAGTTTTGCTCTGTTGTCCAGGCTGGAGTGCAGTGGCACGATCATGGTTCACTGCAGCCTCGACCTCCTGGGGTCAAGTGATCCTCCCACCTACAGGCGCCAGCCACCACCCCAGCTGAATTATTTTATTTTTAGTAGAGATAGGTTTTCGCCATGTTGGCCAGGCTAGTCTTGAACTCCTGATCTCAAGTGATCCGCCTGCATCGGCCTCCCAAAACGCTGGGATTACAGGCGCGAGTCACCACTTGCCCGGCCAAAACTGCTATTTTGAATTCCTGGTCAGAGAGCTCACAAGTCGCCACCTAGATAGGGTCACTCTCTGGATTTTTGCTTTGTCCTTTTGGGGAGGTCATATTCCTCTGTTTACTGTTGTTTCTTGTGGGTATATATCTATGTTTTTGCAATGGAGGATTAGTTATTTATTCTAGTTTTCTCTGGCTTGTTTTGCTTTTTATTGAACACATTTGCTTAGTGGATCCTCGCTACTAAGTCGCTGCCTCCTCTGTGGCTGTAGGTGGCGCGTTAAGCCCAGGTTTGCCTCTTCTCTTGTAAGTGGTCAGAGCCCTGCCTGTGCTAAGTGGAGGAGGTCCTAAAGATATTATCCCAGCAGTGAGGGAAGATTGTCTAGGAGTTCATGTCCAGGGGACCTGGGGAACTCCCTCCTACAGCATGGTGCTGGTGAACAGACACTCTGATTTAGCATCTCCTTTGGCTGAGTTACAAAGCAGTTTCTGGGGCTGGGGATGGTAGTCCAGCCTACCCTGCTTGTTTCTGTCTGTCCTTAGGGTTAGTTCTCCCTTCAGGCAGTCACGATGCTACCCATGGGTTAAAGAATGGAGAGGTCTCCTGCCTGGGAATCCAAGAAGTTGGAGAAATGGCTGACCACTTCAATTTCACTTTTTCCATTGTAGAAACCATGAGCTGCGGGGAGAATGGTGCCAGGCATAATAGGGGAAGGGGCATCATGGATATGGAAGTCCAATTCTCCTGTCCTTTGCTTGAAGTTTTTCCCCTTCTCTGTGGCCCTGGGAACGGTCTCCCTCTTGTACCTGAGCTCTGGGTTGTTGCTGGTGAGGAGTTTGGAGGTGCATATTTGGTTTTGGTTTTCTGTGGTGGGGATTGAAGCCAGCTTGGAACTTCTTGTCATGTGTTTTTAAACACATCTATTTATAAGTGTAATATAAATAGTAAAAAAAAGTATATTTTGTATGTTTTCTTTACATATATAATTTAGTAGATGTTTTAAAATAAAAATGAGACAATATTAAAGAGTATGAAACAACAGAAAAATTAAAATGAGATGAAATGTGAACAATTGATTTCTGTGTATGTGTATATACATACCTACACTTTCCTTTTAGATACTACAGTTTACTGTAAAACATGAAAATTCAGAAGTCCTTATCAGGTACTTGGTTTCAAAAATAAACTATAAATTTGAAAAAGCAGAAGTAATGTGAGACATTGACCACAATGCAGAAGTTTAAAAATGAAAGATAACAAAAAATGTGTCCATTTGGACATTGAAAACATACATTGGAGTCTTAGCTTACAGAAGAAGTAAAAGTAAAAATTGCAGCATAAAGAAAGGAAATGACATTCAGCATACGTTCAGAATCTTAAAGATATTTTGATGAAAACAAGAAGAAGCAAATAAATGAGTTTAATACCAATGTAAGAAGCTGGAAAAAGACCAAATGGCCAGGCATGTTGGTTCATACCTGAAATCCCAGCATTATGGGAGCCTGAAGTGGGAAGATCACATGGGGCCAGGAGTTCAAGACCAGCCTGGGCAAGAGAGTGAGACCCTGTCTCTACAAAAAGTACAAAAATTAGCCAAGTGTGGTGGTGCTTGCTTGTAGTCCCAGCTACTTGGGAGGCTGAGGCAGGAAAGGATCATTAGAGCCCATAAGTTTGAGGCTGCAGTGAGTTGTGATCACACCATTGCATTCCAGCAAGACCAAAAAAAAAAAAAAAAAAGAGAGAGAGAAAGAGAAAACAATAAAAATAGCTCAAAGAAATTACCAAGAAAATAAGTAAATATAAAAATGTAGTTTAACAAACTACAAAACAAAGAAGAGAAGTGAATTAGTGATCAAGGAAACAGAAAGCTAGTTCTTTGATCAAAATTAAAATAGAAAAATATTTAGCAAGAATAGTTATAAAGTAAAGAACATAAGAAGCAAAAGTGGCTGGGCATGGTGGCTTACACCTGTAATTCTAGCACTTCGGGAGGCCAAGGCAGGAGGATCACTTGGAATAGCCTGGGCAACATAGCAAGGCCCCATCTCTTAAAAGAAAAAGAAAACCAAAAGTAAGACATAACCACAGGTGTGGAGGAGAGTATGTAATTGTAAAGAAATACAATATAATCTTTGGTAAGAATAAAATTAGGAGAAAGGTATGTGCTTCTCTAGGAAGGACATGCCTGTTATTAAAAAGTGTTTAAAGAATAAGGAAAACCTTTGATTCACTAAACTGCAGGTCACTTCTCAGTAGTTTCAACCAGCACTTATTTTTTTGTGTCTGTATTGTTTATTTGGAATTTTCCTCTATAGTTTATTTAAATATCAGTAAAGATCTGAATGGCACTGTGTTTTTACTTCATCATTTGTACATAAGATGTTCACCCATTGTTGAAGAAAGTGTTTTGTTTAGGAGAGAGTGTCTGTGTACTGTGGTGTGCGATGGTAGATGTGATTATCACTGAAGGTCACTGAAATGTGAAAATCCCTGGTAATGGCTTGACAGCTGTGTGGAAATAAAGACAACTCAAATGGGAACAATCAGGGCCCACTTAGAAAGTGCTTGCTAAAGCAAGAGAGTCAGCCACTTTTGACAAAGTGGGAAAGCTTTGTAGTGAACGAAAGAGAAGGCATCAGATGTGCTATTGGCTGGAGGCTATTGACATGGGACACTGGAAGTGTCTAATAAGCATTGAGGCATCTCATATGACTGGTTATGGAAGTATATTTGGCTTTCTCTGCTTGGTTCTGAGTTGGAAGCCAGGGCACAAATTAGAGAAGCTGCATCACTGCCATGTCCTGACTGGTGTGGGTTGGTTGCTACAGCAGTTCCTGGTTTGCCTTTCTGAGCTGGTTGCTGCAGAAGGTGTGGGCCAGACCCTGCTAAGATTCACACTGACAAATGTATGCAGGCTTGGGAGTGAATGGAGAGAAAGCCATTTAATCATGGGGACAATGAGTCTCTGCCTTAATCATGGGATTTGAGGTGACATTCAGTGTTTTATACATTGATTGATTGATTTCTTTATTGAAGTGAGATTTTATGTAATATGAAACTAACCATTGTAAAGAGAACGACTCAGTGGCATTTGGTAGATTCACAGTGTTGCTCAACCATTGCTTCCATCTAGTTCCAAACAATTCCATGTCAAAATATAGCTCTGTACCTACTGTTAACAGCTCCTTCTTATTTCTCCCTCCTCCTAGCCCCGGACAACTGCCAGTGTTCTTTTCATCCATATGGATTTACGTACTCTGAATGTTTTAAATAGAATCATACAATATGTGACCTTTTGTGTTTGTCTGTTTTCCCTAAGCATAATGTCTTCAAGGTTCATCCACATTGTAACAGATGGTATAATTACTTTTTTGTAATTTTCTTTCTCTTTCTCTTTTCGTTCCTTCTTTTTTTTTTTTTTTATTTTTTTTACAGGATCTCACTCTGTTACCCAAGCTGGAGTGCAGTGGTTCAATCTCGGCTCACTGCAGCCTTGACCTCCCAGGCTCAAGTAATCCTACCACCTCAGCCTCTTGAGTAGCTGGGACTACAGGTACATACCACTACACCTGACTAATTTTTTGTGTTTTTTTTTTTTTGTAGATATAGGGTTTCATGATGTTGCCTAGGCTGATCTCAAACTCCTGAGCTCAAGTGATCCTCCTACCTTGAACTCCCAAAGTGCTGGGATTACAAGCATAATAAGCCACTGTGCCTGGCCACTCTCTTGTAATTTCCTTTCAACCTTTGAGTATATTTTTCTCATGGGAGTATGGGAAGAACAGTATGGTGATCTGGGCATTCTTATTGTTTGGAAACATCTGGAGTTATCCAAAAACATGAAAGGTAAGGCACTGGTTCCAAGCTTTCTAGGTACAGACTGGAAACCAGTCAAAGCATTAAGGCATACGGGACTCAATGACCCTACTATTAATGCTTTTGCTTTTGGAGCCATTCCCAATCCTGCATACATTTGTTAGTGACAAGTCTGGTGGGTTGTCCAGGATATGTCTATTTTGAGAGATTCTGCAGTGGGCCTGGGACAGTGAGGGAAGGACTGAGCCTTGGGAGGGTGAACCAGAGGGTGGAGTCTGTTTTCCTGTCCTTTCAGGGACCTTTCCAGTTCTATCTGTTGCATGCCTCCCATTTAGAATCTAATGTTCCAGAATTCATATTTATTTAAGTACTTACCATTTGAGTTCTCATGTAGTATGGCAGTTTTATGTCTCCTGTAAAGCATTCAAAAATTTAAAGACCACTAAATCAAACTTTAAAACTTCTGTGTATCGCCGGATATGGTGGCTCACACCTGTAATCACTTGAGGTGGATCACCTGAGGTCAGGAGTTCAAGACCAGCCTGGCCAACATGGTGAAACCCTGTCTGTACTAAAAATACAAAAAAATTAGCTGGACGTGGTGGCACACACCTGTAATCCCAGCTACTCAGAAGGCTGAGGCAGGAGAAACGCTTGAACCTGGGAGGCAGAGGTTGCAGTGAGCTGAGATTGTACCACTGCATTCCAGTCTGGGCGACAGAGCGAGGCTGTCTCAAAAAATAATAAATAAATAAATAAATAAATAAATTTATTTATTTATCAAAGAATATAATTATTTCTTTGTATATAAAGAATATATATTTAAGAATATAAATATTTCTTAAATATAATAAATAAGAATATTTATCAAAGAATATAATTAATAAAGTGAAAAGTCAACATACAGGGTAGGAGAAAATATTTACAAATCATATATATGATAAGAGGTTTATGTGCAGAATGTATAAAGAATTACAACTCAATGACAAATAACATTTAAAAATAGCAAAGGACTTGAATAGACATTTCATCAAAGATGATATACAAATGGCCAGAAGCATATGTAAAGATGCTCACTATCACTTATCATTAAAGACATGCAAGCCAAAATTATATTGGGATACCACCTCATACCTATTAGGATAGCTACTATAAGAAAAACAGAAAATAACAAGTGTTGGTGAGGATGTGAACGTATTACAACCTCGTGCACCTTTTTGGGGATTGTAAATGGTGCCACTGCTTTGGAAAGCAACATGGAAATTCCTCAAATAATTAAAACTGCCATATGATCCAACAATCCCACTTCTGGGTATATGCCCAAAATAATTGAAAGCAGGGTATTGAAGAGATGTTTACACACCCATGTTATAGCAGCACTATTCAGAATAGCTAAGAGATAGAAGCAACCCAAATGTCCATCAACAGATGAATGGATAAGCAAAATGTGACACACTTTTCCCTCAGTATCTGTAGGGGATTAATTCCAGGATACTCTGTGGATACCAAAATTCACAAATGCTCCAGTCCCTTATATAGTGTGGCATAGTATTTGCATATAATCTAGGCATATTTTCCCATATACTTTAACAACAGTCCCTAACTTTTTGGCACCAGGGGCCGGTTTTGTGGAAGACAATTTTTCCATGGACAGGGTCAGGGGGATGGTTTTCAGATGAAACTGTTCCACCTTAGAGCATCAGGAATTAGTTTGATTCTCATAAGGAGTGTGCAGCCTAGATCCCTTGCATGTGCAGTTCAGAATAGGGTTCATGTTCCTATGAGAATCTAATGCCACTGCTGATGTGACTGGAGGTGAGGCTCAGGCGGTAATACTTGCTGGCTCTTTTGTTCACCTCCTGCTCTGTGGTCCGGTTCCTAACAGGCCATGAACTGGTACCCATCCACAGCCTGGGGCTTGGGACCACTGCTTTAAATCCTAGATTACTTATAATACTTAGATTCCTAGGTTACTTATAATACCTAGTACAGTGTCTACGTATAACTTTATTGGTGTGGATTTGACTTAGTATTTGGCTCAGGGAATGCATGTTTTGCTTTTTGGAACTTTGTGAAATTTAACATATTTTTGAATATTTTAAATCTGAGTTTGGTTAAATCCAGAGACACAGAACCCATGGATACGGAAGGCCCATAATATATGCACAATGGAATACTACACAGACTTAAAAAGGAAGGTAATCCTATCTCATGCTCCAACATGGATGAATCTTGAGTGCTAAGTGAAAGAATCCAGTCACAAAATGACTGTGTGATTTCACTTACATGAGTAATCTAAAGTAGAAAAATTCATAGAAACACAAAGTAGAATGGTATTTACTAGGGTGTGGAGGGAAGGGGAAAAATGGGGAGTTGTTTAATGAGTATAGAGATTCCATTTTGCATGATGCAGAAGTTCTGGGGATCTGGTCCACAACATTGCGAATATATTTAATGATACTAAAATATATGCTTAAAAAGGACCAAGTTGGTAAATTTTGTTGTGTGTTTTAATATAATTTTTTTTTTTGAAACAGGGTCTCACTCTGTTCCTTAGGCTGGAGGATAGTGGCACCATCTTGGCTGACTGCAACCTCAACCTCTTGGGCTCAAGCGATCCTCCCACTTTAGACTCCCAAGTAGCTGGGACTACAGGCATGCACCACCACGCCCAGCTAATTTTTATATTTTTTTTTTTGTAGAGATGAGGTTTTGCTATGTTGCCCAGGCTGGTCTTGAATTCCTAGGCTCAAGCAATCCTCCTGCCTCAGCTGGGATTACAGGCATGAGCTACTGCATCCAGCCTGCAATTTTTAAAACATCAAAATAAATGTAAAGGCTATGTCTTAGATATATTTTTTTAACCAATTAAAAATAGTAAAATTTTCTCTTATAGCACGGTGGTCATTCCTGTAATCCTGACAGTTTGGGAGGCTGAGGTGGGAGGATCACTTGAGCCCAGGAGTTTGAGACCAGCCTGGGCACCTAGTCTTTACAAAAAATGCAAAAATTAGCCAGGCATGGTGGCATGTGCCTGTAGTCCCAGCTACTTGGGAGGCTGAGGAGGGAGGATCACCCGAGTTTAGGAGGTCAAGGTTGCAGTGAGCCATGATTGCAGCACTGCACTCCAGCCTGGGTGACAGAGCAAGACCCTGTCTCAAAAAAATAAAAAAGTTTAAAAAGTGTAAGCCAAATTGTGAGTGAATGAGAGAGAGAGAGAAGTGGGGTGGGGTGGGAGGTGTGTGTGAGTGTCTAGATAAATATTTGATCAGTTTGCAGAGGCAAATGAATTTCATCATCAGGGCAAATTTATTGGAGAAAGTTTTGCTGTGGTGAAAGTATTTCCTTGGGATAGGAATGAAGTAGGGAAATACTAATTTGTGGCTCTGGATATTTAAATTATTCAATGACAATCTGTTTAGATGTCTTTGCATAGATAATGCAAATTAGATTGGGAATTGCCAAAATTTGGTGCCTGAACAATATAATTTTAAAATTTTTTAGATGAGAAAATAATTTCTATTTCCAGCTCTATTCAGACACTGAAGAAGACTTAGGTTGGCCAATTCAAGGTCACCTCTTTTTTTTTTTGAGACGGAGTCTCACTCTGTCACCCCGCTCTGTCTCCCAGGCTGGAGTGCAGTGGTGCAATCTCAGCTCACTGCAAGCTCCGCCTCCTGGGTTCACGCCATTCTCCTGGTTCAGCCTCCCCAGTAGCTGGGACTACAGGTGCGCGCCAATACACCTGGCTAATTTTTTGTATTTTTAGTAGAGACGGGGTTTCACCGTGTTAGCCAGGATGGTCTCAATCTCCTGACCTCGTGATCCGCCCACCTCGGCGTCCCAAAGTGCTGGGATTACAGGCGTGAGCCACCGCGCCTGGCCACCTTTTTTTTTGTATTTGTATTTTGCAACTTTGTTGAATTTATTTATTAGTTCTAACAGTTTTTTGTGTGGAATCTTCTACACATAAGATCATAATTACAAACAAATGATTTTTCTTCCTTTCAAAATTGGATACCTTCTCTGTTCTTGCCTAATTGCTCTGGCTAGAAATTCCAGTGCTATGTTGAATAGAAGTGATAAAAGTGGACATCCCTGCCTTGTTCTTGCTGTTAGAGGAAAAACTTTTGTCTTTCACCATTAAGAATGATGTTAGCTGTGGGTTTTTATATATGGCCTTTATTATGTTTCCTTTACAGAAACTACCTTCCCATGACATAGTTTCCTTTTATTCCTAGTTTGTTGAATTTTGTTTTAATCATAAAGAGGTGTTTGAATTTTGTCAAATAATTTTCTTGCATCAATGGAGATGTTCATGTGGTTTTCCCCTTTCAATTTGTTAATGTAGTGTATTACATTGATTGATTTTTATATACTCAATTACCCTTGCATTCCAGGAATAAGTCCCACTTGGTCATGGAGTATAATCCTTTTTAATTAAATTAAATTAATTAATTAATTTTTTTAATTTGAGACAGGGTCTCGTTTTGTCACCCAGGCTGGAGTGCAGTGGCACAATCTTGGCTCACTGCAACCTCCGCCTTCCAGGTTCAAGCGATTCTCATACCTCAGCCTCCCAAGTAGCCAGAACTATAGGCGCGCGCCACCATGCCCAGCTAATTTTTGTATTTTTAGTAGAGATAGGGTTTTGCCATGTTGGCCAGGCTGGTCTCGAACTCCTGAGGTCAAGTCATCCGCCCGCATTGGCCTCCCAAAGTCCTGGGATTACAGGCATGAGACACTGCGCCCGGCCTAATCCTTTTTTAAAAAGAACATTTTATTGAGGTATAATTTATGTACTTTGAAATTTAACCATGGAAAGTATTCAGTTTGATGAGTTTTAGTTTATACAGTTGTGCGATGATCACCATAATTTAGTTTAGAGCACTTCCTTCACTCCCAAAAGTTCACTTTGTAGTCATTCTTCATCTGATCTTCCCACCCCTAGGCAACAACTAATATACTTTCTATTTTTAAGATTTGCCTTTCTGGAAATTTAATAAGTAAACTCATACAATTTGAGGTGTCTTATGTCTGGTTTCTTTGCTTAGCATAATAGTTGCCTTTAAAAGTTTTATTGATACATAATAACGACACATATTTATGAAGTACATGTAATATTTGAATGTGTACATACAATATGAAATGATTAAATCAGAGTACTTAGTCTATCCATCACCTCAAACGTTTACTGTTTTTGTGTTGGGAACATTTCAAATCTTCTCTTTTAGCTATTATGACATATACAATATATTGGTGTTAACTATAGCCATCCTACTGTGCTATCAAACACTAGAACATATTCCTTCCATCCAACTCTATGTTCCTACGCATTAACCAATGCCTTTTCATTCCCCTAGGCCTGCCCTGTTCCCAACCTGTGGTAACCATCGTTTTACTTTCTACCTCCATGAGATCAACTTTCTTGTCTCCCACATATGAGTAAGAATATGTGATGTTTGTGTTTCTGTGTCTGGCTTATTTCACTTAACATAATGACCTCCAGTTCCATCCATTTTGGTGTAGAATAACAGAATTTAATTATGCTTTTATGGCTGAATAATTTTCCACTGTGTATATATAGGACATTTTATTTATCATTCATCCACTGATGGATACTTAGGTTGATTCCATGTTTTGGCTACTGTGAACAGTGCTACTACAATAAACATTAGGGTGCATGTATTCCTTTGGTATACTGATGTCCTTTTTTTTTTTTTCTTGAGGAGTCTTGTTCTGTCACTCAGGCTGGAGTGCAGTGGCGTGATCTTGGCTCACTGCAACCTCTGCCTCCCAGGTTCAAACGATTTTCCTGCCTCAGTCTCCCAAGTAGCTGGGATTACAGGTGTGCACCACGACATCTGGCTAATTTTTGTATTTTTATTAGAGACAGGGTTTCACCACGCTGGCCAGGCTGGTCTCGAACTCTTGACCTCAAGTGTTCCACCAGCCTCAGCCTCCCAAAGTGCTGGGATTATAGGCACGAGCCACCACACCCTGCCTGATTTCCTTTCCTTTGTATAAATACCAAGTTTTAAGATTGCTTCATTGTATGGCAGTTCGATTTGTAGTTTTAAAAAGAACCTCCATATCATTTTCTATAATGGCTGTACTAATTTACATTCCCAGCAGCAGTGTATAAGAATTGCCTTTTCTCCACATCTTGCCATTATTTTTTTTTGTCTTTTTTGATAATACCCATCCTAACTGGGGTAAGGGGATCTCTCATTGTAACTTGCATTTCCCTGGTGATTAGTGAGGTTGAGCATTTTTCCGTATACTTGTTGCCTATTTGTATGTCTGTCTTCTTTTGAGACATGCCTATTCAGATCCCTTGCCACTTTTTAATTAGATTATTTGGTTTTTGTGTCAAGTTGTTAGAGTTCCTTGTATATTCTGTATATTAGTCCCTTATAAGATGAATAGTTTGCAAATATTTTCTTCTATTCTATATGTTGTCTCTTCACTCTGTTGTTTTACTTGCTATGCAGAAGCTTTCTAGTTTCATATAGTCCCATTTGTCAATTTTTGGTTTTGTTGCCTGTGATTTTGAGGTCTCCGTCACAAAATCTTAGCCTAGACCAATTCCTGAAGCATTTTCCCTAAGTTTGCTTCTAGCAGTTTTATGATTTCAGGTCCTACACTAAGTCTTTAATCTGCTTTTAGCAGATTTTTTTGCATATGGTAAAAGATAGGGGTATAGTTTTATTCTTCTGCATGTGGCTGTCCAGTTTTCCTAGTACCATTTATTAGACAGTGTCCTTTTCCCAATGTATATTCTTGGTGACTTTGTTAAAAATCAGTTGGCTGTAAATACATGAATGTTTTTCTGTGCTATTTACTCTATTCATTGTTCTAGTATATATAGAAAGGATGCCTCCCACTTTGTTCTTTATGCTTACATTGCTTTGGCTATTTTGAGATTTTTTGTGGTTCCTTACAAACTTTAGGAGTGTTACTTCTATTTTTGTGAAGAATGTCATTGGTAGTTTGATAAGGATTGCATTAAATTTGTAGATTGCTCTGGGTAGTATGGTCATCTTAACAACATTAATTCTTTTGCTCCTTAAGCGTGGCATGTCTTTCCATTTGTGTCCTCATCAGTTTTTTTCATCAGTATTTTTTGGTTTTCATTGCCTAGGCCTTTTATCTCTTCGTTAAATTTTTTCCTAGGTATTTAAATTTTTTGTAGCTACTATAGTTGGGATTGCTTTTTCGATTTTTCAACTAGTTCATTATTAGTGTATAGAAATGCTACTGATTTTAGTATGTTGATTTTTATCTCCTGCAACTTTACTGAATTTGTGTGTTCTGAGTTTTTTGGTGAAGTCTTTAGAATTTTTTATATGTAAGATCATCTTGTCTGTAAAGAGGGATAATTTGCCTTTCTGTTTTCCAATTTGGATACCTATTTCTTTATCTTGCCTGATTCTAAGACTTCCACTACTATGTTAATAAGAGAGGTGAAAGTAGGCATTTGATTCATGTTTCAGTTCTTGGAGGAAAGGCTTTCAGCTTTCCCCTATTCATTATGATGTTAGCTGTGGGTTTGTAATATGTGGCTTATATTATGTTGAGGTATGTTTTTTCTATGCCTAATTTGTTGACAGTTTTTATCAGGATGGGATGTTAACTTATATAAAATGCTTTTCCTGCATCTATTGAGAGGATCATAATTTTTGTCTTTCAATCTGTTGATGTGATATATCACATTTATTGATTTGCGTATGTTCAACCTCCTTTGCATCCCTGAGGTAGATTCCACTGATCATGGTATATTATCTTTTTGATGTGTTGCTAGGTTCAGTTTGCTAGTACTCTTGAAGATTTTTACTGTATGTTCATTAGGGACTTTTTTTGCTGTTGTTTCCTTAGTATCAGAGTAATGCTGGTCTCATAGATCAAGTTTGAAAGAGTTCCTGCCTCTTCATGTTTTTGGAATAATTTGAGAATTAATGTTAGTTGTTCTTTATAAGTTGAATGTAGCAGCAATGCCATCTGGTCCTAGATTTTTCACTGTTGGGAGGCTTTTTATTATGGATTCAATCTCATTACTTATTATTAGTCTGTTCAGGTTTTGTATTCCTTTTTTTTCAAGATTGAAAAATTGCTATTTATTTAAAAAAACTTCTGAATTAAATAGGGAAATGGCAATAACTGGTATATACATTAATTCAAAATATTTTCACTGAGCACTAAATAGAATAGTTTCCAATCTTTTCACTAAGAACCCCTTTTAAAGGATGCCTAAAACTGGCCAGGTGCAGTGGCTCAGGCCTTTAATCCCAACACTTTGGGAGGCCGAGGTGGGCGGATTACGAGGTCAGGAGTTCGAGACCAGCCTGGCCAACACAGTGAAACCCCATCTCTACCAAAAAATATAGAAAAAAATTAGCTGGGCATGGTGGTGGGAGCCTGTAATCCCAGCTACTCGGGAGGCTGAGGCAGAATTGCTTAAACCTGGGAGGCGGAGATTGCAGTGAGCCGAGATGGTGCCATTGCACTCCAGCCCGGGCAACAGTGCGAGACTCTGTCTCAAAAAAAAAAAAAAAAAAGGCCGGGCACGGTGGCTCACACCTGTAATCCCAGCATTTTGGGAAGCTGAGGCAGGTGGATCATGAGGTCAGGAGTTCAAGTCCAGCCTGGCCAAAATGGTGAAACCCCATCTCTACTAAAAATACAAAAAATTAGCTGGGCGTGGTGGCACGCGCCTGTAATCCCAACTACTCTGGAGGCTGAGGCAGAGAACTGCTCAAACCTGGAGGGGCGGAGGTTGCAGTGAGCCGAGATCACACCACCGCACTCCAGCCTGGGCGACGGAGTGAGACTGTCTCAAAAAAAAAAAAAAGCCTAAAACTTAGTTTATTTAGGTCTTTAATCAAGAAATCTAAAGCTGCTAATCAGAGTTTTGAATCACCATTAGATGACTAGGCTAACAACCTTCAGGTCATATAATGTGGATTTTAAAAGCTTTGTTTAAACTATACTTTCTAACAGAGGGGATTCGTTGGTCTCAGGTGATTAATCACAGGTTCAAGTGTGAGACCCTGTATATACACAGACAAAACAGAGTAATAGGTATCATTTATAAGGATAAATAACATATGGTCCTAGTATATTCAAGGGGAATAATGTCTAATTTTTATGGGTGTACAATTAGTGATGGGCAGGGAGACAGATACAAATGACTAACCCACAAGGGAGAACCTAACAAGGGCAATAGAAGAGATAAAAGTCCTGTGCCCTAGGGATGCAGCAGAAAGGGTGCTGGGAGGCTTTAGGGACCAGGTGGCATCTAGGTCAGATCAAGATATGAATGGATGTCAATGTGTGTGGGAGGGACCTTCAAGGCTGGAGAAAACAAAGTGAGCCAAAACACTGAGCCACAGGAGTACTCCCTGCTCAGATGACAGTGAAGCATTTGTTCTGAGTAAAAATATGTAATCTAATAAAAGACTGCATAAAACACTGGAAAACCTCACGCAACAAGAGCAGGAAACAGTGCTTGTGAGTATTTCTTAACAGCAATTCAAGAGTATCTGAGGTGGCCTGTGGAACGAACGAAAGAACAAAATATCTTCCTAAAGGCAGAGGCACCACATGCTGTTGGTGGAGGTTAAGTAGCCAAGGATCACACCGCAAGCCCACCTCCATTCTGAGACCCCAGTCCTTGGAATCAAATCCACAGCAAAAATCTTCCTTAATGGAAAATCTCTCCCTTCCCAAAATGTAAAACAAAAACAATATAAGCAAACAAAACTGAAAACAAAAAGAGATAATCAGAGCAAGCTTTAGCCTCTCATACTTCACCTATGCCCCAACTGCCATGTTACTGAGAACAGGGTCTGCCCCATTACTTAAATGGATTCATTACTGCAGAACATGACAAAATTTATCATATCATTGATCCTACTATGTCCCTCCCTATAAAAAAAAAGTAAACAAACACCACACAAAATATAACCTTACCCTGAATAAAAGTCACCATCGTCCTAAGGATCCTACTGTAATGTGACTACCCTAACCCAGGAAACCTTAATCCTGTTCTGACCTATTCACACAAAAAATCCCCATTCTAAGAGCTTTGGAAGCATTACAAACATTGTTGCATTAGATTCCTCTTTTGAGGTATTCTGAAGCCTTGAAACACAGCAAATTTACATATTTTTCTATACTACCACTGAAGGGTAATTATCATAAAAGGCCTACAACCAAAATCCTCATCCCCTGATTCTCAGGCTATTTTTTTTCTCCCTCAGATCAAATAATAGGAAACACACACAAAAAGATGAAAAGTCATACAAAAATAAAAACATAGAATCTGTAAGTGTCATCACACTAACAGTCTTAACTGTGCTAAAGAGAAAAAGAATTTATTTGGTTTACTCAAGCTCTGGGCATTTTATAAAGTACTCAAGACATTAACAGCTTATAAAAATAGTGAAAAAATTTAGGTGGGAGCATAAAACTAACTCCTTCATTCAAAATGCCAAGTTCACAAGAAGGGATTTGTGGCAAACTGTCTGCACAGGGCTGCCTCAGACACCAGCCCAATGGGGCTGACGGCTTTGGCCTTTGTGCTCAGGTCAGCTTCTGAGGTGCAGGATGTTGGCAGATGCCTGCTTGAGGTACGTGGAGGAGCCCTGAGGGCTGCTGCCTGGTGTTCTGTGCTGCACATTTGATGCCCTTCAGCACCTGTTGCCAATGCCTCAGCTTTGTCAAGTGCTTCTGGACCAGTGTGTGTTTCTGTTGTAATTCATTCCTTAGTTCTGAGACATCCTCTTTGGTAACTTGCTCTGGTGCCTGGACAAATAATTGCAATCGTTTTTGTAAGAAAACATTCTGCCTGTGTTGCAATATCCAGAAACTCCTAGATATACTGATCAACAGCAGTTTGAATGTTTTCCTGACCAGTGCCATTGACATAGTCCTGACTCACCAGAGAAGCAAAGCAAGCCTCAAAAGATGACTCCAGCTCATTCACCAGGTACTGTTAGAAGGTCTCAGAGTATCTGGTGCTGCCTGAAGAAGTGAAGCCTGGCCCCGGAGCTCCAATGTGGGTAGTGGGGGCCCTGGTGGCTGCCAAGAGAATATACCACCTAGTGGAGCCACCATGTCTCGAATAGCCTGTATTTCTTTATGATTCAATCTTGTTATATAAAATGCATCTAGGAATTTATTCATTTCCTCTAGGTTTTCCACTTTGTTAGTGTATGATTGTTCATAAGAGTCTCTAATGAACCTTTGCATTTTTGTGGAATCAGTTGTAATGTTTCCTTTTTCATTTCTAATTTTATTTATTGGGTCTTCCTCTTTTTATTGTTGGTTAGTCTAGCTACTGGTTTATTGATTTTCTTTATCTTAAAAAACAACAACAACTTTCGCTGTCATTGTTTCCTTGTAGATTTTGTCTCTATTTTGTTTTATTCTGCTCTGGTCTTTATTATGTCTTCCTTTTACTAATTTGGGGTTTGGTTTTTCTTTCCTTGAGGTGTCTCATTATTAGGTTATTTGAAGTCTTTCTGCTTTTTGACTCTAGTTATTTATTGTTACAAATTTCCTTCATGGCAGTGCTTTTATTGTATCCCATAGGTTTTGAGATGTGTGTTTCCAATATTTTTTACTTGAAGAAATGTTTTTATTTCTTTCTTAATTTCTTCATTGACCATCATTCAGGAATATGTTAATTTCCATGTATTTGTAGTTTCTAAAGTTCCTCTTGTTATTGATTTATAGTTTTATTTCACTGTTGTCTGAGAAGATGCTAGATGTGATTTCAATTTTTTTTTTTTTTTTTTTTGAGACAGAGTCTCGCTCTATCGCCCAGGCTGGAGTGCAGTGGCGCGATCTCAGCTCACTGCAAGCTCCGCCTCCTGGGTTCATGCCATTCTCCTGCCTCAGCCTCCCGGGTAGCTGGGACTACAGGCGCCCACCACCATGCACAGCTAATTTTTTGTATTTTTAGTAGAGATGGGGTTTCACCGTGTTAGCCCAGTCTCGAACTCCTGACCTGGTGATTCGCCCTCCTTGGTGTCCCAAAGTGCTGGGATTACAGGCATGAACCACCGCACCCAGCCTTAATTTTTAAAAATTTGTTGAGGCCAGGTTTGGTGGCTCACGCCTGTAATCCTAGTATTTTGGAATCTGAGGATCCTCAAGTGGGAGGATTGTTTGAGGCCAGGAGTTTGAGACCAGACTGGGCAACATAGTGAGACTTTGTCTCTACAAAAAGTTGAAAATTAGCTAGGCATTGTGGTGTGCACCTATAGGCCTTGTTACTTGGGAGGCTGAAGAGGGGATCATTTGAGCTCAGGAGTTCAAGGCTGCAGTGAGCTATGATCACAGCACTGTACTCCTGCTTGGATGACAGAGCGAGACCGTGTCTAAAAAAAAAAATGTTGAGACTTGTTTTGTGGCCTAATGTATGGTCTACCCTGGAGAATGTTCCATGTGCTGATGAGAAGAATGTGTGTTCTACAGCTGTTGGATAAAAGATTCTGAAAATGTCTGTTAGGTCCATTTGGTCTAAAGTGCAGTTTAAATCCAGTCTTTGTCGATTTTCTGTTTAGATGATCAAATGCTGACAGTGGAGTGAAGTTCTCAATAGTTATTGTCTTGGAATCTTTATTTTTATAGTGAATAATATTTGCTTTATGTATCTGAGTGCTCTGTTGTTGGGTATATATATATTTAGAGTTGTTATCTACTCTTACACTCCGGTAGCATTTTTGCTACGAAGTGAATCTCCTGGGTTGGATGTTATATTACTTGGTATTTCATGTCTTTGGATCAGCGTGAATAATAGTGCTGGCTGAGCCTTACAGGACTAGAAAGGCAAATCCATGTTTGGAATAAATCCAGGTATTTATCCCTGTGAGGTTGAACCACTGTATTTTAGAGGCTGGCAGGTGGCTGATGTAGTCAGTTTGTCCCCAAGTAAGTAGTTTATTTTCTTGAGAAATAGTGTCACATTAGGGACTCAACTTTCTGCTGATACATGCTGGGTAGTTCTTGGCAATTCTTTAGGTATCTATGTACCATTTTCTTCCTTTATCAAGACCAACACTTGCGCACTGGGTTATCCTTAGACATAATCATAATTACTGGCCTGGTGGCTGGGAGAGGAGGTTGGACCAGCTCCTGGGAGAGCAGTACCTATTCCCTTGTGAACATAATTTGCAGGTACAGTACAAAATGAAAATATGGGGACCTTTGTTCAAAAGGTAGAGGAAAACATGCCATAAAAACAAAGTTTCTTTTTTTCTGTGGTCCTTTTCTCTTGCTTAAGTGTTTTAAATAATATATATAAGGCCGCACACGGTGGCTCAGGCCTGTAATCCCAGCACTTTGGGAGGCTGAGGTGGGTGGATCATGAGGTCAGGAGTTTGAGATCAGTCCGGCCAACATGGTGAAACCCCGTCTCTACTAAAAATACAAAAATTAGCCAGGCATGGTGGTGCACGCCTGTCATCCCAGCTACTTGGGAGGCTGAGGCAGGAGAATTGCTTGAATCCAGGAGGCAGAGGTTGCAGTGACCTGAGATCATGCCACTGCACTCCAGCCTGGGCAACAGAGCGTGACTCCATCTCAAAAAAAAAAAAGTATATATATATATATATACACATATAAATAAAATTATGTATATATATGTATATGTGTGGGTGTGTATATATTTGTTGACCTTTCCTGTTCATCATTATATTGTGCGTTGTCCATTTAAATCAGCACAATCAGTGAAATGACACAATTTCTACTTTGTTGCTCCTATTAGGATGTTTTTTTTTAGAACGTTAGAAATGTTGCAGAAACTAATTCAACCTTTGTTTTTGTTTTTGTTTTTTTTAGACAAGGTCTCGCTTTATTGCCCAGGCTTGAGTGCAGTGGCGCAATCACAGCTCACTGCAGCCTCAACTTCCCAGGCTCAGGTGATCCTCCCACCTCAGCCTCTCAAGTAGCTTGGACTACAGGCATGTGCCACCACACCTGGCTAGTTTTTTGTAGAGATGGGATTTTGTCACTTTGGCCAGGCTGGTCTTGAATTCCTACGCTCAAGCAATCCACCCAACTTGGCATCAGAAAGTGTTGGGATTACAGACATGAACCACTGTGTCTAGTCTAATTCAACTGTTTTACTTCACTTCTCCATATGCGCATTCTACCGGTGCACTCTAACTTCAAGTTGAGTAAGAAACAGACAAAAAGTAGCTATGAGTTGCCTTATGTTTCCAGTCCCTTCTGTGTGATCATTTTCAACACAAGTGGTTGGCTAATAAGAGGAACTTGAGCAGGAAATGCGTTGACCGGGTTCCTTGGCTGTTTATGCTAAGACATTATCTTCTGAGTTCAAATCAAATTCTGGGTCCAAATGGACAGTGATGTCTCTTGGGGCTGTCAGTGTCCCAGATTACTCAGATATAAATGTGTTTAATATGGAAGAGGAGCACAGAATTCTGGTGAACCCACAATGTGCAGTGAAACTCAAAATGAGTATGAGGAAAGTTATGGAAGTTGAAGGGCAAGCATCACAAATACCATTTACAAAAGGATAGGCATATTGCATGTATCTTCCCTGTGCTGGACAAGGGTTGTGTGCAGCTATGTAGGGCACATGCTCATTAAGCTGGCCTTAATTGTGAAGGTTCCGTGGTAATGAATGGTGGAAATGCTATTCATAAGGAAGGATGGGCCATCTGTACACACCCAGATGGTCTGTGGCTGGGAGCATGGCCCAGGCAATCTTGGGCATCCATGGAGATGTTCCTGTGTCATTTTTTAGGATCCCAGGTTTTCCTCAACAAGGGTCTGACCTCTACAAAATAGACATGCATTGGCTGAGCATCCCAACATCGGTAGAGCTCTGCCACTCTAACTACAAGGCCTTCAGCTCACATATTTGGGCAATAATTCTGCCTTCTATCCAAGAAGATAAAGGCCTTGTAAGCACTCACCAAGGAGTCCTGGTTTACTTAACCATTAACTGTTTGCTAATGGCTGAATGAAGTCTTCAATTTCTCAAGGTCCTTCTGCAGGTGGTAATGCAGATCGGCGATAATCAGTCTACTCTGCTCTTTGTAGGCATTTTCCCTACATTTTCAAAGGCCTGCATCATCACACCTGCCGCAGCTTTCTCTATCATTGAGGCATTTTCTCAGGAAATCACCTGTGAAATATTTTGCAGCTAACCACCTACCTGTGCCCCGCCAGCCAACCTGCTTTACTCCTGCCAGGCAGGTGAGTGGTCCCCAGATCCCTATTTTACCACCTGTTTTATCAGACTGTTCTTGGTATCACCTGTGTTGGAGGGAGTTCTCTGCAAAGACCAATATGGGACTGCATATACAGAGATTTTATTTCAAGATATGATTGTGAGAGAATGATGAGGGGAGCACTTACTTAGTCTATTTGAGCTGTTATAACAAAATACCACTGACTAGGAAATGTATAAAGAGGACTTTATTTTCCCAGAGTTCTGGAGGCTGGGAAGTTCAACATCAAAACATCAGTAGGTTCAGTTGTCTGTTGAGGGCTCATGTCTGTTTCCAAGATGATGCCTTCATGCTGCGTCTTTTGGAAGAGAGGAGCATTGTGTCCTCACAGAGCAGAAAATAGAAGGGCCACAGGACAAACTCCCTCTATCAAGCCTTTTCATAAGGGCACCTGATCCCATTCGCAAAGCTCTGTCTATCTTCGTGACTTGACTTAATCACTTCCAACGGTCCCACCTCCTAATACTGTTACACTGTTTCAACAATAAACAGTTTATGTAGAGTTTCAACATAAATTAAGGAGGGGACAAAACATCCAAACCAAGGAAGGCTGGGAGGGCAGCCAGAGGGAAGGAAAGTGCAAGAGGAGGTTTGGTGGAGGTGTTCTAGACTGTTTGCAGTCCAGGGAGGTTGGGGAGAGTGTCAGTAACAGGCCTGCCTTGGTATCCCTGCTCTGCAGTCACTGGCTAAGAGCAGTCCTTAGAAAGCACAGCCTGGCACAAATACAACAAGAATATGTGCTCAGTAAGAAAGAGACCACATTTCCCCAATAGCCCAGGTAATGCCCTCCCCTCAACTGGCATCTCTGTTCCCTAAACGTTGACCTCTTTTCTCTGAATCTCTTGGGGACACATGGGTTGAATTCAGGTTCTCTGTACCCCTCTGGATTCTGTCTGCCTTTGTTATATCTTCATGAACAAGTTATGCAGCCTCAACTAAAGCTTGTAACAAAGCAAAAGTTACTCTCCTGAGTGTGTCCTCTGATGGCTGGTGAGATATGACTTCAAGACGAAGCCTCACCCACACTCCCTGTACAAAAACGCTTCTCACGTAAGTGTCTCTTTAAGTGCTTACTGTAGTATGACTTATTGCTAAATTTTCGTCCACACTCTTGGCATTCATAAGGCCTCTCTCCTGTGTGTATTCTTTCATGCACAGTGAGGTCTGACTTACTGGTATATCCTCGCTTACACTCCTGGCACACAAAAGGCTTCTCCTTTGAGTGTATCCGCCAGTGGTGTCTGGTGAGACTTCTCTTCCAGCTGAAGCCTTGCCCACACACATTACACACGAAGGGCTTCTCCCCTGAGTGTGTCCTCTGGTGTGTGAGATTTCCCTTCCAGTTGAAGCCTCGCCCACACTCCTTGCATACAAAAGGCTGCTTGCCAGAATGTGCAAGCTGGTGTTTCACAAGGTTTGACTTCCAGATAAATCCTTGCCCACATTCACTACAAATGAAAGGCTTCTCCCCTGAGTGTGTCTTCTGGTGGAAGAGGAGAGTTGACTTTAGGATGAAGCCTCGCCCGCAATCCTTGCAATTAAATGGCCTTTCCCCTGAGTGTGTCCACTGATGTCTAAGAAGATTTGCCTTCAAACTAAAACTTTTCTCACACTGCTTGCACATGAAGGGCTTCTCTCCTGAGTGTGTCCTCTGATGTATGGTGAGATTTGGCTTCAAGGTAAAGCCTCGCCCACAATCCCTGCAGAAAAAACGTTTCTCACCCAAGTGTGCCCTCAGGTGCTTGTTATAGGAGGACTTATCCCGAAACCTTCGCCCACACTCCCGACATCCATAAGGCTTCTCCTCTGAGTGTGTCCTCTGGTGTAAAGTGAAGGTTGACTTTTGGATAAAGCCTCGTCCACAGTCCTTGCACACAAAAGGCTTCTCCTCTGAGTGTGTGATCTGATGCTTCACAAGGGTTGACTTCTGAATAAATCCTTGCCCACATTCACTACAAACAAAAGGTTTCTCCCCTGAGTGTGTTCTCTGGTGGTAGACAAGAGTTGACTTTTGGCTAAAGCTTCGCTCACAATCCTTGCACACAAAAGGCTTCTCCCCTGAGTGTGTTCTCTGGTGTCTGAGGAGACTTCCTTTCACGCTAAAACTTTGCTCACACTGCCTGCACGCGAAGGGCTTCTCCCCTGAGTGTGTCCTCTGGTGTGTGATAAGGTGTGACTTATTGCTAAAGCCTCGGCCACACTCCTGGCATCTGTAAGGCTTCTCTCCTGAGTGTATTCTCTTGTGCACAACGAAGTATGACTTATTAGTATAGCCTCGCCCACACTCCTTGCACACAAAAGGCTTCTCCCCTGAATGCGCCTTCAAGTGCTTGTTGTATGAGGACTTATCGTTAAACCTTCGCCCACACTCCTGGCATTCATAAGGCTTCTCTCCTGTGTGTGTTCTCTCATGCACAGTGAGGTATGACTTACTGGTATAGCCTCGTCCACACACCTTGCACAGAAAAGGCTTCTCTCCTGAGTGTGTCCTCTGGTGTCTGAGGAGATTTGCCTTGAGGCTGAAGCCTCGCCCACACTCACTGCACACATAGGACTTCTCTGCTGTGTGTGTGTTCTGGTGCAAGAGCAATGCTGACTCATCTCTAAAGCCCTGGTGACACTCCCTGCATGTAAAAAGTTTCTGCCTGGAATGTGCTTTTTTGTGTATGATTACTATTGTCTTCCGGCTGAAGTCTTGCCCACGCTCTGCACACTTGAATGCTCCCCATCTTGAATTTTCTATTTCTTTCAATACTTTGTCTATTTCTGTAGGATTCTCCCTCTGGCCTCGACTAGACTCTATTTCCACTACACTGTTCCTCCTCCTTGAGCTTACTGCATGTCTTAGGGGTGGGCTGGAAAATGCCATGGGCTTAGTGCTTTTTTCTTTCTCTTGACCTTCAGCTGTGTCACTCTGGAAGCTTTGATCAGAAAATTGTAGTTGCTGTTGCCTCTGATGTGCAAGTCCAAGATTCTTGGGCCGCAGGACATGTTCTGCATATATTCCTGGAGAATAGACCAACAATGAGACTGAATCAGTAATGAAAAGTCTTCTATCAAAGAAAAACCCAGGACCAGATTGCTTTACTGCTTAATTCTAGTAAACTCATAAAGAACAACAAACACCAGTTCTTTTCAAACTATTCCAAAAAATTGAAGCAGGGCAGGGAGGAATTCTTCCTAACTCATTCTACAAGGCCAGCATTATCCTGATACCAAAACCAGACAAGGACACAGCAAAAACAGAGAACTACAGGCCAATATCCCTGATGATGCTAAATGGAAAAATCCTCAACAAAATACTAGCAAACCCAATGCAACAACACAGAAAAGATAATATACCATGATCAAATGAGATTTATGTTAGGTATGCAATCATGATTCAACATACACAAATCAATACTTGTGACACATCACATCAACAGAGTGAAAGACCAAAAGACATATGATCATCTCAACAGATATAGAAAAAGATTTGATATGATTCAAAATCCCATTATGATAAAAACTTTTATTTTTTTGAGACAGGGTCTCACTGTGTCACCCAGGCTGGAGTGCAGTGGCATGATCATGGCTCACTGCAGCCTCGACCTCCCAGGCTTAGACGATCCTCCCACCTCAACTTTCCAAATAGCTGGACTACAGGTGCCTGCCTGTAGTCAAGCCACAGGTGCCATTGCCTGGATAATTTTTGTATTTTTTGTAGAGATGGGATTTCGCCATGTTGTCCAGGCTGGTCTCAAATTCTTGAGCTCAAGCAATCTGCCCATCTTGCCCTCCCAAAGTGATGAGATTAAAGACATAAGCCACCACACCCGGCCTATGATAAAAACTTAAATCAGGTGTACAGGAAACATATCACAACATAATATAGACAATATGTTCCAAACCCACAGCAAACATCTTAGTGAATGGGGAAAAGGTAAAAGTCTTTCCTCTAAGAACTGGAAAAAGATTCGAATGTCTACTTTCACCACTCTTATTACCATAGTTCTGGGAGTCCTAGTCAGAACTATGGTAAGAGAAAAAAATAAGGCAAGAAAAGGAAATAAAAGGCATCCAAGCTGGAAAACTGAAGTCAAATTGTCTCTTTTTGCAGATGACATGATCATACCTATAGAAAACTTAAACACTCTTCGAACTGATGAATGATGTCAATAAATTTGCACAATACGAAATCAGAAAAAAAAATCAGTAGTGTTTCTATATGCCAATAATAACTAGCTGAAAAAGAAATCAGGAAAGCAATCCCGTTTATAATTGGTACAAAAAAGTATATGAATAAACTTAACCCCAAATTAAATGTTCTCTATGTTAAAAACAATGAAATAAATGGACGAGGACACAAATGAAAAGACATCTTATGTTCGTGGAGCAAAATAATACTGTTGAGATGACCATACTGCCCAAAGCAATCTACAGATTCACTGCAATACCTATTAAAATACCAGTGACATTCTTTATAAAAATAGACAAAATACTCCTAGAATTCATAAGGAACCAAAAAGACCTCCAATAGGCAATAGTGAGCATAAAGAACAAAGTGGGAGGCATCATACTACCTCACTTCAAAATATAATACAAAGCTAGTGTCACCAAAACAGCATGGTATTGGTCTAAAAATAGACACTGGCCAGACACAGTGGCTCACACCTGTAATTCCAGTGCTCTGAGAGACTGTGGCAGGCGGATTGCTTGAGGCTAGGAGTTCGAGTCCAGCCTGGGCAACACGATGAGACCCCATCATTACAAAAGATTTAAAAAAATTAGCTGGGCATGGTGGCACATGCCTGTAGTCCTAGCTACTTGAGACAGGAGGATCACTTAAGCCCAGGAGTTAGAGGCTGCAGTGAGCTATGATGGCACCACTGCACTCCTGCCTGGGTGGACAGAGCAGGACCCTGTCCATAAAAACAAAAACAAAAATGAAATACACATAGACCAATAGAAGAGAATAGATAATCTACAAATAAATCCATATATTTACAGCCAACTGATGTTTGACAAAGGCACTAAAAACATACCTTAGGGTAAGGACAGAATCTTTAATACATGGTATTAGAAAAAGTGAATTCCAAAATGTGTAAGAATGAAATGAGATGCTTGTTTCTCATACTATACAAAAATAAACTCAAAATAGATTAAAGACAACATGAGTTCCACAATTATAAAACAACTTGAAGAAACACAGGAGAAATGCTTCAGGACACTGGCCTAAACTAGCCATATTTTATGGCTAAGACTTCAAAATCATAAGCAACAAAAGCAAAAATACACACATGCGACTACATTAAACTAAAAACTAAAAAGCTTCTGTACAGCAAAGGAAAGTATCAATAGTGAATATACAAAATGTAGAATGGGAGGAAATATCTGCAAAGTATTCATCTTACAAGGGACTAATATATGGAATATACAAGAAGTCAAACAACAACAACAAAAACTCCAACTAAAAAGTGGGAAAAGGATCTGAATAGACATTTCTCAAAATAAGACATACAAATGGGCAACAGGTATATAAAAAAATGCTCATCATCACCAATCATCAGGGAAATGCAAATCACACTGAGAGATCCTCTTACCCCAATTAGGATGGCTATTATCAAAAAGACAAAAAATAACAAATAATGGCAAAGATGCAGAAAAAAGGCAATAATTATACACTCTTGGTGTATAATTAGTACAGCCATTATGGAAAATGGTATGGAGGTTCCTTAAAAAACTACAAATAGAACTACGATACAATCCAGCAATCCCACTACTTCATATTTATCTAAAGAAAAGGAAATCAGTATGGCAAAAGGATACCTGTACCCCCATGTTAACATTATTCACAATAGTCTAGATATGGAATTAACCTAAATGTCCATCAGTGGTTGAATGGATAAAGAAAATGTAGTACGTATATATAATGGAATATTAGTCAACCATAAAGAAGAATAAGAATACTGCTGTCATTTACAGCAGTATCATTAGAATCATTAACTAATGATATAATCAGTATCATTAGTTCATTATGTTAGGTGAAATAAGCCAGGCACAGAAAGCCAAATATTGCATATTGTCACTCATATGTGGGAGCAGAGGCTAGGAAAGGGAGAGGGAAGGGAGAACAAAGAGCAGTTGATTATGGGTACAAAAATATAGTTAGATAGAAGAAATAAGTGTTTGATAGCACAGTAAGGTGACTACAGTTAACTGTAATTTATATTTCAAAATAGAAAAAAATTGAGTATACAGAGAAATGATAAATATTTGAGGTTATGGATCCTGATTTGATCATTACATATGGTATGCATATATCAAAATTCCACATCTACTCCATAAATAATGTACAATTATTATGTATCAACAAATAAGAAAATAATCCCCCCAAAACTAATACAGAATAGTAGGCATCTACAAAGGGGAGATATTTATATATAAATGGAGAATAATAAAGAATTATCTTTTTTAATACATTAAAATGAATATTCATATTAAGAAAGGAAAAACTAAAGTGAAAAGAGAAATAGCAAACTGATAGAAAATACTGCTGGTACTATGACAGTCAATGTGCTTATTATTCAGGAAAAATACTCCAAAACTTGTCAGATATATGATTATATGAGCTTTCCTACATCATCTGTATGATTTCTAATTTTTCTGATCACTCAGATAATGACAGTTAAGTGTGCTGATTCTGTAAAGTTACAGGGTAACTTACAATGGTGTTATTTTGGCACTACCCACATACATCCCACCTTCTCATACCTGCACTGAACCAGCTTTGTCATTCTGCCAGTAACCTCACTTATGAGTTAAATAAAATCCTAACATATACTCCCATTACATTAAACATTCACACTTTCAGAAGTCAGTGGTAGACAAGAAGCCTTTTATTTTAATTCACTGACAGACAAATCAGCAAGCAATTGATGTGGGGACGAGAGAAGGGAGTTGATAATGGACTGAACATTAGCATCCCCCCCCAAATTAATATGTTGATGCCTTAACCCCCAATGTGATGGTATTTGGAGGTGGAGTTGTTGGGAGATAAACAGGTTTAGTTGAGTTCATGGGGTGAGCCCATGGGAGGACACAGCAAGAAGGTGGCAGCCTGCGAGCCAGGATGGGAACCCTCACAATGAAGCAAAGGTGCCAGCACCTTCATCTTGGAATTCCCAGATTCTAGAACTGTACGAAATAAATGTCTGTTGTTTAAGCCTCCCAGTCTATGATATTTCATCATTTCTACGATACTCAAGATGACTAAGAGTCTCTTCCCACCTATGTAAACTGAGGGAGTGGCACCGATCCAAAAGCAGAGACCTTATGCACGTGAAAACTCAGGCCAGCTCCAAATTTCTCAGTGGATGCCCCCACATTTTTTATGGGGTGGTGGGAAGCAAGGAATGGGAAAGAACTCCACAGTCTGTATGAACCTGCTTTTTTTGCAGACAATAGGACAAAGTCAACAACAATAACCATAAAAAAAAATCAACCTGCTAATTTTCTGACAGAGAGTATATACCTGTGTAATTCCACTTACATGAAGTTCTAAGATAGGTAAAATTAAGGCATATTGAACAAAATCCGAATAGTGATTTTCTCTGGTGGACGTGGGGGCAGGAAATGACTGGAAAAAGGCACAAAAGCACTTCTGGGGTGAGAGTAATTCTTTTGTGTTGTCATAGGGGTCCAGATTACACAAAGTTATGTGTATGTCAAAGCTCACTGAATGTTACACTTAAGATTTATGCATCTTATATAAATCCTAAAAAGAACCACAAAGAAACATTATAATACTACTTATTGATATGCATGCTGAAGTGTTTATGCGTAAAGGATAATGATGTCCACAATATTAAAGAGCATCAAAAGGAAGATGGACTTATGGATGGAGAGAGCAATGCACAGCTGGGTAAGTAAGCGATAAAGAATATTGAGCACAAAGCTAAATGCTGACTGTACGTGGCAGATCGACAGGTGTTCATTCTATAAGCCTTTCAACTTTTTAGTATCCACCAAAATATAATTGTTCAACATTTGCTTCACAAAAAAATGCTGGAGAAAAGGAAGTATTATAGGATGTAAACTCAAAATATATATGCCATGAAATAAGGAAAGTTAAATGAGGGTTACAGTCACCAAAAAAAAATCTAAGGAACTAATATTAATATTAAATGAAATAGATTATAATACAGTAACTATTATTAGGTTTTACAGATGAAATATGATGACCAGGATTTGCTTCAAAATAATCCAGGAATGGGAGATGAGGGTGAAAGTACAGAGGACACAAGATTCCCTATGAGCCAATAAAATTATAATAATTCTAACCCTGAATGTATTTAATAGTAGGCTAAAATATATAAAGTAAGTCCTACAAAACTTAGTAGATATGGAACAATCCACTATGAATATAGAAGATGTAAAAATCATCTTTTCAAGTATTGGATATTTCAAATTGCCCTCCCAAAAAAAACTATAAAGCCGCAGAAGAGTTACATAACAACAACAAAAATCTTTATATATTGGCCAAGCATGGTAGCTTACGTCTGTAATCCCAGCACTTTGGGAGGCTGAGGCGGGAGGATCACCTGAGGTCAGGAGTTCAAAACCAGCCTGGCCAACATGGTGAAACCTGTCTCTACTAAAAATACAAAAAAATTAGCCAGGCGTGGTGGTGAGGACATGTAGTCCCAGCTACTCAAGAGGCTAAGACAGGAGAATTGCTTGAACCTGGGAGGCGGAGGTTCCAAGGAGCCAAGATCGCGCCATTGCACTCCAGCCTGGGCTACAAGAGTGAAACTCCGTCTCAAAAAAAAAAAAAAATCTTTATATCCTTAAATCTTTGTGTCTTTATAAACTTGATCTAGGAAGGGTTTCTTAAACGAGACATAAAAGAGACTTCCAAGTACTTGAGGAGAACTGCAGCTGTGTAAGGCTAAATCTGTCCACACATTCTCCAAATAGGATATAAAGGTCAATAGAAACAGATGACCCCTGAAACTGACACGTAACAAGATAGAGAAAACTAAATTTATCATTGTTATAAGGAGAAAACTTAACACCACTTTTCAGCAGTCTCCTGTGGTCCCACTGTGAGGAGTGAGGGAAGCCAGTAAAACAGCATGAAAAGAGAAGAGAGGAACACAGGGCCTAACTGTGAACAAAAACTGCTCCAAGAAAGAACAAGTCCACCCTAGAGGTAAGAATCATCATCATCATCATCATCATCATCATCATCATCATCATCATCATGAGTCCTGATGAACCACTGCAGTGACTACAGGGACTTAAGAGGTTGCACAATTCTAGACCGCAGCCCCACTCAGGCAGTACATCTGGGGTAAATGGGGGGAAGGAGGAAGGTGAAGTGACCTCTGGCAACAGTAGTACTGCTTAAAACATTAAACGACAAGGAAAAAAAGCTATGGGAACTGAAGAAGGAGAATAACGGACAGAGGTTTTAAGAAGCTAAAATAGAACTTAAGCAAATTTACAAGAAAAAAACAAACCCCATCAAAAAGTGGGTGAAGGATATGAACAGACACTTCTCAAAAGAAGACATTTATGCAGCCAACAAACTTAGAAAAAAATGCTTATCATCACTGGTCATTAGAGAAATGCAAATCAAAACCACAATGAGATACCATCTCACGCCAGTTAGAATGGCGATCATTAAAAAGTCAGGAAACAACAGATGCTGGAGAGGATGTGGAGAAATAGGAATGATTATAAATCATTCTACTATAAAGACACATGCACATGTATGTTTATTGCAGCACTTTTCACAATAGCAAAGTCTTGGAACCAACCCAAATGCCCATCAATGATAGACTGGATAAAGAAAATGTGGCACATATATACCATGGAATACTATGTGGCCATAAAAAAAGATGAGTTCATGTCCTTTGCAGGAACATGGATGAAACTGGAAACCATCATTCTCAGCAGAGTAACACAAGAAGAGAAAAATCAAACCCTATATGTTCTCACTCGTAAGTGGGAGCTGAACCATGAGAACACATGGACACAGGGAGGAGAACATCACACACTGGGGCATGTTGTGTGGTAGGGGGCAGGGGAGGGGATAGCACTAGGAGAAATACCTAATGTAAATGACGAGTTGATGGGTGTAGCAAACCAACATGGCACACGTATACCTATGTAACAAACCTGCACGTTGTGCACATGTACCCCAGAACTTAAATTAAAAAAAAGAAAGAAAATCAGTATATAGAAGAATGAGATCCAAATTGTGTCAAAAAATTTATATTTACTTACATAGAAAAATAAATAATTAAAAAACAAAATAAAACAAAACAAAACAAAACAAAAAGAAGCTAAAATATGAATACCTGGACAGTATCAGGAAGGGGCAATAGACTTAGGCTTGCAGTCGGGCAGTCACGAGGAAGGTCACAAATGAGGAGACTGAGTGGGAGAAAGAAGCCTAGCAAGTAGGGGGAAAGGAGGCTTCCTGGGAGGAGTCCAGGGACCTCAGGAGAACCTCTCACTCAGCAAGGACTGGAAGGAAGGCAGGGCCAGGTGGTCTGAAGAGCAGCCAAGGAGGCCAGAACAGCTTCCAGGTCCTCTGGCCTCAGAGAAGCCTCCTCCCTTCTGAAAGGCTGAGTGCCTTGTGCTCTGTCTGCCCTGTCTATCCCCTCACCTGTACAGGGGCCCGGCCGGCGTCTTCTCTCTTCTCCCCAGGGCGCTTCCCCTTGCTCTAGCCGCCTGATGAGTTCTGGTTTAGAATGGAGAATTCCTGCTCACAGGGAAAAAAACCATGAGGTGACGCCTGGTTGTAGGCTCCACGGGCCATTTGCTGGAGCCACCCAGGGCAGGAAGGGAGGGAGAATCAGAGGGGGAAGGCTCAGGAGGACCCTGTCTACCATGCTCAGAGTACCCCAGGGGGAGCCCCAGTGTAGGGAAAGAGGCCTGCAGGTGCCCAGTGGCAGTCAGTATGAAACTTTACCAAAGCCAGACCTTCCTCAGGGGAATAGAGAAAACAACATTCTTGTCTCTGAACCTAACCCTATGGCAACATCAGAGGCACTGCAGGCCAAATGTTAGGCTTGAGGGAAGCCACGCTTACCTAGTGAGACCAGGTGGCTGTAGTTCTCCAGTGTCACCTCCCTGTACAGGGCCCTCTGAGTAGGGCTCAGCAGCCTCCATTCCTTCTGGGTGAAATCCACAGTGACATCCCCAAATGCCAAGAAAGCCTGTAACACAAAACCCAGGCATGCTCACTAGGGACAGTGTTGCACTCAGGCAGTTGGAGGATTCCAGGTTCTGCCACCTGTACACAGATCACTACTTGATGAATGACACCCACAGGCCAGTCACCTGCTGGAGGACGCCAGGAAAGACAGATCACTCCCCAGGAGTGGTGCTGGCCTTGGTCCTGTGCTAACAATGTGACTGCTAGGGCCAGTGAAGGAAATGGGCCCATCCTGTGACAGCAAGAAGGACAGTTCTGGGAAGTCTCACCTGTCTCCTGGCTCCCTGGGGTCCCATGACCATCTTCCTGCTCTCCACGGAGAAGGGAAGCTTGCAGATGGCCGATCTGTGGGAGGAGAGAGGTCAGAGGGTGGCTGGGTGCAGCTGCCCTCCCCATGTGTGACACAGGCCTGATTCCAATACCAACTGGGGATCTGGGGAGGGCACACCTGCACAATTCCCCTGTGGGGGTCTAGCCAAAAGGTCTAGGGAGCCAGGCTCCCTGCAAATCCAGGACAAGCTCATCTGGGAGTGAAGACCCTGTGCCCCAGGAGCTGGGTGAGGTTTGTTGCTTACATCACTGAGGGGCTAAAAGGATGAGGAACACCTGCAGATGAGGCCTTGCGTTTAAGGTTAGGGCTCAGAGTTCCAGGTGTTCTTTGCACTGGACAGAACACACAAAAGCTGTCTGCCTTTTCTAGCCTCTGTCTCCCCGGATTTGAAGTCAGGATAACCACAGGGGCAGACAAACTTGAAAAGGCCACAAGCAGATGGCATTGGCAGTTATTCAGTACTGTACAACACCAAAGCCTTTAACAAATTAATAGCATGGGGAGTGTGAGCTGTCAGGAATAAAAGTCCTCAGACACATGGTCAATCTAAGGCAATGAGTGATCCAATGCAATTTGGATCCTGATTGCAACAAAGAATATGTGAGGAGTTTTAACAGCCAGTGAAATCTGAACACTAATTGGATATTAGATCATCAAACATTAGTTTTGTTGTTATAAAAATATTTTGGGTTTTAAAAACATGAGCCCTTCCTTGTATACAAACTTTTGGAACATTCATGAGTGAAAATGATGTCTGGATGTGCTTAAACACCCCTTCTCACCCTCAAAAGTCAATTGAGCATTACTGGCCACACTTCATAATTTTTAGAACTGAATAATATGTACTGGGTTCATTATATTATTTTCTCTGAATTTTTTGAAAAAAATTCCAGTAGAAATACAGGAAAAGAACTGTAAATTAAAGTGGTGGGTGTAATGATTTCATTAGAGTATTCACTATACTTTTAAGTGAATGTTTTGATTAAAAAAAGTAAAAGTAAAAACACAGACATATGGGGTGAAAAGAAGGAAATGTGAAGGAACAAAGATGCTATCATGTGGTGATTATGATGAACACAGCATACATCCACTAGCCAGTAACTTTGAGACAGAAGAAGTGAACAAATAGTATGGTGTTATGAAAGGAAAATAAAACTAGGGACCCCAGTCCACTCTGCCAAAAGGAAAACATTAAGCTGAAAGCTGAGTCATGCAAGAAGCTGCCTTTCCTTTTGTTGCTAAAGAGATAGCTACAGATAAAACGTTAAATATCTCCATAGTAGCTACTCTATGCACACCTTATCTTATGTAAAGTGCTGATTTACTGAGTGTGAGATGGATGCATAACTATTCTCCTACCTGCTCCTTTTCTCTTGTCACAGGTGGATTACCACACCTTTCCTCTTTCCCCTCCAGCCTACTTTCCCTTTTTAAACAATGAAGCTCTCAAACTCATCTTTGGGGAAAGCCACTGACCTCTCTCTGTGGCATGTCCTCAACTGTGGCAAAATAAACATCTAAATTGGTACTTGACTCTGATACTTTTTGGTTTACATGTAGTTGGAGAAGAAAAACAGTGAAATTTCTTCTTCTGACGGCAGTTGAAAGGTGATTTAAAACATTTTTGTTATTTCTTTCTATATACTTACATAGTTTACACCTTTCATGTCCCATCTGTGCTATCTTTACCTATTCCAAAGTCACAAAGATACTCCCCTACATTTACTCTTAGAAGTTTAGATATTTTGTTTTTGATGGTAGTATAAATACGTATTTCATTTTTTAACTGTTTGCTGCTAGGTTACAGAAATACAAGTGCTTTTTAAAAATACTGACCTTATTTTCTGAAGTTCCTAAACTGTGTGTTACTAGTATCTAGTTGTTTAACTACAGATTCTTCCATGTACATACTCACATCTTCTGTGAATAAAAAATTTTTCTTTTTCAGTTTCAACGTTTATGCCTTTTATTCCTTTTTAATAACAGGTTAGCTAGATATTCTAGGATAATGCTAAATAAGAATGATAAGAATCAACATTAATACTTGTTCCTGATCTTAGTGTGAACACACTTCACCATTAAATATGATGATTGCAGCCAGGCTGTCACACATAACTTTTGTTTCATTAAGGGAAATTCTTTCTATTCCTCATTTGCTGAGAATTTTTACCCTGAATAGGTGTGAAATGTTATCAAGTATTTTTCTGCATTAAGATAGTCATGTAGGTTTTTCTCTTTTGCTCCCTGAAAGCAGTGAAGGGAAAATAAAAACGTCAAAACCCAAACCACTCTGCCAAAAGAAAAATATTAAGCTGAAAGCTGATTCATCCAAGAAGCTGCCTTTCCTTTTGTTCCTAAGCGGAGAACTACAGATAGAAGGTTAAGTAAGGTTAAGTATCTCCCCCGGGAGCGGTGGCTCACTTTGGGAGGGCGAGGCGGGCCTCCTCCTCGTGGTCAGGAGATTGAGCCATCCTGGCCAACACCTTGAAACCCCGTCTCTACTGAAAATACAAAAAAATACAAAAAATAGCCGGGAGTGGTGGCGGCGCCTGTAATCCCAGCTACTCGGGAGGCTGAGGCAGGAGAATGGCGTGAACCCGGGAGGCAGAGCTTGCAGTGAGCCGAGATCGTGCCACTGCACTCCAGCCTGAGCAAGAGCGAGATTCCGTCTCAAAAAAAAAAAAAAAAAAATTAGTCGGGCGAGGTGGCGGGCGCCTGTAGTCCCAGCTACTCAGGAGTCTGAGGCAGGAGAATGGTGTGAACGAGGGAGGCGGAGCTTGCAGTGAGTGGAGATCGTGCCACTGCACTCCAGCCTGGGCGACAGAGCGAGATCCCGCATCAAAAAAAAAAAAGTTAAATATCTCCACAGGTAGCTTACTCTATGTTCACCCTATCCTCGGTTTTTTGGGAACAAACTCTTTTTGGCTAGAATATATTATCCTTTTCATGTATTGCTGAACACTACTTGTCCATATTTTGGTGAGAATTCCTGACTATTTTCCTCTGGAATGATTACATGTAAGGGCACATGAGAACTCTGTTGAAATGTTCTGTATCTTGACTGAGGTGATAAGTGACCTGTGTATACTTTAAAGAGTCAAAGCTCATTATACTGTTAGAAGCAGTGCTTCTTACGGTATGCAAGTTACACCTCAACATTGATTAAAAATCCTCTCAGAGATCAAGTATATATGGGTAAAACAACAAGACATCTGGATTTGTTTAAAATACTTTGGCACATAAACAGGGGGAAGGGATAAATCTAACAAAACTACCCATGGTTTTAAAATGATCAAATCTGGATGAAGGCAACATGGGGATTCATATTACCATCTCCCAATTTTGCTACCCGTTTGAGATTTTTCATAACACTAGTTTACAGAAAAAGCATTAATCATATTGCTAATTCTATGCTTACCAAAAAATTGGCTAAAATAATCTTATAGGAGCTAACTTCATTTGAAAATACTCAAAAGTCCCCAGCATTCAGGAAACTGCCCAATCAAGAAAAAGACACATTAAAAACAGAAGGCAGTTGGCTGGGCACAGTGGCTTATTCCTGTAATCCCAGCACTTTGGGAGGCTGATGCATGTGGATCCCTTGATCCCAGGAGTTCAGGACCAGCTTGGGCAACATGGCAAAGGCTCATCTCTACAAAAAATATAAATATTAGCTGGATGTGGTGGCACGTGCCTGTAGTCCTAGCTACTCCTGGCTTGAGCCCAAGAGGCTGAGGCTGCAATGAGCCTTGATCATGCCACTCCACTCTAGCCTGGACAACAGAGCAAGACACAGTCTCAAGAAAACAAAACAACAACAACAAAAACAAAACAGGAGACAGTCATATTTGCAGCCCAATACACCTTATTCCCAATGTTTATCCTGTCCAAGTGTTGCCTAATGGAAAAATCTCATGGTGAACTTGCCTATAGATCCCTGGGGCAAAAAATTACAGGTGCAGAATACAACAGAGCTTCTAAAGCAGCATCCCAGTTTCCACTTCATTCCCTCAAACCTGAGAAAGCACAGTAGACCTTTCTTACAAGGTTCTAAGCTGTTGGAGGCTGCCTGAGGGACTGCTCTCTCTGTTTTGAGGATCTCACACCTTAGGGAGGAAAAGCACTGGATCATGCTTGGCAAAGATGCAGACAGACTGAAGAGCAGATGCCTGGGGCAAGATATTATGGGTGAAGACATACAACAGACCATCAAAGGCCCAGAGGAGAGACTCTTGGGACAAATAAATATTTAAAAGCAGTTGCCTATGAGAAAATGGAAAAAGCCACAAGCAAAGGTAAGATCCATGCTCCAAAAAGGCCTGAGAAAATCTTAAACCTTCTCCTCAGATTGATCCCAAAGCTTAGAACGAATGCCAAGATAATAGCAAAAATCCTCCCTGGGAGTCAGTCTGCAAAAACTGGAAAAGGAGGTTGTTTTTTCCACAATGCCTAATTTCTAACAACAACAAAAACTCAGAAAACATGGCCCAATAAGTGGAAGAAAATAAAGTGACGGAAACCTTCCCTGGAGAAACAAGCTTCAGGCAAACTAGACAGATTTTAGACTGTCTAAAATATTCTCAAAAACTCATGTAAACATGGGTAGAGAAAAGGAAATCAGGAAAATATATATGAACAAAATATCAACAGAGATTACAAAAAGGAAGCAAAAAAAATTCTGGACCTGAAAGCACAGTAATTGAAAAATTCAGTAGAGGGGTTTAACAGCAGATGAGCAGGCAGAAGAAATAATCAGTAAACATAGAGAAGAATTTGAAATTTCAGAGACAGAGAAGCAGGAAGAGAAAAGAATGACATAAAGTAAACAACCCCAAAAGAGTTATAAGGCGCCATTAACTGGATATATATGGGTGTCTAGAAGCTGCTGATAGATTACTGAAGAAATAATGGCCAAAACTTCAAAATTTGAAGACAGACATGAATCTACAAGGCCAGCACACTCAACAAACTCCAGGAATAAATTCAAGGAGGTCCACACCCAAACACACTTCTCAACTACACTTACATGAAATCAGCTTCAGGAACACAGGACTGGCAGGGGGAGAGAAGTTAAGAATAGTGGCATTGTGCCTCTCTCAGGGAAAAGCTGTCACCATAAACTGAGAACTGGAGAGGGACAGGGTTCCATCTTGTCATTTTCACAGCCCACAGTGGAGTTTCTCTCAGAGTGGACCAAAATGGGGGTGGGGAGGGTAGCAGTTTGTGTGTCAAATGTTACAGACTCTCACTGTTCTCAGAAAGGCTCAGTTGATTTTTCTGAATAAATGTTTCTCTAAATTCCTGAGTGGTCTTAAGACAAATTCTGTGTAGTTTAAATGGTTGTTTTTGGTTTTCTAAATTACCAGTTATGGTGTTTTGCTGGAGATACAGTCCACATCGCTCCTCACTGCCATTCCAGAATCCACATTTCTGATTAGAGTTGGGACCAGAACTAGGGCCAGGCGATTAGGTAAGTGGTGTGATCATTATTTGTCCTCATGGGCAGAAGTAGAATTAGGAGATGAGCCTGGCAGGCAGAAGGAGGAAGGGGAGGAAAAAGTTATGTCAAGGAAAGAATGAACAAGCCTCAGCACCTAAGCAAGCAGATGGGAACTTTGCCAAGGTAGGGAAACTTCCTTTACCTAGATCACAAAGAGAGAAGTAAAACAGACAAGGGGCACTACTGAGACGGTTTCTAGATATTTCTTCTCTCATGCTTCCCATCTTAATGAACCTGAGTGTGAAATCTGAATTGTAAGGAGAAATTTTTGAGACCTGGAAAATTTCTGCATAAACTGGGTAATGGGTGAAATTAATACACTGCTAATTTTGTTGAGTATGATTCTGGTACTCTAGTTATGTTAAAAGGCAAGACAATAACAACAAAAATAGTCCTCAGAGAAGTAGCTGCAGTAAATTTACAGATAAAATGGTGTCTTGGATTGGCTTCAAGATGCTCTAGCCTGAAAACAGAAAGCATGGGATGGGGAGGGGGTTGGATGAAATAAGAAGAGCAAAGTGTTAAGGTGCAAGAAGGGAACAGAGAGATCTGTTATATATTCTCTCTAGTTTAGTTCCTACTTCAATATTTTTCATTGTAAATTTGAAAAAAATTGAATATCCCTTCCAAGATAATTTGGAGAGGAAAAATAGAGAAAACTTTCATTTCCAGGGTGTGAGTGGAGAACACTGCAAACTGTTTGGTCTCACTCCTGCCATCTATTGACATCTGTGGGAGTTAATATCCTGTAGGAACAGAAACTGAGAGCCATAAGAAAGTGGTTTAAATTAGTTACCAATAAATTAGATATGAATATGAGGCAAACTTGAAACATTTAGCTCCTCCACGTACATTTCATTAAAATTCTCCTAAGATAAAAAAACAGCTCCTACATTTTTGGGAGATGAAAAATGTTCATATGTTGATTTGATGATCAAGACTTCACTATATACATTTCTCAAAACTCATCAACTAGAACTTAAAATGGGAGAGAATTTTATTGTCTCAATTATACCTCAATGAAGCTAATTCCTAACAGAAACTCCTAAAATCCCAGCTTGCTCCCAACTCAGTCCACTTGATCCCAGATATGTTACATAAAGTAAAAATTATTATTTTTTGAGACAGAGTCTCACTGTCCCCCAGGCTGTAGTGCAGTGGCATGTTCTGCGCTCACTGCAACCTCCATCTCCTGGATTCAAGAGATTCTCTTGCTTCAGGCTCCAGAGTAGCTGGGATTACAGGCATGAGCCACCATGCCTGGCTAATTTCTGTATTTTTAGTAGAGATGAGGTTTCACCATGTTGGCCAGGCTGGTCTCGAACTCCTGACCTCAGGTAATCTGCCCACCTTGGCCTCCCAAAGTGCTAGGATTACAGGTGTGAGTCACCACGCCCAGCCGTAAAAATTATTTCAACTGATTAACACACCACTTCTTAGTCTGTGAAATGGGGGTTCCAATTCCTAACTTCCACATTGGTTGAAGAGATGAATATGGCAATGACTATAAAGCCCTGTCCCTGGGACAGGACAATGGCTCAGCACATGCTGACTGAATAATTTTTTACAAGACCTGGTCTGCACCACGAATGCAGCAGCCTGAATAAAGCACTGAGAGAAGAAATGTAGGGACAATGATGGAAGTGTCCTGAATAAGGTCATCAGATCTGGGGAACGCTCCCCTTGCGGAGAACCAGCTGAGAGGTTCTGAGCCTCAGATGGGACAGTATAGGGCACAAGATGTCAGACATTAGCAAAGGAAACCCACCATGGTTTAGGGCAGAGAAGGCACTGCAGGAAGGCAATACATAAGAAGTCCCCACCTGGGGTTGGGCTGTCCTCCCTTACCCTGCAGACAGTCCTCTCATGGGTAACGTGGGAGTGGAGGAAGAGGAGCTGGGGACTAAAATAGCTCTAAAATTAGCTCTGTGATCCTCAAAGGTGGCCTTGGAAATTCCCAGTCCCAGGGTAGAGGCTCTTCTTGTTAAAAAAAGGACCCAAAGTCTTCCAGAGAAGAAAACAACTGTACGCAGGTTCCTGGGAGCAGATCCTGAGTGTGGGCATCGCAACAGAGCCTGTCCTGACATGATGCTAACACTAAACACAGCTTATCCTGTCGGTGCTTCCAGAATAAGGAAGTGTTGATATTCATTATAATATTTAACACTTACTGAGAATTTAATATATGCCAGGGACGGTTCCAGGCATGGCACAAATTTTTCTGCATTCAATCTTACAACTGTCCTATGAAGTGACTATTACCCACCAATTTCAGATGAGGAAACAGGCACAAAACATTTAAATACCTTTCTCAAAGCAACACAGCCAAGAAAGTGATAGAGCTTGGGTTTCAACTCTCACTATAAAGGGCTATGTCTTAACCAGTAGGCATGGCTATGACATTTCTCAATGAATCTGCACAGGTTAGGAGGGGATCTGGGTCAAGCTAGATTAGCTTGCAAGGTCATGAGGTATATCTTGACTGATGGGTCTCTCTACTTTGGGGTTCTGCTGACAATTTTTCCATAATGAAATGATTAAAATCAGTTATTTGGATGGTCAGTCCACAGCCCCAGAGGCATTGGGCCCAGTGGTTGCTGTTACTCCCACTCCAATAACCGAGCAAGCCCTACCAACCTGGTGAGGACTAAATTCACCTTTTTTCCCTTGCCCAAATGCCTATCTATGAAGCTTGGGGAATCCTGCCCGAGAAACCATAAAATCTCATCAGATGAGTTTTATTACTCATATAATGAGGCTCACTTTCCAACCTGACTCTGGTACAGCATCACATGACAGCAGATGCTGAAGGAAATTATTTTACCCCAAAATATACTTCTTTGACATGTTTTGAAGTGGCTGCCACAGGGGCAACAGATTGAAATGGATAGCCCCGCAAAGCTGTCTTTAGTGGGAAAATTTGCATCTGCAGCGAATCTCTATCAATGTAGCCAGACCTCCTTCGTTCTAAGCCTTTCCTAGGTCTGGAAGAGACAGCCAGCCTGACGCATGGTGGCTCAAGCCTGTAATCTCAGCACTTTGGGAGGCCAAGACAAGGTGGATCACCTGAGGTCAGGAGGTCAAGACCAGCCTGAGCAACATGGTGAAACCCCATCTCTACTAAAAATACAAAAATTAGCCAGGCGTTGTGGCGGGCGCCTGTAGTCCCAGCTACTCAGGAGGCTGAGGCAGGAGAATTGCTCAAACCTGGGAGGTGGAGGTTGCAGTGAGCTGAGATCACGCCACTGCACTCCAGCCTGGGGACAGAGCAAGACTCTCTCTAAAAACAAACAAAAACCCAAAAAACTGAAAATAGACATTTACCATCTATTCTGAGAGCTGCCAACTAAGAGCCTTCATCTACATAATAAGAACTTTGATCTACGCAATCCCCTTAACTCTGGCATGCTTCTGATTCCAGTCTTTAGGCAATAGCTTAAGTCTCTCAACCAACTGTCCATTAAAGAATCCCTAAGTGCCCCCATGAGGTGTAAACCTGTTTGGAGATATACCGGCTTTTTGGGAGGAACCCATGTATATCTTTCTCTTGTTGTTTTTTGATTTTCTTTTTGCAGGCAGGATCTCACTGTGTTGCCCAGGCTAGCGTGCAGTGCAGCCAACATAGCTCATTACAGCCTCCACCTCCCGGACTCAACTGACTGGGCCTCCCAAGTAACTGAGACTACAGGCACGGGACACCACGCCCTGCTAATTTTTTATTTTTCTAATTTCATGTAGAGACAGGATCTTGCTGTGCTGCCCAGGCTGCTCTGGAACTCCTGGCCTCCCAAAGTGCTGGGATTACAGGCATGAGCCACAGTGCTCAGCCTGATTTATGATTTTACCTGAAATTCCTGTCTCCCTGAATTGTATAAAATTAACCTGCAAGCCCGACCGCCTCGGGCACTTTCTCAGGACCTCTTGAGACTGAATAACCTGGGCCACAGTCACCCACACTGACTACGAATAAACCTTTTTAAATATATTTCGGCAGAACTCGGATTTTGCCGTCATTAGCAAGGCCTCAGGGAAGAGGCCAACTGAGTCCCCACAGCCACCTCACCTCCCGCGGACGCTGCCCCACGCAGAGCCCCCCCCTTCCCCACACGTCTAGACGTGCCCGTGCGAGGACATTTGGTCCCGGCCTACACTCCTATCCGCGGAAGATCGTCCCAAGGCGGGGTGTCCCCAACCCAAAGCAGAGGCCCTTCCCCAAAACACGCGGGCAAAGTCCTCCCCTGTCCCGCCTCCCACAACAAAGTCTGGAGTATCAAGTCGGAGGGAACCCGACTCGGACCTAGCCCATCAGTCTCAGGGCTGTAACCCCCACCCCACCAGTGGACCCTGGCTGTGGCCGAATCCCCCTCCACCTCCGGCCAAAAGACCCCCGTGGCAGCTCGCTAGGCCGCTGGCCCGTCCCCACCCGAGGAGCGGCGACCCTGGCACACTAGGACCTGGGTTGCTCGGCGCCCCTATGAAATCCGGGCTGTTCACCGCCCGAGCCGCCACTACATGTAACCGGGGACGGAGACTCAGTGGCGGCCCAGACTCCGGGCGCTCGGCAAGCCGCAGCCCCACCGCCCACTCCAAGGCGCGGCCTGGGTCTCCGCCCCTCTCCAGAACGCGGAGACGCCGGGCCTGAGGGAGGGCGCGCTACGGCCCCAGCAGCGCCCTCGCGTCCCAGGCCTTCCCGGCCCTTCTTCCTCCGCGGGAAGGGCGCGCTGCAGCGAGGGACCCGCAGGAGCGCGGCTCACCAGGGCGGCTGAGGGCGAACCGAGGCGGTGAGGTCACCGACGGTGGACCACGCACCTCACGGCTCGCTGACGCCCAAGGATCTGGAATGCTCGGCGCCACCCGGGACTACACTACCCAGAATCCTCAGCGCGGCCGGGACTACACTACCCAGCATCCTCGGCGCGGCCCGGGGCTATGCGACCCCCCGCGTCGCATCCCCTCGGTGGACTACACTCCCCAGAGTCCTCGGGAGTCGTCCAGGTACACGCCCCAGAATATTGGGCATAGCCGTCCACCCGGGACTGCGCGACCCGGACTCCTCGGAAGGACTCCTCGGAAGGACTCCTCTCTGACAGGTGGGGCGAGCCTATGGTCTTTTGGCCGCGGAGGGATCCTTTCAGATCCGGCGATTTCTTTTATTTATGTAGCCCTATACATACATTAAGAATATTTTTCCATTTCTATGATATAGGTAAATAATTTTCCCACTGTCTTTTGATTATGGTTATTTCTTTTTTTTCTTTTTTTTGCTATGTAGTACTTTTGATCTCTGATTTTCCTACGGATTTTGTGGTTTTATCTTTCGCATTTAGATCTCTCAATGGTTTAATTTTTCTCCAGGTACACACTGTGAATATACACTTATTTTTAAAATTTTCCAATATTTTATTAATTTCCCATTAAATTTATTAAAAATATAGTCTTTTACCAAATAATTTAAGATTTCAGCTACATAATTCAGTATACTCAATTTACATTTGCATTTCAGTCAATTTCTAATTGTTCCCCCATTTATCTAATTTGCATCAATACCAGAATTCTTTCATTATGTAGGGTGTATAATATGCTGATATCTTTTGTGGCTTGCCAAACCACATAGACTTTATATTTCAGGGCTTTACTAGGTATACTTGCTGTTTGCTTTTTCTCTTTTGGTTTTTAAATTTTTAATTATTCTGGATAAATATTAGTTGTACATATCTGTAGGGTACATGTTATGTTTTGATACAGCCATACAGTGTTTAATGGTCAAATGAGGGTGATTGGGGTATCTATCCCCTCAAGCATTTAGCATTTGTTTGTTATAGGAGCTTGCCAGTTCTCTCTTTTATTTTTAAATATATAGTAAAATTGTTCTTAACTATAGTCACTGTATAGTGCTACCAACTACTAGATCTTATTCATTCTATCTAACTGTATTTTTGTACCCATTAACAAGTCCCTCTTTATCCCCTCTACCCACCATCCTTCCCAGCCTCTGTTAACCATCTCCTTCTACTCTCCATCTCCATGAGTTCACGTTTTTAGCCCCACAAATGAGTGAGCACATGTGATATTTGTCATGCTGTGCCTCATTTCACTTAACATAATGTCCTCCATTTTCATACATGCTATTGAAAATGACAGAATTTCATTCTTTTAATGACTGGCTAATATCCCATTGTGTTTATGTACCACACTTTCCTTATCCATTCATCTGTTGATAGACACTTTGATTCTGTATCTTTACTGTTTTGAATAGTGCTGTAGTAAACATGAGAGTGCAGATACATCCTTGAAATACTGATTTCCTTTCTTTTGGATATATACTCAGCAGTGGGATTGCGGGATCATATATATATTTATTAATTCTTTTGAGGAACCTCCATACTGCTCTCCATAGTGGTTGTACTACTTTACATTCCTAACAACAGTGTATGAGGGTGTATCCACATCCTCACCAGTATTCGCTATTGCCTGTCTCTTGAATAAAAGCCATCTTGACTGGGGTGACATGATATCTCATTGTGGTTTTGATTTACATTTCTCTGATGATTAGTGACGTTGAGCATTTTTTTCATACACTTGTTGGCGGTTCATATGTCTTATTTTGAGAGATGTCTATTCAGATCTTTTGCCCATTTAAAATATCAGATTGTCTTTTTCCTATTGAGTTGTTTAACTCCTTATATATATTCTGGCAATTACTTTCTTTTCAGATGGATAGTTTGCAAATTTTTTCTCCCATTCTGTGGATTGTCATATGTGGTGAGGGGTTTGCTTTAGATAGGGATTTAGTTTCATTCTTCTGCAAATGGATATCCAGTTTTTGCAGTGCCATTTATTGAAATGACTGTCTTTCCCCAATGTAAGTTCTTTGCACCTTTGTGGGATATGAGTTGAACTATAAATGTGTGGATTTATTTCTGGGCTCTCCACTCTGTTCCATTGGTCTGTGTGCCTATTTTGCCAGCATTTTGCTGTGTGGATTACTATAGTTTGCATAATTTGAAGTCAGGTAATATGATTCCTCCAGCTTTATTACTTTTGTTCAGGATGGCTTTGGCTATTTTGGATCTTTCATGGTCCCATATAAATTTTAGGATTAATTTATCTATTTCTGTGAAGAATGTCATTGGTATTTTGATTGGGATTGCATTGAATCTGTAGGCTGGGTGGAATGGACATTTTAATAAGATTAATTCTTCTAGTCCAAAAACACGGACTATCTTTCCATTTTTTGTATCCTCTTCAATTTCTGTCATCAGTGTTTTATAGTTTTTGTTGTAGAGATCCTTCACATCTTTGGTTGATTTTATTCCTAGGTATTTTTTATTTGTAACTGTTATAAATAGGTTACTTTCTTGATATCTTTTTCAGATTGTTTATTGTTGGCATATAGAAATGCCACCCATTTTTGTAAGTTGATTTTGTATCCTGAAACTTTACTGAATTTCTTAATCAATTCTAATGTTTTTTGGCTGAAGTCTTTAGGTTTAACTAAATATAGGATCATACCATCTGCAAACAAGGATAACTTCACTTCTTCCTTTTCAATTTGAATACTTTTTATTTATTTGTCTTCAGTAATTGCTCTAGCTAAGATTTCCTAGTACTACGTTGAATAAAAGTGGGGAATGTGGGAATCTTTGTCTTCTTCCAGATCTTAGAGGAAAGGCTTTCAATTTTTCAGTATGATACTAGCTGTGGGTTTGTCACATATGGTTTTTATCATATTGAGGTATATTCCTTTTACACTGAGATTTTTTTTTGAGTGTTTATTATGAAGGGATGTTGAATTTCACAAATGCTTTTTTGGTATCCATTGAGATGATCATATGGTTTTTGTCTTTTATTTTTTTGATGTGATGTGTCACATTTATTGAATTACGTATATTGAGCCATCCTTGCATTCCTGGGATGAATTTCACTTGGTCATGATGAGTAATCTCTTTAATGTGTTGTTGAATTTGGTTTGCAAGCATTTTGTTAAGGATTTTTGGGTCTCTGTTTATTGGAGATATTGCCTTATAGTTTTCTTTTTTTGTTACATCTTTGTATGGTTTTGGTGTTAGGATAATACTGACCTTATAGGATGAGTTTGGAAGTGATCCTTCTTTCTTTTTTTTTTTTAAATAGTTTTCATAGATTGATACGAGTTCTTTATAAAATGTTTGGTAGAATTCAGCAATGAAACCGTCAGGTCCTGGGCTTTTCTTTGATGGGAGACTTTTTAATACTGCTTCTATCTCATTTGTTATTAGTCTACTCATGTTTTGGATATTTTCATGGTTCAATCTTAGGTTTTATGTATCTAGGAATGTATCAATTTCTCCTAGATTTTCCAAATTAATAGCATATAGTAGCTCATAATCATTTCTAATGATCCTTTAAATTTCTATGGTATCAATTGTAATGTCTCCTTTTTTCATTTCTGATTTTATTTGTTTTGGTCTTCTGTTTTTTCTTAGTCTGGCTTAGTCTGGCTTAGTTTGTGAATTTTATCTTTTTTAAAATTATACTTTAAGTTCTGGGGTACATGTGCAGAATGTTCAGGTTTGTTACATAAGTATACACATGCCATCCTGGTTTGCTGAAGCCATAAACCCATCATCTACATTAGGTATTTCTCCTAATGCTATCCCTCCCCCAGGCCCCCACCCTCCAACAGGCCTCAGTATGTGATGTTCCTCTCCCTGTGTCCATGTGTTCTCATTGTTCAACTCCCACTTATGAGTGAGAACATGTGGTGTTTGGTTTTCTGTCCTTGTGTTAGTTTGCTGAGAATGATGGTTTCCAGCTTCATCCATGTCCCTGCAAAGGACATGAGCTCATCCTTTTTTATTGCTTAATAGTATTCCATGGTATATATATATGCCACATTTTCTTTATCCAGTCTAACATTGATAGGCATCTGGTTTGGTTCCAGGTCTTTGCTATTGTGGACATTGCTGCAATAAACATACATGTGCATGTGTCTTTATAGTAGAATGATTTATAGTCCTTTGGGTATATACCCAGTAATGGGATTGCTGGGTCAAATGGTATTTCTAGTTCTAGATCCTTGAGGAATCGCCACACTGTCTTCCACAATGGTTGAACTAATTTACACTCCCACCATCAGTGTAAAAGTGTTCTTATTTCTCCACGTCCTCTCCAGCATCTGTTGTTTTCTGACTTTTTATTGATTGCCATTCTAAATGGCATGAGATGGTATCTCATTGTGGTTTTGATTTGCATTTCTCTAATAACCAGTGATGATGAGCATTTTTTCATGTGTCTGTTGACTGCATAAATGTCTTCTATTGAGAAGTTTCTGTTCGTATCCTTCACCCAATTTTTTATTTTTGTTTTTTGTAAATTTGTTTACCTTCTTTGTAGATTCTGGATATTATCCCTTTGTCATATGGATAGATTGCAAACATTTTCTCCCATTCTGTAGGTTGCCTGTTCACTCTAATGATAGTTTATTTTGCTGTGTAGAAGCTCTTTGGTTTAATTAGATCCTATTTGTCAATTTTGGCTTTTGTTGCCATTGCTTTTGGTGTTTTAGTCATGAAGTCTTTGCCCATGCCTGTGTCCTGAATGCTATTACCTAGGTTTTCTTCTAGGGTTTTTATGGTTTTATGTCTTATGTTTAAGTCTTTAATTCAACCTGAGTTAATTTTTGTATAAGGTATAAGGAAGGGATTTAGTTTTAGCTTTCTGCATATGGATAGCCAGTTTTCTCAACATCATTTATTAAATATGGAATTCTTTCTGCATTGCTTGTTTTTGTCAGGATTATCAAAGATCAGATGGTTGTAGATGTGTGGTGTTATTTCTGAGGCCTCTGTTCTGTTCCATTGGTCTATCTCTCTGTTTTGGTACCATGCTGTTTTTGTTACTGCAGCATTGTAGTATACTTTGAAGTCAGATAGCTTGATGCCTTTGTCCTTTTTTCTTAGGATTGTCTTGGCTATACGGGCTCTTTTTTGGTTCCACATGAAATTTAAAGTAGTTTTTTCCAATTCTGTGAAGAAATCAATGGTAGCTTAATGGGGATAGCATTGAATCTATAAATTACATTGGGCAGTATGGCCATTTTCACGATACTGATCCTTCCTATCCATGAGCATGGAATGTTTTTCCATTTGCTTTTATCCTCTCTTATTTCCTTGAGCAGTGGTTTGTAGTTCTCCTTTGAGAGGTCCTTTACATGCCTTGTAAGTTGTATTCCTAGGTATTTAATTCTCTTTGTAGCAACTGTGAATGGTAGTTCCCTCATGATTTGGCTATCTGTCTGTTATTGGTGTAAAGGAATGCTTGTGATTTTTGCACATTGATTTTGTATCCTGAGACTTTGCTGAAGTTGCTTATCAGCTTAAGGAGATTTGGGGCTGAGATGATGGGGTTTTCTAAATATGCAATCATGTCATCTGCAAACAGAGACAATTTGACTTCCTTTTTTCCTAATTGAATTCCTAATTTCCTAATTGAATACCCTTTATTTCTTTCTCCTGCCTGACTGCCCTGGCCAGAAATTCAAACACTATGTTTAATAGGAGTGGTAAGAGAGGGCATCCTTGTCTTGTGCCAGTTTTCAAAGGGAAGGCTTCCAGCTTTTGCCCATTCAGTATGATATTGGCTGTGGGTTTGTGATAAATAGTTCTTATTATTTTGAGATACATTCAGTCAATACCTAGTTTACTGAGAGTTTTTAGCATGAAGGGCTGTTGAATTTTGTTGAGAGTCTTTTCTGCATCTATTGAGTTCATCATGTGGTTTTTGTCATTGGTTCTCTTTATGTGATGGATTACGTTTATTGATTTGCATATGTTGAACCAGCCTTGCATGCCAGGGATGAAGCTGACTTGATCGTGGTGGATAAGTTTTTTAATGTCCTGCTGGATTTGGTTTGCTCATATTTTATTGAGGATTTTCACATTGATGTTAATCAGGGATATTGGCCTGAAATTTTCTTTTTTTGTTGTGCCTCTGCCAGGTTTTGGTATGAGGATGATGCTGGCCTCATAAAATGAGTTAGGGAGGATTCCCTCTTTTTCTATTGTTTGCAATAGTTTCAGAAGGAATGGTACCAGGTCCTCTTTGTACCTCTCATAGAATTTGGCTGTGAATCCGTCTGGTCCTGGATTTTTTTTAGGTTTGTAAGCTATTAGTTACTGCCTCAATTTCAGAAGTTGTTATTGGTTTATTCAGGGATTTGACTTCTTCCTGGTTTAGTCTTGGGAGGGTGTATATGTCCAGGAATTTATCCATTTTTTCTAGATTTTCTAGTTTATTTGCACAGAGGTGTTTATAGTATTCTCTGATGATAGTTTGTATTTCTGTGGGATCAGTAGTGATATCCCCTTTATCATTTTTTATTGCATCTATTTGATTCTTCTCTCTTTTCTTCTTTATTAGTCTGGCTAGTGGTCTATCTTCTTGAACTTTTCAAAAAGCCAGGTCCTGGATTCATTGATTTTTTGAAGGTTTTTTTGTGTCTCTATTTCCTTCCGTTCTGCTCTTATCTTAGTTATTTTTTGCCTTCTGCTAGCTTTTGAATTTGTTTGCTCTTGCTGCTCTAGTTCTTTTAGTTGTGATGCTAGGTTGTCAATTTTAGATCTTTCTTGCTTTCTCTTGTATTTCCCTGTATACATTACTTTAAATGTGTCCCAGGGCTTCTGGTACATTGTGTCTTTGTTCTTATTGGTTTCAAAGAGCATCTTTATTTCTGCCTTAATTTTGTTATTTACCCAGTAGTCATTCAGGAGCCAGTTGTTCAGTTTCCATGTAGTTGTGCAGTTTTGAGTGAGTTTCTTATTCCTGAGTTCTAATTTGATTGCACTGTGATCTGAGAGACAGTTTGTTGTGATTTCCATTCTTTTGCATTTGCTGAGTAGTGTTTTACTTCCAATTATGTGGTCAATTTTAGAGTAAGTGCGATGTGGTGCTGAGAAGAATGTACATTCTGCTGATTTGGGGTGGAGAGTTCTGTAGATGTCTATTAGTTCTACTTGGTCCAGGGCTGAGTACAAGTCCTGGATATCCTTGTTAATTTTCTGTCTTGTTGATCTGTCTAATATTGATGGTGGTGTGTTAAAGTCTCCCAGTATTATTAAGTTCTCCCAGTAAAGAACTTGCTTTATGAATCTGGATGCTCCTGTATTGGGTGCATATATATTTAGGATAGTTAGCTCTTCTTGATGCATTGATCCCTTTACCATTACATAATGGCCTTGTCTCTTTTGATCTTTGTTGGTTTAAACTCTGTTTTGTCAGAGACTAGAATGGCAACCCCTGCTTTTTTTTTCCTTTCCATTTGCTTGGTAAATATTCCTCCATCCCTTTATTTTGAGCCTATGTGTGTCTTTGCATGTGAGATGGGTCTCCTGAATACAGCACACTGATGGGTCTTGACTCTTTATTGAGTCTGCCAGTCTGTGTCTTTTAATTGGGGCATTTAGTCCATTTATATTTAAAGTTAATATTGTTTCATGTGAATTTGATCCTGTCATTATGATGCTAGCTGTTATTTTGCCAGTTAATTGATGCAGTTTCTTCCTAGCATCGAAAATCTTTACAATGTGGGATGTTTTTGCAGTGGCTGGTACTGGTTGTTCCTTTTCATGTTTAGTGCTTCTTCAGGAGCTCTTGTAAGGCAGGCCTGGTGGTGACAAAATCTCTCAGCATTTGCTTGTCTGTAAAGGATTTTATTTCTTCTTCACTCTCCTTTGCTTATGAAGCTTAGTTTGGCTCAATATGAAATTCTGGGTAGAAAATTCTTTTCTTTAAGAATTTTAAATATTGGCCTGCACTCTATTCTGGCTTGTAGGGTTTCTGCTGGAAGATCTGCTGTTAGTCTGATGGGCTTCCCTTTGTGGGTAACCCAACCTTTCTCTCTGGCTGCCCTTAACATTTTTTCCTTCATTTTAACCTTGGTGAATCTGACGATTTTGTGTCTTGGGATTGCTCTTCTCGAGGAGTATCTTTGTGGTGTTGTCTATATTTCCTGAATTTGAGTGTTGGCCTGCCTTGTTAGGTTGGGGAAGTTCTCCTGGATAATATCCTGAAGAGTATTTTCCTACTTGATTCCATTTTCCCCATCACTTTCAGGCACACCAATCAAATGCAGATTTATTTGGTCTTTTCACATACTCCCATATTTCTTTGAGGCCTTATTCATTTTTCACTCTTTTTTTGCTCTAATCTTGTCTTCTCGCTTTATTTCATTGAGTTGATCTTTAATCTCTGATATCCTTTCTTCCACTTGATCAATTCAGCTATTGATACTTGTGTATGCTTCATGAAGTTCTCATGTTGTTTTGCAGCTCCATCAGGTCATTTATGTTCTTCTCTAAACTGGTTATTCTAGTTAGTAACTCATCTAAGCTTTTTTCAAGGTTCTTAGCTCCCTTGCATTGGGTTAGAACATGCTCCTTTAGCTCAGAGGCATTTGTTATTACCCACCTTCTGAAGCCTCCTTTTGTTAATTGGTCAAACTCATTCTCTGTCCAGTTTTGTTCCCTTGCTGGTGAGGACTTGTGATGCTTTGGAGGAAAAGAGGCATTCTGTTTTTTGGAATTTTCAACCTGTTTGGACTGGTTTCTCCCCATCTTCATGGATTTATCTACCTTTGGTCTTTGCTGTTGGTGACCTTTGGATGGAGTTTGTGCATGATTTTCCTTTTTGTTGATGTTGATGGTATTGCTTTCTGTTTGTTAATTTTCCTTCTAAGAGTCAGGCTTCTCTGCTGCAGGTCCCCTGGAGTTTGCTGGAGGTTCACTGTAGACCCTGTTTGTCTGGGTATCAGCAGTGGAGTCTGTAGAACAGCAAAGATTGCTGCCTGTTTATTTCTCTGGAAACTTTGTCCCAGAGGGGCACCTACCAGATGCCAGCCAGAGGTCTCCTGTATGGGGTGTCTGTGGGTCCCTACTGGGAGATGTCTCCCAGTCAGGATACACAGAGGTCAGGTACCTACTTGAGGAGGCAGTCTGTCCCTTATCAGAGCTCAAACACTGTGCTGGGAGATCTGCTGCTCTCTTCTGAGCTGTCAGGTAGGGACATTTAAGTCTGCTAGAGCTGTGCCCATAGTCACCCCTTCCCCCAAGTGCTGTGTCCCAGGGAGATGGGAGTTTTATCTCTAAGTCCCTGACTGGGGCTGCTGCCTTTTTGTCAGAGATGCCCTGCCAAGAGAGGAGGAATCTAGAGAGGCAGTCTGGCCGCAGGGACCTTGCTGAGTTGTGGTGGGCTCCCCCCAGTTCAAACTTCACATGGCTTTGTTTACACTGTGAGGGTAAAGCCACCTACTCAAGCCTCAGCAATGGCGGACGCCCCAATCCCCACCAAGCTTAAGCATCCCAGGTCGACCTCAGACTGCTGTGCTGGCAGTGAGAATTTCAAGCCAGTGGATCTTAGCTTGCTGGGCTCCATGGGTGTGGGACCGCCAAGCCAGACCACTTGGCTCCCTGGCTTCAGCCCCCTTTCCAGGGGAGTGAACGGTTTTGTCTCACTGGCATTCCAGGTGCCACTGGGGTATGAAAAAAAAAAAGCTCCTGCAGCTAGCTGAGTGTCTGCCCAAACAGCCGCCCAGTTTTATGCTTGAAACCCAGGGTCCTGGTGGTGTAGGCACTGGAGGGAATCTTCTGGTCTGCTGGTTGTGAAGACCATGGAAAAATCACAGTATCTGGGCTGGAGTGCACTATTCCTCCTGGTACAGTCTCTCATGGCTTCCTTTGGCTAGGGGAGGGAAATCCCCTGAATGCTTGCACTTCCTGGGTGAGGTGGCGCCCCACCCTGCTTCGCCTCACCATCCGTGGCCTGCACCCACTGTTCAACCAGTCCCAATGAGATGAGCTGGGTACCTCAGTTGGAGATGGAGAAGTCACCCTGCCTTCTGTGTCAATCTCGCTGGGAGCTACAGACCGGAGCTGTTCCTATTTGGCCATCTTGCCAGCAACCTGTTTATCTTTTCAAAAAACCATTTTTGTTGTTTCACTGGTCTTTGTTTTTTTTTTTTTGTCTCAATCACTGATTTCTGCTCTTATCTATATTATATCTTTTCTTCTAATTTTAGACTTCGTCTGCATTTGCTTTTCCAGGTCTTTTTAAGGTGCATCATTAGGTTGTTTATTTAAAGTTTTTAAGAGCCTTTTTGATGGAGGCATCTATTGCGATAAACTTCTTTCTTAGTACTATTTTTGCTTTATCCCATAGGTTTTGGGACGTTGTGTTTCCATTTTCATTATTTCAAAATTTTAAAATTTTCTTATTTTTTAATTGACCAAGTCATTTTATAGGTGCATTTGATGTATTTTCCACAAGTTTGTGTAGTTTCCAAAGTTCCTCTTGTTATTGATTTTCAGTTTTCCGTTTTGGTCAGAAAAGATACTTGATACCATTCAATTTTTTACTTTTTTGAGACATGTTTTGTGGCCTAGCACATGGTCTTTCCTGGAGAATATTCCATGTACTGAGAAGAATGTGTATTCTGCAGCTGTTTGGTGAAATATTCTTTAAAAAAATGTTTGTTTTTACCTTTCAGGTCTGTTGGGCTTAAAGATGAGATGTTCTTTAAATGTCTATTAGATTAATTTTTTCTATAGTGTAGATCAAGTCTGATGTTCTTTATTGATTTTCTGTCAAATAGTCTGTCCAAGAATGAAAGTGGGGTGTTAAAGTCCCCAGATATTATTATTAGGGTTTCACTCTCTTTTTAGCTCTAATAACATTTGCTTTATATATCTTGGTCCACTGGTGTGGGCTGTACATATATTTACAATTTTTATATCCTTTTGCTGAATTGACCTCTTTATCATTATATAACACATTATTTGACTCTTTTTTTGCCATTTATGTCTTGAAATTTATTTCTCTGATACAAGTATAGCTACTCCTGTTCTTTTTTTGCTTGCATTTGCATGGAATATCTTTTTCCATCCCTTTATTTCCAGTCTTTGCATGCCTTTATAGATGAAGTGAGTTTCTTGTAGGAGCATATAGTTGGGTCTTGTTTTATTACCACTCAAGGACTCTATGTCTTTTGATTGCAGAAGTTAGGCCATTTACATTCAGTATTGGCATTTATAGGTAAGAACTCAATACGGCCATTTTATTTGTTTACTAGTTGCTTTATCAATCTTCTCTTCTTTTCTTCCTTACTTCCTGTCTTCCTTTGTGTAAAAGTGGTTTTCTCTGGTGGTATGGTTTAATTTCCTTGTGATTTGTTTATTTTTTAGTTTTTAAGTTTTGGATTTTTTATTGGCTTAATTTTTTTCAATTTCTTATTTATTTATTTATTTTTATTTTACTTTAAGTTCTGGGATACATGTGCAGAACGTACACATTTGTTACATAGGTGTGCATGTGCCATGGTGGTTTGCTGCACCCATCAACCCATCATCTACATTAGGTATTTCTTCTAATGACATCCCTCCCCTTGCTCCCCAACCTCTAACAGGCCCCAGTGTGTGATATTCCTATCCCTGTGCCCATATGTTCTCACTGTTCAACTCCAACTTCTGAGTGAGAACATGTGGTGTTTGGTTTTCTGTTCCTGTGTTAGTTTGCTGAGAATGATGGTTTCCAGCTTCATCCATGTTCCCGCAAAGGACGTGAACTCATCCTTTTTTATTGCTGCATAGTATTCCATGGTGTATATGTGTCACATTTTCTTTATCCAGTCTGACATTGATGGGCATTTGGGTTGGTTCCAAGTCTTTGCTATTGTGAATAGTGCTGCAATAAACATAGGTGTGCATGTGTCTTTATAGAAGAATGATTTATAATCCTTTGAGTATATAGTCAGTAATAGGATTGCTGGGTCAAAGGTATTTCTAGTTCTAGATCCTTGAGGAATCTCCACACTGTCTTCCACAATGGTTGAACTAATTTACACTCCTACCAACAGTGTAAAATGTTTCTGTTTATTCACATCCTCTCCCGCATCTGTTGCTTCCTGACTTATTAATGATCGCCATTCAAAATGGCATGAGATGGTATCCATTGTGGTTTTGATTTGCATTTCTCTGATGACCAGTGATGATGAGCTTTTTTTTGTGTGTTTGTTGGCCACATAAATGTCTTCTTTTGAAAACTGTTTGTTCATATCCTTCACCCACATTTTGATGGGTTTTCTTTTTCTTGTAAATTTGTTTAAGTTCCTTGTAGATTCTGGATACTAGCCCTTTGTCAGATGGATAGATTGCAAAAATTTTCTCCCATTCTGTAGGTTGCCTCTTCACTCTGATGATAGTTTATTTTGCTGTGCAGAAGCTCTTTAGTTTAATTAGATCCCATTTGTCAATTTTGGCTTTTATTGCAGTTACTTTTGGTGTTTTAGTCATGAAATCTTTGCCCATGCTTATGTCCTGAATGGTATTGCCTGGGTATTCTCCTAGAGTTTTTATGGTTTTAGGTCGTATGTTTAAATCTTTAATCCATCTTGAGTTAATTTTCATATAAGGTGTAAGGAAGGGGTTCAGTCTCAGTTTTCTGCCTGTGGCTAGCCAGTTTTCACAACACCATTTATTAAATATGGAATCCTTTCCCCATTGCTTGTTTTTGTCAGGTTTGTCAAAGATCAGATGTTTGTAGATGTGTGGTGTTATTTCTGAGGCCTCTGTTCAGTTCTATTGGTCTATATGTCTGTTTGGTACCAGTACCATGCTGTTTTTGTTACTGTAGCCTTGTAGTATAGCTTGAAGTCAGGTAGTGTGATGCCTGCAGCTTTGTTCTTTTTGCTTAGGATTGTCTTGTCTATACAGGCTCTGTTTTGGTTCTGTATGAAATTTGAAGTAGTTTTTTCCAATTCTGTGAAGAAAGTCAATGGTAACTTGATGGGAATACCATTGAATCTATGAATTACTTTGGGCAGTATGGCCACTTTCACGATACTGAGTTTTCCTTTCCGTGGGCGTGGAATGTTTTTCCATTTGTTTGTGTCCTCTCTTATTTCCTTGAGCAGTGGTTTGTAGTTCTCTTTGAAGAGATCCTTCACATCCCTTTTAAGTTGTATTTCTAGGTATTTAATTCTCTTTGTAGCAATTGTGAATGGGAGTTCACTCATGATTTAGCTCTCTGTCTATTATTTGTGTATAGGAATGCTTGTGATTTTTGCACATTGATTTTGTATTCTGAGACTTTGCTGAAGTTGCTTATCAGCTTAAGGAGTTTTGGGGCTGAGACGATGGAGTTTTCTAAATATACAATGATGTCATCTGCAAACAGACAGTTTGACTTCCTCTTTTCCTATTTGAGTACCCTTTGTTTCTTTCTCTTGCCTGATTGCCCTGGCCAGAAATTCAAATACTATGTTTAATAGGAGTGGTGAGAGAGGACATTTTTGTCTTGTGCTGGTTTTCACAGGGAATGCTTCCAGCTTTTGCTCATTCAATATGATAGTGGCTGTGAGTTTGTCATTAATAGCTCTTATTTTGAGATGTATTCCATCAATACCTAGTTTATGAGTGTTTTTAGCATGAAGGGGTGTTGAATTTTATTCAAAGGCATGTTCTGCATCTATTGAGGTCATCATTTGGTTTTTGTCATTGGTTCTGTTTGTGTGATGGATTGTGTTTATTGATATGCAAATGTTGAACCAGCCTTGCATGCTGGAGATGAAGCCGACTTGATTGTGGTGGATAAGCATTTTAACGTGCTGCTGGATTCAGTTTGCCAGTATTTTATTGAGGATTTTCACATTGACGTTCATCAGGTATATTGGCCTGAAATTTTCTTTCTTTTTTTTTTAAATTATTATTATACTTTAAGTTTTAGGGTACATGTGCACAACATGCAGGTTTGTTACATTTGTATACATGTGCCATGTTGGTTTGCTGCACCCATTAACTCATTATTTACATTAGTTATTTCTCCTAATGCTATCCTTCCACCTTCCCCCAACCCCATGACAGGCCCTGGTGTGTGATATTCCCCACCCTGTGTCCAAGTATCCTTATTGTTCAGTTCTCACCTATGAGTGAGAACATGCGGTGTTTGGTTTTCTGTACCTGTGATAGTTTGCTTAGAATGATGGTTTCCCGCTTCATGCATGTCCCTGCAAAGGACATGAACTTATCCTCTTTTATGGCTGCATAGTATTCCATGGTGTATATGTGCCACATTTTCTTAATCCAGTCTATCATTGATGGACACTTGGGTTGGTTCCAAGTTTTTGCTATTGTGAATAGTGCCACAATAAACATACGTGTGCCTGTGTCTTTATAGAAGCATGATTTATAATTCTCTGGGTATATACCCAGTAATGGGATTGCTGGGTCAAATGGTATTTCTAGTTCTAGATCCTTGAGGAATCACCACACTGTCTTTCGCAATGGTTGAACTAATTTACACTCACACCAACAGTGTAGAAGCATTTCTATTTCTCCACATCCTCTCCAGCATCTGTTGTTTCCTGACTTTTTATTGATCGCCATTCTAACTGGTGTGAGATGGTATCTCATTGTGGTTTTGATTTGCATTTCTGTAACGACCAGTGATGATGAGCATTTTTTCATGTGCCCCTTGGCTGCATAAATGTCTTCTTTTGAGAAGTGTCTGTTCATATCCTTTGCCCACTTTTTGATGGGGTTGATTTTTTCTTGTAAATTTGTTTAAGTTCTTTGTAGATTCTGGATATTAGCCCTTTGTCAGATGGGTAGACTGCAAAATTTTTCTCCAATTCTGTAGGCTGCCTGTTCACTCTGATGGTAGTTTCTTTTGCTGTGCAGAAGCTCTTTAGTTTAATTAGATCCCATTTGTCAATTTTGGCTTTTGTTGCCATTGCTTTTGGTGTTTTAGTCATGAAGTCCTTGCCCATGCCTATGTCCTGAACGGAATTGCCTAGGTTTTCTTCTAGGGTTTTCATGGTTTTATGTCTTACATTTAAGACTTTAATCAATCTTGAATTAATTTTTGTGAACGGTGTAAGGAAGGGATCCAGTTTCAGCTTTCTACATATGGCTAACCAGCTTTCCTAGCACCATTTATTAAATAGGGAATTCTTTCCCTATGTCTTGTTTTTTTCAGGATTATCAAAGATAAGATGGTTGTAGATGTGTGGTATTATTTCTGAGGCCTCCATTCTGTTCCATTGGCCTATCTGTCTGTTTTGGTGCCAGTACCATGCTGTTTTGGTTACTGTAGCCTTGTAGTGTAGTTTGAAGTCAGGTAGTGTGATACCTCCAGCTTTGTTCTTTTTGCTTAGGATTGTCTTGGCAATGTGGGCTCTTTTTTGGTTCCATATGAACTTTAAAGTAGGTTTTTTCAATTCTATGAAGAAAGTCATTGGTAGCTTGACGGGGATGGCATTGAATCTATAAATTACCTTGGGCAGTATGATTATTTTCATGATACTGATTCTTCCTATCCATGAGCATGAAATGTTTTTCCATTTGTTTGTGTCCTCTCTTATTTCCTTGAGCAGTCATTTGTAGTTCTCCTTGAAGAGGTCCTTCACATTCCTTGTTAGTTGGATTCCTAGGTATTTTATTCTCTTTGAAGCAATTGTGAATGGGAGTTCACTCATGATTTGGCTCTCTGTTTGTCTGCTATTGGTGTGTAGGAATGCTTGTGATTTTTGCACATTGATTTTGTATCCTGAGATTTTGCTGAAGTTGCTTATCAGCTTATGGAGATTTTGGGCTGAGACAATGGGGTTCTTTAAATATACAATCATGTTATCTGCAAACAGGGACAATTTGACTTCCTCTTTTCCTAACTGAATATCCTTTATTTCTTTCTCCTGCCTGATTGCCCTGGCCAGAACTTCCAACACCATGTTGAATAGGAGGGGTGAGAGAGGGCATCCCTGTCTTGTGCCAGTTTTTCAAAGGGAATGCTTCCTGTTTTTGTCCATTCAGTATGATATTGCCTGTGGGTTTGTGATAAATAGTTCTTATTATTTTGAGATATGTTCCATCAATACTTAGTTTATTGAGAGTTTTTAGCGTGAAGTGCTGCTGAATTTTGTCGAAGGCCTTTTCTGCATCTATTGAGATAATCGTGTGGTTTTTGTCATTGGTTCTGTTTATGTGATGGATTATGTTTATTGATTTGCATATGTTGAACCAGCCTTGCATCCTAGGGATGAAGCCGACTTGATCGTGGTGGATAAGCTTTTTGATGTGCTACTGGATTCAGTTTGCCAGTATTTTATTGAGGATTTTCACATCGGTGTTCATCAGGGATATTGGTCTAAAATTCTCTTTTTTTTTTGTCGTGTCTTTGCCAGGCTTTGGTATCAGGATGATGCTGGCCTCATATAATGAGTTAAGGAGGATTCCCTCTTTTTTTGATTGGAATAGTTTCAGAAGGAATGGTACCAGCTCCTTTTTGTACCTGTGGTAGAATTCGGCTGTGAATCCCTCTGGTCCTGGACTTGTTTTGGTTGGTAGGTTATTAATGATTGCCTCAATTTTAGAGCCTGTTAGTGGTCTATTCAGAGATTCAACTTCTTCCTGGTTTAGTCTTGGGAGGACGTGTGTGTTCAGAAATTTATCCATTCTTCTACATTTTCTAGTTTATTTGCATAGAGGTATTTATAGTTTTCTCTGATGGTAGTTTGTATTTCTGTGGTATCGGTGGTGATATCCCCTTTATCACTTTTTGTTGCATCTATTTGATTCTTCTCTCTTTTCTTCTTTATTAGTCTTGCTAGTGGTCTACCAATTTTGTTGATCTTTTCAAAAACCAGCTCCTGGATTCATTGATTTTTTGAAGATTTTTTTTTTTTTTGCTCTCTGTTTCAGTTCTGCTCTGATCTTAGTTATTTCTTGCCTTCTGCTAGCTTTTGAATTTGTTTGCTCTTTCTTCTCTAGTTCTTTTAATACTGATGTTAGGGTGTTGATTTTAGATCTTTCCTGCTTTCTCTTCTGGATATTTAGTGCTATAAATTTCCCTCTACACACTGCTTTGAATGTGTCCCATAGATGCTGATACGTTGTGTCCCTGTTCTTATTGGTTTCAAAGAACATCTTTATTTCTGCCTTCATTTCTTTATGTACCCAGTAGTCATTCAGGAGCAGGTTGTTCAGTTTCCATGTAGTTGTGCAGTTTTGAGTGAGTTCTTAATCCTGAGCTCTAATTTGATTGCACTGTGGTCTTAGGGAAAGTTTGTTCTGATTTCTTTTCTTTTACATTTGCTGAGAAGTGCTTTACTTCCAACTATGTGGTCAATTTTGGAATAAGTGTGATGTGGTGCTGAGAAGAATGTATATTCTGTTGATTTGGGGTGGAGAGTTCTGAGGATGTCTATTAGGTCTGCTTGGTGCAGAGCTGAGTTTAAGTCCTGGATATCCTTCTTACCCTTCTGTCTTGTTGATCTGTCTAATACTGATGGTGGTGTGTTAAAGTCTCCCATTATTAATGTTTGGGAGTCTAAGTCTCTTTGTAGGTCTCTAAGGACTTGCTTTATGAATCTGGGTGCTCCTGTATTGGGTGCATGTATATTTAGGAGAGTTAGCTCTTTTTGATGCATTGATCCCTTTACCATTATGTAATGGCCTTCTTTGTCAATGGCCTTCTGTGTCTCTTTGGATCTTTGTTGGTTTAACGTCTGTTTTATCAGAGACTAGGATTCCAACCCCTGGTTTTTTTGCTTTCCATTTGCTTGGTGTCTTCCTCCTTCTCTTTATTTTGGGCCCATGTGTGTCTGTGCACAAGAGGGTCTCCTGAATACAGCACACTGATGGTTCTTGACTCTATCCAATTTGCCAGTCTGTGTCTTTTAATGGGAGCATTTATCTCTCTTACATTTAAGGTTAATATTATTATGTGTGAATTTGATCCTGTCATTATGATATTAGCTAGTTATTTTGCTCATTAGTTGATGCAGTTTCTTCCTAGTATCAATGGTCTTTACAATTTGGCATGTTTTTGCAGTGGTTGGTGCTGATTGTTCCTTTCCATGTTTTGTGTTTCCTTCAGGAGCCATTGTAAGGCAGGCCTGGTGGTGACAAAATCTCTCAGCATTTGCTTGTCTGTAAAGGATTTTATTTCTCCTTCACTTATGAAGCTTAGTTTGGCTGGATATGAAATTCTGGGTTGAAAATCCTTTTCTTTAAGAATGTTGAATATTGGCCCCACTCTCTTCTGGCTTGTAGAGTTTCTGCTGAGAGATCCACTGTTAGTCTGATGGGCTTCCTTTTGTGGGTAACCCTACATTTCTCTGTGGCTGCCCTAACATTTTTTCCTTCATTTCAACCTTGGTGAATCTGATAATTATACATCTTGGGGTTGCTGTTCTCGAAGAGTATCTGTCGTGTTCTCTGTATTTCCTGAATTTGAATGTTGGCCTGCCTTGCTATATTGGGGAAGTTCTCCTGGATAATATCCTGCAGAGTGTTTTCCAACTCGATTCCATTCTCCCCGTCACTTTCAGGTACACCAATCTAACGTAGATTTGGTCTTTTCACATAGTCGCATATTTCTTGGAGACTTTGTTCGTTTCTTTTTACCTTTTTCTCTAAACTTCTCCCCTTGCTTTATTTCATTAATTTGATCTTCAATCACTGATACCCTTTCTTCCACTTGATTGAATTGGCTATTGAAGCTTGTGCATGCATCACGTAGTTCTTGTGCCATGGTGTTCAGCTCCATCAGGTCATTTAATATCTTCTCTACACTGTTAATTCTAGTTAGCCATTCATCTAATCTTTTTTCAGTGTTTTTAGCTTCCTTGCAATGGGTTCAAACATCCTCCTTTAGCTTGGAGAAGTTTGTTATTACCAACCTTCTGAAGTCTACTTCTGTCAGCTTGTCAAATTCATTCTCCATTCAGTTTTGTTCCATTGCTGGCAAGGAGCTGCGATCCTTTGGAGGAGAAGAGGTGGTCTGGTTTTTAGAATTTTCAGCTTTTCTGCCATGGTTTCTCCCCATCTTTGTGGTTTTAATTACCTTTGGTCTTTGATGCCGGTGACCGACAGATGGGGTTTTGCTGTGGATGTCCCTTTTGTTGATGTTGATGCTATTCCTTTCTGTTTGTCAGTTTTCCTTCTAAGTGTCAGGTCCCTCAGCTGCAGGTCTGTTGGAGTTTGCTGGAGGTCCACTCCAGATGCTGTTTGCCTGGATATCACTAGTGGAGGCTGCAGAACAGCAAATATTGCAGAACAGCAAATATTGCTGCCTGATCCTTCCTCTTGAAGCTTCATCCCAGAGGGGCACCCTCCTGTATGATGTGTCAGTTGGCCCCTACTGGGAGTTGTCTCCCAGTTAGGCTACTTGCGTGTCAGGGACCCACTTGAGGAGGCAGTCTATCCATTCTCAGAGCTCAAACACCATGCTGGGAGAACCACTGCTGTCTTCAGAGCTGTCAGACAGGGATATTTAAGTCTGCAGAAGTTTCTGGTGTCTTTTGTTTAGCTATTCCCCACCCCCAGAGGTGGGGTCTACAGAGGCAGCAGGTCCTGCAGAGCTGCAGTGGGATCTGCCCCGTTCAACCTTCCAGGCCACTTTGTTTACCTACTCACACCTCAGCAATGGCGGACACCTCTCCCACTGCCAGACTGCTGCCTCGCAGGTCGATATCAGACTGCTGCGGTAGCAGTGAGGAAGGGACCTGCCAAGCCAGGTGCAAGATATAATCTCCGGGTGTTTCATTTGCTAAGACTGTAGGAAAAGCACAGTATTTGTGTGAGAGTGTCCCGATTTTCTAGGTTCAGTCTGTCTTGGCTTCCCTTGGCTGGGAAAGGGAAATCCCCTGACCCCTTGCACTTCCCAGGTGAGGTGATGCACTGCCCTGCTTTGGCTCACCCTCCATGGGCTGCATCCACTGTCCAACCAGTCCCAATGAGATGAACCAGGTACCTCAGTTGGAAATGCAGAAATTGCCATCTTCTGCGTCGATCACGCTGGGAGCTGCAGACCAGAGCTGTTCCTATTCGGCCATCTTGCAGCAGAATCCTGGCTTACGTTTTTTTTTCAATGGGAGCCTCCAATCATGATAAAAGGTTATGTACCTTACATAGTTGTACTTGTTATACTTTTTAATTTTTATTTTTCATTTCTTTAGTAGGTACAAGTGCAGATTTCTTACATGCATACATTGCGTACTGTTGGGTAGACTGGGCTTTTAGTGTACCCATCACCTTAATAGTGATCACTGTACCCAATAGGTAAATTTTCAACCATCACCTCTCTCCCACCCTCCTATCTTTTGTAGTCTCCAATGCGTATTATTTCACTCTGTATGTCCATATGTATCAATTGTTTAGCTCTCATTTACAAGTGATGGCATGCAGTATTTGACTGTTTCTGAGTTTTTCACTTAAGATAACGGGCTTCAATACCATCAGTGTTGCTGCAAAATACATTATTTTATGGCTGAGTAGTATTTTCTATATCCAGTTCTCCATTGATGGACATTTAGGTTTATTTCTTTTTTTTGCAGTTGTGAATAGTTCTGTAATAAACATGAGTGCAGGTATATTTTTGATATACTGATTTCTTTTCCTTTGGGTATATACCCAGTAATGGAATTGGATCAAATGGTAGTTCTGTTTTTAGTTCTTTGAGAAATCTCCTTATTGTTTTCCATAGAGGTTGTACTTATTTACATTTCTACCAACAGTATATAAGCATTCCCTTTTCTTCACATCCTCACCAACATCTGGTTTTTTTTTGACTTTTTAATAATAGCCATTCTGACTGGTATAAGATTATATTGTACTATTTTAATTTTTATTTCTCTGATGATTAGAAATATTGAGCATTTTTCATGTTTGTTGACTGCTTGTAGGTACTCTTTTGAAAAATGTCTGTTTGTGTCCTTTGCCCACTTTATAATGGGGTTGTTTCTTGTTGTTTTGTTGTTAGAGTTCCTTGTAGATTCTGGATGTAAGCCCTTTGTGGGATGCATAGTTTGCAAATATATTTTCCCACTTTGTAGGTTGTTTGTTTACTGTATTAATTATTTCTTTTGCTGTGCAGAAACTTTTTAGTTAAATTCTCATTTGTTTATTTTATTGCATTTGCTTTTGAGGACTTCGTCATAAATTCTTTGCCTAGACCAATGTCCAGAAGGGTTTTTCCTAAGTTTTCTTCTAGGATTTCTGTGGTTTCAGGTCTTACACTTTGGTCTTTCATCCATATTGAGTTTATTTTTGTATATGTTGAGAGGTATGGGTCCAGTTTTATTATCCCACATGTGGTTATCCAATTTTACTTGCACCACTTACTTATAGGGTGTCATTTCTCCAGAATATATTTTGGTTGAGTTTTTAAAAGATAAGTTGGTTGTAGGTTTGGGGCTTTATTTCTGAGTTGTCTATTCTGCTCCATTGATCTATGTGTGTATGTTATGCCAGTACAATGCTGTTTTGGTTTCTATAGTTTTGTAGTATAATTTGAAGACAGGTAATGTGATGCCTCCAGCTTTGTTCTTCTTGCTTAGAATTGCTTTGGCTATTCAGGCCCTTTTTTTGGTTCCATATTAATTTTAGGATTGTTTATTCTAATTCTGTGAAAAATGACATTGGTAATTTGATAGGAATTGTGTTGAATCTGTAGTTTGCCTTGAACAGTATGGTCATTTTAATGGTATTGCATATTCTAATTTATAAGCATGGGGGTTTTTCATTTGTTTATGTCATCTAGGATTTTTTTCATCAGTGTTTTGTAGTTCTCCTTCTAGATGTCTTTCAGCTTCTAGGTTAAAGATATTGCTTGGTATTTTTTTGTAGCTATTGTAAATGGGATTGTTTTCTTGATTTGGCCTTTGGCTGGCTCATTATTGGTGTATATAAACACTACTGATATTTATACGTTAATTTTGTATCCTGAAGCTTACTGCTTCCTTTGTCAAATTTAAGAATTTTTGTCAGCGTCTTTAGGGTTCTTCAGGAATAATATTATATCATCAGCAAACAGGGGTAACTTGACTTCCTCTTTTCCAATTTGGATGCATTTTATTTCTTTCTTCTGCCTGATTGCTCTGGCAAGAAATTCCAGTACTGTGTTGAATAAGAATAGTGAAAGTTGGCATCCTTGTCTTGTTCTAGTTCTTAAAGGAAATGCTTTCAACTTTCCCATATTAGATATGATGTTGTTGGGTACACGTGGAAACAAAGATGGGAAGAGTAGACATGGGACACTCTAAATTAGGGGAGGAAGGATGGGGAGCAAGGGTTGGGAGATTACCTATTGGGTACTATGTTTGCTACTTGGGCAACAGATCATTAGAAACCCAAACTTCAGCATCACAAAATATACCCATATAAAAAACCTGCACAGGTACCCCCTGAATCTAAAATTTAAAAAAACGGGATAGAATTATTAGATTAGGTAATGCATATTTTAGCCTTAGGATTGAGGTCTTTGCAAAAAGTGGGGAAAATGTCTTCTTACTCATTTCCTTATGCACCAAACATGTCCTCAGAAATATTTCTACCAGCATCATCAAATGTATTTTCAAATTTCTCTATTTAGGGCCCTGTGCTAGTTGCTAAGGATGTAGGTAAAACAAGTGAACAAGAAAATCCTGTTTTGAAAGGTCTTCTGATTCTAGTGGGAGAAAGAAAAAGAGTTTGATGTTAATCAGCTGCCCTGTTGGAATAAGCAGAAATACTACAACATTCTTATAGATGAATGATACACAGGAGGATCTGAAAGATTTCTATTTTTTAAAAAGTATGATGTTGGCTGTGGGTTTGTTGTATATAAGCTTTATTATGTTGAGGTATATTTCTTCTGTGCTTAGTTTGTTGAGGATTTTTATTATGAAGTGATGCTGAGTTTTATTGGATGCCTTTTCTGCATCTGTTGAGATGATCATATGGTTTTTGTTTCTAATTCTGTTGATGTGATATATCACACTTACTGATTTCCATATGTTAAACCATCCTTCCGCCCTTGGGATAAATTCCACCTGATTGTGGTGTAGTATCTTCTTGATGTGCTGTTGGATTCCATTTTTTAGTGTTTTGTTGAGGATTCCCTGCTTATCTGTGTTTTAGAATAGTTTCAAAAGAACAGGTATTATTTTTTTTTTTGTATGTTTGGTGTAATTTGGCTGTGAATCCTCCTGATCCTGGGATTTTTTTGTTGAGAGATTTTTTATTACTGATTTCAGTCTCACTACCAATTATTTGTCTGTTTGGGAATCCTCTTTTATCCTGGTTTAATCGTGGGAAATTGTGTGTTTTCGGGAATTTATCCGTTTACTCTAGGTTATCTAAGTTGTGAATACTTGTTTGTAATAGTCTTTAGTGACCTTTTGCACTTCTGTGGTATCAGTTGTAATGTCTCCTTTGTCATTTCAGATTGTGTTTATTTGGGTCTTTATTTTTTTCTTAGTTAGTCTAGCTAGTGGTTTATCAGTTTTGTATATCTTTTCAAAGAACTAATTTTTTTGTTTCATTGATCCTTTGTATTTTGGGGGGGTTCTATTTTATTTATTTTTGTTCTGTTCCTTGTTATTTATTTTCTTCTGCTAACTTTGGGTTTGGTTTGTTCTTTTTCTAGTTCCTTGAGGTGTGACATTAGCTTGTAAATTTGTGGTCCTTCTACTTTTTTGATATAGGCACTTAATGTTAAGACTTCCCTCTTGGCACTGCTATTGCTGTGTACCATATGTTTTGGTATGTTGTGTTTTTATTTTCACTTGTTTCAAAAAATGTTTAATTTCCGTCTTAATTTCTTTATTGACCTAGTGACTGTTCAGGAGCATGCTATTTAATTCCCATGTATTTATATAGTTTCCAAAGTTCCTCTTGCTGTTGATTTCTAGCTTTATTCCACTGCAGCCTGAGAAGATACTCGATATGATTTTGATTTTTAAAAATTTAAGACTTGTTTTGTGACCTAACATATAGTCTATCTTAGAGAATGTTCCCTGTGCTGATGAAAAGAATATATATTGGGTAGAATGTTTTGTAAATGTCTGTTATGTCCATTTGGTCTCAAGTCTAATTTAATACCAACGTTTGTTAATTTTTGTCTTGATTATCTGTCTGGTGCTGTGAGCAGGGTGTTGAATTCCCCCACTATTATTGTATTGCTGTCTATCTCTTTTTTCAGGTCTAGAAATATTGGAATTCTGAATTTGGGTGCTCCGATGTTGGGTGTATATGTATTTAGGATTGTTATATCCTCTTGCTAAGTTGATCTCTTTATCATTATATAATGACCTTTTTTGTCTTTTATAAAACCATTTTTATTGTACAGTGTTTATCTTGCTTACTGTTGATTTTCATTTGTGTGGAATATCTTTTTCCACCTCTTTATTTTTAGTTTATATGTGTCTATGGGTAAGATGAGTATCTTACAGGCAGCCTATAGTTGGGTTATGGTTTTTAAAAATTCATTCTGCCAATCTTTATCTTTTAAGTAGAGCATTTATTCTATTTACATTCAAGTTTAACGTTATTATATGACATTTTGTTCCTGTTATATTGTTGTTTTCAAGTTATTTTATAACTTCTTTTTTTCTTTATTTTTCTCTGTCTTTGTGGTTTGATGAAATTCTGTCATGTTGCCATTTTATATTTTTCTCTTGTTCCTTGTGTGATTGTTTTATACAAACCGTGAATTTTATATTTTTTCATATATTTTTGGGACTATCAACCTTTTGTTTCCATGTTTAAGACCCTTTTGAGCATTTCCTGTAGGACTAGATTAGTGGTGACAAAGTCTCTTAGCATTTGCTTGTCTAGGGAAAACTTTAATTCTTCTTCATTTACGAAGCTTATCAAAAGGATACAAACTTCTGGCTGACAGTGTTTTTCTTTAAGCACTTTGTGAAGATACCGTCTCGTTCACTTCTGGCCTGCAAGCTTTCTGTTGGAAAGTCTGCTGTTAGTTTGATGCAGTTTTCTTTATGGGTGACTAGATGCTTTGCTCTTGCTAATTTTAAAATACTTTCACTTTTACTTTAGACATTCTGAATATAATATGCCATGGTGAAGTCCTTTGTTCAACTATTTTCCTGGGGATCACTGGGCCCCCTTTATCTGGATGTCTGACTCTGTTGATAAACTTGGGAAGTTTTCATTGATTATTTCCTTACATATATTTTCTAAATTTTTGATCTATCTACATCTGAGGGTGATATGGTTTGGATCTGTGTTCCCACTCAAATCTCATGTTGAAGGTGAGGCCCCAATGTTGGAGTTGGGGCCTAGTGGAAAATGATTGGATCATTGGGGCAGTTTCTCATAAATGGCTTAGTACCATTCCCTTGGTGCTGTTCTTATAACAGTGAGTGAGTGAGTTATTGTGAGATGTGGTTGATCTAAAGTGTGTAGTGTGCACCTTCCTTGCCTCTTTCTCTTACTCCAGCCATGTTATGTGCCTCACTTCCTCTTTGCTTTCTGCTATGATTGGAGGCTCCTAAAGCCTCCCCAGAAGCAGAAGTCATTGTGCTTTCTGTATAACCTGCAGAACTGTGAGCCGATTAAACCTCTTCTCTTTATAAATTATCCAGTCTCAGGTATTTCTTTATAGCAGTGCAAAAATGGACTAATAGAGGGTGATCTCAGGAATACTGATAATTCGTAAGTTTCATCACTCTGTGTGGTCCCAGACATCTTGAAGATGTTGTTCATTCTTATTCTTTTTTTTTTTGTCTGACTGGATAATTTCAAAAGACCTGTCTTCAATTTCTGAGATTTGTTTTTCTGATTATTCTATTATTAACGATTTCAATGTATTTTGTATTTCTTTCAATGAATTTTTTAGTTCCAGATTTTCTGCTTGCTTTTTCTTTAAAATATTGATCTCTTTGGTAAATTTCTCAGTTCTTATCCTGAATTGATTTTCTGATTTCTTTGTGTTTGTTTCTAGATTTCTCTTGTATCCCATTGAACTTCTTTCAAATCAATATTTCGTATTCCTCATGTGGCATTTTGAGCAATTCTTTTTGTATTAGGGTCTGTTGATGAATGTATTAGCATGTTCTTGCATTGCTAATATCTGAAACTGGGTAATTTATAAGGAAAAGAGGTTTAATTGGCTCACTGTTTTGCAGACATTACAAGCAGCATAGTAACATCTGCTTCTGGACGAGCCTCAGGAAGCTTCCAATCATGGCAGAAGGCCAAGGGGGAGCACACACATCACATGGTGAAAGCAGGAGCAAGAGAACAAAGGGGAGGTGTTACACACTTTTTAATGAACAGAATTCATGAGAACTCACTCACTATTATGAGGACAGTACCAAGAGGGATTGTGCTAAATTATTCATGAGAAATCCACTCCCATGATCCAGTCACCTCCTACCCGTCCCCACTTCCAACCTTGGGAATTACATTTCAATATGAAATTTGGGCAGGGGCACACATCTGAATCATATCACTGGACAATTGTTGTGGTCTTTTGGTGGTATCATATTTCCCTGCTTTTTTATGTTTCCTGTGTCATTCTATTGATATGTACACATCTGGTGTTCCAATTTTTAAAATTTGCTTTTGTAGAAAAATATGTTTTCCTAAGGATATATGTATGTTGTTGACTGCAGAAATTACTCTGGCTTTGATTTTGTGCGCCTGTTGTAGTGTGATCTTTTTATGACTTCTTTGGCAGTACATAGGGTCAGTGGTTTCTGTGATTTCCTCAGTGGCCTAGGGTGCAGGTACTAGTTGAAGTTGTGCTGAAGTTTAGCTGGGGACTTGGACACCAATGAACCAGTCTTTGGGCCCTGGCAGTGGCAGTAGAGGGGCAAGTGTGCCTGTTTTTAGACCAGCAGCCTAAACTCAGGTCAAAAATCTATGATCAATGAAGGCATAGAATTCTCCAGAAAAGTTAAAAGCACAAAATCATTATGTCTGTGAATATTAAATAAATTAATTAAAGCATTTTAAATGTTCTCTCTGCATTTTATGCTCTGAGGGAGGATAATATCAGAACAAAGTTCAATTGCTTTTAATTAGTGTACACAGAAAAGAATGCATTCCTTCACATTTCAATTTCCCACTTGGAAATATCCCTCCAAATTTAATATTTGACACAGTTAATAGCTATGACTTGCAATCTCTTTGCTGTAATACACAGGGACATAATGGGTAAAAATAAAACTTTCAAGCCTTTAGTAAAGATGGGTGTCTACTAATTGATGTCTTCTTGGTTGGGATGGTCAATAAACAAAATAGAAACTAAAAATTTTCCTGTAGTATTTTTAGGGTTTTTCAAAATTGGTAGCACACAATTTGTGATCAAGTCTCTCCAGCTATTTTTCTGCCTCCTAATTCAGCAGTGATACTTTCCCTGCCTATGTTTTCCCCCAGGGCAGTTGAGAATTAAATGTCTCAGAATTAGCAATATGCTTGTCAGCAAGAGTTGTACTTTCAGCTACACCCCACACTAAGTTTAATTTCTAGGAATTGTTGATGCACTGCAGTAAATCAGTAACATCTGATGCTTATCTAGTTATTCTTCTGGCATTTGTGTATTTTAAAAAGATATGTTTATGAAACTAATTTTAGTGAAAAATGAGTTTTTATTTTCTAAATGTCATCTGACTTTTTGAGGTTGCCACTTATTGTCATTTGTCAATCAACCCCCCTCAAGTTGACACCCAAAATGCTGATAATTAACTTTTGTTTTTATGAGCAATCATAGTTCTTACAAGGTTCCTCAACTAATATGGAAAAAATGTATGTTTAAAATGACATTTTGATTAATATAATAAAACAAAAATTTTTAAAAATAGATTTTATTCTTAAATCTACAGAAAGCAAAGTGAAAAGATTACTCACTATTCAAGTAATATTATTTGTAAAATAATACCACTTTAAAAGTTAAATCTTGTGATGAAGGTAAAAGAATAAATTTTACCAGACTACTTTTTTCCCCTCAATGGAACATATTCATTCTATACAAATAGTTCTTGGGTTCTTATAAATGACTTCTGTCTTTCATTATATGCCTTATCTCTTCTTCAGATGTCTGATCTAACCCCACATATGTTATTATGATCAGTCTTTTTTTGCCTAGTGCATTTAATGGTGTTATTTTCCCCATCATTATCCATGATCATGTCTACACTTTGGGACTTATGATGTTGAGAACAGCCTAAAATTAAAGTCAGTAAAATGAGAGTGAACTTAATTTGCATTGTCTGTTCTCTGAGAATAGCTTTACCCTTAGCCCTAGCAATCTGTAGTTGTCACTTCTCATAGTCTGAGCTAAAAAGTGTTCAGATTTTATATTTTTAGTGTATCAAATAAAACTCAATTATTTTTTTGCACTCTGACCAAAGTGTAAGTAACTTCTATGGATTTTTTATTTATTTTATTTCTCCCAGTTTGTCATCCTGTTATTGCAAATTCCATGATTTTTTTCATAATAAATTTGCCAGAATCATTAGAAGAAATTAACGATGCACAGTTTAAAATTTGCATAAAATAAAATACTTTTGATATATTGAAGACAACAATCAGTTCAGTTTTGTCAATTGAGGTATATTTTTTAAATATACAATAAAAATAATTTATTATTAAAAGTAATTATTTGTACACCTGTTCCATGGGGACCATGATTCTTTCCTTTCCAGGCATAGTAGCAATGCCCTCCAGGTTCTCATGGAGAAATACACCATTTGATAATTCAGAAAGTCAAGTCCTTTTCAGTGTGTGATGGCCAGTTACAGAGGGAAGGGCATGAATGAGAGAGGGTAAGCTCAATATCTGTTGGTAGTGAGAGAAGAAAATACTATATCAATGTTATTTTATCTAACTTTATATCATCTCTTTTTGATACATGGTTTATAACATGGAGTAAACCAATAAAATTATATAAATGTAGTTAATAAGTCATTGTACACATATTATTAATCCATACCCAACTATTCCGTTACTGGTAATGGAATGTAATCCTAGTATTTAGAGAACATTAAGCCATTAATTTAATATGATCCTACTATTTCTGGCTCCAAACTGCTAGTAGAACCAAACTGTGCCAAGGGTGTCACTGTATGCTGGTAGGAGCTCTCTGTTGTTTGGTTCTTGCAGCTAAAATAAACGTGTTGTCTTACTAGATTAAGCCTTTAAAAAAAGTAACAATTATTTAATTAACTATACAATGTATGTCTTATAAAATTATGTGTATGTATCAGGTGTCTTTAAGGCAATTTTCTACCTCAGTCATTAATCAGCCTATCCTGATTATTAGCCAAGAATGCTGTCAACATTTCTGCTTTGCCTTATATATTTATATTTATGGGACAGTACAGTAATAAGTGTCCTTGAATATAGAGATGGACACACCTTCATCTCATAAGAATCTGAGTGAAGGTGGTGGTTTTCTATTTCTCCATGTCATGAAGCTAAACTGTTCTTAGATCTGGATTAAATTCAACTGATAAAATAATGATGCCTGAACCCAAGCTAAATAACATGAGACAGTAACTGCATCATTATTCTGTGAAACTTTACAAGATATTCTGGTATTGGAGATATTTGGAGAAAACTTTAGGGGAATTACCTTCACTATTGGAGAGAGTATTTTTCTAGGCATTTGAGAGTATCCCTGCAGTAAGTGATGTCTCAGGAAAAGAATCAACATGTGATTATTTAGAAGCAAGTTCATGGTTGTCATGTAGTGACTAAAGTGGCAATTTTTTTCTTGATAATTCAGAGATGGCAATCCTGTACTGAGAGGAAGAGAGTCTCATAAAATATTTCTGGGATGAAAAATAAGCTGGAGAAAATCAGCATCATTTTTAGGTAAAAGAATGAGTAGATTACTGGTAAACACAGTATAACCTTTAAGGGGCAATAATGCCCCTTAGGTATGTTCATTTTAATTGTCAGATACTGAGAATATTTCACAGTTCATGGCAAAAGAAATATAAGGTTTCAGATGAAATCAAGATTGAGAATCAGCTGATTGAAAATAAGGATAAAAAGTCTTCGGGGAGGAGCCAAGATGGCCGAATAGTAACAGCTCCGGTTTACAGCTCCCAGCATGAGCGATGCAGAAGACGGGTGATTTCTGCATTTCCATCTGAGGCACTGGGTTCATCTCACTAGGGAGTGCCAGACAGTGGGCGCAGGTCAGTGGGTGCGCGCACTGTAAGCAAGCAGAAGAAGGGCGAGGCATTGCCTCACTTGGGAAGCGCAAGGGGTCAGGGAGTTCCCTTTCCTGGTCAAAGAAAGGGGTGACAGACGGCACCTGGAAAATCGGGTCACTCCCACCCGAATACTGCGCTTTTCCAATGGGCTTAAAAAACGGCACACCAGGAGATTATATCCCGCACCTGGCTCAGAGGGTCCTACGCCCATGGAGTCTCACTGATTGCTAGCACAGCAGTCTGAGATCAAACTGCAAGGTGGCAGCGAGGCTGGGGGAGGGGTGCCCACCATTGCCCAGGCTTGCTTAGGTAAACAAAGCAGCTGGGAAGCTTGAACTGGGTGGAGCCCACCACAGCTCAAGGAGGCCTGCCTGCCTCTGTAGGCTCCACCTCTGGGGGCAGGGCACAGACAAACAAAAAGACAGCAGTAACCTCTGCAGACTTAAATGTCCCTGTCTGACAGCTTTGAAGAGAGCAGTGGTTCTCCCAGCACTCAGCTGGAGATCTGAGAACGGGCAGACTGCCTCCTCAAGTGGGTCCCTGACCCCTGACCCCCGAGCAGCCTAACTGGGAGGCACCCCCCAGCAGGGGCAGACTGACACTTCACACAGTCTGTTGGAGCTGGGTACTCCAACAGACCTGCAGCTGAGGGTCCTGTCTGTTAGAAGGAAAACTAACAAACAGAAAGGACATCCACACCAAAAACCCATCTGTACATCACCATCATCAAAGACCAAAAGTAGATAAAACCACAAAGATGGGCAAAAAACAGAGCAGAAAAACTGGAAACTCTAAAAAGCAGAGTGCCTCTCCTCCTCCAAAGGAACACAGTTCCTCACCAGCAACGGAGCAAAGCTGGATGGAGAATGACTTTGACGAGCTGAGAGAAGAAGGCTTCAGACGATCAAATTACTCCGAGCTACGGGAGGATATTCAAACCAAAGGCAAAGAAGTTGAAAACTTTGAAAAAAATTTAGAAGAATGTATAACTAGAATAACCAATACAGAGAAGTGCTTAAAGGAGCTGATGGAGCTGAAAACCAAGGCTCGAGAACTACATGAAGAATGCAGAAGCCTCAGAAGCTGATGCGATCAAATGGAAGAAAGGGTGTCAGCGATGGAAGATGAAATGAATGAAATGAAGTGAGAAGGGAAGTTTAGAGAAAAAAGAATAAAAAGAAACGAGCAAAGCCTCCAAGAAATATGGGACTATGTGAAAAGACCAAATCTATTTCTGATTGGTGTACCTGAAAGTGACGGGGAGAATGGAACCAAGTTGGAAAACACTCTGCAGGATATTATTCAGGAGAACTTCCCCAATCTAGCAAGGCAGGCCAACATTCAGATTCAGGAAATACAGAGAATGCCACAAAGATACTCCTCAAGAAGAGCAACTCCAAGACACATAATTGTCAGATTCACCAAAGTTGAAATGAAGGAAAAAATGTTAAGGGCAGCCAGAGAGAAAGGTCGGGTTACCCTCAAAGGGAAGCCCATCAGAATAACAGTGGATCTCTTGGCAGAAACTCTACAAGCCAGAAGAGAATGGGGGCCAATATTCAACATTCTTAAAGAAAAGAGTTTTCAACCCAGAATTTCATATCCAGCCAATCTAAGCTTCATAAGTGAAGGAGAAATAAAATCCTTTACAGACAAGCAAATGCTGAGAGATTTTGTCACCACCAGGCCTGCCCTAAAAGAGCTCCTGAAGGAAGCACTAAACATAGAAAGGCACAGCTGGTACCAGCTGCTGCAAAATCATGCCAAAATGTAAAGACCATCGAGACTAGGAAGAGACTGCATTAACTAACGAGCAAAATAACCAGCTAACATCATCATGACAGGATCAAATTCACACATAACAATATTAACTTTAAATGTAAATGGACTAAATGCTCCAATTAAAAGACACAGACTGGCAAATTGGATAAAGAGTCAAGACCCATCAGTGTGCTGTATTCAGGAAACCCATCTCACGTGCAGAGACACACATAGGCTCAAAATAAAAGGATGGAGGAAGATCTACCAAGCAAATGGAAAGCAAAAAAAGGCAGGGGTTGCAATCCTAGTCTCTGATAAAATAGACTTTAAACCAACAAAGATCAAAAGAGACAAGGCCATTACATAATGGTAAAGGGATCAATTCAACAAGAAGAGCTAACTATCCTAGATATATATGCACCCAATACAGGAGCACCCAGATTCATAAAGCAAGTCCTGAGTGACTTACACAGAGACTTAGACTCCCACACATTAATAATGGGAGACTTTAACACCCCACTGTCAACATTAGACAGATCAACGAGAAAGAAAGTCAACAAGGATACCCAGGAATTGAACTCAGCTCTGCACCAAGCAGACCTAATAGACATCTACAGAACTCTCCACCCCAAATCAACAGAATATACATTTTTTTCAGCACCACACCACACCTATTCCAAAATTGACCACATACTTGGAAGTAAAGCTTTCCTCAGCAAATGTAAAAGAACAGAAATTATAACAAACTATCTCTCAGATCACAGTGCAATCAAGCTAGAACTCAGTATTAAGAATCTCACTCAAAACCGCTCAACTACATGGAAACTGAACAACCTGCTCCGGAACGACTATTGGGTACATAACGAAATGAAGGCAGAAATAAAGATGTTCTTTGAAACCAACGAGAACCAACACACAACATACCAGAATCTCTGGGATGCTTTCAAAGCAGTGTGTAGAGCGAAATTTATAGCACTAAATACCCACAAGAGAAAGCAGGAAAGATCCAAAATTGACACCCTAACATCACAATTAAAAGAACTAGAAAAGCAAGAGCAAACACATTCAAAAGCTAGCAGAAGGCAAGAAATAACTAAAATCAGAGCAGAACTGAAGGAAATAGAGACACAAAAAACCCTTCAAAAAATTAATGAATCCAGGAGCTGGTTTTTTGAAAGGATCAACAAAATTGATAGACCGCTAGCAAGACTAATAAAGAAAAAAAGAGAGAAGAATCAAATAGATGCAATAAAAAATGATAAAGGGGATATCACCACCGATCTCACAGAAATACAAACTACCATCAGAGAATATTACAAACACCTCTATGCAAACAGACTAGAAAGTGTAGAAGAAATGGATACATTCCTCGACACATACACTCTCCCAAGACTAAACCAGGAAGAAGTTGAATCTCTGAATAGACCAATAACAGGAGCTGAAATTGTGGTAATAATCAATAGCTTACCAACCAAAAAGAGTCCAGGACCAGATGGATTCACAGCCGAATTCTACAAGAGGTACAAGGAGGAACTGGTACCATTCCTTCTGAAACTATTCCAATCAATAGAAAAAGAGGGAATCCTCCCTAACTCATTTTATGAGGCCAGCATCATCCTGATACCAAAGCCGGGCAGAGACACAATGAAAAAAGAGAATTTTGGACCAATATCCTTGATGAACATTGAAGCAAAAATCCTCAATAAAATACTGGCAAACCGAATCCAGAAGCACATCAAAAAGCTTATCCACCATGATCAAGTGGGTTTCATCCCTGGGATGCAAGGCTGGTTCAATATATGCAAATCAATAAATGTAATCCAGCATATAAACAGAACCAAAGACAAAAACCACATGATTATCTCAATAGATGCAGAAAAGGCCTTTGACAAAATTCAACAACCCTTCATGCTAAAAACTCTCAATAAATTAGGTATTGATGGGACGTATCTCAAAATAATAAGAGCTATCTATAACAAACCCACAGCCAATATCATACTGAATGGGCAAAAACTGGAAGCATTCCCTTTGAAAACTGGCACAAGACAGGGATGCCCTCTCTCACCACTCCTATTCAACATAGTGTTGGAATTTCTGGCCAGGGCAATTAGGCAGGAGAAGGAAATAATGGGTATTCAATTAGGAAAAGAGGAAGTCAAATTGTCCCTGTTTGCAGACGACATGATGGTATATCTAGAAAACCCCATTGTCTCAGCCCCAAATCTCCTTAAGCTGATAAGCAACTTCAGCAAAGTCTCAGGATACAAAATCAATGTACAAAAATCACAAGCATTCTTATACACCAACAACAGACAAACAGAGAGCCAAATCATGAGTGAATTCCCATTCACAATTGCTTCAAAGAGAATAAAATATCTAGGAATCCAACTTACAAGGGACGTGAAGGACCTCTTCAAGGAGAACTACAAACCACTCAAGGAAATAAAAGAGGATACAAACAAATGGAAGAACATTCCATGCTTATGGGTAGGAAGAATCAATATCGTGAAAATGGCCATACTGCCCAAGGTAAATTACAAATTCAATGCCATCCCCATCAAGCTACCAATGACTTTCTTCACAGAATTGGAAAAAACTACTTTAAAGTTCATATGGAACCAAAAAAGAGCCCGCATCGCCAAGTCTATCCTAAGCCAAAAGAACAAAGCTGGAGGCATCACACTACCTGACTTCAAACTATACTACAAGACTACAGTAACCAAAACAGCATGGTACTGGTACCAAAACAGAGATATAGATCAATGGAACAGAACAGAGCCCTCAGAAATAACGCCGCATATCTACAACTATCTGATCTTTGACAAACCTGAGAAAAACAAGCAATGGGGAAAGGATTCCCTATTTAATAAATGGTGCTGGGAAAACTGGCTAGCCATATGTAGAAAGCTGAAACTGAATCCCTTCCTTACACCTTATACAAAAATCAATTCAAGATGGATTAAAGACTTAAACGTTAGACCTAAAACCATAAAAACCCTAGAAGAAAACCTAGGCATTACCATTCAGGACATAGGCGTGTGCAAGGACTTCATGTCTAAAACACCAAAAGCAATGGCAACAAAAGCCAAAATTGACAAATGGGATCTAATTAAACTAAAGAGCTCCTGCACAGCAAAAGAAACTACCATCAGAGTGAACAGGCAACCTACAAAATGGGAGAAAATTTTCGCAACCTACTCATCTGACAAAGGGCTAATATCCAGAATCTACAATGAACTCCAACAAATTTACAAGAAAAAAAAACAACCTCATAAAAAAGTGGGTGAAGGACATGAACAGACACTTCTCAAAAGAAGACATTTATGCAGCCAAAAGACACATGAAAAAATGCTCACCATCAATGGCCATCAGAGAAATGCAAATCAAAACCACAATGAGATACCATCTCACACCAGTTAGAATGGCAATCATCAAAAAATCAAGAAACAACAGGTGCTGAAGAGGATGTGGAGAAATAGGAACACTTTTACACTGTTGGTGGGACTGTAAAGTAGTTCAACCATTGTGGAAGTCAGTGTGGCGATTCCTCAGGGATCTAGAACTAGAAATACCATTTGACCCAGCCATCCCATTACTGGGTATATACCCAAAGGACTGTAAATCATGCTGCTCTAAAGACACATGCACACGTTTGTTTATTGTGGCATTATTCACAATAGCAAAGACTTGGAACCAACCCAAATGTCCAACAATGATAGGCTGGATTAAGAAAATGTGGCACATATACACCATGGAATACTATGCAGCCATAAAAAAGGATGAGTTCATTTCCTTTGTAGGGACATGGATGAAATTGGAAATCATCATTCTCAGTAAACTATCGCAAGAACAAACCAAACACCGCATATTCTCACTCATAGGTGTGAAGTGAACAACGAGAACACATGGACACAGGAAGGGGAACGTCACACTCTGGGGACTGTTGTGGGGTGCGGGGACGGGGGAGGGATAGCATTGGGAGATATACCTAAAGTATAATAATAATAAATTTAAAAAAGAAAATAAAGATATTATCATTAATTATTATAGTGCATTCAGTAGAATTACCGAGTCCAAACTCACAGGCGATTGATGAAGAATGAGATGTATCAAAGTGATGGGATGTGAGAAAGAGTCAACTGGATATTAGCGTTTGTTTATTATTGATTCTTTCCTATTAGAATAAATTTTCATTTAATTTAACTGAGCAAATACCATTGAGCAATTTTATATGTTCCTTACCATTCTAGATGCTTAATATAGAATGCAGGAATATTAAAGAACAAGGATATGATTTCTAAAAGGAGAGGCACAGGTATAATAGAAATTTAGAAATTGTGCATCTACACAGGCATAATTATGAATGTGTTGATGTTTTACATATATAAGTATTTGATGTAGAAAATAGTGCAGAGACTGGATTATGCAGAATTTATAAGAGAGAGAGTTAACCAAGAAGTGGGTAAAATTAAAATAATGATGTAATCATTTTGGACACTAAAGAACAAACGTTGATAATGTGAGATCCATTGTTTTGTTCCCAGATATATGAAATATGTTTGTCATTAATATGAACACACTTTTCTCTTCAGTTATGCTTAAAAATGTTTTTTTTTTCTTCTGAATCTGCCATTGGACTTTCAGACAACACCTTTTTGCTTTTCTTCCACATCTTCACATTCCTTCAGGATCAAAAACCTAAGCCACATGACTGGATCAGCCGTCACTTGGCCTTCATTCGGGTAGTGATGATCCTCACTGTAGTGGATGTTTTGCCTCCAGATATGCTTGAATCACTGCATTTTGGGAATAACTTCAAATGCAAGTCCTTGATCTACATAAACAGAGTGACGAGGGGCCTATATATCTATACCATCTGTCTCCTGAGTATACACCAGGCCAGCACAATCAGCCTCAGCAACTTCTGATTGGCAAGCTTTAAACATAAATTTACAAATAACATTGTCAGTGTCCTCTTTTTTCTTTTTTGTTCCCTCAATTTGTCTTTCAGTAGTGACATAATATTCTTCACTGTGGCTTCTTCCATTGTGACCCAGACCAATCTACTTAAGGTCCTCAAATACTGCTCATGTTCTCCCATGAAGTCCATTATGTGGGGAGTGTTTTCCTTGTAGGATTACGCTGCTCTCAAGTGCATACATGATGATCTTTTTGTCCAAGCATCAGAGGTGATCCCAGCATCTTCACAGTACCAGCCTGTCCCCAAGATCCTCACCAGAGAAAAGGGTTACCCAGATCATCCTACCACTGGTGAGTTGCTTTGTGGTCGTGTACGGGGTGGACCTTGTCATCTCATCCTCTGCAGCCCTGTTATGGATGTATAACCCAGTCACCCTGAGCATCCAGAACCTTGTAGCCTGTGTTTATGCCACTCTTGTTGCATTGGTACAAATCCGCTCTGATAAAAAATAGTTAATATTCTCCAAAAAATGGAATTAAAGTGCTATAAATTTTTAATGTGTTGGTGATGAAAAATATTTCTAAAAAGTAGTCTCATTCTATAGTTAAATTGTTCAAGTAGCCCCAGATTTAGCTTATTGAGTTTAAATAAAATGCATGGAATTACACTTTTGTTAAATTTTTATGCTTCTGAAACTGAGGCATCTAAGGACTATGTAGTTTCTTCAGTTCAATGTCCACCATAGATTGACATTTCAAATATGAAGTCTTTTATACTTTTATTTTTATGTTAACTTTGTACAAGAAAATGTTTCTGTCTTTTTGAAGTATACTTTAAAAAAAATCTTCTTTTGGTAATCAAATCTCTCAATGTTTTTACTTTTGAAAATATTTTACTTACTCTGTTTATTAATGATACTTTAGCTAAATATTCAATTCTAGCTTTTAAGCCATGCTTGCTCATTGTAACCTCCCTGACTAAAAAAAGTTATGTCAATTTGGATTTTAAATTTAATCTAGAATTTATTTTAAAGGGTTTTAAATGAAATTTATATGTGGCTAGATACTGTTTTGGTAATACTTGATAGTTTCCCGCCTCTATTGGGATATTATTGACAAAAATTTTATATATTTATGGTACACAATATGATGTTTTGAGGTACAGACATGTGCACACAGACACACAAACACACACACACACATTGTAAAATTACCAAAATCAAGCTTAATAACATGTCAACTACTTCTCATACTTACGAGGGTATTTTTGGTGTATAATGAGAACATACGCCATACATTACATCTACTTCATACACCATACATACATCTACACCATACACCATACATACACCATACTTACATCTACTTCATTAATATAATTTACTTATACAATACATTATTATTAATATAGCCTCCATGCCGTATGCATATATTTATATTAACTTCTCTTTGTTATTGTTGGAGACAGTTGTCTTTGTTCCCCAGGCTGGAGTGCAGTGGCATTATCATAGCTCACTGAAACCTCAAACTCCTGGGTTCAAATCATTCTCCCACCTCAGCCTCAAAAGTAGCTAGAAAGGACTACAGAGGTGCACCACTATGCCAAGCTAATTTGTAGTAACAGAGTCTTGCTATGTTACCCAGGCTGGTCTTGAACTCCTGGCCTCAAGCAATCCTCCTGCCTTAGTCTCCCAAAATACAGGGATTATAGGCATGAGCCACATGCCTAGCTTTATAACATTTTCTTTATACGTTTATGTGTTGATGGACATTTACGTTGTTTTCATATCTTGTCTATTGTGAATAATGCTTCAAGAAACATAGGAGGGAAGATACCTCTTCAGTATGTGATTTTGTGGTCTCTGGATATTTAACCAGAGGTAGGATTCCTGAATCATACGATAGTTTTATTTTTAATTTTTTGATGAATCCTCATGCTGTTTTTCATAATGGCTTTACCAATTTACATTCCCAGTGACAGTGTATAAGGTCCTCCATCATTGATAACATTTGTTTTCTTTTGAATTTTTAATAAACATTACCCTAACATGTGCTTGAATTGTTATCTCATTTTGGTTTTGATTTGCATTTTCCTGATGATTACTAATGGCTTCTTCAAAAAAGGATCTATTTAGATTATTTGGCTACTTTTAAAAAGAATGTTATTTTTATTGTTATTTTTATTCAGAGGGGGTTATATTTTATGAATTTCTTACAGATTTTGAATGCTAACCCCTTATCTGATATTTGGCTTACAAGTATTTTTCTCCGGTTCTGTGGATTGCCTTTTAAATTGATTGACTGTCTTTTGGTATGCAGTAGAAACTTTTTAGTTTGATGTAGTTTCATTTTTTTTCTCCCTGGGCTTTTAGTGTCAAATACAAAAAATAATTATTGCCGCAAACAATGCCAAAGAATTTTCCCTGATGTTGTTTTCTAAAAGTTTTATGGTTTCAGGTCCAATATTGAAGTCTTTAATCTCTTTTAAGTTAATTTTTGTGTATTCTGTAAAAGATGGGTTAAATTTTTTTTGCATGTGTATATCCAGTTTTCCCATCACCATTTATTGAACAGTTTATTCTTTCTTCACTGTGTATTTGCATATCTTTGTTGAAAATTAGTTGACTGTGTTCAGATGGATATTTCTGAGCTCTCTATTCAGTTTCCATTGGTCTATGTGTCTGTGTTAATGCCAGTATCATGCTGTTTTGATGACTGTAGCTTTGTTATATCATTTGAAATTAAGAAGTTTGATGCCTTCAGCTTTGTTCTTGCTCAAAATTCTTTGGTTATTTTGGGTCTTTTCTAATTCCACACAAACTTTAGAAATTTTTTATTTTTCTGGAAAATGATATTTTAATTTTGATAGACATTGCTTTAATTTTTTTTTTTTTTTTTGAGATGGAGTCTCACTCTGTTGCCCAGGGCCCAGGTTGAAGTGCAGTGAGATGATCTCAGGTCACTGCAACCTCCACCTTCCTAGTTCAAGCAGTTCCCCTGACTCAGCCTCCTGAGTAGCTGGGATTACAGGTGCACGCCACCATGCCTGGCTAATTTTTTTTGTATTTTTAGTAGAGACGGTGTTTCACCATGTTGGCCAGACTGGTCACGAACTCCTGACCTGAAGCAATCCACCCGCCTCGGCCTCCCAAAGTGCTAGGATTACAGGTGTGAGCCACTGCACCCGGTGAGATTGCTTCAAATCTTTGTATCACTTTTAGTAGTATGAATGTTTTAATATTAATTTATCCAATCCATGAACACTAAGTTTTTTTTGTCTCTTCTATAATTGCTTTTGCCACTATTTTAGAGTTTTTATTGTACAAATCTTTTACCATCTTAGTTATAAGTATTATTTCTGATGTTATGGCAAATGGAATTTTCTTAATTTTTTCCCATATATTTTGTTGTAAGTGTATAGAAATGCAATTTATTGTTTCGTACATTGATATAGTATCCTGCAACATTACTGAATTAGTTTATTAGTTTTAAAAGTTTTTTTCTTGTAATGATGAGCACACGGGACTGTGTTTACACATACATTAATATTCTGTTAACATATCACAGTGCCTAAAAATGTGCTCTGCTGTATTTCTGCAGTGACAAATTTAATGGCATCTTTAGTCCTAATTTTTTTTTCTTTTAAAATACTTTTGTCCGGTATTGTATAATAGTGTGTCCTTTGGTTACTTTTCAGTGGTGCTACACATTTATTTCCAGGCAGAGTTAGTCAAGCTTTCTAATAAAGTTATTTAATACCTTTATATGCATTTAGTTGTTGTAAGCCCAAACAATAGATTTTAATGATAGTTTTAAAGTTACCAGGTAAGATTGAAAATATGTCAATTCGTCACTGCTCAAGAATCTCTGGATTCCTCATTTCAAACTCTTACGTATGATGTCTATATATATGTGTGTGTGTGTGTGTGTGTGTGTGTGTAATGACTTAGAATCTTACCTAACATATTGTATGCACTAACCGACTACTAAAAGATATGATTCATCAAATTATCATCTTTATACCATTCTTCAAATGGAATATTATTTTCTATTTGTTCTAATTAAAAATTATGTTTCTGTCTTATTTAAATATCAATGAAAATTAAAAGGTCTACTCAGTCTGCCCTCATGATAAAAGCCAAAGCTAAATGGCAGTTTCACTAATATTTTAAATTCAATACCTTATTTGCATCACATGATAAATATAAACAGTAAGGATAAAATTATATTTTAATTACCCATCCTACAATAAAGAGGCTTTGAGTCATTCATTAATAGGGCTGAAGCCTTGCTCTATATTATTTATGATTTTTCTATGTTTCTGATTTTTCTATGTTAACAGCCTAGAAAAATTTCTTACACATAGAATACTACAAATTAGAAATTAATATCTTGAAATGTACAAATTATAAAAAACTGAGTAAGTAGAATATATGAATATATGTTTATATATTATGAATTGTTATATAACAAGCAAAATTATTAATTAAAAATATTTTCACAAAGAAAATTCCAGGGCAAAATAACCTTTATGGAAAACTCTCCCTATATTCAATAAATAATTAATACTAACTCTTCACCCAAAAATATCTTCAAAAATTGAAAAAGAGGGAACATTTTCCAATTTATTCTAGGAGGCCAGTATTTCTGTAATACTAAGGGCAGACTCAAATATATGACAGAGAAGGACTATGGACCAATGTGGCATATTTATGTATATACATACATCCCCAGAAAATATTAGCAAACAAAATCCAGTCACATTAAATATGCATATACACGAAGACCATATGATATTGTTTTATAAATGCAATTGTGACTTAATATCTAAAATTTAATCAAGATAATGCTCAATACTAGTAAAGAACAAAAGTGATAATTTAAATAGGCACAGAGAAAATTTCAAAAATCAAATATCCATTCCTGAGAAAACCCCTAGCAAACTACTAATAGAAGGAAATTTTGAGACCTACTAAAATGTATCTATTTTTTAAATCTATAGCTAACATCATACTTAATGGTGACAAACTAGTGTTTTTTTCTACCTGAAAGTTTGGGGAGAAGACAAGAATTTTCACTTTAATATTCCAGATTGTAAAATATAAAAGTAGAACTGTATTTATTGTAAATGATACAATTTTCTGTTAAAAAATATAAGAAGAATTCACTAAAATACCACTAAGGCAGACAAATCCAGTTTGTCAGTAGAGGGTGATTTATTGGGGGGACACAGAGAATGAAGCATGATCTTTGGCAGCTGCAATACAGGTAGATGTCTGCACTGTAACCCTCCAGACCCAGGGCTTATACACTGTAGAAAAGGGCATATGACCAATGTGCCAGACAATTAAAGTGGACCTTCCAGGAAATGATGAGATTGCTATCTATGTGTATCATATCCTGTAATTTGTGCAGTAACATCAAGGTTTCTGTTGACCTAGGGGCAGGATGTGGTCTTATATAAAGAGCAGTAGATAAAGTGGATATCCTAAAGGCATTCCTGGAACTGGGGGGTAATCAAAGTCAAATGGCAAATTATAATTCAGGATGGAGTTACTTTAGTCTTTTTTTTTTTTATTACTATACTTTAAGTTTTAGGGTACATGTGCACAATGTGCAGGTTAGTTACATATGTATACATGTGCCATGCTGGTGTGCTACACCCATTAACTCGCCATTTAGCATTAGGTATATCTCCTAATGCTATCCCTCCCCCCTCCCCCCACCCCACAACAGTCCCCAGAGTGTGATGTTCCCCTTCCTGTGTCCATGTGTTCTCATTGTTCAATTCCCGTCTATGAGTGAGAACATGCAGTGTTTGGTTTTTTGTCCTTGCGATAGTTTACTGAGAATGATGATTTCCAATTTCATCCATGTCCCTACAAAGGACATGAACTCATCATTTTTTATGGCTGCATAGTATTCCATGGTGTATATGTGCCACATTTTCTTTTTTTTTTTTTTCTTTTTATTATTATTATTATACTTTAGGCTCTATGGTACATGTGCGCAACGTGCAGGTAAGTTACATATGTATACATGTGCCATGCTGGTGCGCTGCACCCACCAACTCGTCATCTAGCATTAGGTATATCTCCCAATGCTATCCCTCCCCCCTCCCCCCACCCCACAACAGTCCCCGAAGTGTGATGTTCCCCTTCCTGTGTCCATGTGTTCTCATTGTTCAATTCCCACCTATGAGTGAGAATATGCGGTGTTTGGTTTTTTGTTCTTGCGATAGTTTACCGAGAATGATGATTTCCAATTTCATCCATGTCCCTACAAAGGACATGAACTCATCATTTTTTATGGCTGCATAGTATTCCATGGTGTATATGTGCCACATTTTCTTAATCCAGTCTATCATTGTTGGACATTTGGGTTGGTTCCAAGTCTTTGCTATTGTGAATAATGCCACAATAAACATACGTGTGCATGTGTCTTTATAGCAGCATGATTTATAGTCCTTTGGGTATATACCCAGTAATGGGATGATATGTGCCACATTTTCTTAATCCAGTCTATCATTGTTGGACATTTGGGTTGGTTCCAAGTCTTTGCTATTGTGAAGAGTGCCGCAATAAACATACGTGTGCATGTGTCTTTATAGCAGCATAATTTATAGTCCTTTGGGTATATACCCAGTAATGGGATGGCTGGGTCAAATGGTATTTCTAGTTCTAGATCCCTGAGGAATAGCCACACTGACTTCCACAATGGTTGAACTACTTTACAGTCCCACCAACAGTGTAAAAGTGTTCCTATTTCTCCACATCCTCTCCAGCACCTGTTGTTTCCTGACTTTTTAATGATCGCCATTCTAACTGGTGTGAGATGGTATCTCATTGCGGTTTTAATTTGCATTTCTCTGATGGCCAGTGATGATGAGCATTTTTTCATGTGTCTTTTGGCTGCATAAATGTCTTCTTTTGAGAAGTGTCTGTTCATATCCTTCGCCCAGTTTTTGATGGGGTTGTTTGTTTTTTTCTTGTAAATTTGTTTGAGTTCATTGTAGATTCTGGATATTAGCCCTTTGTCAGATGAGTAGGTTGTGAAAATTTTCTCCCATTATGTAGGTTGCCTGTTCACTCTGATGGTAGTTTCTTTTGCTGTGCAGAAGCTCTTTGGTTTAACACTCCACCCATCTTATCCACCTGTTACTATCTCAGCATTCTGCTCTTCTGTGTTGATCCATTAGTTTTTGTGGAGAGACTGTAGGTGACATGTTTTATCACTGTGTTTTTTGCTTATAAGCAGATACAGCAGTAACAATACAGACAACAACAGGCAATGACATGTATGACATGTGTCAGACACAGAATTAATAGCACTTTCTGCCACCATGTTCCTCAGGATCCAAACCAGGAGGAGAGCCATTGGGAGAAAGGTTAGAGTCAGACATTGTGGTTATTTGTTTATGCATGTCTTGTAGGGCTAGAGTTATACTGCTAGAATGATCAGGAATAAATACACAACATTCCATCTTAATCATGGCAAAAGCTTTTCCTGGTGCAGCAGTTAATACATCCAATACCACGTAATTTTGGAGAATAGCCTTCGGTATGGGGGTCATCTCAGAGTTCATTAAAAAAATACCTTGGAGGTTGCTTATCAGCTTAAGGAGATTTTGGGCTGAGACAATGGGGTTTTCTAGATATACAATCATGTCATCTGTAAACAGGGACAATTTGATTTCCTCTTTTCCTAATTGAATACCCTTTATTTCCTTCTCCTGCCTAATTGCCCTGGCCACAACTTCCAACACTATGTTGAATAGGAGTGGTGAGAGAGGGCATCTCTGTCTTGTGCCAGTTTTCAAAGGGAATGCTTCCAGTTTTTGCCCATTCAGTATGATATTGGCTGTGGGTTTGTCATAGATAGCTCTGATTATTTTGAGATACGTCCCATCAATACCTAATTTATTGAGAGTTTTTAGCGTGAAGTGTTGTTGAATTTTGTCAAAGGCCTTTTCTACATCTGTTGAGATAATCATATGGTTTTTGTCTTTGGTTCTGTTTATATGCTGAATTACATTTATTGATTTGTGTACATTGAACCAGCCTTGCATCCCAGGGATGAAGCCCACTTGATCATGGTGGATAAGCTTTTTGATGTGCTGCTGGATTCGGTTTGCCAGTATTTTATTGAGGATTTTTGCATCAATGTTCATCAAGGATATTGGTCTAAAATTCTCTTTTTTGGTTGTGTCTCTGCCTGGCTTTGGTATCAGGATGATGCTGGCCTCATAAAATGAGTTAGGGAGGATTCCCTCTTTTTCTTTTGATTGGAATAGTTTCAGAAGGAATGGTATCAGTTCCACCTTGTACCTCTGGTAGAATTTGGCTGTGAATCCATCTGGTCCTGGACTCTTTTTGGTTGGTAAGCTATTGATTATTGCCACAATTTCAGCTCCTGTTATTGGTCTATTCAGAGATTCAACTTCTTCCTGGTTTAGTCTTGGGAGAGTGTATGTGTTGAGGAATTTATCCATTTCTTCTAGATTTTCTAGTTTATTTGCATAGAGGTGTTTGTAGTATTCTCTGATGGTAGTTTGTATTTCTGTGGGATCGGTGGTGATATCCCCTTTATCACTTTTCATTGCATCTATTTGATTCTTCTCTCTTTTTTTCTTTATTAGTCTTGCTAGCGGTCTATCAATTTTGTTGATCCTTCCAAAAAACCAGCTCCTAGATTCATTAATTCTTTGAAGGGTTTTTTGTGTCTCCTTTTCCTTCAGTTCTGCTCTGATTTTAGTTATTTATTGCCTTCTGCTAGCTTTTGAATGTGTTTGGTCTTGCTTTTCTAGTTCTTTTAATTGTGATGCTAGGGTGTCAATTTTGGATCTTTCCTGCTTTCTCTTGTGGGCATTTAGTGCTATAAATTTCCCTCTACACACTGCTTTGAATGTGTCCCAGAGATTCTGGTACGTCGTGTCTTTGTTCTCATTGGTTTCAAAGAACATCTTTATTTCTGCCTTCATTCTGTTATGTACCCAGTAGTCATTCAGGAGAAGGTTGTTCAGTTTCCATGTAGTTCAGGATACAAAATCAATATACAAAAATCACAAACATTCTTATACACCAATAAAAGACAAACAGAGAGCCAAAGCATGAGTGAACTCCCATTCACAATTGCTTCAAAGAGAATAAAATACTTAGGAATCCAACTTACAAGGGACGTGAAGGACCTCTTCAAGGAGAACTATAAACCACTTCTCAATGAAATAAAAGAGGATACAAACAAATGGAAGAGCATTCCATGCTCATGGGTAGGAAAAATCAATATCGTGAAAATGGCCATACTGCCCAAGGTAATTTACAGATTCAATGCCATCCCCATCAAGCTACCAATGACTTTCTTTACAGAATTGGAAAAAACTACTTTACAGTTCATGTGGAATCAAAAAAGAGGCCACATCGCCAAGTCAATCCTAAGCGAAAAGAACAAGGCTGGAGGCATCACACTATCTGACTTCCAACTATACTACAAGGCTACAGTAACCAAAACAGCATGTTACTGGTACCAAAACAGAGATATAGACCAATGGAACAGAACAGAGCCCTCAGAAATAACGCTGCGTATCTACAACTATCTGATCTTTGACAAACCTGAGAAAAACAAGCAATGGGGAAAGGATTCCCTATTTAATAAATGGTGCTGGGAAAACTGGCTAGCCATATGTAGAAAGCTGAAACTGGATCCCTTCTTTACACCTTATACAAAAATCAATTCAAGATGGATTAAAGACTTAAACGTTAGATCTAAAACCATAAAAACCCTAGAAGAAAACCTAGGCATTACCATTCAGGACATAGGCATGGGCAAGGACTTCATGTCTAAAACACCAAAAGCAATGGCAACAAAAGCCAAAATTGACAAATCGGATCTAATTAAACTAAAGAGCTTCTGTGCAGCAAAAGAAACTACCATCAGAGTGAACAGGCAACCTACAAAATTGGAGAAAATTTTCACAACCTACTCATCTGACAAAGGGCTAATATCCAGAATCTACAATGAACTCAAACAACTTTACAAGAAAAAAACAAACAACCCCATCAAAAAGTGGGTGAAGGATATGAGCAGACACTTCTCAAAAGAAGATATTTATGCAGCCAAAAGACACATGAAAAAATGCTCATCATCACTGGCCATCAGAGAAATGCAAATCAAAACCACAATGAGATACCATCTCACACCAGTTAGAATGGCGATCATTAAAAAGTCAGGAAACAACAGGTGCTGGAGAGGATGTGGAGAAATAGGAACACTTTTACACTGTTGGTGGGACTGTAAAGTAGTTCAACCATTGTGGAAGTCAGTGTGGCGATTCCTCAGGGATCTAGAACTAGAAATACCATTTGACCCAGCCATCCCATTACTGGGTATATACCCAAAGGACTATAAATCATGCTGCTATAAAGACACATGCACACGTATGTTTATTGCGGCACTCTTCACAATAGCAAAGACTTGGAACCAACCCAAATGTCCAACAATGATAGACTGGATTAAGAAAATGTGGCACATATACACCATGGAATACTATGCAGCCATAAAAAATGATGAGTTCATGTCCTTTGTAGGGACATGGATGAAATTGGAAATCATCATTCTCAGTAAACTATCGCAAGGACAAAAAACCAAACACCGCATGTTCTCACTCATAGATGGGAATTGAACAATGAGAACACATGGACACATGAAGGGGAACATCACATTCTGGGGACTGTTGTGGGGTGGGGGGAGGGGGGAGGGATAGCATTAGGAGATATACCTAATGCTAAATGGCGAGTTAATGGGTGTAGCACACTAGCATGGCACATGTATACATATGTAACTAACCTGTACATTCTGCACATGTACCCTAAAACTTAAGGTATAATAATAATAAAAAAATAAATAAAGATAGGAAGAAAAAGCTCACCCCATTTAAAAAAAAATACCTTGGAGGCTGTCATTGAGAAAAAGCTGAGTATAGTTAGTGTGTTTTCAATGCCTACAAATGGCACAGAGATTGAAGCTAAATAATCATACCAATAAAAGAAAGCCCTTACCCACCTACTAGTCACATATGGGAAATTAACAGGTTTATCAGTTGGCTTTTTCCATCATCCTTGGACCAATAGAAAACCTAACATGTAGCGTCCTAGCCATCCCAATGGTGACCAAGGCCAGAGATTAAATCCACACAACCATTCAGTACCATTTGGAGCTGCCAGTTTATTCCAGGTTGTTGAGATGAGTCTGTAGTAACCCAGTCCATGGCTTGCAGTATTACAATGTGTTGGCATTGTTCCTGGGACATCCAGCCCTTTGTATGGGTATAATTGAGCCATGAGGCATGGTTTCATTGCTCACATCATAGGGGCACTAACTGAATTAAATGCCCTATAGCTGGTGTCAGCCAAATGAAACCATCCCAAATTTTAAAAAGACTTTCTTTACAGTGAGAATGTCAAGGTCTTATAATAAGACTCATTCCTTAGAATCCTTTGGTTGTGGTGTAGCTCTAGTTACTACATGTTTTTGTGTGGCATTTATTGAAAAGGGCTTTCCATGTCCATAACTGTTAAGTGTCTTGTTAATAGGCTAACTAATTACATCACTTCTTGTCACATCTTCTAAAGGTGTAGTCCACAGTTGAAGAGCCTTGATGAATATCTGTAAATTCTGGAAGTCATTTTTCTGCATAGGTGATACATACCAAGGCATACCAGAGGTGCTGGAATAAAATAACCACAATGTCAGTGGGCATCCTTTTATGAACTGTCAGCATAATGTTGAGCCCATTGTAGAGAAAATACAGCAGAGCAGCAACAGGAACAGAAGACTATGGGTGTAAATACAAGTGTTTAGCAGTAGTTGAAAGGGCAGTTCTTTCCCATCAAACAGAATGATTGTAGTGACTTTGTCCCTGTTAGTTAGGACATAGGCAGCCAAAAGATTATGGGCTTGGAGTACACACCAAACATGGGGCCTAAGGGGTAAATGTGCCAGTATTATCTGTAAAGTTACAGGGACAGTAAAAGACCACATTAAACCACTGATCAAAGTGTTCTTTAAAAGAAGTTTTGTTCCAGTGTATTGGTATTTAGTGCATTTTTGCCCAGACTCCAACAGCATCAACAGAGACCACTTTAGCTGGCTGGGTAAGTTCTCACTCTCTGGCAAGAAATAGCCTATCCAACCAGGGGAAATTTGCCAGTCCAACAGTATTCAAGGGCTCCCTTTCTTGGCTGGAGGTCTTGGGGAGTCCTAAATAATACGTGCCATTGGCCTTTTATCAGCTACAGTAGAAATGGATCTGGTTGGATTTTCTTTACAATGATGGTTAACAGACCCTCCTTTATGGGGATCCTGAATCATTGGTATAGTGCCAACCCTATATTTGTTTCAACTGAATTAAGGTATCTGATGGTTGGAGGCAAAACCTTTGCCCAGCCATGCAAAATATTAGATTTTAAGAGTGCTCACAGTTGTGTCTAGTGCTATTTTTCCTTTCAATCAAACCTGCCACTTGAGGATTACATAGTAAATAGAATCCCCAGTCTATATCCTTTTCATGTGCCCAACCTTGGACATCATGTTCAGTGAAATGTGTGCCTCAGTCACCATCAATGTGTTGAGGCTATCCATATATGACACCAAGTTGCTTCAAGCCCTTGATGGTTGCTGTCTGGTTTGCCTTTTGCAAGTGAAGGCCTGAAATAGTATCCACATATTTTAGTGCATACTTTTGTCTCAAGTTTACTGGCAGGGATTCGATGTAGTCTCTTTACCAGCTTATCAGAGGGGTAGCTGTCTTATGAATGAGTCCCTATGTATGTGGTATGTGGTGAGGGCTCAGGTGAGAGCAAACTAAGCAGACTGTTATTGCCACCACTAAATCTGCATAATGGAGGGCAATCATCCTCCCTTCGCTATTTGCCAGCCCACTCGTGCACTGTGATGCTCACTATGTTTATGTACCCAATCAGCTAGCTCAGATGACTGCGAGGAAGCCAATGTTCTGATTTTTGCTAGGGTATCTGCATCCACATTACCAGGAAGGAAGTCTGACCAGTGTGCTGAAACACAGTACATGATTAGGCTCACAGTGGGTCCTTGTAGCCTCTCCCAAATGTCGTTTCACATGGCAGCTGGCCATAAGGGTTTTTAAAGCACATAGCAACCATCTCAGGACCATTGGGAAGCCAAGTTGTAAGACCCCTAAGACCCTATAGTTCTCTGTACGGACAGGCCCACCTGGATAGGCCATAACTCATGGATACCAACCAATTATGCAGCTTGAAGCTCTGACCATTGACGGCTTTGTTGCATTCCCTCCTCAATCCAGATAGCATCTGTCTAGTTGTATAGCTATAGCCATTCACACGCATGTTACTGTGTGTGGCTTGATCTGAATACCAATCATTTTCAAGAATGGGGCCATGCCTTCATGTACATTGGAAGCATCTCCTGTGGGGGATCCGCAGGGGCAGCCCTTGTCTCATAGTTCAGTGGCCCTAACATAGCAGGCAGTTCATTCCCCAAGGGACTCATGGAGAGGACACTATGTCACTGCAGATCTGCATGCCATTTTTGTACAGTGGAGGCTTGAGCAATGGCTAATTCAGGCCTGGCAAACAAGCCTTTCATCCAGCCATTCATAGGGAGACCTGTTCCTGCTGTTGCTGGCAAAGCAGCAAATGGGTTCCATTTGCTGCAAGCCTTGTATACCTGTTCAATCAAAACAGTGGATTTCACCACTCTTCCACAAACATCCTAGGGGAACTGTTTTTTTTTTTTATTCTGGACTTGCCAGAGGGCCCAAGTGTTCCCCTCAGGACTTATGGTCACATCCAAAGACATTGCTACTGTTGAAGGGACTCTGGGCTGGCCAAATAATATAGCACACTGTGGGGAAGAAAGGTGTACAGATTTTCATTTTACTTTCCCTCTTAACATAGCTTTTACTACCCAAATCCATAGGCATAATTCTCCAACAGATGTTTGTAAAGTGTGCCTTAAGAGGACATTTATATCCAAGATGTTTTCTGGACTAGATGAGATACAGTAAAGCAAGCAGGAGGTTCTAACCAGAACCAAGGAGGAAAGAAGTTTGTTTAACACAGATTGTTCATCCCCCATAGCCGTCTATAGCTCCCCACTTATCAGGATGTCTTTCTGCATTTCCATGAATTAAGGTGCATTTGACACCTGTGCCTACCACTGCTAAGGTCCTCTGCTTGTTTTCTGGACTTAAATGAATTGTGAACTCCACATGGACCTCTGGTCACTTCGATTGCTCATACATGAAGGCAACCTCGGCCTTAACCCTATTCTCTAGGCTGGGAAGGACGCCACTCATTGAACACAGATTGGAGTTCTTTTCTGCAAAGTTTTTTCTATCTTCTACTCTTCTGCTGGGGCAATAGGCAGCGCACTAGGCAGGGCATTAGCAGAAGTCAACTCCTTCCAAATGCCCACAAATATGGCCTTTTCTTTGTCTACCCCAGCTGAGATTAGATTATACATTAGTTTTTCTAGTAACCCTAACTGAGTCTTTATACCTGAAAGACTTGGCATGTCCTTGTTTTCCTTTTCCTTTGGTAACCAGTCAGACCTTACTTCTTCCCTCTTCACTTTCTCCAAGATTAGCTACAGTTCTCCCACATTACACACATCTTTTCCCATGAGGGAACTCAAGATGTATATGAGGGCACCATGCCAATCCCGAGGGACATTTTGTTAACTACTGATTTTTCATGACCATGGTAAACACAGCCTTATCTGATCCTTCAAATTATTGGATATATATGGCTTGCCACATACCCAACTCGCTTAAATTGATGTATGTTTCCTCCAGCGATGGCCATGCCAGGGTCTGACCTGAGAAGTCTTCATTTGGCCCGGCCTCGCTCATGGCCATGATAATCCAGTCCATAACACGACTGGACTATGATTGCCCTGAACAGTTCTAGCTTTGTGCAAACACTGTCTCAAAGCAGGATGGGTGGTTATTTGTTCATTGTTTTAGCTTCACTGTCAGCTAGGGAGATGCCATTTCTATCAGAGTCCTAGTCACACAACCATGTGGCTAACCTTTCTCTCAGCAACTATTTAAGTATTTTTGCTATGTCTAATAGTTCTACTAAGGTGTACTCTCAGACAGTTCAGGTTTATTGCAAAGACTGTCCATTATTGCCCAGCTCCATGTGTTGGGCTTTTGCTTTCTGCTGTATGAGTGGATTGCTCTAAAATGCGGAAGGTAATCCTACACCTCTTCTGTGATAAACTCTGTCTTCACCTGACTCACTAGTTGCTTTCTGATGATTCCAGACCTTCGCATCCCAGTCAGGTTTAGCAAGGCAGTCCTCCACTTTCAGCTGGTGCAACTTCCACCCTCCCAGCTGCACAAATGGCGGCTAGAGCTTCCAACTGTGCCTCCCGTGTTTTGAACTCATCCCCCAAGGTAGTCACTAACACAGACATGGATGTCCTCATACTCATGCTTAACAGTAATTTTTCTTGTAGCCAGATGACCCTGGTAATGGAATGTGGTGATGGCAGCTGGGCTGTTAAGCAGGGTGATGAGTGGCAGAATTAGCAGGGCTCTGGCTCCCAGGCTGGTCCCTCCTGCTAGCATGGAGCTTTTTCCAGGCTGTGGGCTGAATGTGGTAGGTGGGGCTTCCTTTCTTCCCCAGACTAGCCCAGCAATTCCCCAGGAAGCCAGGCCTCTGCGGCTAATTCTGTCTTGCACCTCAACACGGCAGGAAACAGACCCAAAGCAGGCAGTAACTTGCCTAGATCCCCAGGAGAGAGACGAACTCCTCCTCCCACCTGGAGGCCCTGTCCCAGCTACCTTCACCCCATACCCCAGCACCACTACTGACCAGGGTTCCATCTTCTGGACTCTATGGGCATCTCCATTCTGGGCTCAGCCGTGGTGGAAGTAAGATGTGGTGCCTTGGGAGACCTGGTTGAGCAGGTCTCTGTTTCCTCATCTGGAAAATGTACAAATAACCTGTTGTGCAGGCCTTATAGGGTCCTGATGAGGTTCAAGGGAGAAAGGGAATTTGAGGGTCCTTGCATCTGGCTCTTGTTGATCAATATAATGGTGAGAACAATGGTGATAGTCACATTCAACTGAGTCCTCAGGAGGCCCTGAGGTAGGCGTGGTTTCCACTGCCCTTTCCTGATGAGAAAGCAGCCTCTGGGAGGACCGGCTTCATGCCCAGATGGCAAAGCAGTGAGTGCTGGAGCTGGGAGTGAGTCTAGAATCAGGACTCACTGGAGGTAGTGGGGGTATTGCATCAGCTGACCAAGGCCAGTTAACCAGGGTTTGAGGTTAGTGTGGCTGGGGTGCAAAATGGTTGATGGAGGATAATCTCATTGACCTTGCCCCTGACCCTCACAGTAGGGGACCTCCAAGTTGGTCACCCTGGAGAGGAACCCAGCAAATCTGGGGCAGCAGCAGGTGAGTGTGCCTGTGGTGGGGAGGGGCTGCAGGGAGTCAGAGGACAGGGACTGTCCCTCCCAGCTGGAGGCCTCTACATCAAGCAAGCAGGGGAACTTTCTCCCACAGCTCTTCCCTCCTATGACCACAGTGCCTGAAATACCTCCAGTAGAGAGACCAGAAAAAGGGCCTGGGAGACCTTGGCTCACTGTGGATTTTGGGAAGGGTGAAGCAGGGGACCACATGATCTTATTACTTGCTAATATCCCACCAGAAAAAAAAAAAAAAACAACTGGGGATGCTCGCTGGCTTTGGACGCCAGCTAGGGGAAAAAGAAGGTGAGAATTGGGGGAAGACAGCTGGGGGTCCTTAGTTACTCCAAGTGAAAGACCTGGGTAAGGGGATACAGAAGACAGGAGTGGTGAGATTTCACGGGACAGACCTTGGACAGGCACCTAAAAGTGGGTGCTCATCATCTCTAGCACCCTGATGGCCCAGGCTGTGTGCTGTCTCTGGGCACGTTCCTCACTGATGCTGGACACTGCCATGAAGGACTGTATGGATGGGAGTGAGCCCGGGGCAGGCAGGTCAGGGACCAGGATCCTGAGGCCTGGGAGGAGAGAGCCGAGGATTGAGCCCTTGGATCTCAGCACTCAGCAGACCTCCTCTCATGAGAGCCTCACAGCTGCCCCTGTGAGCTGGGGTGTCAGGCCTATGTCACCTATGAGTGGTGGAGGTTCCATAGCAGCTGCCAGCCTCTGCTTCCTGAGTAGTGATGCTTCAGGGCTGTCTGACTGCAAAGTTGTGTGAGGTTTGGGCTGAGCTGAACTTAGCCTGTCCCTCAGGTGGTGCCCATGAGAGGAGAGGGAAATTGCACCCATGAAAGATCAGACAGGTCCTAAATGGCTGAGCACTTTCTCTTTATGCAAGGCCTCAGTTTCCCTGTCTGTCATGAGAGAGGGTTGAGGCAGAAGGTTCCTAAGCCTCAGTGCCCATGCTGTCTCCTCTGGAGCCCAGAGCCTAACACAGGTCTCAGTTCTGCTTGGTGCACAACCCCTGACCCTCATAGCCTTGGCGGTAGCACAGCATGAGGGCAGGTGAGGAGTGGGGCTAACCATGGGCCGGAGCGCCTTTCTGATGAACCTTGGCTGTCTGCCTTCCAGGGATATTAGGCCAGCACTCAAAAGAGGAAGATGAGCAATTGGGGCCCTCACTTTGGGGGATGTTGGGAATGTGGAAGTCAGAGACCCTCCTAGGCAGGATGCCCCCTGGCTCCACCCTCTGCCTCTTAGATTTATTGGGAGGGTTTGATGCACAGAGAAGGAAGAAACCCATCCCAGTGGAAGGTGGGGGTAGAGGACTGCAATCAATGACAAATTCCTAGAGGAGGGGCTGTTTATATCCAACTCTGAAAACAGGTTGAAGCTGACTGGCATTGAAGAAGAGGGGGCCCCTTAAGAGAAAAGCCCTAGAGACCAGCCCCTGCTCCTCCCACCCCAACAAGTCCCCTTCAGCATCTTCCATCCAGGCCCTGTCAGCATCCTGTCCTTCCCTCTGGGTCCAGGAAATCAAAGTCCTCCAAGAAATGCAGCTGCTTCTGTAACAAGAGAAAACTGTCATCTTCAGACTGAGGAGGAATTTGGGGTTTGGTTCAGGTCCATTGAAAAGCACAGTTGGAATAAAACTTGGGGGTAGCAGATATTCAGAGGGTAGGAGGAGACTCTCTCTTATGGCCAGCTTCAGACAGCCTGTGGCCATGGCTCCCTGGTCAGCAGGAGACCATGTTGCATGGGGACCCCTGGGCAGGCACTGGGAGGGAGGCCTGAGGTGTGGCTCCTGCAGCGTCATAGTTACTGCTCTTTCCTGCAGTGACAACCTGTCCTGCCCACTGAGCCTCCATCCCAGTAGGCCAGCAACACCCTCAAGGCTAAGAAGATGAGGCCATGAAGAATCTCAGGGCCAATGAGTGCCCACGTGGTAGGTGCAGAGTGCCTCAGGGCTCAGTGAAGTTTGGGCTGAGCAGGGGCTCTGGGCTTCCAACTCCACTGTGACTAGCACTGTGATTGGGGCAGCCTCACTGCTCAGGAACTTGGGGCACCATTGTCACAAATATAAAACACTCTTCCAATCTTTTTCTTTTTTATCTTCCTCTGTAATCACTGCTCTGTTAGTGTTTTTATTCAAATTAATAAACATATGTTATACAGTGTATATCATTGTTCCTCATGATTTCTACACCATACTGTATGATTCCAGTCATATGAGGTACTTATGGTAGTTCCATTCATAGAAACACAAGGTAGAAGAGTGGTTCCCAGGGGCTATAGGGAGGGTAACAGGGAGGTATTGTTTAATGGGCACAGTTTTGGTTTTGCAGAATGAAAAATATAACATTTCCTATGAATGTGGATGATGGTTGCAAAACAATGTAAATGTACTTAATTCTTTTGAACTGCACACTTAAAAATTGTTAAAATGGTTAATTTTATATATATTTTACCACAATATAAAAATACTTAAAAAATAAACAGACTATAGCTATATGCAACAGCATGAATGAATATCACAAATATAATGTCTCATAAAAGAAAGTTGATGTAAAAGTATACATACTATATAATTTCATTCATATTAAATCCAAAAATCAAACAAAACTGAGGTTCTGGCTTCTACTCATTGTGGAGTAGCTTGGTGAACTAACACTCTTACAAATAACAAACATGAAACCAGGATAAAAATACTATATATTATTATAGAAATCCATCTACATATAATATAAACATGATATATGTGTGAATAAGAACTAAATGAGGATTTCACCTGTGCCCACTGTAGGGGAGATAGGTAATAAAGTTTCAGTTCAGCCCAGTAACACCTTAAAAAAAAAAAAAAAACACTCTTCAAATAAACACAACCAAATCCAGAGTCTCTATAAATATCCTTTTTAGTTTGTAGTACACAGTTTTGCAATTAATGAGACCTGTGAAGAAACATGAAAACGTAATCCATACAGAAGATAAAATGCTGGCAGTAGAAGCTACCCCAATATATCCAAGATATTGTAATCAGAAGACAGGGATTTAAAGGCAGCTATTATATATGCGTTCATGGGGATAAAGGAAAATAGTCGCATTACAAATGAACAGATGTGAAACTTCAGCAGAGAAATGGAAATTATGTATATAAAAAAGAACCACATAGAAAGATAAGGAGATGAAAAAATATTTTGAGCTTATCCACAGATTAGAAACAGAAGACACAGCAATAGAAATGATTCAATCTGAAGAAAAGAATTTAAAGAAAATAGAGCCTTAGAGACCTGTGGGATAATTGAGTCTGAGAAAGAGGAGAGAGACAGACAAATCAAATGAGGTTCAAAATAAATCACCAACTGGTAAGTGAATACTTTCAAAAAATTTTCCAAGACCTTAATTTTTATATGCAAAAGGTCAATATACTTTTGCATATACAAAAACTCCCCCAAAATAAATACATAAACAATATACAAATACAAAAACAATATACAAAAACTCCCCCAAAATAAATACAAATAAATACAAATAAAATCATACCAAGGCCACATTGTGACTGTGGAAACTGGCAAGGCAGGGCTTTCAATTGACTTGTTATGATTTCTAATATTTACTATTTATAATAATGGAAAGCAGAGTTTTTTTTTTCTTGGAGAGTCTGACAGGCATAGATGACTGACAGGTATTAAAGGCAGATGACTTTTCAGCCTTCTCTTACATTTTCAATTTCTTACCTTGGAAATTATTTGTTTCTTCAAAATCCTGCAGTAAAATTAATGCTCCAGAAAATGTCCCAGGGAGAGTCTGCTCTGGTGCATCCACCCTGCACGGAGCTGAGGCTGCACCTACACTAGTTTCAGAAGTGTGTAGTTGTGGAGTACTTAGAGTTAATCTGAAAAAGTAAATGGAAAAATGGATTCAGATAATTATCACTGTTAAGTTCCACCAGCAAAGTATTGAAAGTGGTTATAAAGGGATATTTAAAAAGCAAAATTAAAAGATTTTCTAAGGGAGCCCTATTCACAGCAGAAATGCAGACACTGAACATGACCTCACCAAACAAACTTCCCTTATGTGTTGGGAGGGACCAACGGGCCTTCTGGTCTTGCTGGCCTGCGTTAATTATGGCAGAGAAGTCCATACTAGTGAAACGGGAAAAGTTCACTTGTCCCTTTTGCAGGGCGTGCGATGGGGGTGTGACTTGCTTCTTCAGTGCCCTGCTGCTCAGACCTCTAGGGGAGCATACAGAGGGGCAGGCTATGGGGCTCTGACCCCATGGCAGTGATCTAGGGGTGAATGTTTACAGCTGAAGCCCCACTGGATGTGTGTTACAACTCTTAGTTTAGCTGTCCGTAGGCGACTTGTGTTAGCTCAATTAGACCCCTGCTTTATTGGAAGGACGGAGGGCTCTATGTATCCTGGGGTTCTTGCCTTGGTGTACTGGAAGAATTGGATCACATGTGGGCTTGGAGAATAAGCGCGAGGTTTTATTGAGTGGAAGTAGCTCTCAGCAGATGGGGGAGGCAGAAGGGAGATGGTTTCCCCCCTGGAATTGGGCGCCCGGGGGGCCTGGGTCTCTGGCCAAACCACCTCCTTCTCCCGGTGGATAGCCTGCTGGACTGCTGGAGTCTATCCTGTGCTCTTCCACAATACTCCCCTCCATGCCCAGAGGACGTCCAGCCACCTGTGTGTCTGCCTGTTAGGGCCTCAGGGATTTTATAGGCACAAGATGGGGGCGTGGCAGGCCACGGTGGTCTTGGGAAATGCAACATTTGGGCAAGAAAACAAAAATGCCTGTCCACCTAGGTCCGTGGGGGTGGAGCCCTAGCCAGGGACCATGCCCTCCTCTAACTCATACTTCCCTTCCCCCTTCCGTATCATTTAAAGGGACCACGCTCTTCCCTTCCCAGCAGTTCCCTTCCTTATCACTAGGACCCCAAGACCTGGGAACCAGCCTGGGTGGGGGTCAGTGGTGGATGTGGCCCCAAAAGCAGTTTAGGGGGTCCCTTCCTTGTGGCTGTTTCTTGACTGGATGGAGCAGTGTTCAGGCCTTTCCCCGGTGACGTTTTCTCCTAATAACGTCACAGGCCTTTCTCATGTGACTTTATTACAGCGGCTGGAGCGTCCCTGTGAGAGGCCTGACCCACGTGTGGGGGGTGCAGCCAGACCGGGGTGCTCCTGGGGTGCAGAGGATTCGTGGCAGCACGGAGAGTCCGAGGGAAAGGTGACTTTGGAAAGGCAAGTTCCAGGTTACTAGGACCGTGTATATTCACTTCTGGCAGTGAAATGACGGTTTCAGACACTACGAGGGAACTTCCCGAGTAGGATACAAAGAAAACCTGCAGCTGCCAGGTCCACGGGCTGATAGCCCCACCTCTACGGAGGAGGCTACACAGCGCATGCCCGAAGGGCGGGACAAGGTGGGGGGTGCTGAGGGGAGGGGTGGGGCAGACGAAAGGGGCCGTGTGCGCCTACCTACTGGAGGATCAACGTTACCATGGCAACCCTAAGGAGACTGTGAGAGTCTCTGGGGTCCTTGCCGGCCTGCAGAAAATCAAGCTTTGAGCGGGAAGCTTCGAGGAGACACAGTGTCACAATTACAAGGTGAGACCAGATGCCCTGGCCCCGCCGTCTCCTCGCAGGCAGGAGAGGTTTGGGAACACCCACGCTTCCCTCAGCAAGGCAGAACTGCACTGGACGCATGGAAGCGTGATTTGGAAAGCGGGACCTTCGTATGGAATGTTGGAAGTTGTAGTATCTGTTCCACTCCCAGCCTGTTGGTCCTAGGGCTGCGGACTATAATCCCAGCACGCATTGGGTTTGGGTAAGCGACTGAAGCATCCAGGTGAAGAACTGGCATTGCTTCTACCTGTGGAGAGAGGACACCTGTAGGCTGCACGATTGACTGTGAATTTAGGAGGAGGATTAAAAGTTACCTGGCAAACAGTAGGCATCCTACAAATACTGATTTTTTCCCCCTCTTTAAAAAGTTTGATCTCTTGTTAGATGGTGTTGAATAATACAGAAATGGCAGGTATGAATGTGATTGGTGCTTAAATGCACACAGTTCCCCATACCACAAGAGGAAACACAACCACAGCCTGATCATTAGGACCAACAGCAAAATAAGTTTGCCTTTAATCTATTCACTCCATATCTAAACTTTGATCAAGCCCATGGACATACCTGAAGACATGGGGTTTCTTTCTTCTGGGCACCATCATCCTTTGATCAGTGTCTGCTCTGTGAAACAGGATTCCCCCTAACTCACCAACCAGCAGATGGGAAGTAGTAATCTACCCGTGGACACTTCCTGCTTGCAGCCCACTGCTCTCTCAGGTTACCACTTTCAGATGTTGCAAGGATGGGGTACTCCCTTGCCTCTGAAAGCGAATGGCGGGTGGGGGGTGTGGTTCAGCACTCAGAGCTTCATTTCAATGTGGCAGCCACTGACCATTGGGACCACTGAGCCCCTGGAATATGGCTGGTCTGTATTGAGATGTGCTGGAAGTTTAAAATACAGAGTTTTATGGTTTTTCTTTATGTGTGTGTGTGTGTGTGTGTGTTTAAAAATGGCTTTTATTTGTATGTCATTGCACATTCCTAATACAGTGATTTCTTGAAATCACAGTATTTTGTAAACATAAGATTTATACTTTAACCATACCCAAAGTCTATTTTTATTTCTTGACAGAATTGCTTTTCTTCCAAAAATTAGTCAAGTGCAATTTTGCCCAATATTTAATGCGCACTAGAATTAAAGCCTATGAAACTAAGTAGTAGTAGCAGATGCAATTATCAAACCTTCCGTTTGAACATATTCACTTTCAAATTTAACTTCTTATTTCACCCCATTTAACAACATTACTTTCTTTGAAAATTACCCAGTTAAGCAAAGAAATTTCAAATTTCTTTGAAAATTATCCATAATATGGTACAGGCCACTAGCATTAACTAGGCAGTTGCCAAGATATCAAGATGCCTGCAATCTAACGAGATCGAGAAATCTACAGATGCCCACAGCAAACCCAGCAAACTTCCAGGTTTGCTCGTGTTTCAGCGGAAAGCTTTGCAACAGTTCCTCTTATCTCATTGTTTGCTTTCTGTATAGGCTGGGGCTTTCTTTAGCGATGCACACAATTTTGCAGTACTGTAAGAGTATCAGGAAAATGTCCTAATCTGGCTTGCCCGGCCTCTCACCTCTGTGGTGCTCTGCATCATGGTGCTTTGTCACCTTGTATTGCCAAATAAGACTGCCCACTCAGAGCACTAGGCAGCGCAAGAAGGCCAGCACGGCCCCCGAGGAGCGAGATTCCAGGAGGCTGAAGTCTCCAAGGGTGAGGAGTAAGGGGAACGGGGGTCTGTGGCCATGAAAGATGCTGAGTTTGCAGCTGTTGCTGCCCGATGATGGCATTCAAACAGGTGCCATGGTAACCTGTTTGGCACGTTCGACAGCCTGGGCCATCTGTCGTTGATGTTCCCATCCCAGAAATGGGATGACTTTTGCACAAATCGTATTCAATCTCTTGGCGATTAGAGTCCGTTTATGCATTTCAATGTTTAATCCAAGCCGGGCGCGGTGGCTCACGCCTGTAATCCCAGCACTTTGGGAGGCCGAGGCGGGTGGATTACCTGATGTCGGCAGTTCGAGAAAAGCCTGGACAACATGGTGAAATACCGTCTCTACTAAAATTATAAAAGTTAGCCCGGCGTGGTGGCGGGCGCCTGTAATTCCAGCTACTCAGGAGGCTGAGGCAGGAGAATCACTTGAACCTGGGAGGTGGAGGTTGCAGTGAGCCGAGATCGCACCATTTTACCCCAGCTGGGTGACAAGAGTGAAACTCCATCTAAAAAAAAAAAAAATCCCTCCAACATCAGTGTTTAATCCATATGACATTTTATAATACATCACATAGCGCCTCTGCATTTGACTTTTCACTTGCCAGTTTCTCACATTTTAAGGATGTGATACCGTGCTTGCAGGAACGGGAATTCCCCTTTAATCCGGTCCAGGGACCCCGGGACAGTGAACTTGAAGGGCTGGTCTGCAGCCTGGTGCCGCATCGGGTGCCAGATCTGCGGAAACATCGCTCTGGCGGCTGCCGGGGCTCTGTTCCCGGGCAGCTCAATTCTGCGGTCAATTTCCAACTTTAGTCCCGCCGAGGAAAATTAAGCACGGAAGCCGGGCAGAAGCGGGTAGCGCAGGGGGTGTGCTCGGCTTGGCGCACCTGCCACTCGGCCCCGCGGCTGTTCCTGCTCGGTAGGTACGGGCTCCCTTCCTCAGGGCCACATCGCTGGGCGCCCCAGGCCCATCTGCTCCAAGAACCTGCGCGGCGACGCCGGGCGCCGGGGGGACTGTGCCCTGGGGCTGCGCTCCAACCCGCGGAGCTCAGCCGCCGGGGCGGGAAGATGGGGACGCGGTGACTCCAACTGCACTCCCTTCGGCGATCCGCCTGTGTGGCGCCAGTCCTTGGCAAACCCTGGCCCGCTGCGTTTCTTCGCTTTTCTGGTCCGCCTCCTCTCCGGGATTTCCCCGCGGCTGCGGCGGCGGCTGCGGCGGGCGAAGTGAGTGCGGGTGGCGCCGCGGCCCCGGCTAACCCCACACAAGCAAACCCAACGCTTTCGGGGCGACTCCCCCAAGGCCCGGTTGCGCCTTCGGCCTGGTGCTCGCGGGCTCCCAGGACAGGGCAGGGAGCGAGGTTGAGGCTGCGGCGGAGGCTCCCGGCGGGTTAGCGAGGGATGACAAGGCGGGGAACGCGCAGAGGGTGTGCCGGGGGGCGACTCCGCACGCCTGGTGCGACCAGCACTTGGTGTTCTCAGCGGTTGTATAAGCCCTCCTGGCCCGACGGGGCTACTCCGCGGAGGGCTGTCCCGCAGCTGCCCGCCTGGGACGCATCAGGGCGCCACGCATCGCTACCACTCGCCCCGCACCGCTCCCACTCTCTCCGCACTGTCGGCCTGGCAGCTCCGGACCCTTCTTCCGATCCGCTTCTTCCTCCGTCTTTCTTTCTTTCCTTCCCTTCCTGCGTCTCTCCGCTAAGGGCGCTCCAGCCTGCCGCTAAGTTCTCTCACTACCCGAGGGACGACATTCAGGAGACTGTGGGGGAAACGGCAGCAGTGCGCTCCACCGCTTGGCCTTCCTCCCCGGCGGGCAGACTCCGCCGGCGAGTCCGCAGTCGTCAGGGCGGCAGGGCCAGCTAGGGGTTTGGGCGCCGCGGCAGGGCGGAGGACGGGGCTGGTGGCTCCAGTCCAGCCGGCCGTGAGAGGGTTGGGGTGGCGCTGTCGGCGGCCTCCGGGACGCGGGGCACAGGGTCCCTGCCGCCGCCGCTGCTACTCTGGCGCTGGTTCCATTAACACGCGGCTTCACACTCCGGAGCTAAAGGGCGCCGGCCCTGCCCAGCCCTGCGCGGGGGGTGAGCGAGCGCGGAGCCGGAGCGGGACGTGGGCCCCGGGCTGTTGGGCAAAATACAGAGAGTTTTGAAGATTTAGTACCAAAAATTAATTTTTAAATAATGTTATATTGATCACATACTAAAATGTTAATATTCTTGATATATTGGGTTAGGTAAATTTTTACAATTAGTGTTACTGGTTTCTTTGATGTGGCTATTAGAAACTTTAAGGTGACACACTTAGCTCAATTTTATGTTTATCGGACATTGCTGCCCGAGAGGACTGACTTCCTTTTCAAAGCTCAGGCTGCCTTTTCAAAACACCAGAGGCCAGGAAAGTTATGAAATCTGAAAATTTGAAATAATAATTATTACATTGTTTCAATTTGTGAATAATATGTGTATGTATATACGTATAATTCATAAATGGATATAATGTTATATACAAGGTTAAATACAAATGCCCTCTGGGCAGGTCATGTCCCAGTTCTGGGAGGAAGCCCCGCCTGCCATGGGCTGCAGCCCAGAGCCTCATTTAGGTCCGATTCAGCCCCTTGTCTGAGCGCATCTTCCGCATCTCCTGTAGCTCAAGGGGAGGGTGCGGGGCTTCTAGCCCTATTCAATCAGGAGCGCGGAAGTGGGAATTATCCAGTCAGGAGCGCAGCTGGAGAGGAGGGTGTGGCTTCCACCGTCTGGCGGGGCCTTTGTCTCCGGTCTGGCCGCCCGGCTCCCATTCCGCCTCATTGTTCTCTCCTTGGCTCAGGAGGCACTGGGTGGCTCTGCCACAGCCTCTGCCGCCCTGTGACCTTGGAGATCCTTAAGCAGGATGCCAGAACGTTCCGGAAGCCAGGAAATAGTGAGCCCAGGGGCTGGGAGTCTCCACACGGGGTTGGGGGCTGGCTGCTGTCGGCGGGAAACGGCTGTGGTGGGACTCGAGCTCCTGGAAGTCAGCTCCGGAGTCTGTGGACTGAGTCCCTGCTGGCTCAGCTGGGCCGTCAGAACCCTCCGGCTGCAGGGCGGGACTGGAGCAACAACTGCGACCCTGGGCGTCCTGTCCGGTCCCGGTTTTGTGTGATGATCTGGAGCCCTCTCTGGGCTGCTCTAGGAGGGCGGGAGGGTCACCAGGGGAGACCCCGACTCGGCGTGTGCGGTTCCTGTGTGGAAGGAGCTGTGGTTGGTGGGGTCCCAGCTCTTCTTGTTCTGTTAAAAATTAAACTGAGGCTCTGTTAAAGAGTTTATTTGAGCAAACAGCGGGTCATGAATTGTAGAGCCCTCGGCCATGGTTTGTGGTTTTGGGGTTCTCTGGAGGGGCTTGAAGGAAAGGCTTTTATAAGGTTCATTCAGTAATTCATTGGGTGCAGTTATGTATTCGCCTTATTTGGACTATCCAGGTGGAAATTTCCTGGGTGTGTAATCAGAAGTTAATTGATAGTTTGTGGGTAGTTAAACCTGAATTTTCTTTTAAGTTAGTAACTTACAAGAAAATACATTAGCGTTAGGTTTGGTTTTCTTAGGTAGAAACCCAGGGCACTACAGCCACTTCAGTCTAACTCACTCCTATTTAATTATTTTAATACTCCACAGTGGGGAAATGTTTTCCTTTGCATTTTCCATATGTTTGGCAAACAGGATCTCCAATCCACCACCCTGTTCGCTCAGCCCAACTGTTCTAGGGCTGGCAGTAAAATCCTAAATTTCCAGTTTCCTCCCCATACTCCCAAATGTCAACTTGAAAGATAAGGTAAAATAGTTTCACAGAAGCAAGAAGGAAGTAGCATTGAAAATAATTAAATGTTTAGTTTCGTATTCCATTTGTTAAAAATTATTTACTTTTTTCTTTCTCTGTGTATGTGTACTAAGTTTCTGAGGTCTGTTTATTTCTTTTGGGTGATTTCAAATGAAGTTTTAGCGGTTTTAAGAATGCTACTACAGAAAAGAAATAAGAAAATATTTTCCATTATTGTAGAAAATGTATACATTTCCAGAAAAAAAAGTCTAGTAGATAAATTGATAAAGCACAAAGATTCACTAAAACATCAATTCCTCTTTCTTCGCAAGGTGAGGGATTTGTTTCTAATGACAGTAGTAGTTTTTAGTTTGTTTTCTTTTTGTTTTTGTTTTCTGTACTTTGAAGATTAATGCTAAATTCTATAGGACAACCTTGACAACACCTAGAAATACTCAAATGTGACTATCTGCTTACTGAATAATGTATTATAAAAATAATAATTAAATGGAATTCTTTTGCCTGAAAGAAATAGACATGTGCCTCTTTACATAAGGGTACCAATCTCATTGATAAGGCTTCCTCATGAGCTCATCAATTCTAGTTACCTCCTAGAAGTGCCCCATTTTTTTTTTTTTTTTTTTTTTTTTGAGATGGAGTCTCACTCTGTCGCCCAGGCTGGAGTGCAGTGGCGTGATCTCAGCTCACTGCAACCTCTGCCTCCCATGTTCAAGCGATTCTCCTTCCTCAGCCTCTTGAGTAGCTGGGATTACAGGTGCCCACAACCATGCCCCGCTAATTTTTGTACTTTTGGTAGAGATGAGGTTTCACCTTGTTGGCCAGGCTGGTCTCGCACTCCTGACCTCATGTGATCCACACACCTCAGCCTCCCAAAGTGCTGGCATTACAGGCGTGAGCCACTGCATTCAGCCAAAGTGCCTCCTCTTAATATCATCACATTGGGGTTAGGATTTGATCATATGAATTTCGGGGGATATATAAACATTCACTCTATAACACTGTCTAATAGTTCTCTATGATATCTTGACTATAGACATTTGTCTTCTCTTTGAGTTTTTAGAAGTAGTTTTTCTAAAACTCATCAATAAAAACAAACAATTGTGAATTTCATGGAACTTAAGACACTAGATCTATTTAGGAAAACTTGCATCATGGTGATGTTCAGTTCTCTTTCTAAGAACATGTACCATCTTTCCATTTATTTCATTATACTTTGATGTCTTTTAATGTATGCTTTTTCTTATGTAATCATTTTATATCGTTAGAGATATTTTGGGACTTCAAAAAATTAGTTTTAATGGGTTATGTTAACTTTAAAAATTTAACTTCAAGGTCTTGGTAGCAATTGAAAATGCACTGAGATTTGTATATTGAGTTTGGATCATAAAATCTTATTACAAATATTACATATAAGGAAAATACAGATATTTGCACAGTCAACTGTGCACTGTAAATGGTGCATCCACATAATGAAAACCAGGCAAAGACTTGGAAAACGTCTTCACACCACACACCCTGCTTGAAATAATTTTGTTGTTCTTGTTGTTGAGATGGAGTCTTGCTCTTGTTGTCCAGGCTGGAGTGCAATGGCACGATCTCGGCTCACTGCAACCTCTACCTCCCGGGTTCAAGTGATTCTCCTGCCTCAGCCTCCCGAGTAACTGGGATTACAGGTGAATGCCAACACACCCCACTAATTTTTGTATGTTTAGTAGAGACAGGGTTTCCCCATGTTGGCCAGGCTGGTCTCAAACTCTTGACTTCAGGTGATCCGCCTGCCTTGCCCTTCCAAAGTGCTGGGATTACAGGTGTGAGCCACCTCACCTGACCTTGAAATCAGTTTTCAAGGTTGAGTTGTCCAATTTCTCTGCAGATAGAGTCAGCATTGTTAATTGTAAAATGCTTTGCTTGCTTTTCTTCATACATTTATGACCTGTGTATGCATCTCTATGTTAATATGCTTTATTTTTACATGTGTTTATGAAAATGTTATTCTGTATGTGATATTCCTTTTTGCACAGTTGTTAATCTTTCATGGAATGGTCATTTATTTGCTTTTTAATTTAATATATTTTATTTTTTAGGGCGGTTTTAGGTTTACAAAAAGTTTGATCAGATAAATTATTACCCATATACTTGTCTTTAACTCATAATTTCCCCTGTTTTTAATGTCTTACATTTGTATAGTGCATTTATTACAATTGATGAACCAATATATTACGTTTGATGGGGTTGAGAATTGATGAAGCAATAGATTGTTAACTAAAGTTCATACTTTACATTAGGGTTCACTCTTTGTGAAAAATTTCATCATAGTTACATGGGTTTTGAAAAATTCATGTGTCATATATCCATCATAGTGTCATACAGATGAGGTTTACTGCCCTGAAAATCCCATGTTCTACGCACTCATCACTATTTCCCTTTCCTTATTCTTTTTCTCGAAATTTCTGACAACCATTGATCTTTTTACTGTCTCCATAGTTTTACCTTTTTCAGAATGTTATTTTTTAGCTTTCCCAGAAAATCATTTTTTATGTAGCCCTATTAGACTGGTTTTTTTTTCTTAACAATATGCATTTAAGGTCTCTTCATGTCTTTTTGTGGCTTGATAGTGCAGTTTCTGGATAATATTTTATTTTATGGGTGTTCAACAGTTCACTCATTCACCTATTAAAAGGTATATCTTGATTGCTTCTAGTTTTTGGCAATTATTAACAAGATTGCTATCAATGTCCCCGTGAAGACTTGTGTGGACATCAGTTTTTAACTCATTTAGGTAAGTACCCAGACATGCAATTGCTAAATTGAATGTTTATCTTTGTAAGAGCATGTCAGACTGTCTTCCAAAGTGGCTTTTTATCTTTCTTTCATAGGAAAAATACATGAGACTTCCTGTTGCTTTGCATTTTCTCCAGCATTTTTGGTGTTAGTGTTTTGGGTTTTAGCCACCCTACTAGGTATATGGTGGTACCTCACTGTTTTAATTTACAACTCCCCAATGACATGATGTTGAGCTTGTCATATGCTTATTGCTTTCTATCTTGCATGAGGTGTCTCTCCAGATATTTTGACCATATTATAATTGGTTGATTGTTTTCTTTCTGAGTTTTAATAGTTCTTTGTATATTTTGACTACCAATTCTTTATCAAGTGTGTTTTTTGAAAAATATCTTGTTCCAGTCTGCAGTTGTCTTTTCATTCTCTTAACAGTACCTTTGGCAAAACAAAATTAATTCCAATAAAGCCCAATTTATTAGTTTTCTTTTTCACAAATCATGCATTTGGCATTGCATCTAAAACCTTATGGCCACACCCTAGGTGGTTTGTGTTATCGTCTAGAAGTTTCAAACTGTGGATTTTATGTTTAGATTTATGATAATTTTGAGCTAATTTTGTGAAAGTTGCAAGGTCTATGTCTCCTTTATTTTTTGTTATATGGATGTTCAGATGTCAAGCAATAATTGTTGAAAGAATTATATTTTTTCCATTGAATTTCCTCTGTTCCTTTTTCGAAGATCAGTTAACTGTATTTATGTGCATTTATTTCTGGGTTTTCTGTTCTATGGTGTATTTTTGTATTCTTTTTCAAATAAAACACTGTCTTGATTACTCTAGCTGTATTAAGTCTTGAAGTGAGGTAGTGTGAATACTGTCAATTTCTTCTTCACTATTCATTGACAGTTCTGGAGCTTTTGCATTTCTGTTACCAGTTGAGGGTAGTTGTCCAGCTTCTTGGCATTTTGAACAAAGAATTGGACAAAATGCACATACAAAGCAAGGCAGCAAAAGCAGAGATTTATTATAAACGAAAGTATACTCCAGAGGGTGGGCGTGGGCTTGAAAAAATGGCTCGAGTGTCAGTTACAGAATTTTCTGGGGTTTAAATACCCTCTAGAGGTATCCCATTGGTTCACTCTATGCAAATGAAGTAGTGACCCATGACCAGTCTGATTGGTTGTGGGAGGGGAACAGTAGGCCCGCGACCAGTCTGATTGACTGTGGGAAGGAACCAAATGGGGGTACTTTCATTTTTCAACTGCCATGCAGAAGGAGGGGTTGAAAAGAGAGTGGCCTCTCCTATCCAAATTAGCACGAATCAACCTTAGGTTCCCTGTCTCCAGACACTATTCTCCTGCCTCATTTCTATATAACCTTTAGAATCAGTTTTTTGTATAAGTTGTTAGGATTTTTGTTGGGATTGTGTTGAATCTGTAATTCAAATCCAGGAGACCTAACCTTAAAACAATATTGAGGCCTCCTATCCATGACATAAAATGTATTTCCATTTATTTAGACCTTCTTTGATTCTTTTAATTAGAAATGTATAATTTTTGTCAAAAGGTCTTTGTTATATTTCTACACAGGAGTTTGTTTCTCTCTGTTTTTCTCAGTGTCATAGTAGTGTTGTGTTTTTCATTTCATATCTACTTGTTCTTTGCTGATATACAGGAAAACGTTTGACTTTTCTATATCAACCACATATTCTACAACCTGATTATTATTATCTCTTAGTAGTTCCAGGAGTTCTTTGTTTGGTCATTTGGGATTTTTTTTACATAGACAATTATGTCATATGCAAACTAAAACAGTTTTATTTCTTCTTTCACAATATCAATGTCTTTTTTTCTCTTTTCTTGCCTTATGTTTTTTTCTGCAACTATTAATAGAATTAATTTAATAGAATTAAATGATTTATGTTGTTTAGCTTTTTGTTGTAATGGATTACATTAACTGCCTTTCCTACCTGTAACAATTTTCACTTGATTGTAATGTATAATTTTTTTTTTTTTTTTTTTTGAGATAGGGTCTTGCTCTGTGACCAAGGTTGGAGTGCAGTGGTGTCACCTATTATAGTTCTTTTTATACATTTTTAGATTAGATTCGGTTTCCTACTATGTGGGATATGATAAGGTTTCTCTTCAAATAGCCTGATCAGTCCTTTATTCTTTAATTCACAGTACCACCCCCTTCCCTTTCCTTCTCTTTTCTTTCCTTTCTGCTTTTGCTACATGCCCAGGCATGTCACAGTACCAGGCGTTATCAGTCCAGCTCACATTCCTTTCCTTATTTGGGAAGAAGACTAGCTCTCTAGCTCATCGCAGACACCCCTTCCCCCTCTCCCCTCTCTCCCTTATGTGCCCACCTTATCTAAAGAAAGTTCAAATGTTTAGTCAACCAGGTCTAGTTTAGATTGTGTGGCCTGACTCCAGCCAATGGGGAAAGGGCACAGGGGCAGGATTTGTGTCAGGGATAAAAACTTTCATCCTCTTTTGTCCTTGGCGACTGGTCAAGGAGAAGCACCCCTCTGCACAGAAGTAAATTTGCTTTGCTGAGAAATCCTTTGAGTGCTCGTTTTCCTTAAGACTCCAAGCTTTAGTTCCAACAATTCTTGATGCCCAACGTGAAGTGAGCATTCTCCTTTGGGAGGGGGCCTTTGGTCACCCCACCCACGGGGAGACACATCCCACTGTCTAGTCATGGTGGCCACGGGGTGGGGGATCAGGACCCACCCATTGTGACAAATAAATCCAGGTTCTCAGCAACGTGGGGAGGAGAGGCTTGCAAGACCGCGGCGATCAGGGGACCAGGTAACTCTTGTGAACAGACCAAGGTAGGAAACCTCGCAAGAGTGACAAAGTATTTCCTTGGTGGTCAGGACAACATTTTGGAGGTTGAGAGTGTGTGTGAATGGTGCTAAGCATTATTGTGTGTAGAGAGTGAGTCTTCTCTGTGGTCTTATGCTGCCACATATTGGCTTGGGGCAGGAACAGTCAGAGTGGACAAAGTGAAAGAAGGGTACAAGGAACCTCCAGTAGGTGGAGCTACAGGATAGGCAAGAAACCCCTCTGGGAGGGACTGAGCCTTCACACAGCCACTGGAAAGGGGAGAGTGAGGCACCTCTAATAGGAGAGGTTGGAATCACCTCTTAAAGCCTCAGTGAGCCTCTGGGACGAGGAGGAAAGAGGAGGGTAAGACACCTCTAGTGGGAGAGGTTGGAACACCCATAACCTCTGAGACGGGAAACGTTTCAAGTAAGACAGGAAAGATAAAGAGTCGAGAGAGATGAAATTCCTTCTGATGGTCTCTTGGGGCTTATGTTAAAATATTGGAAAGATAATGAAAGAACTAAACATAAACAGAAGCAGCAGATGATAAAATATTGTTGTTTTATTTGGGTTTGACAACCCATCCTTAAACCTTCACTTTTCTGGCCAAAATTTGGGTCTAATGAGGAGTGGATTTATCAGCTTTTAATCAAACATGTTAATGATAGGAGCCCTGTCTCCCAGGAGGAGATAGATTATGCTCTTTGTTGGAAACAGGGACCTGTCCTCCTTTACTCTCTAAAACTTGGAGGGAGCAAGCCAGAAACCAACCCCTCTGAGAGAGGAAGAGTCCCCGTTCCTAGGCAACCACACCCATCAGCACGTGCGGCCCTCTAGATTATCTTCCTCCACTTCCTCCATTTAGTGCCCCCGAACCCATTCCTCCAGCTGCTGTTCCATATCCTCCGGCTGCCGCTCCTCTGGCTGCCATTTCAGGCCCCTCCCCGACCTGTGCCATTCCCTTGGCTGCCGCTCCTCCTGCTGCCATTTCAGGCCCCTCCCCAACCTGTGCCATCGCTCTGGCTGCTGCTTCTCCAGCTGCAGCTGCCGTGTCCCACCCCTCCCTCGCCTGTGTCCCTTGCTTGTGTTCCATTTCAGCGGCTGCTGCTGCAGATCTCTCCTCCACTTCTGGTGTCCCCCTGACTACCGCCCCACATCCTTCCCTTGCTCATAATACTCCTCCACCCTCCAATCCTGACTTTATGGAATTACCATCTCATGAGCCTGTCCTTCCACAACCTATTAAGTAATCCTCCTTAAAGGGCCTTCAAGGTGAGATAGAGGAATGTCAAAAGGATATTCAAAACTTCCCATTTCCCTCCATGCCTAAAGAGCCAGATCCAACTTTTTTTCCTCTAAGAGAAGTACCAGAGGGAGGGGGAGCCATTGGCTTTGTAAATGTTCCCTTGACTGGTTCAGAAGTCTGGAGTTTTAAAAAGGAGCTTAAGCCATTACTAGAGAATTGATCAATTTCTAGGACCTCAGATATACACTTGGGCCGAGCTGAGGTCCATCTGGACATCCTCTTTTCAGGGGAAGAATGAAATACAATTCGTAGGGCTGCTATGGCAGTTTGGGAACGTGAGCACCCTCCTGGCCAAAACATTCCTCCTGCAGACCATAAATTTCCCACCTGAGACCCCCAGTGGGATAATAACAATGCAAATCACCAGGAAAACATGCAGGACCTAAGGGAGATGATAATAAAAGGAATTTGAGAATCAGTACCCCAAACTCAAAATCTTTCTAAAGCATTTGACATACAACAGGAGAAGGATGAAGGGCCCAATAGATTCTTAGACAGAATGAGGGAGCAAATGAGACAATATGCAGGCCTCAATTTGGAAGATCCCCTTGGACAAGGAATGTTAAAACTCCACTTTGTTACTAAAAGTTGGCCAGACATTTCCAAAAAACTACAAAAGATAGAAAATTGGGAGGACCATCCCCTGAGTGAACTTCTTATGGAGGCTCAGAAAGTATATGTGAGGAGAGATGAGGATAAACAAAAACAAAAGACAAAACTTCTGTTATCCACCTTCCAGCAGATGGCTCCAAACCCATATATTTCTAAGCAGAGCTTTCAGGGAGCCAGAAATTATAAAGAGCCTAAACCCTCCTTTAGAGGACCCAAGCCTCCATCTGGAGGGCTGAGGCCCTCGTTTAACAAGCCCCCTAAGGGGTATAGGGGAGCAAGGTCAGAGAATACTAAGACTGAGGAGGAAGAAGAACAAGATAGAAGCTACAAATGTGGAAGAATGGGCCACTTCAAGAATGTTCTGAACTAAACAAGGAAGGAGAAACCTTCACACTCATGACTTTTGAGGGATAATAGGGGAGTCAGGGGCTCTGCCTCTTTTATTTTGAGTCCCACCAGGAACCCTTGATAAATTTGGAGGTAGGACCTAAATGTGAATTTATCACCTTTTTACTCGATTCAGGGGCTTCATGCTCCTCTATTTGTTTCCCTCCACCTGGTCTTACTTGCTCTTCAGAAGAACTTTTAGTCTCTAGGGTAAAAGGAGAAGGATTTAGGCAAAAATGTCAGAAAGCACTCAAGTCAGATATCAAGATCGATTTACTCATACTCAATTTTTATTGATCCCTGAAGCGGGAACTAATCTATTAGGAAGAGACTTAATGCTGAAGCTAGGCACAGGCCTTCAAGTAGGCCCCAAGGTATTCCTCACTTCATTAAACTTATTCATTTCTGTGGATGAAAAATACATTCATCCTGATGTCTGGTCAAGGGAAGGAAATAGAGGGAGACTGCAAGTCCCTCCGATATATAGCAAACTAAAAACTCCTGGGGAAATAGTAAGGAGAAAGCAATATCCCATTCCTTTAGAAGGCAGGGTAGGGCTAAAGCCTGTAATTGAAAGTCTCATTAAAGATGGGCTTCTTGAACCTTATCTGTCTGCTTACAATACCCCAATCCTGCCTGTCAAGAAACCAGATGGGTCATATCGATTAGTGCAAGACCTCAGAGCTATTAATCAAATAGTCCAGACTACTCAACCATTGTTCCCAACCCTTACACCATTCTTAGAAAAATTGCTTATGATCATCAGTGGTTCACAGTTACAGATTTAAAGGATGCATTCTGAGCATGCCCCTTGGCTGAGGATAGCTGAGATATATTTGCTTTCGAGTGGGAAGATCCCTATTTGGGGTGGAAACAACAATATTGATGGACAGTCCTGCCCCAAGGATTCACAGACTCCCCCAACCTCTTTGGTCAGATTCTGGAACAAGTACTAGAGAAAGTCATAGTCTCTAAGCAAATATGTCTGCTTCAGTACGTGGATGATATCCTTATATCTGGTAAAGATATAAAGGAAGTGGGTGACTTCTCTACACATTTTCTCAACCACTTACAATGTGAGGGGTTATGGGTCTCAAAAGGGAAACTTCAATATGTAGAACCCGAAGTTAAATATTTAGGTCACCTAAGCAGTGCAGGTAAATGAAGAATAGGACCTGAAAGAGTGGAGGGAATTGTTTCCTTACCCCTGCCTCAAACTAAACAAGAACTCAGGAAGTTTTGGGGACTAATTGGATATTGTCATTTATGGATTGATTCATATGCATTAAAAAGTAAACTTTTATATGAAAAACTTACCCAGTGGAAGCCTGACTCTCTTGTGGACTTCTGAGGAAATCCATCAGGTTGGAGAATTAAAAGAGATGCTCATAATCGCCCTTGTTCTAGCTCTACCCTCCCTGAAAAAGCCATTTCACCTCTTTGTTAATGTGAATAACGGGGTAGCTCTAGGAGTGCTTACCCAAGAGCATGGAGGCCAGTGACAGCCCGTGGACTTCCTATCAAAGGTCTTAGACCCAGTCACTCATGGGTGGCCTCAATGTATCCAATCCATCATGGCTACAGCTGTATTAGTTGAAGAAAATAGGAAGCTAACCTTTGGAGGAAAATTAACAGTAAGCATGCCCCACCAAGTTAGAACTATCTTAAATCAGAAAGCAGGAAGGTGGATCACTGACTCAAGGATTTTAAAGTATGAGGCTATCTTGCTCGAAAAAGATGATTTAATATTAACTACTGATAATTCACTTAATCCAGCAGTCTTTCTAACAGGGGACTTAAACTTAAAAAGAGAGCATGCATATTTAGATTTGCTTACCATACAAAGGTTTGACCAGACGGGAGAAACACCCTTCAAGACAGGGGAACACTTATTCATAGATGGGTCTTCCCAGGTAATTGAAGGGAAAACGCATAATGGGTATGCCATAATTGATGAAGAAACTCTTGAAGAAGTAGAGCTAGGAGGTCTGCCCAGATTCGAACTGTTCACATTCAGCCAAGCTTTAGAACATTTACAGAACCAAGAAGGAACTATTTATACTGACTCTAAATATGCCTTTGGAAAAATTTGGATTTAGAGAGGCTTTATCAATAGTAGAGGCCAAGATTTAGTTCGCAGAGAACTAATTGTTTATATCCTCAACAATCTCCAGTTGCCAGAAGAGACAGCTATTGTACATGTCCCAGGGCATCAAAATAACTTTTCTTTCATAAGTTGGGGAAATAACCTCACAGATCAGATAGCAAAACAAATTGCCATTTCTTCCGAAACACCTGTCTTTTACTTAACTCCATGCCTTCCTTCTCCTACTGCAGTCCCCATTTTCTCTTCCACCAAAAAGGAGAAGTTAGTAAGAATAGGAGCGAAAGAGAACACAGAAGGGAAATGGATATTACCAGATCAAAGGGAGATGTTGTCCAAACCTCTCATGAAGGAGGTCTTGTCTCAATTATATCAGGGGACCCACTGGGGACTCCAAGCTATGTTTGTTGCGACTCTCAGGATATATGTGTGTATTGGAATTTATACCCTAGCCAAATAGGTCACAGACAGCTGCCTAATATGCAAGAAAACTAATAAACAAGCCCTAAGAAAATTACCTTTAGGAGGAAGGGATACAGGGCTAAGACCATTCCAAAGTGTTCAAATTGATTACACTGAAATGCCTCCAATGGGTTGCTTAAAGTATGTGTTAGTAATAGTAGATCATTTTACTCACTGGGTAGAGGCTATCCCCTTCTCAAGTGCAACTGCTACCAATGTAGTTAAGGCATTAATTGAAAACATCATACCCAGGTTTGGACTAGTAGAACACATTGCTCAGACAATGGGACCCATTTTACAGCAAATGTTTGAGAATTGGCCCAGGCATTAGACATAAAATTGGAATATCATATCCTTTGGCATCCATTCTCTTCAGGAAGGGTAGAAAGAATGAGTCAAAATCTAAAGAGTCACCTAACCAAACTGGTCCCAGAAACTCAGTTACCTTGGACCAAATGCCTCCCCATTGCTTTGTTAAGAATCAGAACTGGGCTGGGTGTGGTGGCTCATGCCTGTAATCCTAGCACTTTGGGAGGCCGAGGCAGGTGGATCACGAGGTCAGGAGATCGAGACCATCCTGGCTAACACGGTGAAACCCCGTCTCTACTAAAAATACAAAAAAATTAGCCGGGCTTGGTGGTGGGCGCCTGTAGTCCCAGCTACTCAGGAGGCTGAGGCAGGAGAATGGTATGAACCCGGGAGGTGGAGCTTGCAGTGAGCCGAGATTGCGCCACTTCACTCCAGCCTGGGCAACAGAGTGAGACTCTGTCTCAAAAAAAAAAAAAAAAAAAAAAAAGAATCGGAATTGCCCCTCGAAAGGATGTTGGTTCATCTCCTTATGAGATGTTATATGGGTTGCCTTATTTACATTTTACCATTGATGTCCTTACCTTTGAAACCACAGACCAATTCCTCAAAAATTATGTACTTAGTCTATCTTCTACTTTTTTTTCTCTTAAAACCAAAGGTCTCCTAGCACAGACACCAACCCTGGAGTTCCTGGTACATCAGTATCAACCTGGAGATCACTTCCTCATCAAAGGGTGGAAAGAAGGGAAACTTGAGCCAGCTTAGGAAGGATCATATCTAATGATCCTGACTACTGAAACTGCAGTCTGAACAGCAGAAAGAGGGTGGACTTAAGTCCTTTGACACTCGAGTCAAAGAGGCGCTACCGCCACCTTCAGAATCATGGGCCATTGTTCCAGGGTCAAGCCCTACCAAATTAAAGCTAAGAAAGAGTTAACTCTCCTTTACCTATTGTGCTGTCTCTCCCTCTTTCCTTATTCCACTGCTAGCCATTTCGTTATTAGTATAACTAGGTCTGACTCACCCCAAACCATTGTTTTTGATGCTTGTCTTATTACACCTTGTGGGGATTTAAAGAACCAAAGGCAACTAGCTTCCTCAGACAAATATCTCTGCCCTGGCCCCCTAGCTTCCTCTGTTGCCCCTAGTTCTCACCCCTAGTTCTCATCTACAACCAAGACACCGTTTCTTTATTCCCACAGCCTGGGAACCTTGTAGTGATTGGGACTACGTCCTTTGGACCACTCAAAACCAATGTTGGACCTCTATGGGGGTGGGGGGTTTGTGTCAATCTAAAGCCGCTCCTCCACTTTACCAAAGGAACTACTTTCCCTGATTGCCAATCCCACCAATGTAACCCTATTCTCATTTCTTCTATTACCCCTACCTCCACCGATCCTCAGCCTGCCCTCAGTTGCTTCTATGGAATTGTGGCCAATATCAATGGAAAAGATCCTATAGGTATTTTTGAAATATATTATTACTCCTTCTCCTCCTCCTTCCCCACCCCCAAAAGCTTCAGCTGTAAATCAGACATCTGTTATTACTATACCTAATAATAGGACTAAGGTGTCAGTTGTAAAAGTAAATGACTCGAAACAAATCTTAACAATTGAGACAGGATACAAAGATGTAAATGCCTAGCTGGAATGGATTAAATATTTCATCTGCACTTTGAACAAAAGCGACTGTTACGCCTGTGCACACGGTAGGCCAGAGGCCCAGATAGTCCCCTTTCCACTTGGATGGTCTCTCTGTCGACTGGGCATGAGCTGTGTGGTGGCTTTTTTCAAAAATCCCACAGGCTAGGATGATAAATCATGCCAAGCTCTCTCCTTGCTCTTCCCAGAGGTTTGATACCCTGTGGGTAAGCCCCTGAGGGTCATTCAGGCTCCGCCTCTCAATGCCAAGTTTACTTGATGTCTCTCATGGCAGGGAAAACTTGACATTTCTCGGAAGCTTAAAGGGATGCAAAGAGTTTAGGCCCTTTCAAGAGCTTGCCCATCAGTCTGTCCTTAGCCATCCCCAAGTGGATGTATGGTGGTATTGTGGACTTTTACTGGACACTCTGCCAAGTAACTGGGGCAGAACTTGGTAACTGTGCTCTAGTCCAGTTGGCCATCCCTTTCACCCTGGCATTTCATCAACACGAGAAAGTAAAAGCAAAATGCCATGAATCAAGAGAGGTTCCTTATGAGTTCTTTGATCCACAGGTCTATATAGATGCTATCGGGGTTCCACGAGGAGTGCGCAATGAATTCAAAGCTCAAAACCAAATAGCTGCCAGGTTTAAATCTGCATTGTTCTGATGGGTAATTATCAATAAAAATGTAGATTGGATAAACTACATTTACTGTGATACCCAACCTTGTTTTAACCTGCATTAACTCTCCCTTAGCTGAGAGAGCCAGACAGACTCCATCTCGGCTCCTTCACTTACAGCCCCTTACCAACCCCCTTCCTCAAGGACTTAACTTGTGCAAGCAGACTTCCAGCACATCCAAGGATGCAATTAACTGATAAGATACTGTGGCAAGCTATATCCACAGTTCCTAGGAACTCGCCTGGTTGATAGCGTCCATAGCCCCAGCTTTGTGTCCAGTTGATATCACCCAAAGCCCCATGTCCATCATCTTTTAATAGATTTAAAGCCCCTGCACCTGGAACTGTTTGCTTTCCTGTAACCATTTATCCTTTTAACTTTTTGCATGCTTTGCTTCTGTAAGATTGTTTTAACTAGACTCCCCAACTCCCCTTTCTAAACCAAAGTATAAAAGAAAATCTAGCCCCTTCTTTGGGGCCGAGAGAATTTTGAGCACTAGCCATCTCTTGGTCGCTGGCTAATAGACTCCTGAATTCGTCTCAGCGTGTGGAGTTTCTCTGTAACTTGCACAGTTACAGCATTTGGAGGCCCCAGAGAGATTTTATATGCCATCGGGTGTGAGCCGGACTCACTCCGGGCTTCCCTGGACAGATGCCGGCTTATAGGGGCAGCCCCACCTGAAGATGTTCCAGGGACCCCTAGGCCACTGTCTTCCTGAGGGAAATGGATCAACTACTGGTGTGTGTGCCCAACCAAATTCAACTCCTGAGTCCAGTTTTGGTCCAGGGAAGGTAAGTCAGATCTGACCGTGTTTCTCTGAGATGGAAGCGGCCCTGATAAGGGCGTCTGTCTCTGACTCTGTCCATGTTCCAGGATGCTGGAGGACAGAGTCCTGGTTTCTGGCAGGCTGGCCTCTGCGTTAAGACTAGTCTCTCTCTCTCTCTGCCCCTCTCTCTCTTTCTCTCCCTCCCACCCTCCCTCTTTCTCTATCTCTTCTCCTTCTCTCGTTCAGGTCTCCCAGAGACCTGTTTTGGAACGAGAATAAGAAAACTGTTATAAACTCTGTGTGAATGAGTGAGTGGATGTGGAGTTCAAGGGCTCGCACTTGAATTTCCAGTTTGTAGCTCCATGGCAAAAGCTACAGAGTTCGAGTGGGCCCTCGCCTGAGGTTCTGTGGTTACCTCATAAGGCTTAAGGCAGCATCAGGCATAGCTTGATCCAAGCCAGGGGTTTATACCGGCCTGCCAATGCCAAGAGGAGCCTACATCCCCTCCAGGGGAGTGGCCAGGTGGGCATCTGACTGATCCCATCACGGGACCCCCTCCCCTTGTCTGTCTGTAAAAATTGCCATAATTGTTTATATACCCCAGTGTCTATTGTCCTGTTTGGTGTCTATTGTCATGTTTGTGTCTATTGTCCTGTCTGGTGTCTAAGTTTCATATGTCAGGTCATCGATATTGCCATAGACAACTAGGTAAGGACTTCTTCAAGGTCCTCAGTAGTGATTTTCTTTCTTTTTTTTTTTTTTGCTAATTTTTTCTTCTTCTTCTTCTTCTTCTTCTTCTTCTTCTTTTTCTTCTTCTTCTTCTTCTTCTTCTTCTTCTTCTTCTTATTATTATTATTATTATTATTATTATACTTTAGGCTCTATGGTACATGTGCGCAACGTGCAGGTAAGTTACATATGTATACATGTGCCATGCCGGTGCGCTGCACCCACCAACTCGTCATCTAGCATTAGGTATATTGCCCAATGCTATCCCTCAGTAGTGATTTTCTATCACAGAAGGTCAAATCTCTCATTAGTCATTTAGGCTGGCCATCCCAGTCCTGCCTTTTCTGTCAGAAACAAATCAGGTGTTGTTATGAGGAAGAGTGTGGGAAACATTCGCCCGTTTGGGATTTCTGGCACCACACAGATTGCTGGCATTTAGATTGCCATACCCCATGCCCCAACAACTGGTCCATCTTCCCGTTAGACCCATGGTGGGTCAAAAATAGCCACGCTGCAGACCTCCTTGCTCACCTTTTCTGTCATCCCCTAACTTTTCCCGTGCCCTTGGATAAGGCACTGTGCAGAGGAACCTATGCCCATACTGCTCTACTCCGTCCGGAGGTCTGAGCAGGCACGCCTCTGCCAGTTTACAAAGGAAACAGCCTCCTTCCCCCACAGCAGGGGCTCCCCAACCCGCGGGAGAAGAGTGGGAGGTGACGGCGCCGGACCCCCTCCCCCAGGGACCCCCGCTGGCCCCTGGCTCCCGCGCCTTCAGGCATAAAATCTCCCGACTTCCCTGAGCACCAGTGTGTCCACACCCGGCTCAGAAGACAGAGGCCCAGCCTGCTGCGGTGACCTTGGCCCCAGGCCAGGCTTCTGAGCTGGGCTTGCAGCGCCTGATGGGGCCTGAAGGCGGGCAGGGGACCGCGGAGTCAGTCGTCCTGGCTATCCAGCGCTGCCCAGCGTGGCTTCTCCCAGCCTGAGAAGATCCAAGTGGCCCCTTTCCTCCTCATCCCCATCCCTTATGCCGCGCATCTCGTTTTCCTGTGTCACAGCATGTCCAGTTCCTCCAAGACTTGGCTCTGCTCTCCCTCTTAGAGCCCTTAAAAAAAGGCCAAGTTTGATCTTTTTGCCTTCGAGTCGTGGAGACTCCGAAAATATTTAAGCTATAAGTCAAAGAGGAGGGGGGGATCACATATGTCCCACTGGCCTCTGACCTGCTTCTTGTCCTCTCCCTAAATCTTGAAGTGTAAAAAGACAGACTTTATGTGGCAAGAAGCACTGACTATAGCTGTTTCCTGCTTCTTTTGGCTATACTATTTCTGTTCTTCCTGTACTACAGCCCCCTAGGCCGTGAATTTCTCTGTCTGTGCTGGGTTTAATAATTCTGCTCAAACCTTGTTAATTGCTTCCAGAATAGGAAACCCTTCTTCCCAGCCCAGTAAAGATTGGAGCCCTCTCCGATGTATGTTACAGAATTTCTCTCTAGGCTTCTCAGATGATTACGAAGTATGCCTTAAAAGAGGCAAACTCCGGACACTCTGTGAAGTATAACGGCCACAGTTTGGAACCGAGTGGCCCCCAGAAGGTCACTAAATATCACAGCTGTTCAGGCTGTGTGGCTGGTTGTTGCTGTAACTCCCGGTCACCCTGATCAGTTTCCCTACATTGATCAATGGCCGAGCTTGGTTCAGAGCCCTCCACCTTGGCTCCACTCATGTGCCCTTCATGATCCCACTTCCAAGGTCCTTTTGAGCCAGACTGCACTTTCGTCGCGACCCTCAGCTCCCTTGGCTCCTCCTGTGTTGCCTCCTTCTGAAGAAGAGGAAAGTGTTCCTCACCCATTTCCGCCACCCTAAAACCTTCCTGCTCCCCCAGAATCTTTCCTTGTCTCCTTGACTACATCTGCTGTGGCATCCCCGCCTATAGCCTCCCAATTATGGCCTCGGCAGGAGGTAGCCCCCTTCCTCCCGCTGAGAGAGGCACAAATCCCTCCTGGTGATGAGCGCTCAGCTCCATTCTTAGTTTATGTCCCCTTCTCTGCTTCTGACCTGTACAACTGGAAGGCTCATAATCCCCCCTTCTCTGAAAAGCCCCAGGTTCTGACCTCACTGATGGAGTCCGTGCTGCAGACTCACCAGCCCACCTGGGATGATTATCAGCAATGCCTTTTAACCCTTTTCACCTCTGAAGAGAGGGATCATATCCAAAGAGAAGCCAGAAAGTATTTCCTTACGTCAGCCAATAGACCGGAGGGGGAAGCCCAAAACCTCCTTGAGAAGATTTTTCCCTCTAAGCGGCCTAATTGAGAACCTAATTCCTAGGGTGGGAGGAGGGCTTTAGATGATTTTCACTGGTATCTTCTTGCGGGCATCAAGGGAGCCGCTCGAAAACCTATGAATCGTCTAAGACGACTGAGGTTGTCCAGGGGCCTGATGAGTCACCTGGAGCATTTTTAGAACGCCTCCAAGAGGCCTATTGAACTTACACCCCTTTTGACCCGGTGGCTCCCGAGAATAGCCATGCTATTAATTTAGCGTTTGTGGCTCAGGCAGAGACTGATATTAAAAGAAAATTACAAAAGCTGGAGGGATTTGCTGGAATGAACATTAGCCAGTTTTTAGAAATAGTCCAGAATATTTTTGACAATCGAGAGTTTGAAAAACAAAAACAGTCAGCTGAGGCAGCTGAAAAGGCTGCTAATAAAGCATCCAAAAGACAAGTGAAAATCTTAGTGGTGGCCATCCAGGAAGCCAGAAAGGAAGGGACCCCATCACAGAGCACTAGCCAGGGGACCCCGGATCCATGCCAGAAAGGCCAGAAAAGTGAGCAGAGTTCCCTACAAAGAAACCAGTGTGCTTATTGCAAGCAGATAGGACACTGGAAGAAGGAATGTCCATTAAAGCCAGAGGAAAAACCAGAAAAGAAAAAGGTCCTTACCCTCCCTGCAGCTGAGGAGTTGCACGGTTGATGGGACCGGGGCTCCCTCTCACTTGGCCCCCGGGAGCCCATGATAACCACCACAGTGGGGGGGCCAGCCTAAACGCTTCCTAATTGATACCAAGTTGTCTGTGAGCCATAGCAGCCACAACAAACCTGGTTCAGGAGGCTGATAAGCTGAATCTACATCAAAATTTAACCCTTAAGGCTCCTCATGCTGTAGAGACTTTGCTATGAAGTGCTTCTGGCAAATGGATGTCAAATGCTCGCATCCTGCAGTATCAGAGTTTACTGTTAGATCAGCCTCATTTAACTTTCTCTCCCACAGGGTGTTTAAATCCAGCTACTTTTATCCCAGATCCAGACTTCACCGCACCTGTCCATGACTGCCAGGAGCTGTTAGACTACAGAAACGGCCTGACGTGATCTCCAAGTTGTGCCTTTAAAGGAGGCAGATGCCACTGTGTTTACAGACAGTAGCAGCTTCCTTGAGCAGGGAGTTCGAAAGGCTGCTGCAGCCATCACTATGGAGACAGATATACTGTGGGCCCAGGCACTACCAGCAGGTACCTCGGCACAGAGGGCTGAGTTGGTTGCCCTCACTCAGGCCATCTGATGGGGTAAGGACAAACGTATTAACGTTTACACTGACAGCAGGTATGCTTTTGCTACTGTGCATGTGCACAGAACCATCTACCAAGAGCGTGGGCTACTCACCTCAGCAGGAAAGACTATCAAGAACAAAGAAGAAATTTTAGCCCTGCTTGAAGCTGTTTGGCTCCCTCAGCAGGTGGCTGTAATTCACTACAAAGGACATCAAAGAGAGGAGATGGCCGTTGTTCGTAGTAACCAAAGAGCAGACTCTGCAGCTCGGGAGGCAGCTTGGCTTCCAGTCGTGCCTCTGACCCTGCTACCTGCAGTGTCCTTTCCTCAACCTGACTTATTAGATCATCCCGAATACTCCACAGAGGAAGAAAGACAGGCTTTGGATCTTCAGGCCAGTAAAAATCAGGAAGGTTGATGGATTCTTCCTGATTCCAGAATCTTCATGCCCCAAGCCCTCAGAAAACTTTAATCAGTCGTCTGCATTCTACCACCCAAGTAGGAGGAGTAAAACTGGCCCAGCTTCTAAGGAGCCATTTCAACGTCCCCCACCCTCAGGACTTAGCTAACCAACCAGCTCTCCAGTGTATGGCTGGTGGTCAGTCTCTCCAAAAGGTACAAGACATTATCCAGCCACTTGTCTGGGGAGCTCACCCCAATCCAGTTCCTGACCAGATGGGGCCCTGCCACTCTTTCCAGCTGGGTGACCTGGTGTACGTTAAAAGGTTTCAGAAAGAAGGACTCACTCCTGCCTCGAAAGGACCTCATACCGTCTGAAAGTGGACGGCTCTGAAAGTGGATGGCATTCCAGCTTGGATTCATCACTCTCACATCAAAAAGGCCAACAGAGCCCCAAAAAAAAATGGATCCCCAAGCCTGGGCCAGGCCTCTTAAAACTGCGCCTAAGTCAGGTGAAGCCATCAGATTAATTCTTCTTATTTACCTTTACTGTCTGTTTCTGCCTAGTATGTCCTCTACTCCATCCTACTCTTTCCTCCTCACTTCTTTCACGACAGGACGTGTGTTTGCAAACACTACTTGGAAGGCAGGAACCTCCAAAGAAGTTTTTGATTTATGTGCTTTGTTCCCAGAGCCTGCCCATACCCACGAAGAACAACGCAACCTGCTGGTCATAAGAGTGGGGAACATCAACGTTGCTGCGGGATTTGGACACTGGAAGCCAGAATGGATGTGGAAACTCCAAAGGTGCAGAAAAAGGACTTCAGAATGTTGACTTTTGCCTCTGTCCTGGAAATCACCCTGACTCTAGTTGTTGAGATTCTTACCAGTTTTTCTGCCCTGACTGGACATGTGTAACTTTGGCCACCTACTCTAGGGGATCAACCTGATCTTCAACCCTTTCCATAGCTCGCGCTTCCCGACCTAAGCTGTGTACTAGAAAAAATTGCAATCCTCTCACTATAACCGTCCATAACCCTAATTTAGCTCAATTGTATTATGGCTTGTCATGAGGATTAAGGCTTTATATCCTGGGATTTGATGTTGGAACTATGTTCAGCATCCAAAAGAAAATCCTAGTCTCATGGAGCCCTCCTAAGCCAATCGAGCCTTTAACTGATGTAGGTGACCCTGTGTTCCCAAAACGCCCAGGCAGGGCTGATTTAACTGTCCTGCTGCCATTCCTCATTCCCAAACCTCAGCTGCAATGATTGCACCTCCAACCCTGCCTGATGTCCTTTCTAGGTGGGGTACATCACCTCCTCAAACTCACCTAGCCTAAACTAGCCCAAGATTGTTGGTTATCCCTAAAGTCCAACCGCCCATATTATGTTGGATTAGGAGTAGAAGCCACACTTAAAAATTGGCTCTCTTTCTTGTCATATATGCCCCCATGCCCTCACATTAGGAGATGTGTCTGGAAATGCTTCTTGTTTAATTAGCACCAGATATAACTTATCTGCTTCTCCCTTTCAGGCCACCTGTAATCAGTCTCTACTTACTTCCTTAAGTGCCTCAGTCTCCTACCAGGCACTTAACAATACCTGGTTAGCCTGCACTTCAGGTCTCACATGCTGCATCAATAGAACTGAATCAGGACCTCTCCTGTGTATGTTGGTTCATGTGCTCCCCCAGGTCTACATGTATAGTGGGCCAGAAGGACAACTTCTCATCGCTTCCCCTGAATTACATTCCAAGTTTTGCCAAGCAGCCCCACTCTTCGTACCCCTTCTGGCTGGCCTTAGCATAGCTGGATCAGCAGCCATTGGCATGGCTGCCCTGTTTCAGGGAGAAACTGGGCTAATGTCCCTATCTCAACAAGTAGATGCTGATTTAAGCAGTCTCCAATCAGCCATAAAAATACCACATACCCAAGTAGAGTCTCTACGTGAAGTAGCTCTTCGAAACCGCCGAGGCTTAGATCTGCTATTTCTTTCCCAAGGAGGATTATGTGCCACTCTGCGAGATAGTTGTTCCTTCTATGCCAATCAGTCTGGAGTCATAAAAGATACTCTCCAAAAAGTTTGAGAAAACCTAGATAGATACCAGCAAGATGAGAAAATAACACCCTCTGGTACCAAAACAAGCAGCAGGGTTCTGGAATCCTATGTGAGGGACAAACAAGTAGAACCCAGTAGCAGCGTTCCGGAATCCAAAGTGAGGGTCAAACATTCAGAACAAAGCCACTGTGTGCTGAAATCCAATCTGAGGGACATTCAGACACCACTAGAATTGTCCTAGAATCCTATATGAGGGACAAACACTCAGAACGCAGCAACATTGTTCTGGAATCCTATGTGAGGGACAAACTCTCAGAGCCCAGCAGCATTGGTCTGAAATCCTATGTGAGGGAGAGACACCCTGAACCCAGCAGCAGTGTTCTGGAATCGTTTGTGAGGGACAAACATACAGAACATCGTAGCAGTGGTCTGGAATCCTACGTGAGGGAAAAGCATTCAGTACCCAGCAGCAGTTTTCTGGAATCCTTTGTGATGAACAAACATTCAGACCTTCTTAGCAGTGTTCTGGATTCCTATGTAAGGGACAAACACTGAGAACTCAGCAGCAGTGTTCTGGAATCCTACATGAGGGACAAACACTCAGAACCCATCAGCAGTGTCCTGGAATCCAATGTGAGGGACAAACGCTCAGAACCCAGCAGCAGTGTTATGGAATCCTACGTGAGGGACAAACACTCAGAACACAGCAGCAGTGTTCTGGAATCCCATGTGAGTGACAAACACTTAGAACACAGCAGCAGTGTTTTGGAATCCTAAGTGAGGGACAAACACTCAGAACCCAGCAGCAGTGTTCTAGAATCCTTTGTGAGGGACAAACACTCAGAACCCAGCAGCAGTGTTCTGGAATCCTTTGTGAGGGACAGACATTCAGATCCTTGTAGCAGTGACCTGGAATCCTATGTGAGGGACAAATGCTCTTAACCCAGAAGCAGTGTTCTGGAATATTATGTAAGTGACAAACACCCAGAACCCAGCAGCAGTGTTCTGGAATCCTACCTGAGGGACAAACATTCACACCCTCATAGCAGTGTTCTGGAATCCTAAGTGAGGGACAAACACTCAGAACCCTGTAGCATTCTTCTGGAATCCTATGTAAGGGACAAACACTCAGAATCCAGCAGCAGTGTTCTGGAATCCTATGTGAGGGAAAAACACTCAGAACCCAGCAGCAGTGATCTGGAATCCAATGTGAGGGACAAACACTCAGAACCCAGTAGCAGTGTTCTGTAATCCTATGTGAGGGACAAACACTCAAATCCCAGCCACTGTGTTCTGTTCTGGAATCCAATGTGAGGGACAAACACTTAGAAACCAGCAGCGGTGCTCTGGAAACCTCTGTGAGGGATAAACTAACAGAATCCAGCAGCAGTTTTCTGGAATCCTTTGTGAGAGAAAATCATTCAGACCCTCGTAGCAGTGTTCTGGAATCCTATGTGAGGGAAAAACTCTCAGAACCCAGCAGCAGTGTTCTGGACTCCTATGTGATGGAGAAACCTTCAGAACCCAAGAGCAGTGTTCTGGGATACTATGTGAGGGAAAAACTCTCAGAACCCAGCAGCAGTGTTCTGGATTCCTATGTGAGGGACAAACGCTCAGAAGCCAGCAGCTGTGTTCTGAAATCTCATGTGAGGCAAAAACATTCAGAACCTCGTAGAAGTGTTCTTTAATCGTATGTGACGGACAAACACTCCGAACCCAGGAGCAGGGTTCCAGAATGCTATGTGAGGCACAAACACTCAGAACCCAGCAGCAGTGTTCTGGAATACTAAGTGAGGGAAAACACTCAGAACCCAGCTACTGTGTTCTGGAATCCTATGAGGGACAAACATTCAGACACTCGTAGAAGTGTTTTGGAATCCTATTTGTCAGATAAAAACTGAGAAACCGCCAGCAGTGTTCAGGAATCCTTTGTGAGGGACAAATATACAGAACCCAGCAGCCGTGTTTTGGAATCCTATGTGAGGGGCAAACATTCAGAACCTCCTAGCGTGTTCTGGAATCGTACGAGTGGGATAAACTCTCAGAGCTCAGCAGAAGTGTTCTGGAATCCTATGTGATGACAAACACTAAGAATCCAGCAGCAGTGCTCTAGAGTCCATTGTGAGGGACAAACATTGAGAACCTCGAAGCATTGTTCTGGAATCTTATGTGAGAGACAAACACTCAGAACCCAGCAGCAGTGCTCTGTAATCCTTTGTGATGGACAAACATTCAGACCCTCGTAGCAGTGTTCTGGAATCCTATGTGAGGGACAAACACTCAGAACTCTGCAGCAGTGTTCTGGAATCCTATGTGAGGGACAAACATTCAGAACCCAGCAGCAGTGTTCTGGAATCCTATGTGAGAGACAAACACTAAGAACCCAGCAGCAGTGTTCTGGAATCCTATGTGAGGGACAAACACTCAGAAACCATACACTATGTTTTGGAATCCTATCTGAGGGACAAATATTCAGACACTCATAGATATGCTGTGGAATCCTATGTGAGGGAAAAACACTCAGAAACCAGCAGCAGAGCTCTGGAATCCTCTGTGAGGGACAAACATACAGAAACAAGCAGCGGTGTTCTGGAGTCCTTTGTGAGGAAAATACATTCAGATCTTCGTAGCAGTGTTCTGCATCCTAAGTGAGTGACAAACACTCAGAAACCAGCAGCAGTGTTCTGGGATCCTTTGTGAGGGACAAACATTGAGACCCTCGAAGCAGTGTTCTGGAATCCTTTGTGAGGGACAAACTCTCAGAACCCAGCAGCAGTGTTCTGGAACCGTACGTGAGGTACAAACACTCTGAACCATGCAACAGTGTTCTGGAATCCCATGTGAGGGGCAAACACTCAGAACCCAGAAGCACTGTTCTTGAATCCTTTGTGAGGGTCAAACGTTCAGACGCTCGAAACAGTGTTCTGGAATCCTATGTGAGGGACAAACACTCAGAACAGCAGTGTTCTGTAATCCTATGTGAGAGACAAACACTAAGGACCCAGCAGCAGTGTTCTGGAATCCTATGTGAGGGACAAACACTCAGAAACCATACACTATGTTTTGGAATCCTATCTGAGGGACAAATATTCAGACACTCATAGATATGTTGTGGAATCCTATGTGAGGGAAAAACACTCAGAAACCAGCAGCAGAGCTCTGGAATCCTCTGTGAGGGACAAACATACAGAAACAAGCAGCGGTGTTCTGGAGTCCTTTGTGAGGAAAATACATTCAGATCTTCGTAGCAGTGTTCTGCATCCTAAGTGAGTGACAAACACTCAGAAACCAGCAGCAGTGTTCTGGGATCCTTTGTGAGGGACAAACATTGAGACCCTCGAAGCAGTGTTCTGGAATCCTTTGTGAGGGACAAACTCTCAGAACCCAGCAGCAGTGTTCTGGAACCGTACGTGAGGTACAAACACTCTGAACCATGCAACAGTGTTCTGGAATCCCATGTGAGGGGCAAACACTCAGAACCCAGCAGCACTGTTTTTGAATCCTTTGTGAGGGTCAAACGTTCGGACCCTCGAAACAGTGTTCTGGAATCCTATGTGAGGGACAAACACTCAGAACCCAGCAGCAGTGTTCTGGAATCTTTTGTGATGGACAAACCTTCAGACAATCGTAGCATTGTTCTGGTATCCTATGTGAGGGAAAAACACTCAGAACCCAGCAGCAGTGTTCTGGAATCTTTTGTGATGGACAAACCTTCAGACCGTCGTAGCAGTGTTCTGGTATCCTATGTGAGGGACAAACATTCAAAACCCAGCAGCAGTGTTCTGGAATCCTATGTGAGGGACAAACACTGAGAACCCAGCAGCAGGGTTCTAGAATTCTTTGTGAGGGACAAACATTCGGACACTCGAAGCAGTGTTCTACAATCCTATGTGAGGGACAAACACTCAGAACCCATCAGCAGTGTTCTGGATCCTTGGTGATGGACAAACATTCAGGCCCTTGTAGCAGTGTTCTCGAATCCTAAATGAGGGGCAAACACTCAGAACTCAGCAGCAGTGTTCTGGAATCCTATGTGACTGATAAACACTCAGAACCCAGCTGCAATGTTCTGGAATCCTATGTGAGGGACAATCACTCAGAACCCTGCATTAATGTTCTGCAATCCTATATGAGGGAGAAACACTCAGAACCCAGCAGCAGTGTTATGAAAACCTATGTGGGGGCGTAACACTCAGAACCTAGCCACTCTGTTCCGGTATCCTATCTGAGGGACAAACATTCAGACACTAATATAAGTGTTCTGGATTTCTATGTGAGTGACAAACACTCAGAAACCAGCAGCCGTGCTCTGGAATCCTTTGTGAGGGACAAGCATTCAGACCTTCATAGCACTGTTCTGGAATGCTCTGTTAGGGACAAACATTCAGAACCTTGTAGCAGTGTTCCTGAATCCTATGTGAGGTACAAACCCTCAGAACTCAGCAGGAGTGTTCTGGAATTCTATGTAGAGGGACAAACCCTCAGAACCTAGCAGCAGTGTTCTGGAATCTTATGTGAGAGTCTAACACTCAGAATCCAGCAGCAGTGTTCTGGAATGCTATGTGAGGGACAAACACTCAAAACCCAGCAGCAGTGTTCTGGTATCCTATATGAGAGAAAAACACTCAGAACCCAGCAGAACTGGTCTGGAATCCTATGTAAGGGACAAACGCACAAAACCCAGCCGCAGTGTTCTGGTATCCTTTATGAGTGAAAAACACTAACAACCCAGCAGAAGTGTTCTGGAATCCTGTGTGAGGGACAAACACCCACAAACCAGCAGCAGTGTTCTGGGATCATTTGTGAGGGACAAACTTTCATAACCTCGTAGCAGTGTTCTGCAATCCTATGTGAGAGACAACACTCTGAACCCAGCAGCAGTGTTTTCGAATCCTATGAGATGGACAAACACTCAGAACCCAGAAGAATTTTCCAGGAATCCTATGTGAGTGACAAACACTCAGAACGCAGCAGCGGTGTTTTAGAATTCTTTGTGAGGGACAAACATTCAGACCGTCATAGCAGTGTTCTGGTATCCTATGTGAGGGACAAACTCTCAGAAACCAGCAGCAGTGCTTTGGATTCCTTTGTGAGGGACAAACAAAGAGAACCCAGCAGCATAGTTCTGGAATCCTATGTGAGGGATAAAGACTCAGAACCCAGGAGCAGTGTTCTGGAATCCTTTGTGAGGAACAAACATTCAGAACCTCATAGCAGTGTTCTAGATTGCTATGTGAGGGACAAACACTGAAACCAGCAGCAGTGTTCTGGAGTCCTATGTGAGTGACAAACACTCAGAACCTAGCAGCAGTGTTCCAGAACTCTTTATGAGGGACAAGCATTCAAACCCTTGAAGCATTGTTATGGAATCCTATGTGAGGGACACACACTGTGAACCCAGCAGCAGTGGTCTGGAATCATTTGTGATGGACAAACATTCAGACGCTCTTAGCAGTGTTCTGGAATGCTATGTGATAGAGAAACACTCAGAAACCAGCAGCAGTGTTCTGGAATCCTATGGGAGGGACAAACACTCAGAAACCAATCGTAGCATTCTGGAATCCTATGTGAGGGACAAACACTCAGAACCCAGGAGCAGTGTTCTGGAATCCTATGTGAGGGACAAACACTCAGAACCCAGCAGCAGTGTTCTGGAATCCTATGAGAGTGACAAACACTCAGAGACCAGCCAATGTGTACTGGAAAACTATCTGAGGGACAACATTCAGACCCTCGAAGGTGTGTTCTGGAATCCTATGTGGGGGAAATACACTCAGAAACCTGCAGCATTGTTCTGGAATCCTATGTGAGGGACAAACACTCAGAACCCAGCAGCAGTGTTCTGGAATGCTATGTGAGCGACAAACATTCAGAATTTCTTAGCAGTGTTCTGGAATCCTATGTGAGGGACAAACATTCAGATCCCAGCAGCAGTGTTCTGGAAACCTATGTGAGTGACAAACTCTCAGAGCCCAGCAGCAGAGTTCTGGAATCCTATGTGAAGAACAAACACTCAGAACCCAACAGCAGAGTTCTGGATTCCTATGTGAGGGACAAACACTCAGAAACCAGCAACACTGTTTTGGAATCCTATGTGAGGGAAAAACACTCAGAACCCAGTAGCAGTGTTCTGGAATTCTATGTGATGGACAAGCATTCAGACACTCGTAGCAGTGATACAGAATCCTATGTGAGGGACAAACATTCAGACCCTCATAGCAGTGTTCTGGAATCCTATCTGATGGACAAACATTCAGACTTTCGTAGCACTCTTCTGGAATCTTATGTGAGGGACAAACACTCAGAACCCTGTAGCAGTGTTCTGGAATCCTATGTGAGAGACAAACAATCAGACCCCAGCAGCCGTGTTCTGGAATACTTTGTGAGGGACAAACATTCAGACAATTATAGCACTGTTCTGGATTCCTATGTGAGGGAAAAACACTCAGAACCTAGGAGCAGTGCTGTGGAATCCTACGTGAGGGACAAACACTCAGAAACCAGCAGCAGTGTTCTGGAAACCTATGTGAGTGACAAACACTCAGAACCCAGGAGCAGTGTTCTAGAATCCTTTGTGAGGAACAAACATTCAAACCCTCAAAACATTGTTCTGGAATCCTATGTGAGGGAAAAACATTCACACCCTTTTAGCCGTGTTCTGGAATCCTATGTGAGGGAAAAACAGACACTCGTAACATTGTTCTGGAATCCTACATGAGGGAAATACACTCAGAATCCTGTGACATTGTTCTGGAATCCTATGTGAGGGACAAACACTCAGAACCCAGAAGGAGTGTTTCGGAATCCATTGTGAGGGACAAACCCTCAGAACCTAGCAGCAGTGTTCTCGAATCCAATGTGACGGACAAACACTCTGAACCCTGCAGCAGTGTTCTTGAATGCTATGAGAGCGACAAACATTCGGAACTTTGTACCAGTGATCTGGAATCCTATGTGAGAGAAAAACACTCAGAACCCAGCAGCAGTGTTTCAGAATCCATTGTGAGGGACAAACCTTCAGAACCCAGCAGCATTGTTCTGGAATCTTATATGAGGTACAAACACTCAGAACCCTGCAGCAGTGATTTGGAAACCTTTGTGAGGGACGAACATTCAGAATGTCAGAGGAATATTCTGGAATCTTATGTGAGGGACAAACAGTATGAACCCAGGAAGAGTGTTTTCGAATCCCGTATGTGGGACAAAAACTCAGAACCCAGCAGCAGTGTTATGGAAACCCGTGAGGGACAAACAATCAGAACCTAGCAGCAGTGTTCTGGAATCCTACATGAGGGACATACACTCAGTCCCCAGCAGCAGTGTTCTGGAATCCTATGTAAGGGACAAACACTCAGAACCCAGCATCAGTGTTCTGGAATCCTATGTGGGGGACAATCACTCAGAACCCAACAACAGTGTTCTGGAATGCTATGTGAGGGACAAACATTCAGAACCTCGCAGCAGTGTATTGGAATCCTATGTGAAGGACAAACTCCCAGAAAACAGTAGCAGTGTTCTGGAATCCTATGTGAGTGACAAACACTCTGAACCCAGCAGCAGTGTTCTGGAATCGTTTGTGAGGGACTAACATTCAGACCCTGGTAGCAGTGTTCAGGGATCCTAGGTGAGAGACAAACACTCAGAACCCAGCTGCAGTGTTCTGGAATCCTAAGTGTGGGACAAACCCTCAGATCTCAGCAGCAGTGTTCTGGAATCCTTTGGGAGGGACTAACATTCAGACCCTCAGAGCATTGTTGTGGAATCCTATTTGACGGACATACACTCAGAACCCTGCAGCAGTGTTCTGGAATCCTATGTGATGGACAAGCATTCACACCCTCATAGCACTGTTCTCGAATGCTCTGTGAGGGACAAACATTCAGACCCTCATAGCAGTGTTCTGGAATCCTATGTGAGGTACAAACCCTCAGAACCCAGCAGCAGTATTATAGAATTCTAGGTGAGGGGCAATCCGTCAGAACCGAGCAGCAGTGTTCAGGTATCTTATGTGAGGGACAAACACTCAGAACCCGGCAGCAGTGTTCTGGAATCCAATGTGAGGGACAAGCACTCAGAACCCAGCAGCAGTGTTCTGGAATCCTATGTGAGGGACAAGACCTCAGAGCCTAGCAGCAGTGTTCTGGAATCCTATCTGAGGACAAAGATTCAGGCACTCGAATGAGTGTTCTGGACACCTATGTGAGGGACAAACACTCAGAACCCAGCAGCAGTGTTCAGTAATCCTATATGAAGGACATACACTCAGTATCCCGCAGCAGTGTTCTGGAATCTTATGTAAGGGACAAACAGTCAGAACCCAGCAGCAGTGTTCTGGAATCATATGAGAGGGACAATCACTCAGAACCCAGCAGCAGTGTTCTGGAATCCTATGTGAGGGACAATCACTCAGAAACCAGCAGCAGTGTTCTGGAATCCTATGCAAGGGACAATCACTCAGAACCCAGCAGCAGTGTTCTGGAATCCTATGCGAGGGACAATCACTCAGAACCCAGCAGCAGTGTTCTGGAATCCTATGTGAGGGACAAACTTTCAGACCCTCGTAGCAGTGTTCTGGAACCTTATGTGAAGGACAAAGACTCAGAAAACAGGAGCAGTGTTCTGGAATACTATGTGAGGGACAAACACTCTGAACCCAGCAACAGTGAGGGACTAACATTCAGACCCTCATATTAGTGTTCTGGAATCCTAGGTGAGAGTCAAAGTCTCAGAACCCAGCTGTAGTGTTCTGGAATTTTATATGATGGACAAACACTCAGATCCCAGCCGCAGTGTTCTGGAATCCATTGTGAGGGAAAAACATTCAGACCCTTGGAGCATTGTTCTGGTATCCTATGTGACGGACAAACACTCAGAACCCTGCAGCAGTGTTCTGGAATACTATGTGATGGACAAGAACTCAGACCCTCATAGCACTGTTCTGGAATCCTATGTGAGGGACAAACATTCAGACCCTCGTAGACGTGTTCTGGAATCCTATGTGAGGGTCAAACACTCATAACCCAGCAGCAGTGTTTTGGAATTCTACGTGAGGGAAAAACCTAGGAAATTAGCGGCACTGTTCTGGAATCCTATGTGAGGGACAATCACTCAGAATCCAGCAGCAGAGTTCTGGATTCCTACGTGAGGGACAAACACTCAGAACCCCGCAGCAGTGTTTTGGAATCCTATGTGAGGGAAAAACACTCAGAACCCAGCAGCAGTGTTCTGGAATCCTATGTGAAGGACAAGCACTCAGAACCCAGTAGCAGTGCTCTGGAATCCTATGGGAGGGACAAGCATTCAGACAGTCGTAGAAATGATATAGAATCTTATGTGAGGGACAAACATTCAGACCCTCGTAGCAGTGTTCTGGAATCCTATCTGACGGACAATCATTCAGACCTTCGTAGCGGTGTTCTGGAATCCTATGTGAGGGAAAAAAACTCAGAAAGTTGTAGCAGTGTTCTGGAATCCTATGTGAGAGACAAACAATAAGACCCCAGCAGCAGTGTTCTGGAATACTTTGTGAGGGACAAACATTTATACAATCTTAGCAGTGTTCTGGAATGCTATATGAGGGACAAACACTCAGAACCCAGTAGCAGTGTTTTGGAATCCTATGTGAGGGACAAACACTCAGAACCCAGTAGCAGTGTTTTGGAATCCTATGTGAGAGACAAACCCTCAGAACCTAGGAGCAGTGTTCTGGAATCCAAAGTGAGGGACAAACACTCAGAATCCAGCAGCAGTGTTCTGTAATCCTTTGTGAGGGACAAACATCCAGACCCTCGTAGCAGTGCTCTGGAATCCTATGTGAGGGACAAACACTCAGAACCCATCAGCAGTGTTCTGGAAACCTATGTGAGTGACAAACCCTCAGAACCCAGGAGCAGTGTTCTAGATCCTTTGTGAGCAACAAACATTCAAACCCTCGAAGCATTGTTCTGGAATCTTATGTGAGGGACAAACCCTCAGAAGCTAGCAGCAGTGTTCTGGAATCCAATGTGAAGGACAAACACTCAGAGGCAAGCAGCAGTGTTCTGGAAGCCTTTAAGAGGGAAAAACATTCAGACACTCGTAGCAGTGTTCTGGAATCCTGTATGAGGGACAAACCTTCAGAACCCAGCAACAGTGTTCTGGAATACTTTGTGAGGGAAAAACATTCAGACCCTCTTAGCCATGTTCTGGAATCCTACGTGAGGGAAAAACATTCAGACACTCGTAGCATTGTTCTGGAATCCTATATGAGGGAAATACTCTAAGAATACTCTCACAATCCATTGTTCTGGAATCCTATGTGGGGGACAAACACTCAGAAACGAGTCACTGTTTACTGGAATGCTATCTGAGGGGCAAATATTCCAACACTCACAGAAGTGTTCTGGAATCTTATGTGCGAGACAAACCTTAAGAATCCAGCAGCAGTGCTCTGGAATCCTTTGTGAGGGACAAACAAACAGAAACAAGAAGCAGTGTTCTTGAATCCTTTGTGAGGGAAAAACATTCAGACACTCATAGCAGTGTTCTGGAATCCTATATGAGGGACAAACACTGAGAACACAGCAGCAGTGTTCTGGAAACTTTTGTGAGGGAAATACATTCACACCCTCTTAGCAGTGTTCTGGAATCACATGTGAGGTGAAAAACATTCAAACCTTCGTTGAATTATTCTGGAATCCTATGTGCGGGACAAACGCTCAGAACCCGGCAGCAGTGTTCTGGAATCCTTTGTGAGGGAAAAACATTCAGACCCTCAAAGCAGTGTTCTGGAATCTTATGTGAGGGAAAAACACTCAGAACCCAGCAGCGTTGTTCTTGAATCCTACGTGAGGGTCAAACACTCAAAACCCAGCAGCAGTCATCTGGAAACCTTTGTGAGGGACAAACATTCAGAACGTCGTAGCAGTGTTCTGGAATCTTATGTGAAGTATAAATACTAAGAACCCAGCAGCAGTGTTTTCGAATCCCATGTGAGGTGCAAACACTCAGAACCCAACAGCAGTGTTCTGGAATCCTATATGAAGGACATACACTCATACCCAGCAGCAGTGTTCTGGAATCCTATGTAAGGGAGAAAGAGCACCCTGCAGCAGTGTTCTGGAACAGTATATGAGGGACAATCACTCAGAACCCAGTAACAGTGTTCTGGAATCCTATGTGAGGGAGAAACATTCAGAATTGCGTAGCAGTGCTCTGGAATGCTATGTGAAGGACAAATACTCAGAAAAAAGTAGCAGTATTCTGGAATCCTATGTGAGGGACAAACACTCTGAACCCAGCAGCAGTGTTCTGGAATCGTTTGTGACGGACTAACATTTAAACCCTCGTAGCAGTGTTCTGGACTCCTAGGTGAGAGACAAACACTCAGAACCCAGCTGCAGTGTTCTGGAATCCTAAGTGAGGGACTAACATTCAGATCTCAGCAGCAGTGTTCTGGAATCCTTTGTGAGGGACTAACATTCAGATCCTCAGAGCATTGCTGTGGAATCCTATTTGAGGGACAAACACTCAGAACGCTGCAGGTGTGTTCTGGAATCCTATGTGATGGACAAGCATTCGCACCCTCATAGCACTGTTCTGGAATGCTCTGTGAGGGACAAACGTTCAGACCCTCAGAGCTGTGTTCTGGAATTACAAACACTCAGAACCCAGCGGCAGTGTTCTGGATTCCTATGAGAGGGACAAATACTCAGAAATCAGCATCACTGTTCTGGAATCTTATGTGAGGGACAAACACTCAAAACCCAGGAGCAGTACTCTTGTATCCTACATGATAGACAGACACACAGAACCCAGAAGAAGTGCTCTGGAATCCTATGTGAGTGACAAATACTCAGAACCCAGCAGCAGTGTTCTGGAATCCTATGTGAGGGACAAACACTCAGAACCCAGCAGTAGTGTTCTAGAATCCTTTGTGAGGGACAAACATTCAGACCCCCAAAGCAGTGTTCTGGAATCCTACGTGATGGACACACACTCAGAACCCAGCAGCAGTGTTCTGGAATCCTTTGTCAAAGACAAACTTTCAGACCGCCATAGCAGTGTTCTGGTATCCAATGTGAGGGACAAACACTCAGAAACCAGCAGCAGTGCTCTGGATTCCTCTGTGAGGGACAAACAAACAGAACCCAGCAGCAGATTTCTGGAACCCTATGTGAAGGACAATCACTAAGAATCCAGCAGCAATGTTCTAGAATCCTTTGTGAGGGACAAACATTAAAATCCTCGTAGCAGTGTTCTGTAATCGTATGTGAGGGACAAACCCTCTGAATCCAGCAGCAGTGTTCTGGAATCCTATGTGAGAGACAAACATTCAGAACCTCCTAGCAGTGTTCTGGAATCATATGTGAGGGACAAAGACTCAGAAACAAACAGCAGCGTTCTGGAATTGTATGTGAGGGACAAACACTCTGATCCCAGCAACAGTGTTCTAGAATCCCATGCGAGGGACAAACCCACAGAACTCAGCAGCAGTTTTCTGGAATTCTATGTGAGTTTCATGCAATAAGAAGCCAGAAGCAGTGCTCTAGACACCTTTGTGATGGTCAAACATTGAGATCCTCGAAGGAGTGTTCTGGAATCCTAGTTGAGGGACACTCAGAATCCAGCATCAGTATTCTGGAATCCATTGTGATGGACAGACATTCAGACCCTCGTAGCAGTGTTCTGGAATCCTATGTGAGGGACAAACACTCAGAAACCAGCAGCGGTGTTCTGGAATATTATGTGAGGGACAAGCACTCAGAACCCAGGAGCAGTGTTCTAGAATCCTGTGTGAGCGACAAAGATTCAGAACTTCATAGCAGTGTTCTGGAATCCAATGTGATGGGCAAACACACAGAACCCAGCCAATGTGTTCTGGAATCCTATCTCAGGGACAAACTTTCAGACACTCAAAGAAGTGTTATGGAATCCTATGTGAGGGACAAACACTCAGAAACCAGCAGCAGTGCTGTGGAATCCTTTGTGAGAGAAAAACAAACAGAACCCAGTAACTGCGTTCTGGAATTCTTTCAGAGGGAAAAACATTCAGACCCTGGTAAGTGTGTTCTGAAATCCTATGTGTGGGACAAGCAGTCAGAACCCAGCAGCAGTGTATTGGAATCCTGTGTGATCGACAAAGATTGAGAATTCGTAAAAGGGTTCTGGAATCCTATGTGAGGGACAAACACTCAGAAAACAGCAGCCGTGCTCTGGAATCCTTTGTGAGGGACAACATACAGAACCCAGCAGGAGTCTCTTGGAATCCTATGTGAGAGACAAACATTCAGAACCTCCTAGCAGTGTTCTGGAATCATATGTGTGGGACAAACACTCAGAACCGAGCATCAGTGTTCTGGAATCCTATGTGAGTGACAAACACTCAGAACCCAGCAGCAGTGTTCTAGTATCACATATGAGGGACAAACACTCAGAATGCAGCAGCTATTTTCTGGATTCCTATGTGAGTTTCAAACAGTTAGAAGTCAACAGCAGTACTCTAGAATCCTTTGTGAGGGACAAACATTGAGAACCTTGAAGCAGTCTTCTGGAATCCTATGTGAAGGACAATCACTCAGAACCCCACAGCAGTGTTCTGGAATCCATTGTGATGGACAAATATTCAAACCCTCGTAGCAGTGTACTGGAATCCTATCTGAGGAAGAAACACTCAGAAACCAGTAGCAGTGCTTTGGTATCCTTTGTGAGGGACAAACAAACAGAACTAAGTACCTGTGTTCTGGAATTCTGTCAGAAGGAACAACATTCAGACCCTCGTAGCTGTGTTCTGGAATCCTATGTGAGGAAAAAACACTCAGAACCCAGCAACAGTGTTTTGAAATCCTGTGTGATCGACAAAGATTCAGAATTCGTAGAAGGGTTCTGGAATCCTATGTCATGGACAAACATTCAGAAATGAGCAGCCGTGCTCTGGAGATCTTTGTGAGGGACAACATACAGAACCCAGCAGCATTGGTTTGGAATCTTATGTGAGAGAAAAGCATTCAGAACCTCCTAGCAGTTTTCTGGAATCATATGTGTTTAACAAACACTCAGAACCCAGCAGCAGTGTTCTGGAATCCATTGTGATGGACAAACATTCAGACCCTCGTAGAAGTGTTCTGGAATCCTATGTGAGGGACAAACACTCAGAACCCAGCAGCAGTGTTCCGGAATCCTATGTGAGGGACAAACATTCAGAACCCAGCAGCAGTGTTCTGGAATCCTATGTGAGGGACAAACACTCCAAACCCAGCCACTGTGTTCTGAAATCCTATCTGAGGGACAAACATTCAGACACTCCTGGAAGTGTTCTGGAATCCTATGTGAGGGACAAACACTCAGAAATCAGCAGCGGTGCTCTGGACTCCTTTGTGAGGGAGAAACAAACGGAACCCAGTAGCAGTGTTCTGGAATCCTTTGTGAGGGGAAAAGACCCAGATGCCCGTAGAAATGTTCTGCAATCCTATATGAGGGACAAACACTCAGGACCCAGCAGCAGTGTTCTGGAATCCTATGTGAGGGACAAACACTCAGAACCGAGCAGCAGTGTTCTGAAATCCTATGTGAGCGACAAACATTCAGAAATTCGTAACAGTGTTCTGGAATCCTATGAGGGGGACAAACACTGAAAACGCAGCCACCGTTTTCTGGAATCCTATCTGAGGGGCAAACATTCAGACACTCATAGAAGTGTTCTGGAATGCTGTGTGAGGGACAAACAATCGGAAACGAGCAGCAGTGCTCTGCAGTCCTTTGTGAGAGACAAAGAAACAGAACACAGCAGCAGTGTTCTGGAATCATAAGTGAGGTACAAACACTCAGAAACCAGCAGCAGTATTCTTGAATCCTTTGTGAGGGAAGAAAATTAAGAACCTTGTAGCAGTGTTCTTTAATCGTACATGAGCAACAAATCTTCTGAACCCAGCAGCAGTGTTCTGCAATCCCATGTTAGGGACAAACACTCTGAATCCAGCAGCAGTGTTCTGAAATCCTATGTGAGAGAAAAACACTCAGAACCCAGCAGCAGTGTTCTAGAATCCTTTGTGAGGGAAAAACATTCAGACCCTCAAAGCAGTGTTCTGGAATCGTATGTGAGGGACAAACTCTGAGAACCCAGCAGCAGTGTTCTGGAGTCCGTTGTGATGGACAAACATTCAGACCCTCGTAGCAGTGTTCTGGAGTAATATGTGTGGGACAAACACTCAGGACACAGCAACAGTGTTCTGGAATCCTCTGTGAGGGACAAACACTCAGAACCCAGCAGTAGTGTTCAGTAATCCTAATGTGAGGGATAAACACTCAGAACTCCGCCACTGTGTTCTGGAATCCTATCAGATGGACAAACATTCAGACACTTGCTAAAGTGTTCTGGAATCCTATGTGAGGGACAAACACTAAGAAACCAGTAGCAGTGCTCTGGAATCCTTTGTGAGGGACAAACAAACAGAATCCAGCAGCAGTGTTCTGGAATCCTTTGTGAGGGAAATACATTCAGACCCTCGTAGCAGGGTTCTGGAATACAATGTGAGGGACAAACACTCAGAACCCAGCAGGAGTGTTCTGGAATCCTATGTGAGGGACAAACACTCAGAACCCAGCAGCAGTCTTCTAGAATCCTATGTGAGGGAAATACATTCAGACCCTCGTAGCAGGGCTCTGGAATACAATGTGAGGGACAAACAATCTGAACCCAGCAGCAGTGTTTTGGAATCCCATGTGAGGGACAAACCCTCAGAAGCTAGCAGCAGTGTTCTAGAATCCTTCGTGAGGGACAAACATTCAGACCCTCGAAGCAGTGTTCTCGAATCCTTGGTGAGGAACAAACTTTTGGACCCTCCGAGCAGAGTTCTGGAATCATATGTTTGGGACAAACACTCAGAACCCAGCAGCAGTGTTCTAGAATCCTTTGTGAGGGACAAATATTCTGAACCTCGTAGCAGTATTTTGGAATACTATGTGAGGGACAAACACTCTTAACCCAGCAGCAGTGTTCTGGAATCCTATTTGAGGGAAAAATACTCAGAACCCATCAGCCGTGTTCTGGAATCCTATGTGATGGACAAACACTCAGAACCCAGCAACAGTGTTCTGGAATCCATTGTGATGGACAAACACTCAGACCCTCGTAGCAGTGTTCTGGAATCCTATATGTGGGACAAACACTCAGAACCAAGCAGCTGTGTTCTGGAATCCTCTGTGAGGGACAAACACTAAGCACCCAGCACTAGTGTTCTGGAATCCTATGTGAAGGCCACTACTCAGAACTCAGCAGCAGGGTTCTGGAATCCTAATGTGAGGGACAAACACTCAGGACCCAGCCACTCTGTTCTGGAATGCTGTCTGACGTACAAACACTCAGACACTCGTGGAAGTGTTCTGGAACCCTACGTAAGGGACAGACACTCAGCAACAAGCTGCAGTGCTCTGGAATGCATTGTGAGGCACAAACATACAGAACATCAAGCAGCAGTGTCATGGAATCCCATGAGAGGGAGAAACACTTAGAACCCAGAAGCAGTGGTCTGGAATCCTTTGTGAGGAGCAAACATTCAGAACCCCGTAGCAGTGTTCTGGAATCTTATATGAGGGACAAACACTCTGAACCCAGCAACAGTCTTCTGGAATCCCATGTGAGGGACAAACACTCAGAATCCAGCAACAGTGTTCTGGAATCCCATGAGAGGGACAAACACTCAGAACCCAGCAGCAGTGTTCTTGAATCGTATGTTAGGGACAAACACTCAGAAGCCAGGAGCAGTGTTCTAGAATCCTTTGTTGAAGGACAAACATTCAGACCCTTGAAGCAGTGTTATGGAATCGTATGTGAGGAACAAACCCTCAGAACCAAGCAGCAGTGTTCTGGAATCTTTTGTGATGGACAAACATTCCGACCATCGTAGCAGTGTGATGGAATCCTTTCTGCGGGACAAACACTCGCCATCCAGCAGCAGTGTTCTGGAATCCTCTTAGAGGGACAAACACTCAGACCCCAGCAGGAGTTTTCTGGAATCGTATGTGAATGACAAACACTCAGGACACAGCAGCAGTGTTCTGGAATCGTATATGAGGAACAACACTCAGAATCCAGGGACTGTGTTCTGGAATCCTATCCAAGAGACTAACATCCAGACACTCTTAGAAGCCTTCTGGAATCCTATGTGAGGGACAAACACTCAGAAACCAGCGGCAGTGCTCTGGAATGCTTTGTGAGGGAGAAACAAACAGAAACCAGTAGCAGTGTTGTAGAATTCCTTCTGAGGGAAAAACACTCAGACCCTCGTAGCTTTGTTCTGGAATCCTATATGAGGGACAAACACTCAGAACCCAGCAGCAGTTTTTTGGAATCCTGTGTGATCGACAAAGATTCTGAACTTCATAGAAATGTTCTGGAATCCTATGTGAGGGACAAGCACAGAGAAACAAGCAGCTTTGCTCTGGAATCCTTTGTGAGGAAAAGCACACAGAACCCAGCAGCAGTGTTTTGGAGTCCTATGTGAGAGACAAAAATTCCGAACTTCCTAGCAGTGTTCTGGAATCATATGTGAGGGACAATCACTCAGAACCCAGAGGCAGTGTTCTGGAATCCATTGTGTTGGAGAAACATTCAGAACTAAGCAGCAGTGTTCTGGAATCCTGCGTGAGGTATAAACACTCAGAACCCAGCAGCAGCGTTCTGGAATCCTATATGAGGGACAAACACTCAGAGCAGAGCAGCAGTGTTCTCGAATTGTTTGTGAGGGACAAACATTCAGAACCTCATAGCAGTGTTCCAGAATCCTTCATGAGAGACAAACACTCAGAAACTAGCAGCAGGGTTCTGGAATCCTTTTTGATGGACAGACTTTCAGCCGCTCGTAGCAGTGTTCTTGCATCCTATGTTAGGGACATACACTCAGAACTCAGCGGCCGTGTTCGGGTGTCCTTTGTTAAGGACAAACACTCAGAAGAGAGGAGCAGTGTTCTCGAATCCGTTGTGAGGGACAAACATTCAGAACCTCATAGCAGTGTTCTGTGATCCTATGTGATGGATAGACACTCAGCAACCAGCCACAGTGCTCTGGAATACATTGAGAGACACAAACATACAGAACACAGCAGCAGTGTTCTGGAATCCTTTGTGTGCGAAAAACATTCAGAACTTCATAGCAGTGTTTTGGAATCTCACGTGAGGGACAAACTCTCAGACCCCAGCAGCAGTGTTCTGGAATCCTATGTGAGGGACAAACACTCAGAACACAGCAGCAGTGTTCTCGAATCCTTTCTGAGGGACAAACATACAGAACCTCGTAGCAGTGTTCTGAAATCCTATGTGGGGAACAAACTCTCAGAAACCAGCAGCAGTAGTAGTAGTAGTAGTAGTAGTAGTAGTAGTAGTAGTAGTGGTGGTGTTCTCAAATCCCATGGGACTGACAAACAGCAGCGTTATAGAATCCTTTGAGAGAGACAAACATTTCAGACCCTCGAAGCAATGTTCTGGAATCCTATATTAGGGAAAAACACTCAGATTCCAGCAGCAGTGTTCTGGAATTCATTGTGATGGATAAAAATTGAGAACGTCCTAGCAGTTTTCTGGAATCCTATGTGAAGGACAAACATTTACAACTTTATAGCAGTGTTCTGGAATCGTATGTGAGGGACAAACACTCCCAATCCCGCAGCAGTATTCTGGAATCATATGTGAATGACAAACACTTAGAACCCAGCAGCAGTGTTCTAGAAACCTTTGCGAGGGATGAACATTCAGACCCTTGAAGCAGTGTTCTGGAATCCTACGTGAGAGGCAAACACTCGGAACCAAGCAACAGTGTTCTGGAATCCTTTCCGACAGACAAACACTCAGACTCTCCTAGCACTGTTCTGGCATCTTATGATAGGGAGAAACACTCAGAACTTAGCGGACGTGTTCTAGTATCCTATGTGAAGGATACACACTCAGAACCCTGCAGCAGTGTTCTGGAATCCTATGTGAGGGACAAACACTCAGAACCTGGCCACTGAGTTCTGGAATCCTATCTGAGGCAGAAATATTCAGACACTCGTAGAATTGTTCTGGAATCCTCTGTGAGGGACAGACACTCATAAACCAGCAGCGGTGCTCTGGAATCCTTTGTGAGGGCCAAATAAACAGAATCTGGCAGCAATGTTCTGAAAAACTTGGTCAGGGAAAAACATTCAGACTCGCGCAGCAGTGTTCTGCAATCCTATTGAGGGACAAACACACTGAACCCATCAGCAATATTCCGGAATCCCATGTGAGGGACAAACACTCAGAACCGAGCAGCAGTGTTCTAGAATCCTTTGTGAGGAACAAACCTTCGGACACTCGAAGAAGTGTTCTGGAATCCTAAGTGACGCACAAACACTCAGAATCCAGCAGCAGTGTTCTGGAATCCTTTGTGAGGGACAAACACTCTGAACCTCGTAGCACTGTTCTGGCATACTATGTGAAGGACAAAAACTCTTAACCCAGCAGAAGTATTCTGGAATCCCATGTGAGGGGAAAACACTCAGAAACCATACTTGGTGAGGGAAAAACATTTAGACCCTTGCAGCAGTGTTCTGCAATCCCATGTGAGGGACAAACACTCTGAACCCATCAGCAATGTTCCGAAATCCCATGTGAGGGACAAACACTCAGAATCGAGCAGCAGTGTTCTGAAATCTTTTGCGATGGACATTCAGACCCTTGTAGCAGTGTTCTTGAATCCTATGTGAGGGACAAACGCTGAGAACCCAGTAGCAGTGTTCTGGAATCCTATGTGAGGGAGAAACACTCAGAACCTAGCAGCAGTGTTCTGGAATCTTATATGAGGGACAAACTCTCAGAACCCAGCAGCAGTGTTCTGGAATTCTATGTGAGGGACACACACTCAGAACCCAGCAGCAGTGTTCTGGAATCCTATGTGAGGGTCAAACACTCAGAACCCAGCAGCAGTGTTCTGGAATAGTATGTGAGGGACAAACACTCAGAACCCAGCCACTGTGTTCTGGAATCCCATCTGAGGGAGAAACATTCAGACACTCGTAGACGTGTACTGGAATCCTATGTAAGGGACAAACACTCAGAAACAAGCAGCAGTGTTCTGGAATCCTTTGTGAGGGAAAAACATTGAGACCCTCGTAGCAGTGTTCTGGAATACTATGTGAGGGACAAACACTCAGAACCCAGCAGCAGTGTTCTGGAAACCTATGTGAGGGACATACAGAACACAGCAGCAGTGTTATGGAGTCCTATGTGAGTGAGAAACATTGAGAACTTCTTAGCAGTGTTCTGGAACCCTATGTGAGGGACAAGCTCTCAAAACCCAGCCACTCTATTCTGGAATCCTATCTGAGTGATAAACATTCAGACACTTGTAGAAGTGCTCAGGAATCCTATGTGAGGGACAAACACTCAGAATCCAGCAGCAGTTCTCTGTAGTCCTTTCTGAGGGACAAAGAAACAGCATCCAGCAGCAGTGTTCTGGAATCCTTTCTGAGAGAAAACATTAAGACCCTTGTAACAGTGTTCTGGAATCCTATGTGAGGGACAAACACTCAGAAAACAGCAGCAGTGTTTTGGAATCCTGTGTGAGCGACAAAGATTCAGAAATTCGTAGCAGTGTTCTGGAATACTTTGTGAGGGACAAACAGTCAGAACCCAGTTGCAGTGTTCTGGAATCCTATGTGAGAGAGAAACAGTCAGAACGCAGCAGCAGTGTTCTGGAATCCTAAGTGTCAAACTCTCAGAAACCAGCAGCAGTGTTCTGGAATCCTTTGTGAGGGACAATCTTTCAGTATCTCGAAGCAGTGTTGTGGAATCGCATGTAAGGGACAACACTCTCAACCCAGCAGCAGTGTTTTCAAATCTCATGTGAGGGACAAACACTCGGAACCCCGTAGAACTGTTCTGGAATCCTATGTCAGGGAAAAACTTTCGGAACCCAGCCACTCTGTTCTGGAATCCTATCTGACGGACAAACTTTCGGAGCCTCGTAGAAGTGTTCTGGTATTCTATGTGAGGGACAAACACTCAGAAACGAGAAGCAGTGCTCTGAATTCCTTTGTGAGGTACAAACAAACAGAACCCAGCAGCAGAGATCTGGAATCCTATGTGAGGGAATAACACTCAGAACCAAGCAGCAGTGTTCTGGAATTCTATGTGAGTTACAAACACTCAGAACCCAGCAGCAGTGTTCTGGATACCTATGTGAGAGACAAACACTCAGAACCCAGCAGCAGTGTTCTGGAATCCTATGTGAGGAACAAACAGTAAGAACCCAGACACTGTCGATTGGAATCCTATCTGAGGGACAATCATTCAGACACTCGTAGAATGTTCTGGAATCCTATGTGAGGGACAAACACTCAAAAACTAGCAGCGGTTTTCTGGAATACTTTGTGAGGGACAAACAGAACCCAGCAGCAGTGTTCTGGAATCCTTTATGAGGGAAAAACATTCAGAAATTCCTACCAGTGTTCTGGAATCCTATGTGAGGGACAAACACTCAGAACCCAGCAGCAGTGTTCTGGAATCCTATGTTAGGGACAAACACTCAGAACCCAGCCACTGTGTTGTGGAAACCTATCTGAGGGACAAATATTCAGACACTCATAGAAGTGTTCTGGAATCCTATGTGAGGGACAAATGCTCAGAAACAAGCAGGGTGCTCTGGAATCCTTTGTGAGGGACAAACAGAACCCAGCAGCAGTGTTCTGGAATCCTTTGTGAGGGAAAAAAATTCAGACCCTCGTAGCAGAGTTCTGGAATCCTATGTGAGAGACACTCAGAACCCAGCAGCAGTATTCCAGAATCCCGTGTGAGGGACAAACACTCAGAACCCAGCAGCTGTGTTCTAGAACCTTTTGTGAGGGACAAACTTTCAGACACTCGAAGTAGTGTTCTGGAATCCTATGTGAGGGAGTAACACACAGAACCCAGCAGCACTGTTCTGGAATCCCTTGTAATGGACAAATATTCCAAACATCCTAGCAGTGTTCTAGAATCTTATGTGAGGAAAAAACACAGAACCCAGCAGCAGTGTTCTGCACTCCCGTGTGAGGGACAAGCACTCAGAACCCAGCAGCTGTGTTCTAGAATTTTTTGTGAAGGACAAACCTTCAGACACTGGAAGCAGTGTTCTGGAATCATATGTGAGGGCAACCACTAAGAAACCAGCAGCCGTGCTCTGTAATCCTGTGTGAAGGACAAACAAACTGATCCCAGCAGCAGTGTTCTGGAATACTATGTGAGGGACAAACACTCAGAACCCAGCAGCAGTGTTCTGGAATCGTTTGTGAGAGACAAACATTCAGAGCCTCATAACAGTGTTCTGGATTCCTATGTGAGGAAGAAACACTCTGAACCCAGCAGTAGTGTTCTGGAATCCCATGTGAGGGACAAACACTCAGAACTCTGCAGCCGTGTTCTGGAATCCTACGTGAGTGACAAACACTCAGAACCCAGGAGCAGTGTTCTAGAATCCTTTGTGAGGGACAAACATTTAGACCCTCACAGCAGTTTTCTGGAATCCTATGTGAGGCACAAACACACAAAATCCAGTAGCAGTGTTCTGGAATCCTTTGTGATGGACAAATATTCAGACCCTCGTAGCAGTGTTCTGGAGTCCTAAGTAAGGGACAAACAGTCAGAACTCAATAGTAGTGTTCTTTAATCTTAAGTGAGGGACAAACACTTAGAACCCAGCAGCAGTGTTCTGGAATCCTCTGTGAGGGACAAGCATTCATACCCTCATAGCACTGTTCGGGAACACTCTGTGAGGGACAAACATTGAGACCCTCGTAGTAGTGTTCTGGAATCCGACGTGAGGAACAAACCCGCAGAACGCAGCAATAGTGTTCTGAAATCATATTTGAGGGACAAACACTCAACCAAGCTAAGTGTTCTGGAATCCTGTATGAGGGACATACACTCACAAACCAGCAGCAGTGTTCTGGAATCCCCTGTGAGGGAAAAATCATTCAGACCCTCGGAGCAGTGTTCTGGAATCCTATGTGAGGGACAAGCATTCAGACACTCCTAGCAGTGATATGGAATCCTTTGTGAGGGACAAACATTCGGACACTCGTAGCTGTGTTCTTGTGTCCTATGTGAGGGACAAACACTCAGAACCCAGCAGCAGGGTTCTGGACTCTTTCGTGAGGGACAAACACTCAGAAATCAAAAGCAGTGTTCTGGAATCCGTTTGAGGGACAAACATTCAGACACTCACAGCAGTGTTCAGGAATCATATGTGAGGGGCAAACACGCAGAAACCAGCAGCACTGTTCTGGAATCCTATGTGAGGGACAAAACACACAACCCAGTAGCAGTGCTCTGGAATAATTTGTGAGGGACAAACATTCAGACAATCAGAACATTGTTCTGGAATCCTATGTGAGGGACAAACACTCAGAACCCAGCAGCAGTGTTTTGGAATCCTATGTGAGGTACAAAACCTCAGAACCCAGCAGCAGTGTTCTGTAATCCTTTGTGATGGACTACATTCGGATCCTCGTAGCAGTGCTCTGAAATCCTATGTGAGAGACAAACACTAAGAAACCATTAGCAGTGTTCTGGAATACTTTGTGAGTGACAAACACTCAGACACTCTTAGCAGCGTTCTGGAATCCTATGTGAGGGACATTCGGACCCTCATAGTCGTGTTCTGGAAACCATTGTGAGGGCAAAGCACTCAGAAACCAGCAGCAGTGTTCTGGCATTCTTGGTAAGGGACAAACATTCAGAAAATCGTAGCAGTTTTATGGAATCATAAGTGAGGGAGAAAAGCTCAGAAAGGAGCTGCAGTGTTCTAGAATTCTATGTGAGGGACAAACCCTCAGTACCGAGCTGCAGTGTTCTGGAATCCTATGTGAGGGACAAGCACTCAGATCAAAGCAGCAGTGTTCTGGAATCCTATGTGAAGGACAAACACTCAGAACCCAGCAGCAGTGTTCTTACACCCTATGTGAGGGACAAACACTCAGAACTCAGCTCCTGTGTTCTGGAATTCTATATGAAGGACAAACCCTCAGAACCCAGCAGCAGTGTTCTTACACCCTATGTGACGGACAAACACTCAGAACTCAGCTCCTGTGTTCTGGAAGTCTATATGAAGGACAAACATTCGGAGCCTCAAAGATGTCTTCTGGAATCCTATATGGGGGAGAAACACTCAGAAACCAGTAGCAGTAGTCTGGAATCCTTTGTGAGGAACAAACACTCAGAACTCAAAAGCAGTATCCTGGAATCCTATATGAGGGAAAAACACTCAGAACCCAGCAGCACTGTTCTGGATTCCTTAGTGAGTGACAAACATTCAGAACCCTGCAGCAGTGTTTTAGATTTCTTTGTGATATGCAAACATTCAGACCCTCGAAGCCGTGTTCTGGAATCCTGTTTTAGGGACAAACACTCAGCACCCAGCCACTGTGTTCTGGAATCCTATCTGACGGACAAACATTCGGAGCCTTGTAGAAGTGTTCTGGAATCCTATGTGAGGGACAAACACTCAGAAACCAGCAACAGTGCTCTGGATTCCTTTGTTAGGGACCAACAAAAAAAGCCCAGCAGCAGTGTTCTGGAATACTGTTTGACGGACAAACACTCATAACCCAGCAACAGTGTTCTGGAATCCTTTGTGAGGGACAAACATTCAGAACCTCGTAGCAGTGTTCTGGAATCCTATGTGAGGGACAAGCACTCACAACCCAGTAGCAGTATTCTGGAATCCTTTGTGAAGGACAAACACTCAGAACCCAGCAGCAGTGTTCTGGAATCCAGTGTGAGGGACAGACACTCAGAACCCAGCAGCAGTATTCTGGAATTCTATGTGACGGACAGACACTCAGAACCCAGCAGCAGTATTTTGGAATTCTACGTGATGGACAAACACTGAGAACACAGCGCCAGTGTTCTGGAATCCTTTGTGAGGGACAATCACTCAGAACCCAGCAGCAGTGTTCTGGAATCCTATGTGAAGGAGAAACACTCAGAACCCAACAGCTGTGCTCTAGAAACATTTGTGAGGGAAAAACAAACAGAAGCCAGTAGAACTGTTCTGGAATCCTTTGTGAGGGAAAAACATTGAGACCCTCGTAGCAATGTTCTGGAATCCTATGTGAGGGACAGACAGTCAGAACCCAACAGCAGTGTTCCGGAATCATATGTGAGGGACAAACCTTCAGAACTCAGGCGCAGTGTTTTGAAATCTTATGTGATCCACAAAGATTCAGAGCTTCTTAGCAGTGTTCTGGAATCCCGTCTAGGGGACAAACACTCGGAAACCAGCCACTGTGTTCTGGAATCCCATGTTAGGGACAAAAATTCAGACACTTGTAGAGTTGTTCTGGAAAACCATGTGAGGAACAAACGCTCAGAAACAAGCAGCAGTGCTCTGGAATCCTTTGTGAGGTACAAACCTACAGAACCCAGCAGCAGTGTTTTGGAATCCCATGTGAGGGACAAACATTCAGAACCTCCTAGTAGTGTTCTGGAATCATATGTGAGGGACAAACACACAGAACCCAGCAGCAGTGTTCTGGAATCCTTTGTGAGGGACAAACACTCAGAACCCAGCAGCACTGTTCTGTAATCCTAGGTGAGTTACACTCAGAACCCAGGAGCCGTGTTCTGGAATCCCATGTGAGGGACAAACACTCAGAACCCAGCAGCAGTTTTCTGGAATCCTACGTGAGTGACAAACACTCATTTCACCGCAGCAGTGCTCTAGAATCCTTTGTGAGGGACAAACATTGAGATCCTCGAAGCATTTTTCTGGAATCCAATGTGAGGGACAAACATTCAGAACCCTGCAGCAGTGTTCTAGAATCCATTGTGATGGACAAACATTCAGACCCTCATAGCAGTGTTCTGGAATCTTATGTAAGGGACAATCACTGAAATCTCAGCAGCAGTGTTCTGGAATCCTATGTGAGGGAAAAACACTCAGAAACCTGCGGCAGTGTTGTGGAATCCTATGTGAGGAACAAACAATCAGAACCCAGCAGAATTGTTCTAGAATCCTATATTAGGGACAAACACTCTGAACCCAGCCACTGTGTTCTGGAATCGTATTTGAAGAACAAACATTCAGACATCCGTAGAAATGTTCTGGAATCCTATGTGTGGGACAAACAGTCAGAAACCTGCAGCAGTACTCTGGAATCCTTGGTGAAGGACAAACAAACAGAACCCAGCAGTAGTGTTCTGGAGTCCTTTGGGAGGGAAAAACATTCACAACCTCGTAAAAGTGTTCTGGAATCCTATGTGGCGAAAATCATTCAGACCCTCGTAGCATTGTTCTGGAATACAATATGAGGGACAAACACTCAGAACCCAGAAGCAGTGTTCGGGAATCCTATCTAAGGGACAAACATTCAGACCCAAATAGAATTGTTCTGGAATCCTATGTGAGGGACAAACACTAAGTAACCAGCAGCAGAGCTCTGGAATCATTTGTGAGGGTCAAACAAAGAGAACCCAGCAGCAGTGGTCTGGAATCCTTTGGAGGGAAAACCATTCAGACCCTCGTAGCAGTGCTATGGAATCATATGTCAGGGAAAAAAATTCAGACCCTCGTAGGAGTGTTTTGTAATCCTATGTGAGGAAAAAACATTCAGACCCTCGTTGCATTGTTCTGGAATCCAATATGAGGGAAAAACACTCTGAACCCAGCAGCAGTGTTCTGGAATCCTTTGTGAGGGATAAACATTCACATCCTCGTAGCAGTGTTCTGGAATCCTTTGTGAGGGATAAACATTCACATCCTCGTAGCAGTGTTCTGGATTCCTACATGAGGGACAAACACTCAGAACCCAGAAACAGTGTTCTGGAATCCTAGTGAGAGACAACCACTCAGAAACCAGCAGCAGTGCTGTGTAATCCTTTGTGAGGTACAAATAGACAGATCCCAGCAGCAGTGTTCTGGAATACTATGTGAGGGACCAACACTCAGAACCCGGCAGCAGTGTTCTGGAACCGTTTGTGAGGGACAATAATTCAGAACCTCGTAGCAGTGTTCTGGAATCCTATGTGAGGGAGAAACACTCTGAAACCAGCAGCAGTGTTCTGGAATCCCATGTGAGGGACAAACACTCAGTACCTAGCATCCGTGTTCTGGAATCTTATGCGAGGGACAAACTCTCAGAACCCAGCAGCAGTGTTCTAGACTCCTTTGTGAGGGACAAACATTCAGAAACTCCTAGTAGTGTTCTGGAATCCTATGTGAGGCACAAACACTCAGAACCCAGTAGAAGTGTTTTGGAATCCTTTGTAATGGGTAAACATTCATACCCTCATACCCTTGTAGCAGGGTTCTGGAATCCTATGTAAGGGACAAACACTCAGAACTCAATAGCAATGTTCTGGAATCCTACATGAGGGACAAACACTCAGAAACCAGCAGCAGCGTCCTGGAATTCTCGGTGAGGGACAAACACTCAGAAGCCAACAGCAGTGTTCTGGAATTCTATGTGAGGTAAAAACACACAGAATACAACAGCAGTGCTCTAGAATCCTTTGTGAGGGACAGACATTGGGACCCTCGAGGCAGTGTTCTGGAATCCTATGTGTGGGACAAACACTCAGAACCCATCAGCAGTGTTCTGGAATCCATTGTGATGGACAAACATTCTGACCCTCGTAACAGTGTTCTGGAATCCTATGTGAGGGACAAAAATTCAGAAACCAGCAGCAGTGTTCTGGAATCCTATCTGCGCGACAAACACTCAGAAGAAAGCATCGGTGTTCTGGAATCCTTTGTGAGGGACAATCATATGGAACCTCATAGCAGTGTTCTGGAATTGTATGTGAGGGAAAAACACTCTGAGAACAGCAGCAGTGTTTTGGAATCCCAGGTGAGGGACAAACACTCAGAACCCAGTAGCAGTGTTCTGCAATGTTATGTGAGGGACAAACACTCAGAACCCAGTAGCCGTGTTCTGGAATCCTATGTGAGGGACAAACACTCAGAATCCTGCCACTGTGTACTGGAATCCTATCTGAGGTACAAACATTCTGAAATTCGCAGAAGTGTTCTGAAATCCTATACGCGGGACAAACACTAAGAAACCAGCAGCAGTGCTCTGGAATCCTTTGTGAGGGTAAAACAAACAGAAACCAGCAGCAGTGTTCTGGAAGCCTTTGTGTGGGAAAAACTTTTAGACCTCGTAGCAGTGTTCTGGAATCCTATGTGCGGAACAATCACTCAGAAGCCAGCATCACTGCTCTGGAATCCTATGTGAAGGACAAACATTCAGAACAGAAAATCAGTATTCTGGAATCCTCAGTGAGGGAAAAACTCTCAGAACTCAGCAGCAGTTGTCTGCAACCTTTTGTGAGGACAAATATTCAGAATCTCGAACCAGTGTTCTGGAATCCTATGCGAGGCACAAAAAATCAGAGCCTCGTAGCAGTGCTCTGGACTCCTATGTGAGGAAAAAACACGCGGAACCCAGCAGTAGTGTTCTGGAATCCTATGTGATGAACAAACACTGAGAACCCAGCAGCAGTGTTCTGGAATCCTACGTGAGGGACAAACATTCACACTCTCGTAGCACTGTTCTGGAATCATTGTGAGGGAAAAACACTCAGGACCCAGCTGCTCTGTTCTGAAATCCTATGTGAGGGACAAACATTCAGACCCTTATAGCAGTGTTTCAGAGTCCTATGTGAGGGACAAATAATCAGAACACAAGAGCAGTGTTCTGGAATCCTATATGAGCGTCAAACACTCACAACGCAACAGCAGTGTACTGGAATCCCACGTGAGGGACAAACGTTCAGGCCCTCGTGGCAGTGTTCTCCAATCCTATGTGAGGGAAAAACACTTAGAACCCAGTAGCAGTGCTTTGGAATCCTTTGTGTTTGAAAAACATTCAGACCCTCGTAGCAGTGTTCAGGAATTCTAAATGAGGGAGAAACTTTCATACCCTCGAAACACTGTTCTAGAATCCTTTGTGAGGGACATACACTCAGAAACCAACAGCAGTGTTCTGGAATCGTTTGTGAGGGACAAACACTCCGAACAAAGCAGCAGTGTTCTGGAATCCTATGTGGGTGATCAACACTCAGAACCCAGCCGTAGCGTTCTGGAATCCTGTGTGTGGGACAAAAACTCAGAAGCCAGCAATCGTTTTCTGGAATCGTATTTGAGGGACAAACACTCAAAACCCAGCAGCAGTGTTGGGGAATCCTATGTGAGGGAGAAACACTCAGAACCCAGAAGAAGTGTTCTGGAATCGTTGTGAGGGACAAACATTCAGAACCTCGTAGGAGTGTTCTGGAATCGTATGTGAGGGACAAACACTCTGAACCCAGCAGCATTTCTGTGGAATCCCATGTGAGGGACAAACACTCAGAACCCAGCAGCAATGTTCTGGAATCCTATGTGAGTGACAAACACTCAGAAACCAGCAGCAGTGTTCTGGAATCCTTTGTGAGGGACAAACATTCAGACCCTAGAAGCTGTGTTCTGGAATCCTATGTGAGGGACAAACACTCCTATCCAAGCAGGAGTGTTCTGCAATTCTTTGTGAAGGGCAAGCATTCACACCCTCTTAGCAGGTTTCGGGAATCCTATGTGAGTGACAAACTCTCAGAACCCAGCAGCAATGATCTGGAATACCATGGTAGGGACAAGCACTCATAACGCAGCAGCAGTGTTCTTGATTCCTATGTGAGGGACAAACCCTCACAACGTAGCCACTGTGTATTGGAATCCTATCTGAGGGACAAACATTCTCAACCTTGTAGAAGTGTTCTGGAATCCTATGTGAGGAACAAACTCTAGGAAACCAGGAGGGGTGTTCTGGAATTCTTTGGGAGGGAAAAACACTCTGACCGTCTAAGCAGTGTTCTGGGATCCTAAGTGAGGGAAAAACATTCAGACCCTCGCAGCTGTGTTCTGAAATCCTATATGAGGGAAAAACACTCAGAACCCATCAGCAGTGTTCTGGAATCCTTTGTGACGGAAAAACATTCAGTCCCTCGTAGCAGTGTTCTGGAATCCTAGATGAGGGAAAAACATTCAGACCCTCGTAGCAGTTTTCTGGAATCCTATGTGAGCTAAAAACATTCAGACCCTCGTAGCATTGTTCTGGAATCCACTATGAGGGACAAACACTCAGAACCCAGCAGCTGTATTGTGGAATCCCATGTGAGGGATACAGACTCTGAACCCAGCAGCAGTGTTCTGGAATCGTAACTGAGGGACACCCCCTGGACACCCAGTCACTGTGAACTGGAATCGTATCTGGGGGACAAACATTCAAACATTCGTAGAAGTGTTATGGAATCCTATGCGAGGGACAAACACTAAGAAAAGAGCAGCAGTGCTCTGGATTCCTATGTGAGGGACAAACACTCACAACCCAGCAGCAGTGTTCGGGAATCCTATGTGAGCGACTAACATTCAGAACTTCGTAGCAGTGTTCTGATATTCTATGTGAGGGCAAACACTCACAACTCAGAAGCAGTACTCTGGAATCGTATGTGAGGGACAAACACTCAGAACCCAGCAGCCCTGTTCTGGAATCCTATGTGAGGGACAAACTCTCATAACCCAGCAGCAGTGTTATGGAATCCTAAGTGAGTGACAAAAACTCAGAAGCCAGCAGCAGTGTTATAGAATCTTTGTGAGCGACAAACACGCAGAACCCAGCAGCACTGTTCTAGAGTCCTTTGTGAGGCAAAAACATTCAGAACCCCTCAGCAGTGTTTTGGAATCGTATGTGAGGGACAAACACTCTGAAACCAGGAATAGTGTTTTGCAGTCCCATGTGATTCACAAACACTCAGAAACCAGCAGCAGTGTTCGGGAATCCTGTGTGAGTGAGAAACACTCAGAACCCATCAGCAGTGTTCTAGAATCCTTTTTGAGGAACAAACCTTCAGAGCCTAGAATCAGTGTTCTGGAATCCTATGTGAAGGACAAACACTCAGAACCCAGCAGCAGTGTTCCAGTATCCTTTGTGAGGGAAAAACATTCAGAAACTCGTAGCAGTGTTCTGGAATCCTATGTAAGGGACAAATACAGAGAACCCAGCAGCAGTGTTCTAAAATCCTTTGTGAGGGACATACAGTCAGAATCCAGCAGCAGTGTTCCAGGATCCTTTGTGAGGGACAAACATACAGAACCTCGTAGCAGTGTTCTGGAATCCTATGTGAGGGACAAACACTCAGAACCCAGCAGCAGTGTTCTGGAAACCTAAGTGAGGGACAAACACTCAGAAATCAGCAGCAGTGTTCTGGAATCCTATGTGAGGGACAAACACTCAGAACTCAGCAGCAGTGTTCTAGAATCCTTTGTGAGGGAGAAACATTCAGAGCCTCGTAGCAGTATTCTGGAATCCTATGTGAGGGAAAAACATTCAATATACAGTCACTGGGTACTGGGATCCTATCTGAGGGCTAACATTCAGAACCTCGTAGAAGTGTTCTGGAATTCTATGTGAGGGACAAACACAAGAAATCTGCAGCAGTGCTCTGGAATCCTTTGTGAGAGGCAAGCAAACAGAACCCAGTAGCAGTGTTCTGGAACCCTTTGTGAGGGATAGACATTCAGACACTCGTAGCAGTGTTTTGGAATCCTATGTGAGGGACAAACACTCAGAACCCAGCAGTAGCATTCTGGAATCCTATGAGAGGGACAAGAACTCAGAACCCAGCAGCAGTGTCCTGCAATCCTATGTGAGCGACCAACCTTCTGAAATTCGTAGCAGTGTTCTGGAATTCCATGTGAGGGACAAACACTGAGAATCCAGCAGCAGTGTTCTGGAATCCTAAGTGAGCGACAAACACTCAGGACGCAGCAGCAGTATTCTGGAATCGTGTGTGAGAGACAAATACTCAGAACCCGGCAGCAATGTTCTAGAATCCTTTGTGAGAGTCAAACACTCAGAACCCAGCAGCAGTGTTCTAGAACCCTTTGTGAGGGACAAACATTCAGAAACTCGTAGCAGTGTTCTGAAATCCTATGTGCGCGACAAACAGATCACAGCGGCAGCGTTCTGGAATCCTATGTGAGGGACAAACACTAAGAACCAAGCAGAAGTGTTTTGGAATCCTATGTGATGGACAAACCCTCAGAACCTGGCAGTAGGGTTCTGGAATCCAATGTGAGGGACAAACACTCAGAACTCAGCAGCAGTGTTATGTAATCCTTTGTGAGGCACAAACATTCAGATCCTCGTAGCAGTGTTCTGGAATGCTGTGTGAGAGACAAACAGTAAGAAAGCATCAGCAGTGTTCTGGAATCCTTTGTGAGAGTCAAACACTCAGACTCTTAGAGCAGTGCTCTGGAATCTTATGTGAGGGACAAACACTCAGAACCCTGCGGCAGTGTTCTGGATTCCTATATGATGGACAAGCATTAATACCCTCATAGCACTGTTCTGGAATACTCTTTGGGGCACAAACCTTCAGAACTCTGCAGACGTGTTCTCGAATCCTATGTGAGTGAGAAACACTCAGAAACCAGCAGCAGTGTTCTGGAATCCTTTGTGAGGACAAACATTCAGACCTTCGAAGCAGTATAATGTTATCGTATGTGAGGGACAAACACTCAGACCCAGCTGCATTGTTCTGTATTCCTTTGTGATAAACAAACTTTCAGACCCTCGTAGCAGTTTTCTGGAATCCTATGTAGGGAACACAGCAGCAGTATTCTATAATCCTATGTGAGAGACAAGCACTCAGAACCCAGACGGTGTGTACTGGAATCCAATCTGAGGGACAAACATTCTGACCTTCGCAGAAGTGTTTTGGAATCCTATGTGCGGGACAAACACTAAGAAAACAGCAGCAGTGCTCTGGAATCCTTTGTGAGGGACAAACAAACAGAAACCAGCAGCAGTGTTCTAGAATTCGTTGTGAGGGAAAAACTTTCAGAACCAGCAGCAGTGTTCTAGACTCCTTTGCCAGGGACAAACATTCAGAGCCTTGTAGCAGTGTTCTGGAATCCTATGTGAGGGACAAACACTCAGAATCCATCCACTGTTTACTGGAATCCTATCCCAGGGCAAACATTCAGAACATCGTAGAAGGGTTTTAGAATCCTTTGTGAGGGACAAACACTAAGAAATCAGCAGCAGTGCTCTGGAATCCTTTTTGAGGGACAAACAAACAGAAACCAGCAGCAGTGTTCTAGAATCCTTTGTGAGGGAAAAACTTTCAGAAACCAGCAGCAGTGTTCTAGAATCCTTTGCGAGGGACAAATTTTCAGAACCTCGTAGCAGTGTTCTGGAATCCTATGTAAGGGAAAAACACTCAGAATCCAGCCACTGTACTGGAATCGAATCCGAAGGCAAACATTCAGAACATCGTAGACGGGTTTTGGAATCCTAAGTGAGGGACAAACACTAAGAAATCTGAAGCAGTGCTCTGAAATCCTTTGTGAGGGACAAACAAAAGAATCCAGAGGCAGCGTTCTACAATCCTTTGTGAAGGAAAAACTTTCATACCCTCGTGGCATTCTTCTGTAATCCTATGTGAGGGAAAAATATTTAGACCCTCGTTGCAGTGTTCTGGAATCCTATATGAGGGAAAACACTCAGAACCAGGCAGCAGTGTTCTGGAATCCTTTAGGAGGGAAAACTATTCATATCCTCGTAACAGTGTTCTGGAATCCTATGTGACGGAAAAACTTTCAGAATTTCATAGCATTGTTCTGGAATCCAATATGAGGGACAAACACTGAGAACCCAGTAGCAGTGTTCTGGAACCCTTTGTGAGGGATAAACATTCAGACCCTCGAAACAGTGTTCTGGAATCCTATGTGAAGGAGAAACACTCAGAACACAGAAGCAGTGTTCTGGAATACTATGCGAGGGACAAACACTCAGAACCCAGCAGCAGTGTTCTGGAATGTTATGTGAGCGACAATCTTTCAGAACCACGTAGCAGTGTTTTGGATTTCTATGTGAGGGACAGACACTCAGAACTCAGCAGCAGTGTTCTGGATTCCTAAGTGAGGGACAAACAGAACTCAGCAGCACTGTTCTGTAATCCTTTGTGAGGCACAAACATTCAGATCCTCGTAGCAGTGTTCTGGAATCCTATGTTAGAGACAAACACTGAGAAAGCAGCAGCAGTGTTCTGGAATCCTTTGTGAGTGTCAAACACTCAGACACTCAGAGCAGTGCTCTGGAATCCTATGTGAGGGACAAACACTCAGAAACCTGTAGCAGTGTTCTGGATTCCTATATGAGGGACAAGCATTCATACCCTCATAGCACTGTACTGGAATACTTTGTGAGGCACAAACTCTCTGAACTCTGCAGACGTGTTTTGGAAACCTATGTGAGCGACAAACAGTCAGAAACCAACAGCAGTGTTCTAGAATCCTTTGTGAGGACAAACATTCAGACCCTCGAAGCAGTGTACTGTTATTGTATGTGAGGGACAAACACTCAGATCGAGCAGCATAGTTCTGTATTCCTTTGTGATACACAAACATTAAGACCCTCGTAGCAGTTTTCTGGAATCCTATGTAGGGGAAAAACACTCAGAACACAGCAGCAGTGTTCTGGAATCCTATGTGAGGGACAAACAGTCAGAACCCAGCAAGAGTGTACTGGAATGCTATCTGAGGCACAAACATTCTGACCTTTACGGAAGTGTTTTGGAATCCTATTTGCGGGACACACGCTAAGAAAACAGCAGCAGTGCTCTTGAATCCTTTGTGAGGTACAAACAAACAGAAACCAGCAGCAGTGTTCTAGAATCCTTTGTGAGGGAAACACTTTCAGAACACCCCCACAGTGTTCTAGAATCCTTTGCGAGGGACAAAGATTCAGATCCTCGTAGCAGTGTTTTGGAATCCTATGTGAGGGACAAACACTCAGAATCCATCCACTGTTTACTGGAATTCTATTCGAATGCAAACATTCAGAACATCGTAGAAGGGTTTTGGAATCCTATGTGAGGGACCAACACTAAGAAACAAGCAGCAGTGCTCTGGAATCCTTTTTGCGGGACAAACAGAAACCAGTAGCAGTGTTCTAGAATCCTTTGTGAGGGAAAAACTCTCAGAATCCAGCAGCAGTGTTCTGGATTCCTAAGTGATGGACAAACACTCAGAACCCAGCAGCAGTGTTCTAGAATCCTTTGTGAGGGACAAACATTCACAAACTCGTAGCAGTGTTCTGGAATCCTATGGAGGGACAAACATTCAGAACGCAGAAATAGTGTTCTGGAATCCTTAGGGAGGGAAAAACATTCACACTCTCGTAACAGTGCTCTGGAATCCTATGTGAGGGAAAAACATTCAGACCCTCGTAGCATTGTTCTGGAATCCAATATGAGGGACAAACACTCCGAACACTGGAGCAGTGTTCTGGAATCCTTTGTGAGGGATAAACATTCAGACCCTCGTAGCAGTGTTCTGGAATCCTATGGGAGGGCCAAACACTCAGAAGCCAGCAGCAGTGTTCTGGAATCCTGTGCGAGGGACAAACACTCAAAACCCAACAGCAATGTTCTGGAATCCTAAGTGAGCGACAAACTTTCAGAACTTCGTAGCAGTGTTCTGGAATTCTATGTGAGGGACAAACGCTCAGATCCCAGCAGCAGTGTTCTTGAATCCTAAGTAAGGGACAAACACTCAGAACCCAGCAGCTGTGTTCTGGAATCCTAGGTGAGGGACAAACACTCAGAATCTAGCCATTGTTTACTGGAATCCTATCTGAGGGCAGACATTCAGAACATCATAGAAGGGTTCTGGAATCCTACGTGAGGGACAAACACTAAGAAATCTGCAGCAGTGCTCTGGAACCCTTTGGGAGGGACAAACAAACAGAATCCAGTAACAGTGTTCTACATTCTTTTGTGAGGGAAAAATATTCAGACCCTTGTAGCAGTCTTCTGGATTCCTATGTCAGGGAAAACATTCAGACCCTCGTAGCAGTGTTCTGGAATCCTATGTGAGGGACAAACACTCAGAACCACAGAGTAGTGTTCTGGAATCCTTTGCAGGGAAAACCATTCACACACTCGTAACAATGTTCTGGAATCCTATGTGACGGAAAAACTTTGGGAATCTCGCAGCATTGTTCTGGAATCCAAAATGAGGGGCAAACACTCAGAACACGTGGCAGTGTTCTGGAACCCTTTGTGAGGGATAAACATTCAGACCTTCGTAGCAGTGTTCTGGAATCCTATGTGAAGAACAAACACTCAGAACACAGAAGCAGTGTTCTGGAATCCTATGTGAGGGACAAACACTCAGAACTCAGCAGCAGTGTCCTGGAATGTTATGTGATCCACTAACTTTCAGAACCTTGTAGCAGTGTTCTTGAATTCTATGTGCGGGACAAAAACTCAGAACCCAGCAGCATTTTTCTGGAATCCTAAGTTAGGGACAAACACTCAGAACCCAGCAGCACCGTGCTGGAATCCTATGTGAGGGACAAGTACCCAGAACCCAGCGGCAGTGATCTAGAATCCTCCGTGAGGGAAAAACACTCAGAACCCAGCAGCAGTGATCTCAAATCCTTTTTGAGGGGCAAACATTTAGAACCTCGTAGCAGTGTTATGGAATCCTATGTGAGTGACAAACACTCAGAATCCAGCCACTGTGCACTGGAATCCTATTTGAGCGCAAACATTCAGAACCTCGTAGAATTGTTCTGGAATCCTATGTGAGGGACAAACACTAAGAATCTGCAGTAGTGCTCTGGAATCCTTTGTGAGGGACAAACAAAGAGAAACCAGTGGCAGTGTTCTACAATCCTTTGTGAGGGAAAAACATTCAGACCCTCGTAGCAGTCTTCTGGAATCCTATGTGAGGGAAAAACATTCAGAACCTCACAGCAGTGTCCTGGAATCCTATATGAGGGACAAGCACTCATACCCCAACATCAGTGTCCTGGACTCCTTTGGGAGGGAAAAACATTCACACCCTCGTAACAGTGTTCTGGAATCCTATATAAGGGAAAAACATTCAGACCCTGGTAGCATTGTTCTGGAATCCAATAGGAGGGACAAACACTCAGAACCGAGTAGCAGTGTTCTAGAACCCTTTGTGAGGGATAAACATTGAGACCCTCGTAGCAGTGTTGTGGAATCCTATGTGAAGGACATACACTTGGAACCCAGCAGCAGCGTTCTAGAATCCTTTGTGAGGGATAAACACTCAAAACGCAGCAGCAGTGTTCTAGAATCATTTGTGAGGGACATACTTTAAGAACCTCGTAGCGGTGTTCTGGAATAGTATGTGAGGGACAAACACTCTGAAACCAGTAGCAGTGTTCTGAAATCCCATGTTAGGGTCAAACACTCACAACTGAGCAGCTGTGTTCTGGAAAAATTTGTGAAGGAGAAACATTCAGAACCTCGTAGCAGTGTTCTGGAATCCTATGTGAGAGACAAACACTCTTAACCCAGCAGCAATGTTCTGGAATCACATATGAGGGACAAACACTCAGAACCCAGCAGCCGTGTTCTCGAATCCTATGTGAGTGACAAACACTAAGAACCCAGTAGCAGTGTTCTAGAATCCTATGTGAGGAACAAACTTTCAGGCCCTCAAAGCAGTGTTCTGGAATGCTTTGTAAGGGAAAAACACTCAGAAAGCAGCACCAGTGTTCTGGAATCCTATGTGAGGGACAATCACTCAGAACCCAGCAGCAGTGTCCTGGAATTCAATGTGAGGGACAAACACTCAGAACTCTGCCACTGTGTTCTGGACTCCTATCTAATGAAGAAACATTGAGACACTCATAGAAGTGTTCTTGAATCCTACATGAGGGACAAAAAGTCAGAAACCAGCAGCAGTGCTCTGTAATCCTGTGTGAGGGACAAACATTCAGAACCTAGCAGCAGGGTTTTAGAATCCTTTCTTAGGAACAAACATTCAGACTCTCGAAACGGTGTTCAAGAATCCTACATGAGAGACAAACACTCGGATCCTAGCAGCAGTGTTCTGGAATCCTTTGTGACAGACAAACATTCAGACCCTCGTAGCACTGTTCTGGGATTCTATGTGAGGTACAAACACTGAGAACACAGCAGCAGTGTTCTGTAATCCTATGTGAGGGGCAAACACTCAGAACCCAGCAGCAGTGTCCTGGAATCCTATATGAGCGAAAAACATTCAGAAATTCGTAGCAGTGTTCTGGAATCCAATGTGGGATACAAACACTCAGAACCCTGCCACTGCGTTCTGGAATCTTATCTGAGGGACAAACATTCAGACACTCGTAGAAGATTTCTGGAATCCTATGTGAGGGACAAACACTCAGAAACCAGGAGCAGTGTTCTGGAATCCTTTATGAAGGACAAAAAAACAGGATCCAAAAGCACTGATTTGGAATCCTTTGTGAGGGACAATCATTTAGAACCTCCAAGCAGTCTTCTGGAATCGTATGTAAGGAACAAATACTCAGAACCCCACAGCAGTGTTCTGGAATCATACACGAGTGACAAACACTCAGAACCCAGCAGCACTGTTCTAGAATCTTTTGTGAGGGACAAACATTCAGAGCCTTGAAGCAGTGTTCTGGAATCCTACGTGGAGAAAAACAGTTGGAAGCCAGCAGCAGTGTTCTGGAACCCTTTGTGACAGAGAAACATTCAGACCCTCGTAGCACTGTTCTGGAATCCTATGTGAGGAACAAACACTCAGAACCCAGCAGCAGTGTTCTGGAATCCCATTTGAGGGACAAACACTCAGAACCAAGCCACCGTGTTCTCGAATGCTATGTGAGTTACAAACACTCAGAACCCAGCAGCAGTGTTCTAGAATTCTCTGCGAGAAACAAACTTTCAGACACTCGAAGCAGTGTTCTGGAATGCTTATGAGGGACAAACACTCAGAAACCAGCAGCAGTGTTCTGGAATCCTATTGAGGGAAAATCACTGATATCCCAGGAGCAGTGTTCTGTAATTCAATGTGATGGACAAACACTCAGAACCCAGCAGCAGTGTTCTGGAATCCTACGTTAGAGACAAACACTGAGAAAACAGCAGCAGTGTTCTGGAAACCTATGTGAGGGACAAACACTCAGAACCTGTCAGCATTTTTCTGCAATCTTTATGGGAGACAAACTTTCGTACCCTTGTAGCAGTGTTCTGGAATCCTATGTGAGGGAGAAACACTCTAAACCCAGCAGCTGTGGTCTGGAATGCTCTTTGCCAGACAAACACTCAGAAACCAGCAGCAGTGTTCTGGTTTCCTAAGTGAGGGACAAACACTGAGAACCCAGCAGCAGTGTTCTGGAATGCAATGTTAGGGACAAACACTCAGAACCCAGCAGCTGTGTTCTGGAATCCTATCTGAGGGACAAACCCTCAGAGCTTAGCAGCAGTGTTCAAGAATCCTATCTGAGGGCGAAGACTCAGACCCTCGAATCAGTGTTCTGGAAATCTATGTGAGGGACAAACACTCAGAACCCAGCAGCAATGTTCTGGTGTCCAATGTGAGGGACAATCACTCAGAATCCAGCGGCAGTATTCTGGAATCCTATGTGAGGGACAAACATTTAGACCCTCGTAGCATTGTTGTGGAATCCTATATGAAGGACAAACACTCAGAAAACGGTAGCAGTGTTCTGGAATCCTATGTGAGGGACGAACACTCTGAACCCAGCAGCTGTGAGGGACTAAAATTCAGACCCTCGTAGCAGTGTTCTGGAATCCTAGGTGAGAGACAAACACTCAGAACCCAGCCGTAGTGTTCTGGAATCTTATGTGAGGGACAAACACTCAGAACCCAGCAGCAGTTTTCTGGAATCCCTTGTGAGGGACAGACATTCAGAACCTCGGAGCATTGTTCTGATATCCTATGTGAGGGACAAACACCCAGAACCCTACAGCAGTGTTCTGGAACCCTATGTGATGGACAAACCATCAAACCTAGCAGCAGTGACCTGGAATCCTATGTGATGGACAAACATTCAGAACACAACAACAGCAGAGTTCTGGATTCTATGTGATGGAAAAACACTCAGAACCCAGCAGCAGTGTTTTGGAATCCTATATGAGGGAGAAAAACTCTGAACCCAGCAGCAGTGTTCTGGAATTGTTTCTGAGGGACTAACATTCAGACCCTCGTAGCAGTGTTCTACAATCCTAGGTGAGAGACAAACACTCAAACCCAAGCTGCAGTGTTCTGGAATCCTAAGTGAGTGACAAACACTCAGAACCCAGCAGCAGTGTTCTAGAATCCTTTGGGAAGGACTGAAATTCAAACCCTGGAAGCATTGTTGTGGAATCGTATTTGAGGGACAAGCAGTCAGAACCCTGCAGCAGTGTTCTGGAATCCTATGTGATGGACAAGCATTCAGAACCTCATAGCACTGTTCTGGAATGCTCTGTGAGGGGTAAACATTCAGACCCTTATAGCAGTGTTCTGGAATCCTAAGTGAGGTACAAACCCTCTGAACCCAGCAGCAGTGTTATGTAATTCTAGCTCAGGGACAAACCGTCAGAACCTAGCAGCAGTATTCTGTTATCCTATGTGAGGTACAAACACTCAGAACCCAGCAGCAGTGTTGTCGAATCCAATGTGAGGGACAAACACTCAGAAGCCAGCAACATTGTTCTGGAATCCTATGTGAAGGACAAACACACAGAGCCTAGCAGCAGTATTCTGGAATCATATCTGGGGCAAAGATTCAGACCCTCGAATCAGTGTTCTGGAAACCTATGTAAGGGACAAACCCTAAGAACCCAGCAGCAGTGTTCTGGAATCGTATATGAGGGACATACACTCAGTTCTCCGCAGCAGTATTCTGGAATCCTATGTAAGGGACAAACAATTAGAACCCAGCAGCAGTGTTCTGGAATCCTATATGAGGGACAATCAGTGAGAACCCAGCAGCAGTGTTCTGGAATCCTATGTGAAGGACAAACATTCAGACCCTCGTAGCAGTGTTCTGGAATAATATGTGCAGGACAAACACTCAGAAAACAGTAGCAGTGTTCTGGAGCCCTATGTGAATGATGAACACTCCAAACCCAGCAGCAGGGAGGAACTAACATTCAGACCCCCAGAGTAGTGTTCTGGAATCCTAGGTGAAAGTCAAACACTCAGAACGCAGCTGTAGTGTTCTGGAATCTTATGTGAGGGACAAACACTCAGATCCCAGCAGCGTTCTGGAATCCTTTGTGAGGGACAAACATTCAGACCCTCGGAGCATTGTTCTCATATCCTATTTGAAGGACAAACACTCAGAACCTTGCAGCAGTGCTCTGGTATCCTATGTGATGGACAAGCACTCAGACTTTCATAGCACTGTTCAAGAAGCCTATGTGAGGGGCAAACATTCAGACCCTCTTAAAAGTGTTCTGGAATCCTATGTGTGGTACAAACCCTCATAACCCAACATCACTGTTCTGGAATTATAAGTGAGGGACAAACCCTCAGTACCTAGCAGCAGTGTTCTGGAATCCTATGAGAGGGTCAAACACTCAGAAACCAGCAGAGGTGTTCTGGAATCCTACATGAAGGACAAACACTCAGAACCCAGTAGCAGTGTTCTGGAATCCTATGTGAGGGACAAGCATTCAGACACTCGTAGCAGTTATACAGAATCCTATGTGATGGAAAAACATTCAGACCCTCTTATCAGTGTTGTGGAATCCTATCTGAGGGACAAACATTCAGACTTTCTTAGCGGTGTTCTGGAATCCTATGTGAGGGACAAACACTCAAAACGCTTGTAGCATTGTTCTGGATTCCTATGTGAGAGACAATCAATTAGAACCCAGCAGCAGTGTTCTGTAATCCTTTATGAAGGACAAACATTCAATCCCTCGTAGCAGTGCTCTGGAATCCTATGTGAGGGACAAACACTTAGAACCCAGCAGCAGTGTTCTGGAATCCAATCTGACTGACAAACAATCAGAAGCCAGGAGCAGTGTTCTAGAATCGTTGGTGAGGGGCGAACATTCAAACCCTCGAAACATTGTTCTGGAATCCTATGTGAGGGACAAAACTTCAGAAGCTGGCAGCAGTGTTCTGGAATCCAATGTGAAGGACAAACACTCAGAGAGAAGCAGCAGTGTTCTGGAAGCCTTTGTGAGAGAAAATCATACAGAAACTCGTAGATTTGTTCTGGAATCCTATATGAGGGACAAACCTTCAGATACCAGCATCAGTGTTCCAGAATCCTTTGTGGGGGAAAAACATTTAGACCCTCTTCGCGGTGTTCTGTATTCCTATTTGAGGCAAAAACTTCAGACACTCGTAGCACTATTCTGGAATCCTATATGAGGGAAATACACTCAGAATCCTACAACATTGTTCTGGAATCCTATGTGAGGGACAAACACCGAGAACCCAGCAGCAGTGTTTTGGAATCAAATGTGAGGGACAAAACCTCAGAACCTAGCAGCAGTGTTCTGGAATCCAATGTGAGGGACAAACACTCAGAACCCAGCAGCAGTGTTCTGGAATGCTATGTGAGCAACAAACATTCAGAACTTCTTACCAGTGTTCAGGAATCCTATGTGAGGGACAGACACTCAGAACCCAGGAGCAGAGATCTGGAATCTTATGTGACAGAAAATCAGTCAGAACCGAGCCACTGTGAACTGGAATCCTATCTGAGGGACAAACTTTCTGACACTCGCAGAAGTGCTCTGGAATCCTATGTGCGAGACAAACACTAAGAATCCAGCAGCAGTGCTCTGGACTTCTTTGTGAAGGACAAACAAACAGAAGCAAGCAGCAGTGTTCTGGAATCCTTTGTGATTCAAATACATTCAGACCCTCGTAGCAGTGTTCTGGAATCCTATATGGGGGACAAACACTCAGAACCCTGCAGCAGTGTTCTGGAATCCTTTGTGAGGGAAAAACATTCAGACCCTCTTAGTAGTATTTTGGAATCCTATGTCAGGTGAAATAAATTCAGACCCACGTTGCATTGTTCTGGAATCCAATATGAGAGACAAACACTCAGAACCCAGCAGCAGTGTTATCGAATTCTTTGTAACGGAAAATCATTCAGACCCTCAAAGCAGTGTTCTGGAATCCTATGTGAGGGAGAAAACCTCAGAACTTAGCAGCAGTGTTCTGGAATCCAATGTAAGAGACAAACAAAGAGAGCCCAGCAGCAGTGTTCTGGAATCCTCTGTGTGGAACAAACACTCAGAACTCAGCAGCAGTGATCTGTAAACTTTTGTGAAGGACAAACATCTAGAACGTCGTAGTAGTGTTCTGGAATCTTATGTGAGGGACAAACACTATGATCCCAGCAGCAGTGTTTTCGAATCCCATGTGAGGGACAAACACTCAGAACCCAGCAGCAGTGTTCTGGAGTCCTATAAGAGTGGCAGACACTGAGTACCCAGCAGCAGTGTTCTGGAACCCTATGTGAGGGACAATCAGTCAGAACCCAGCAACAGTGTTCTGGAAACCTATGTGAGGGACAAACATTCAGAACCTCTTAGTAGTGTTCTGGAATCCTATGTGAAGGACAAACACTCAGAAAACTGTAGCAGTGTTCTCGAATCCTATGTGGAAGACAAGCACTCTTAATCGAGCAGCAGTGTTCTGGAATCGTTTGTGACGGACTAACATTCAGACTCTCGTAGCAGTGTTCTGAAATGGAAGGTGAGAGACAAACACTCAGAACCCAGCTGCAGTGTTCTGGAATCCTAAGTGAGAGACAAACACTCAGTACCCTGAGTGTTCTGGAATCCTTTGTGATGGACTAACATTCAGACCCTCAGAGCATTGTTGTGGAATCCTATTTGAGGGACAAACCCTGCGAACCCAGAAGCATTGTTGTGGAATCCTATTTGAGGGACAAACCCTGCGAACCCAGAAGCAGTGTTCTGGAATCCTATCTGATGGACAAACACTCAGACCCTCATAGCACTGTTCTGGAATGCTCTGTGAGGGACAAACATTCAGACCCTCATAGAAGTGTTCTGGAATCCTATGTGAGGTACAAACCCTCAGAACCCAGCAGCAGTGTTATGGAATTCTAGGTGAGAGACAAACCCTCAGAACCTAGCAGCAGTGTTCTGGAATCCTGTGTGAGGGACAAACACTCAGAATCCAGCAGCAGTGTTCTGGATTCCTATGTGAGAGACAAACACTCAGAAAACAGCATCAGTGTTCTGGAATCGTATGTGAGGGAAAAACACTCAAAACCCAGGAGCAGTGTTGTTTTATACTACATGATGGACAAAGACACAGAACCCAGCAGAAGTGTTCTGAAATCCTACGTGTGTGACAAACACTCACAACCCAGCAGCAGTGTTCGGGAATCCTATGCGAATAACAAACACTCAGAACCCAGCAGCAGTGTTCCAGAATCCCTTGTGAGAGACAAACATTCAGACATTCGAAGTAGTGTTTTGAATCCTATGTGAGGGACAAACACTCAGAACCCAGCAGCAGTGTTCTGGAATCCTTTGTGAGGGACAAACATTCAAAACCTGGTAGCAGTGTTCTGTAATAGTATGTGAGGGACAAACACTCTGAACCCAGAAGCAGTGTTCTGGAATCCTATGTGAGGGACAAACACTCAGAACCCAGCAGCCGTATTCTGGAATGCTATGTGAGTGTCAAACACTCAGAACCAAGCAGCAGTTTTATGGAATCCTAAGCAATTGAAAAACACTAAGAAACCAGCAGCAGTGTTCTAGAATCCTTTTTAAGAGACAAATATTCAGACCCTCCAAGCGGTGTTCTGGAATCACAGCTGAGGAGCAAACACTCAGAACCCAGCAGCAATGTTCTGGAATCTTTTGTGATGGACAAACATGCAGACCCGTGTAGCAGTGTTCTGGAATTCTATGTGAAGGAGAAACACTCAGAACCCCGCAGCAGTGTTAGGGAATCCTATGTGAGGAACAAACAGTCAGAACCCAGCAGCTGTGTTCCGGAATCCTATGTGAAGAACAAACACTCACAACCCAGCAGCAGTGTTCTGGAATCCTATGTGAAGGACATACACTCACAACCAAAACACTGTGTTCGGGAATCCTATTTTAGGGACAAACATTCAGACAATCGTAGAAGTGTTCTGGAATCCTATGTGAGGGAAAAATTCTCTGAAACCAACAGCAGTGCTCTGGATTCCTTTGTGAGGTAGCAAAAAACAGATCCCAGCAGCAGTGCTCTGGAATCCTTTGTGAGGGATAATCATTCAGACACTCGTAGCAGTGTTCTGGAATCCCGTGTAAGGGACAAACCCTCAGATCTCAGCAGCAGTGTTCTGGTATTCTATGTGAGGGACAAACCCTCAGAACCTAGCAGCAGTGTTCCAGATTTGTACGTGAGGGACAAACAAACAGAAACCAGTAGCAATGTTATGGAATTCCTTCTGACAGAAAAACACTCAGACCCTCGTAGGTGTGTTCTGGAATCCTATATGACGGACAAACACTCAGAACCCAGCAGCAGTGTTTTGGAATCCTACGTGAGAGACAATCATTCAGAACCTCCTAGCACTGTTCTGGAATCATATGTGAGGGACGAACACTCAGAACCCAGCAGCAGTGTTTTGGAATCCTACGTGAGAGACAAACATTCAGAACCTCCTAGCAGTGTTCTGGAATCATATGTGAGGGACAAGCACTCAGAACCCAGCGGCAGTGTTCTGGAATCCATTGTGATGGACAAACATTCAGAATTCGGCTGCATTGTTCAGGAATCCTACATGAGAGATAAACACTCAGAACAAAGGAGTAGTGTTCTGGAATCCTATGTGAGGGACAAACACTCAGAACCCAGAAGCAGTGTTCTGGAATCCTATGTGAGGGACAAACACTCAGAACCCACCAGCAGTGTTGCGGAATCCTTTGTGAGGGAGAAACATTCAGAACCTTATAGCTGTGTTGTGCAATCCTATGTGAGGGACAAACTCTCAGAAACCAGCAGCAGTGTTCTCCAATCCCATGTGACTGACAAGCACTCAGAAGCCATCAGCAGTGTTATAGAATTATTTGTTAGGGACAAACATTCAGACCCTCGAAGCAATGTTCTGGAATCCTATGTGAGGAACAAATACTCAGATCCCAGCAGCAGTGTTCTGGAATCCATTGTGATCGACAAACATTGAGACCCTACTAGCAGTTTTCCTGAATCCTATGTAACGACAAACACTCAGAACCCAGCAGCAGTGTTCTGGAATCCTATGTGAGGGACAAACATTCAGAACCCAGCAGCAGGGTTCTCTAATCCCATCTGAGGAACAAACCCTCAGAACCTAACCACTGTGTACTGGAATCCTATCTGAGAGACAAACATTCACACCTTCGTAGACGTGTTCTGGAATCCAATGTGAGGGACAAACACGAAGAAACCAGCAGCAGTGCTCTGGAATCCTCTGTGAGGGACCAAAAAACAGAACCCAGAAGCGGTTTTCTGGAATCTTTGTGAGGAAAAACATTCAGACCCTCGTGGCCGTGTTATGGAATCCTATGTGAGGGACAAACACTCTGAACCCAGCAGCAGTGTTTTCTAATTCCATGTGTGGGACAAACACTCAGAACCCAGCAGCAGTGCTCTGGAATTCCTTGTGAGGGACAAACAAACAGAACCAAGCAGCAGAGTTCTGGAATCCTAGGTGAGGGACAAACACTCAGAACCCAGAGACAGTGTTCTGGAATTCTTCGTGTGGGACAAACATTCAGAACCTCGTAGCCGTGTTCTGCAATCCTATGTGAGGGACAAACACTCTTAACGCAGCAGCAGTGTTCACGAATTCCATTTGAGGGACAAACGCTCAGAACCCAGCAGCCGTGATCTGGAATCCAATGTGAGTGACAAACACTAAGAAACCAGCAACAGTGTTCTAGAATCATTTGTGAGGGAAAAACATTCAGAGCCTTGTAGCACTGTTCTGCAGCCCTATGTTGTGGACAAACACTCAGAACCCAGCAGCAGTGGTCTGGAATCCATTGTGAGGGAAAAACACTCAGAACTCAGCAGCCGTGTTCTGGATTCCTATGTAAGTGACAAACACTCAGAACTCAGCAGCAATGTTCTAGAATCCTTTTTGTGGCACAAACTTTCAGACTCTCGAAGCAGTTTTCTGGATTCCTAATGAAGGGGCAAACACTCAGAACTCAGCAGGAGTGTTCTGGAATCCTTTGTGATGCACAAGCATTCAGACCCTCGTAGCAGGGATCAGGAATCCTATGTGAGGGACAAACACTCAGAACCCAGTAGCAGTGTTCTGTAATTCTTTGTGAGGAACAAACACTTAGATCCCAGCAGCAGTGTTCTGGAATCTTACATGAGGTAGAAACACTGAGAACCCAGCAGAATTGTTCTGGAATTCTATATGAGGGACAAACACTCAGAACCCAGCAGCAGTGTTCTGTAATCCTATGTGAGGGACAAACACTCAGAAACCTGCAGCAGTCTTCTGGAATCCTATGTGAGTGACAAACATTCAGAACTTCGTAGTAGTGTTCTGTAATCCTATTTAGGGGACAAACACTCAGAACCCAGCCACTGTGTTCTGGAATCCTATCTGAGGGGCAAACATTCAGACACTCGTAGAAGTGTTCTGGAATCCTATGTAAAGGGCAAATACTCAGAAACCAGCAGCAGTGTACTGGAATCATTTGTGAAGGACAAACAAACAGAACCCAGCAGCAGTGTTTTGGAATCCTATGTGAGGCATAAACATTTAGAACCTCCTAGCAGTGTTCTGGAATCATACGTGAGTGACAAACACTGAGAACCCAGCAGCAGTTTCTAGAATACTTTGTGAGGGGCAAACATTCCGACCATCAAAGCAGTGTTCTGCAATCCTACGTGATCGACAAATACTAAGAACCAAGCAGCAGTGTTCTGGAATCCTTTCTGACAGACAAACATTCAAACCCTCGTAGCACTGTTCTGGCATCCAATGTTAGGACAAACACTCAGAACTCAGCGGTCGTGTTCTTGTATCCCATGTGAAGAACAAACACTCAGAACCCAGTAGCAGAATTCTGGAATCCTATGTGAAGAACAAACACTCAGAAACCAGCTGCAGTGTTCTGGAATCCCATGTGAGGGACAAACACTCAGAACCCAGCCAGTGTGTTCTGGAATCCTGCCAGAGGTGAAAATATTCAGAAAATCGTAGAAGTGTTCTGGAATCCTCTGTGAGGGACAAACACTCAGAAACAAGCAGCGATGCTCTGGAGTCCTTTGTGAGGGACAAACAAACAGAACCTAGCAGGATTGTTCTGTAATCCTTTGTGAAGGAAAAACAATCTCACTCTTGCAGCAGTGTTCTGCAATCCAATGTGAGTGACAAACACTCAGAACCCATCGGCAATGTTCCGGAATCCTATGAGAGGGACAAATACTCAGAATGCAGCAGCAGTGTTCTAGAATCCTTTGTGAGGGACAAAACTTCAGACTCTCGTATCAGTGTTCTGGAATCCTATGTGAGCGACAAATACTCAGAATCCAGCAGCAGTGCTCTGGAATCCTAAGTGAGGGACAAACACTTTTAACCCAGAAGCAGTGTTCTGGAATCCCATGTGAGGGACAAACACTCAGAACCCAGCTGCCAATGTCTGGAATCCTATGTGAGTGTCAAACACTCAGAACCCAGCAGCAGTGTTCTCGAATCCTTTTTGAGGGACAAACATTCAGACACTCGAAGCAGAGTTCTGTATTCCTATGTGAGGGACAAACACTCAGAACCCTGCAGAAATGTTCTGGAATCCTATGTGAGGGACAAACACTCAGAACCCAGTAGCAGTGCTCTGGAATCCTTTGTGAGGGACAAACATTCAGACACTCGAAGCACTGTTGTGAAATGCTCTGTGAGGGACAAACACTCAGAAAGAAGCAGCGATGCTGTGGAGTCCTTTGTGAGGGATAAACAAACAGAACCCAGCAGGAGTGTTCTGTAATCCTTTGTGAAGGAAAAACATTCTCACTCTTGCAGCAGTGTTCTGCAATCCTATGTGAGTGACAAACATTCAGAACCCATCAGCAATGTTCCAGAATCCCATGAGAGGGACAAATACTCAGAACGCAGCAACACTGTTCTAGAATCATTTGGAGGTAAAAAACTTCAGAAACTCGTAGAAGTGTTCTGGAATCCTATGTGAAGAACAAATACTCAGAACCTAGCAGCAGTGCTCTGGAATCCTATGTGAGGGACAAACACTTTTAACCCAGAAGCAGTGTTCTGGAATCCCATGTGAGGGACAAACACTCAGAAACCAGCTGCCAAGTTCTGGAATCCTATGTGAGTGTCAAACACTCAGAAAACAGCAGCAGTGTTCTCGAATCCTTTTTGAGGGACAAACATTCAGACACTTGAAGCAGAGTTCTGGAATCCTATGTGAGGGACAAACACTCAGAGCCCTGCAGAAGTGTTCTGGACTCCTATGTGAGGGACAAACACTCAGAACCCAGTAACAGTGTTCTGGAATCCTCTGTGAGGGACAAACACTCAGAACCGAGCAGCAGTGTTCTCGAATCCTTTTTGAGGGACAAACATTCAGACACTTGAAGCAGAGTTCTGGAATCCTATGTGAGGGACAAACACTCAGAACCCTGCAGAAGTGTTCCAGAATCCTATGTGAGGGACAAACACTCAGAACCCAGTAACAGTGTTCTGGAATCTTTTGTGAGGGACAAACATTCAGACACTCGAAGCAGTGTTCTGGAATCCTCTGTGAGGGACAAACACTCAGAACCCTGCAGACGTGTTCTGGAATCCTCTGTGAGGGACAAACACTCAGAAACCAGCAGCAGTGTTCTGGAATCCATTGGGAGGGACAAATAATCAGAACCCTGCAGAAGTGTTCTGGAATCATAAGTGAGTGACAAACATTAAGAACCCAGCAGCAGTCTTCTAGAATCCTTTGTGATGGACTAGCATTCGGACATTCGAAGCAGTATTCTGGAATTTTATGTGAGAGACAAACACTCAGAACCCTGAAGCAGTGTTCTGGAATACTAAGTGAATGACAACCATTCCAAACTTCATAGCAGTGTTCTGGAATCCTATACGGGGAACAAACACTCAGAACCCTGCCACTGTGTTCTGGAATCCTATCTGAGGGACAAACATTCAAACACTCATGGAAGAGTTCTGCAATCCTATGTGAGGGACAAACACTCAGAACCCAGCAGCAGTGTTCTGGAATCCGTCGTGGAGGACAAACAAACGGAAACCAGCAGCAGTGTTTTGGAATCCTTTGTGAGGGACAAACATTTAGAAACTCCAAGCAGTGTTCTGGAATCGTTTGTGAGGGACAAATACTCAGAAGCCCCCAGCAGTGTTCTGGAATCATATATGAGTGACAAACACTCCGAACTCACCATCAATGTACTAGAATCCTTTGTGAGGGACAAACATTCAGACCCCCGAAGCAGTGTTCTGGAATCCTACATGACAGACAAACAGTCGGAACCCATCAGCACTGTTCTGGAATCCTTTGTGACAGAGAAATATTCAGACCCTCGTAGCACTGTTCTGTAATCCTATGTGATGGACAAACACTAAGAATCCAGCAGAAGTGTTATAGTATCTTATGTGAGGGACAAACACACAGAACCCAGCAGCAGTGTTCTGGAATCCTACGTGAGGAACAAACACTCAGAACCCAGCCGCATTTTTCTGGAATCCTATGTGAGGGACAAACACTCAAAACCCAGCCACTGTGTTCTGGAATCCTATCCGACGGACAAATATTCAGACACTCGTAGAAGTGTTCTGGAATGCTATGTGAGGGAAAAACACACAGAAACCAGCAGTAGTGCTCTTGAATCCTTTGTGAGGGACAAAAAAACAGAACCCAGCAGCATTTTTCTGGAATCCTTTGTGAGAGAAAAACATTCAGAACCTCGTAGCACTGTTCTGGAATCCTATGTGAGGGACAAACACTCAGAACCCAGGGGCAGTGTTTTGTAATACAATATAAGGGACAAACACTCGGAACCCACCTGCAGCGTTCTAGGATCCTCTGTGAGGGATAAACACTCAAAACTCAGCAGCAGTGTTCTAGAATCATTTGTGAGGGACATACTTTCAGAACCCTGTAGCAGTGTTCTATAATCGTATGTGAGGGACAAACACTCTGAACACAGCAGCAATTTTCTGGAATCCCATGTGAGGGATAAACACTGAGAACAAAGCAGTAGTGTTCTGGAATCCTATGTGAGGGACAAACACTCAGAACCCAGCAGCAGTGTTCTGGAATCCTATGTGAGGGACAAACACTCAGACCCCTGCACCAGTGTTCTGGATTCCTATGTGAGAGACAAACACTCAGAACCCTGCACCAGTGTTCTGGATTCCTATGTGAGAGACAAACACTCAGAACCCAGCCACTATGTTCTGGAGTCCTATATGAGATACAAATATTCAGACACCCGCAGAAGTGTTCTGGAATCCCATGTGACGGACAAACACTGAGAAACCAGCAGCAGTGTTCTGGAATCCTTTTCTGAGGGACAAACGAACAGAACCCAACAGCAGTGTTCTGGAATCCTACGTGAGAGACAAAAAGTCAGAACCCAGCAATATTGTACTGGAATCCTTTGTGACAGAGAAACACTCAGAACCTTGCAGCAGTGTTCTGGAATCCCATGTGAGGGACAAATACTCAGAACCCAGAAGTAGTGTTCTAGAGTCCTTTGTGAGGAATAAACCTTCAGACACTCGAAGCAGTGTTCTGGAATCCTATGTGAGGGACAAACACTCAGAACCCAGCAGCAATGCCCTGTAATCCTTTGTGTGGGACAAACAAAGAGAAACCAGCAGCAGCGTTCTGGAATCCTATGTGAGGGAAAAACAATCAGAATCCAGCGGCAGTGTGCTGGAATCCTTTGTGAGGTACAAACATTCAGAAGCACTTAGCAGTGTTCTGTAATCCTGTGTGAAAGACAAACACTCTTAACCCAACAGCCGTGTTCTGGAATCCTATGTGAGTGACAAGCACTCAGACCCCAGCAGAAGTGTCCTAGAATCCTTTGTGAGGGACAAACTTTCAGACACTCGAAGCAGTGTTCTGGAATCCTATGTGAGGTACAAACACTCAGAACTCAGCAGCAGTTTTCTGGAGTCCTTTGTGATGGACAAACATTCAGACATTAGTAGCTGTGTTCTGGAATCCTATGTGAGGGACAAACACTCATAACCCAGTAGCAGTCTTCTGGAATCCTTTGTGAGGGAGAAACACTCAGAACCAAGCAACATTGTTCTGGAATCCTATGTGAGAGAGAAACACAGAGAACACAGCAGCTGTGTTCCGGAATCCTATGCTAGGAACTAACACTCAGAACCCAGCAGCACTGTTCTGGAATCCTATGTGAGTGACAAACACTCACAACTCAGCAGCGGTTTTCTGCAATCCTATGTGAGGGAAAAACACTCAGAACACAGGCACTGTGTTCTGGAATCCGATCTGAGGGACAAACATTCAGACAATCGTAGAAGTGTTCTGGAATCCTCTGTGAGGAACAAACACTCAGAAACCAGTAGTGGTGTTCTGGAATCCGTTGTGAGGAACAAACAGAGTCCAGTAACAGTGTTCTGGAATCCTTCTTGAGGGAAAAACATTCACAACCTCGCAGCAGTGCTATGTAATCCTTTGTGAGGGACACACAAACAGAAACCAGCAGCAGTGTTCTGGAATCCTACGTGAGGGACAAACACTCAGAACGCAGCAGAAGTGCAGTGGAATTATTTGTGATGGACAAACATTCAGAACCTCGTAGCAGTGTTCTGGACTCCTATCTGAGGGACAAGTACTCTGAACCCAACAGCGGTGTTCTGGAACCCATGTGAGGGGCAAACACGCAGAACCCAGCAGCCGTGTTCTGGAATCGTATGTGAGTGACAAGCACTCAGAACCCAGCAGCAGTGTTCTAGAATCCTTTGTGAGGGACAAACATTCAGAGAGTTGAAGCAGTTTTCTGGAATCCTACGTAAGGAACAAACACTCAGAACCCAGCAGCAGTATTCTGGAATTCTATGTAAGGAAGAACACTCAGATCCCAATAGCAGTATTCTGGAATCCCATGTGAGGGACAGACACTCAAAACCCAGCAGTAGTGTTCTGGAATTCCATGTGAGGGTCAAACCCTCAGACACTCAGAGCAGTTTTCTGGAATCCTATGTGAGGGCCAAACTCTCAGAAACCCGCAGTAATGTTTTTGAATCCTACGTGAAGGCAAGCATTCAGACCCTCATAGCACTGTTCGGAAATGCTCTTTGAGGGACAAACATTCAGAACCTCGCAGCAGTGTTTGGGAATCATACGTGAGGGACAAACACCCAGAAACCAGCAGCAGTGTTCTGGAATCCTATGTGAGGGATAAACACTCAGAACCCAGCAGCAGTGTTCTGGAATCCTATGTGAGGGACAATCATTCAGATCCCAGAAACTGTGCTCTGGAATCCTATCTGAGGGACAAACATTCAGACACTCGTAGAAGAGTTCTGTAATCAATCCTATGTGATGGACAAACATTCAGACCCTCGTAGCAGTGTTCTGGAATCCTATGTGAGGGACAAGCACTGACAACCCAGTAGCAGTATTCTGGAATCCTTTGTGAGGGACAAACACTCAGAAACCAGCAGCAGTGTTCTGCAATCCCATGTGAGGGACAAATCCTCAGAACCCAGAAGCAGTGTTCTGGAATCTTATGTGAGGGACAAACACTCATAACACAGCAGCAGTGTTCTGGAATCCCATGTGAGCGACAAACTTTCCGAACTTCGTAGCAGTGTTCTGGATTTCTATGTGAGGGACAAACAATCAGAACCAAGCAGTGGTGTTCTGGAATCCTAAGCCAGGGAAAAACACTCAGAACCCAGCAGCAGTGTTTTGGAATCCTATGTGAGTGAAAACCACTCAGAACCCAGCAGCAGTGTTCTGGAATCCTATGTGAGGTACAAACATTCATAACACAGCAGCAGTGTTCTGGAATCCCATGTGAGCGACAAACTTTCCGAACTTCGTAGCAGTGTTCTGGATTTCTATGTGAGGAACAAACAATCAGAACCAAGCAGTGGTGTTCTGGAATCCTAAGCCAGGGAAAAACACTCAGAACCCAGCAGCAGTGTTCTGGAATCCTATGTGAGGGACAAACACTAAGAATTCAGTAGCAGTGTTCTAGAATCCTATCTGAGGGACAAACACACAGAACCCAGCAGCAGTGTTCTGGAATATTTGTGAGGGAAAGACATTCAGAACCTCGTAGCTGTGTTCTGTAATCCTATGTGAGGGACAAACACTAAGAAATCTGCAGCAGTGCTCTGGAATCCTTTGTGAGGGACAAACAAACAGAACCCAGTAGGAGTGTTCTACAATCCTTTCTGAGGGAAAGACATTCAGACTCTCGTAGTAGTGTTCTGGAATCCTATGTGAGGGAAAATCATTCATACCCTCGTAGCAGTGTTCTGGAATCCTATATGAGGGACAAACACTCAGAACCCGGTAGTAGTGTTCTGGAACTCTTTGTGAGGGATAAACATTCAGACACTCGTAGCAGTGTTCTGGAAACTTACGTGAGGGACAAACACTCAGAACCCAGAAGCAGTGTTCTGGAATCCTAAGTGAGGGACAAACACTCAGAACCTTGCAGACTTGTTCTGTAATCCTATGTGAGTGACAAACTTTCCGAACTTTGTAGCAGTGTTCTGGAATACTATGTGAGGGACAAACACTCAGAACCCCGCAGCAGTGTTCTAGAATCCCATGTGAGGGACAAACACTCATAACCCTGCAGCTGTGCTTTGGAATCCGTTGGGAGGGAAAATCATTCACACCCTCATAACAGTGTTATGTAATCCTATGTGAGGGAAACACTTTCAGACCCTCGAAGCATTGTTCTGGAATCCAGTATGAGGGACAAACCCTCAGAACACAGTAGCAGTGTTCTGGGACCCTTTGTGATTGATAAACCTTCATACCCTCTTAGCAGTGTTCTGGAATCCTATGTGAGGGACAAACACTCAAACCCGGCAGCAGTGTTTTGGAATCCTATGAGAGGAACAAACACTCAAAACCCATAAGCTGTGTTCTGAAATCCTATGTGAGGGACAAACTTGCAGAGCTTCATAGCAGTGTTCTGGAATTCTATGAGAGGGACACTCAGAAGCCAGCAGCAGTGTTCTGGAATCCTAAGTGAGGGACAAACACTCAGAAACCAGCAGCAGTATTCTAGAATACTTTGTGAGGGACAAACACCCAGCATCCAGCAGCAGTGTTCCAGAATTCTTTCTGAGGGACAAACATTCAGAATCTCGTAGAAGTGTTCTGTTATCCTATGTGAGGGATAAACACTCAGAATCCAGCCACTGCGTACTGGAATCCTATATATGGGCAAATATTCAGAACTTCGGAGAGTTGTTCTGGAATCCTATGTGAGGGACAAACACTAACAAATCTGCAGCAGTGCTCTGGAATTCTGTGTGACGGACAAGCAAACAGAACCCAGTAGCAGTGTTCTACAATCATTTGTGAGGGAAAAACATTCAGAACCTCGTAACAGTCTTCTGGAATCCTATGTGAGAGAAAAACGTTCAGACCCTCGTAGCTGTGCTCTGGAATCCTATATGAGTGAAAAACACTCAGAACCCAGCAGCAGTGTTGTGGAATCCTATGGGAGGGAAAAACATTCTCACCCTCCTAACATTGTTCTGGAATCCTATGTGAGGGAAAAACATTCAGACCCTCGTAGCATTGTTCTGGAATTCAATATGAGGGACAAACACTCAGAATCAAGTAGCACTGTTGGAACACTTTGTGAGGGATAAATATTCAGATCTTGTAGTAGTGTTGTAGAATCTTATGTGAGGGACAAACTCTCAGAAACCAGCATCAGTGTTGTGGAATCGTATCTGAGGGAAAAACACTCAGAACTCAGCAGCAGTGTCCTGGAATCCTATTTGTGGGACAAACTGTCAGAACTTCGTAGCAGTGTTCTGGAGTTCCATATGTGGAACAAACACTAAGAAGCCAGCAGCAGTGTTCTGGAATCTTAAGTGAGGGACAAACACTCAGAAACCAGCGGCAGTGTTATGGAATCCTATGTGAGGGACAAACACACAGAACCCAGCAGCAGTGTTCTTGAATCCTTTGTGAGGGACAAACACTCAGAACCCAACAGCAGTGTTCTAGAATCCTTTGTGAGGGACAAACATTCAGAACCTCGTAGCAGTGTTCTGGAATCCTATCTTTGGGTGAAACACTCAGAACCCAGCAGCAGTGTTCTGGAATCCTACGTGAGCGACAAACTTTCAGAACTTCATAACGGGGTTCTGTAATTCCATGTGAGGGAGAAACACTCAGAAGCCAGGAGCAGTGTTCTGGAATCCTAAGTGAAGGACAAAACCTCAGAAGTCAGCAGCAGTGTTGGAGAATCCTTTGTAAGGGACAAACATTCAGAACCTCATAGCAGTGTTCTGGACTCCAATGTGTGGGACAAACACTCAGAATCCAGCCACTGTGTACTGGAATCCTGTCTGAGGGCAAACATTCAGAATCTCGGGTAAGTGTTCTGGAATCCTACGTGAAGGACAAACACTAAGAAACACTAAGAAAGCTTTGTGAGGGACAAACAAAGAGAAACCTGTAGCAGTGTTCTAGAATCCTTTGTAAGGGAAAAACATTCAGAAACTCGTAGCAGTGTTCTGGAATCCTATGAGAGGGAAAAATATTCAGACCCTCGCAGCAGAGTTCTGGAATCCCATATGAGGGACAAACTCTCAGAACCCAGCAGCAATGTGGGAGGGAAAAACATTCACATCCTCGTAAAAGTGTTCTGGAATCTTTTGTGAGGGAAAAACATTCAACAGGTCGTAGCATTGTTCTCGAATCCAATATAAGAGACAAACACTCAGAACCCAGTAACATTGTTCCGGAACCCTTTGTGATTGATAAACATTCAGACGCTCATAACAGTGTTCTGGAATCTTAGGAGAGGGACAAACACTCAGATAACAGCAGGGGTGTTCTGTAATCCTATGCGAGGAACAAACACTGAGAACGCAGCAGCAGTGTTCTGGAATCCTATGCCAGGGACAAACACTGAGAACCCAGCAGCAGTGTTCTGGAATCCTTTGGGAGCGACAAACTTTCAGAACTTCGTAGCAGTGTTCTGGAATTATATGTGAGAGACAAACTCTCAGAAGCCAGCAGCAGTGTTCTGGAATCCTAAGTGAGGGACAAACACTCAGAAACCAACAACACTGTTCTGGAATCTTATGTGAGGGACAAACACTCAGAACCCAGTAGCAGTGTTCCGGAATCTTTGGCGGGAAAAATATTCACACCCTCGTAACAGTGTTCTGGAATCCTATGTGAGTGAAAAGTATTCAGACCCTCGTAGCCTTGTTCCGGAATCCAATATGAGGGACAAACACTCAGAACCCATCAGCAGTGTTATGGAACCCTTTGTGAGGTATAAACATTCAAACCCTCGAAGCAGTGTTCTGGAATCCTATGTGAGGGACAAACACTCATAACCCAGCAGCAGTGTTCTTTAATGTTATGTGAGGGACAAACACTCAGAAATCAGCAGCAGTGTTCTGAAATCCTATGGGAGCGACAAACCTTCACAAATTCGTAGCAGTGTTCTGGAATTCTATGTGAGTGACAAGCACTCAGAACCCAGCAGCAGTGTTCTGGAATCCTAAGTGGGCGACAAACAATCAGAATCCAGCATCACTGTTTTGAAATCCTATGTGAGGGACAAACACTCAGTACCCAGCAGAAGTGTACTAGAATCCTTTGTGAGGGACAAAGACTCAGAACCCAGAAGCAGTGTTCTAGAATCCTTTGTGAAGGACAAACTTTTGGAACCTCGTAGCAGTGTTCTGGAATCCTATGTGAGGGAAAAACATTCAGACCCTCGTAGCATTGTTCTGGAATCCAATATGAGGGACAGTAATACAGAACCCAGTGGCAATGTTCTGGAAACCTATGGGAGGGATAAACATTCATACCCTCGTAGAAATGTTCTGGAATCCTATGTGAGGGACAAACACTCAGAATCCAGCAGCAGTGTGCTGGAATCCTATGTGAGAGACAAACACTCATAACCAAGCAGCTGGGTTCGGGAATCCTATGTGAGCGACAAACGTTCTGAACTTCGTAGCAGTGTTCTGGAATTCTATCTGACAGACAAACACTCAGAAGCCAGCCGTACTGTTATGGAATCCTATGTGAGGGACAAACACTCAGAACCCAGCAGAAGTGTTCTAGAATACTTTGTGAGCAACAAGCACTCAGAACCCTGCAGCCGTGTTCTAGAAACCTTTGTGAGGGACAAACATTCAGAACCTCGTAGCAGTGTTGTGGAATCGTATGTGTGGGTCAAACACTCAGAATCCAGCCACTGTGTACTGGAATCCTATCTGTGGGCAAAGATTCAGATCCTCGGAGAAGTGTTCTGGAATCCTATGTGAGGGACATACACTAAGAAATCTGCAGCAGTGCTCTGGAATCCTTTGTGAGGGACAAACAAATAGAACCCAGCATCATTGTTCTACAATCCTTTGTGAGGAAAAGACATACAGACCCTAGTAGCAGTCTTATGGAATCCTTTGTGAGGGAAAAATTTTCGGACACTCGTAGCAGTGTTCTGGAATCCCATGTGAGGGACAAACACTCAGAACCCAGCAGCAGTATTCTGGAATCCTTTGGGAGGGAAATATTTTCAGACACTCGTAGCAGTGTTCTGGAATCGTACGAGTGGGACTTTCGATTCCACACATACGATGGGAAATCTTATGTGTGGAAAAGACATTTAGACCCTCGTAGCATTGTTCTGGAATCGAATATGAGTGACAAACACTCAGAACCCAGTAGCAGTGTTCTGGAACACTTTGTGAGGGATAAACATTCAGACCCTCGCAGCTGTGTTCTGGAATCTCATGTGAAGAACAAACACTCAGAACACAGTAGCAGTGTTCTGGAATCCTTGGTGAGGGACACGCATTCAGAACCTCTTGCAGTGTTCTGCAATTCTATGTGAAGGTCAAACACTCAGAATTAAGCTACTCTGTACTGGAATCCTATCTGAGTGCAAACATTCAGAACCTCGTAGAAGTGTTCTGGAATCCTATGTGAGAGACAAACACTAAGTAATCTGCGGGAGTGTTGTGGAATCCTTTGTGAGGGACAAACAAACAGAACCCAGTAGCAGTGTCCTAAAATCCTTTGTGAGGGAAAAACATTCAGACCGTCGTAGAAGTGTTCTGGAATCCTATGTGAGGGAAAAACATTCAGAACCTCGTAGCAGTGTCCTGGAATCCTACACGAGGGAAAAACACTCAGAACCCAGGAGCAGAGTTCTGGAATCCTTTGGGAGGGAAAAACGTTCACACACTCGTATCAGTGTTCTGGAATCCTATGTGAGGGAAAAACATTCAGACCCTCCTAGCATTGTTCTGGAATCCTATATGAGGGACAAACACTCAGAACTCAAGGGCAGTGTTCTGGAAAACTTTGTGAGGGATAAACATTCAGACTTTCGTAGCAGTGGGCTGGAATCGTATGTGAGGGGCAAACACTCAGAACCCAGCAGCAGTGTTCTGGAATCATGTGGGGAACAAACACTCATTATCCAGCCACTGTGTACTGGAATCCTATCTGAGGGAAAACATTCAGAATCTCATAGCAGTGTTCTGGAATCCTATGTGAGGGAAAAACACTAGGAAATCTGCAGCAGTACTCTGGAATCCTTCGTGAGGGACAAACAAACAAAACCCAGTAGCAGTGTTCTAAAATCCTTTGTTAAGGAAAAACATTCATACCCTCGTAGCAGTGTTCTGGAATCCTATGTGAGGGAAAAACATTCAGAACCTCGTAGCAGTGTTCTGGAATCCCATATGAGGGACAAACACTCAGAACCCAGCAGCAGTGTTCTGGAATCCTTTGGGAGGGAAAAACATTCACACCCTCCTAAAAGTGTTCTGGAATCCTTTGTGAGGAAAAGACATTCAGACACTCGTAGCATTGTTCTGGAATCCAATTTTTGGGACAAACACTCAGAACCCAGAAGCAGTGTTCTGGAACTCTTTGTAGGGATAAACATTCAGAACCTGATGGCAGTGTTCTGGAATCCTATGTGAGGAACAAACACACAGAACCCAGTAGCAGTGTTCTGGAATCCTTTGTGAGGGACAGACATTCAGAACCTCATAGCAGTGTTCTGGAATCCTACGTGAAGGACAAACACTCAGAATCCAGCTACTGTGTACTGGAATCCTATCTGAGCACAAACATTCAGAACCTCGTAGAAGTGTTCTGGAATCCTATGTGAGGGACAAACACTAAGTAATCTGCAGCAGTGCTGTGGAATCCTTTGTGAGGGACAAACAAACAGAACCCAGTAGCAGTGTTCTACAATCCTTTGTGAGGCAAAAACATTCAGACACTCGCAGGCGTGTTCTGGAAACCTATGTGAGGGAAAAACATTCAAACCCTCGTAGAAGTGTTCTGGAATCCTATATGGGGGACGAACACTCAGAACCCAGCAGCAGTGTTCTGGAATCCTTTGGGAGGGAAAAACGTTCACACACTCGTAACAGTGTACTGGAATCCTATGTAAGGGAAAAACATTCAGACCTTCCTAGCATTGTTCTAGAATCGAATATGAGGGACAAACACTCAGAACTCAGTAGCAGTGTTCTGGGAAACTTTGTGAGGGATAAACCCTCAGACGTTCGTAGCAGTGGGCTGGAATCGTATGTGAGGGACAAACACTCAGAACCCAGCAGCAGTGTTCTGGAATTGTATGTGGGGGACAAACACTCATTATCCAACAACTGTGTACTGGAATCCTATCTGAGGGAAAGAATTCAGAACCTCATAGCAGTGTTCTGGAATACAATGTGAGGGACAAGCACTAAGAAATCTGCAGCAGAGCTCTGGAATCGTTTTTGAGGGACAAAAAAGCAAAACCCAGTAGCAGTGATCTACAATCCTTTGTGAGGGCGATATATTCCGACCCTCGTAGGATTGTTTTGGAATCCAATATGAAGGACAAACACTCATAACCCAGTAGCAGTATTCTGGAACCATTTCTGAGGGATAAACATTCAGACCCTCATAGCAGTGTGCTGGAATCCTACGTGAGGGACAACACTCAGGACCCAGCAGCAGTGTTCTGGAATCCTACGTGAGTGAAAAACTTTCAGAACTTCGTAGGAGTCTTCTGGAATTCTATGTGAGAGACAAACTCTCAGAACCCAGCAGCAGTGTTCTGGAATCCTATGTGAGGGACAAACTAAGAACCCAGCAGCAGTGTTTTAGAATCCTTCGTGGGGGACAAACATTCAGAACCCAGCAGCAGTGTTCTAGAATCCTTTGTGAGGGACAAACATTCAGAATCTAGTAGCAGTGTTCTTGAATACAAAGTGAGGGACAAACTCTCAGAATCCATTCACTGTGTACTGGAACCCTAGCTGAGGGCAAACATTCAGAACCTCGAAGCAGTGATCTGGAATCCTATGTGAGGGACAAACACTCAGAAATCAGTAGCAATGGTTTTGGGATCCTGTGTGATCCTCAAAGTTTCAGAAGTTTGTAACAGTGTTCTGGAATCCCATGTTAGGGACAAACACTCAGAACTCAGCAGCAGTGTTCTGGAATCCTATGTGAGGGACAAACACTTAGAACCCAGCAGCAGTGTTCTGGAATCCTATGTGAGGGACAAGTACTCAGAACGCAGCAGCAATGTTCTGGAATCCTATGTGAGGGACAAACACTCAGAACCCAGCAGCAGTGTTCAAGAATTCTTTTTGTGGGACAAAATTTCTGAATCCCGAAGCAGTGTTCTGGAAGGCTACGTGAGGGATAAACACTCCTATCCCTGCAACAGTGTTCTGGAATCCTTTTTGAAGGACAAACACTCAGAACCTCGTAGCATTTTTCTGGAATCCTACCTGAGGGACAAACAGTAAGAAATCTGCAGAAGAGCTCTGGAATCCTTTGTG